>NC_050076.1:80882669-81574732 GCF_009764565.3 Dermochelys coriacea
GGAGGATTAATGGGAACGTTATGTACCTTGTTATGGCTCTATTTAATAAAGCTGTGGTGTTGTAATTCAAACGCATTTGTGTCTATTACTACCCGATGTCTCTCCTTCAAAAGGAATCAAGATGATTAGTATTTCAAATCTGTTTCATGCAGTCTGTTATACAGATGAGACCGGTTATATTTGTAAACCCATTTATCATAGTTCATTTGAAAAATAAGCTGCTAAATGTGCTTTGAATCAGGTTGGCAGCAAGTATCCAGAAATGACCATCCGAGTGTTTTGTGCGCTGGTCTTGTTGGGTGGAGTGGGATGAGGGTAAGAGGGAAATCGCCATCCAGGTCCCCGTGGTCCGCAGTACACTAAACCCTCCCCCTTACACTGCTTGTTGGACATCTCAATCCAGTGTCCAAGGGCTGAACAGGTTGTACATATCGGCTCTCCTGTCACACCTGTTCCCCTGGGGAAGCTAGCTCTGCTGCTACTTGTGTTGTACCTGATGTGTGGGTAAAAGAGGGCTTCGGCCTGTATAGTTGCCATTCTGACACTTTCCTGCAGCATTGTGCCAACAGGGGTGTGGTCACATTGGATTTCCACCCGTAGAAATTTGGTCTAGTTCTTCCAGCTCTAGAAACAGAAGCAGTTGCTCATATGATCTCTTAGTTGTGCTGCGATAAGGCACTGTACAAATCTACAACAAAGAAAATGGTCCCTTCCCCAGAAAGCTTACATTCTAGATGAGACAACAGGCATGGAGAGTGCAGTGTCCCTGACACAAATATTATGGTGTTAGCTACAGTGAGGAACAAGAATTTGGGATCTTGTCCCCTGGTGCAGTTGCTGGCCACAGTGGATTTCATGCCATGTTTGCAAAGGTCTCACAATATACAGTAATACTTCGTTCACCTCGACCATCTTCTAGCTAAGGATCTCAAAGCATTTTAAAGACATTAAAGTACTGAGCCTCACAACATCTATGTAAAGCCAGTAAATGTTATTCCTATTATGCAGGGGAGGAAACTGAGGCACACAGGGGCAAAGCCTCAGGTCTTCAAAGGCATTTAGGTGCCTAACTCCCATTGAATGTCCATTTTTGAGGATCTGGGCTAAAGAGACTTGCTCCAAGGTTATACATGACATCTTTGGCAAAGCCAAGAATAGAACTGACTCCAATCTCTTGCCTCAATCACAAGATGATCCTGTGTCAAAACCGCTCCCTGCTCAGTATCCTCTCTTCTGCAGTCTGCATTCATTCATATTCAATTGAGTTTATTTTGTTTATGAAAGTTTTTCCTTTTCCATATAGAAGTGGTAGAGCTAACATAGTCTTTCAATACAGATTCTGTTTCCTCCTTGATTAAATGGCTCCGCTGTCTGACAGATGTAAAAATCTCTTCTATGATAGTCCTATTTCATCTATTATGTCAGTTACACTCTAAAATATTGAATTTAAAGAACCTGGAATTGTTTCTCATAGCAGTTACTGATAATGTGAGATTGCCTGCTGCAAAATTTTTTTGGCAGGAAAATGCAGTATAATAATTTCTTGATGTGAAGGCTATAGGGAGAGAAGATTCTGGGGTTCTTCTTGGTGAGACAAATTTGGAGAGATCTTTTCCCCACTCTCCCATCCTTTGTGGGTTTTTTAAGGATCCACACCAGTTATGCTGTTGGTTCTAAAATATTTTATTCTGTGGACCATTAAGTGAGAGACGCTCTTCTTGGATACCTCCTTCCCTGCATCAGTCCAATCCCTGACTACTTTACACCTAAAATATTGCCTCCCCCTTTTTGGCCCGTGTGGTGATCCAATATTCTGGGCCTTGCTTGGTTGTTTTTGTTAGGAAGAGAAATTCATTGGGATTTCACTGGTGCAATCCTGTATATTTACCAAGAATATACTCGAAGTCCTGTTTCCCTGAGCACAGAAGAAACAGGTGCCAGTTTCCTTCTTTAGAAAGTCTCTGCCTTTGCAGTGAGTTCTGTGCCCAAAAGAAGCTCTGTCTTTCTGCTTCCTCTCAGGACTATACTCATGACTATTGCTTTTCTGACTTTCCGCTTTTTGTGAAAAACACACACACACACACAAAACTGCAACCATAAGAGAAGTTATACAAAGAGACAGATTTTGAAATGAAAATAGTCGGACTGAAGTCAAAGTCTGTTGTGGCTGATAAAATCCAGGAAGCATGACTTTGCTGGGTTGGACACATACAGTGGATGAATCAAGGGGAGATGGTAAAGATAGTCTGGTAGGAAAGAGACCCAAGAAAAGCTGAGGAAGTGATAGAGGGGTTGCATCAAAGAAGAAAGGAAGTGGGTGGACTTTAGTGCTGCCTTAGATAGATAAAGATGATGGATGCTTGCATGATGACCTGACCCCAGTTGTTGGGAAGAAGTTGATGAATGTGGATGAGCCAGACGTTCAGAATGTTTAAACATTGTTTATGTTGTTTTCTTTTTTTTGGTTTGTTTGTTTTTTGTTTTACTGCAAAAACCAATGAAAACCCTGGAGTTAGTCCAATAAAAGATATTATCTCACCACCTTGTCTCTCTAAAAACCTGGAGAAAGACACTATTCTTTATGAAGAATGTGACCGTTCTGGAATTTTAGCTAAAGTCATTAGTGAAATAGATCAAGTCAAAGTGAGAAGGCTTGTAAAAACAACAAATCACTTTAAAATGTCCAAACCAATATCTCAAAGTTGATGTTCTAACTTCAGATTTGATGGAAAATCTTCTGTCATGACATCATGGGATATACCAAGCATAAAAGAATTTGTGTTGTGATTAAACCATCTTAACTACAGGAAGGTGACTAATCTCCCCGTCCTTACATTGTTTGTGTTGGGGAAACATCTTCATTTTGACAGAAGCTATGTATGGCACTGTAGTGGTATGGGGGTTGTCCCTCCCCCTCTGGGTCAGAGCAAGGCCACACTGCCTCACTACATCATTGCGGCCTCCATCTACTATCAGGGGAATTAGCATTGGGTGTTAGCATCCTGACCAGTCTAACGGGCTAAGCAGCCAACCATCTATAGCCCTCAGTCCTTCAAGCTGAGGCTGCACACAGCTTAATCTACGGTCTCTGTGCCCTCCTGGCAGGGCTCAGAGCCCACACAGGTGACAAATAGCTCCAGACCCTTCAGCCAGGGGCAGAGCAAACACAGTAGTCCATTAGCGCTGGCCTCTGGAGGCAGAGACAGAGCAAACCCCGCAGTCAGTTAGTTCTAGGCTCTAGTTGCAGGGCCAGAGCAAATCCAGGAGTCAATCAGGCCTGGTCTCTTCGTGCAGAAACAGAGCAAACTCCAGTAGCCAATTAGCCCTTGTCTCTTAATGCAGAGACAGGGCAAAGTCAGTAGGCAATTAGCTCTGGGTTTGGGTTGCAGAGCCAGAGCAAACCCAGTAGTCAGTTGGCTCTAATCTCTGTGTTCAGAGACAGAGCATACCTGGCAGTCAATTAGTCCTGGTCTCTTGCTGCAGAAGCAGAGCAAACCCCAGGAGTCGGGCGTTCTAGCTCCAAGGGATGACTGACAAGCACCGGCCACTGGACCTGGCGAGGGGAGGTTGCCACCCCAGGGCTGAGGTGGCAGATGGGGACCAGGCCTGCTCTACTCCACCAGACCCCAACCCAGGGCCCTAACAGTGGCAGAGTGGTTAGCGGGGATCCAGCCGCAACACGCCAACCGTGCCTCAGGCAGAAATACAGCCCGACTGAGGTCGGCTCTCCCTGGGCTACTTCCTCCCCTTGGATGTACTTGCACCAGGATGGCGTCCTCTGCCTCTTCAGGGTAGGTGGCCAGAGGCAGTCCCAGCCGGTCTGGGCAGAAGCAGGTTCCCCGGTGGGCAGGGCATAGCTGGGCTCAGTAGCAGGGTCCATCTTCCTCCATCAGTGACACTGCTGCAACTGAGTGGGAGGCCCCGCCCTTTATACTTCCGATGGGAGGAGCGAGGTAGGCTTGGCTCCGTCACTTGGGCACAGAGGGTGGTTTGGGGATTTATGAGGATTTATGTAGATGCCAAATCCTTTCATTACATATATGCACATTTCTCCATGGCAGAAAGAAACCAAATGGAAATGTCTTCAGAGTAGTGGGCGGAAAAGTACTACTGACATACCCCTCCTTCTGCAAATACATACATGGATTGACAAGCCCCTAAACACAAGCCCTCACATATCCGTTTATGGGAGGTCCAGAGCCAAAGACCAAAGCTCTCTGTTCTCTGAAATGGGACAGTGCCCTAACACACTTTGAATGGCAGGACAGTGTGACATGGCTGAGCATGGTGCAGACACAGAGTGAATGTGGTGCTTTCACTTTTGTATTTGCATAGTTTTCACTGAGACTGAAAGCGCAGAATCTTCAAACTGTTTCCAAAAATATTCTTAAGTTTTTCCAATTTCTTCCTGTCACTTCAACACTTCAAATGAAGCAGCAGATATGCAAAGAGAAGGTCTTTTTAACAATCTTTTAGTGTAAAGAATGGGCAGAGGCACTAGTAAGGTGGTCAGAACAGAGGACTAGAGAATCCTGTGCTACCATTACTGTTAGTGCACCAACTGGCCTGTATCCTCTGTCCTGCAGTTGTTGTGAGGCCTTATTAATCATCAGCCAGGAGATCTGAGTTTATAATTCCTCCTGTTGGCAGGAGTTGTTCTAAATGCAGTGTTCACCAGTTATTTCCCTGCTGGGCTATCCATCTTAGGAAGTATTACAAATGTGTGGGGTGTAGGATAACTCCAGTGACAGTCGTGTTATTACTCATAGTTGAGAAGACCATTGACAGCCCCTTTGGCTGTTGTTGATGTCTGATCATCTGGGGCAGGGGTTAGGTTCAATGAAAGTCAAAATGTGGTGGTTCTGTTTTGTAACTGATAGTGGCAGCAGCTAGTATTTGCCCTGGAGAGTGACTGCAGGGAGAGGTGATCATCTAGAGCTGAATGGGAATTTTTCTATGAAGTGGCTGTCCTTCGTCAGAAAATGCCAATTCATCGAAAGCCATTCTTTCTCATCAATGTACTGGTTTTGACACTTCTTGGAAGACTTCTCCTTTTGAGAGAGTAAACAGAGGCACCCCCTAGTATCCACAGTAGTTCAGTGGTTAGGGCACTCACTTGGATGCAGAATTAAACCAAATATCAAAAACTCAGTTTTTCACAAGTCAGCTCTGATGTGTGATCTCTGGCTTTTTTGTTTTTTGTTTTGTTTTGAAAACTCAGAAAAAGTTTCTCCTCTGTTCACCAGCTCTCACACTGTTCTGCAGAAATTCAAACAATATCTTCTACCAAACATTGGAAGAAAGTAGCCTGGACAGTAGGCAGTAACTCAGAGGTTAATAATACATGGATCACAGCCTAAAGGCACTTACATATGACACTTCTAAAACAGGCAAGTGGTGTCTGAATATTTCGACAGTGTGGCAGTGGAAAATGTTGTAGCACTGTTGGGCTGTTTAGGCAGTGTTGTTGCAGCTGTTGGTCCCAGGATATCAGAGAAACAAGGTGGGTGAGGTAATATTGTTTATTGGACCAGTGTCAACAGAAGTAATGATATTAGCTCACCCACCTTGTCTCTCTGAAGTGTTAGGCTGAAAGTTTTTGACCAAATTTAACAATCTGATTAGAAATGTGTTATGTATCGTAAATATTTTTAATCCCTCTCTTTTGAAAAAGGATGTTCAGAGCTCCCCACAAATGAGTCTTTAGCCTCTTTTCTACCGGAAGTTGGGAAAAAAAATCAGCAAGTATGGATAAACTGTCCCGTTTTCTTTCTTTCTCTCTCTCTCTCTCTCTCTCACAAACACACTCTGCCTCTCAATATACAGCCATTAGGTTGTGTTTGTGTGATCGACAGTGGTTTGTGTGCTGCTGCTGCTGCTGAGTAGGCCCAGTTCTCATGCCTCATGATTAACACCCATCACACTCGATGGTAGTTACTCCTCTCCTGCACCAGGAGAACGTGAAGATGCCCATTCTGCTATTCACAATGCTGCTTGTCACAGTCATAGAAGAAATGTGTTGTCTTCTGAGCCAAGGACCTGCTGTCTTCTGTGCCAAAGCCCACTGAAGTGAATGAGTCTTTTCAGACTGCAAATGAAGGAAAAATAAGTTTTTGGCAAATGCCAGAAGAGGAAAAAACACCAATGAAGGAAGCAGTGCTATTTTCAGGCTTCTTACATGGCTTTACAAACACTGTAGAACAGATCAATTAGGCAGTGCATTACAAACAAAATAGAAAGGTCCTTACAGGAGAATCATAGAATCATAGAATCATAGAATATCAGGGTTGGAAGGGACCCCAGAAGGTCATCTAGTCCAACCCCCTGCTCAAAGCAGGACCAAGTCCCAGTTAAATCATCCTAGCCAGGGCTTTGTCAAGCCTGACCTTAAAAACCTCTAAGGAAGGAGATTCTACCACCTCCCTAGGTAACGCATTCCAGTGTTTCACCACCCTCTTAGTGAAAAAGTTTTTCCTAATATCCAATCTAAACCTCCCCCATTGCAACTTGAGACCATTACTCCTCGTTCTGTCATCTGCTACCATTGAGAACAGTCTAGAGCCATCCTCTTTGAAACCCCCTTTCAGGTAGTTGAAAGCAGCTATCAAATCCCCCCTCATTCTTCTCTTCTGCAGACTAAACAATCCCAGCTCCCTCAGCCTCTCCTCATAAGTCATGTGCTCTAGACCCCTAATCATTTTTGTTGCCCTTCGCTGTACTCTTTCCAATTTATCCACATCCTTCTTGTAGTGTGGGGCCCAAAACTGGACACAGTACTCCGGATGTGGCCTCACCAGTGTCGAATAGAGGGGAACGATCACGTCCCTCGATCTGCTCGCTATGCCCCTACTTATACATCCCAAAATGCCATTGGCCTTCTTGGCAACAAGGGCACACTGCTGACTCATATCCAGCTTCTCGTCCACTGTCACCCCTAGGTCCTTTTCCGCAGAACTGCTGCCGAGCCATTCGGTCCCTAGTCTGTAGCGGTGCATTGGATTCTTCCATCCTAAGTGCAGGACCCTGCACTTATCCTTATTGAACCTCATTAGATTTCTTTTGGCCCAATCTTCCAATTTGTCTAGGTCCTTCTGTATCCTATCCCTCCCCTCCAGCGTATCTACCACTCCTCCCAGTTTAGTATCATCCGCAAATTTGCTGAGAGTGCAATCCACACCATCCTCCAGATCATTTATGAAGATATTGAACAAAACGGGCCCCAGGACCGACCCCTGGGGCACTCCACTTGACACCGGCTGCCAACTAGACATGGAGCCATTGATCACTACCCGTTGAGCCCGACAATCTAGCCAGCTTTCTACCCACCTTATAGTGCATTCATCCAGCCCATACTTCCTTAACTTGCTGACAAGAATGCTGTGGGAGACCGTGTCAAAAGCTTTGCTAAAGTCAAGAAACAATACATCCACTGCTTTCCCTTCATCCACAGAACCAGTAATCTCATCATAAAAGGCGATTAGATTAGTCAGGCATGACCTTCCCTTGGTGAATCCATGCTGACTGTTCCTGATCACTTTCCTCTCCTCTAAGTGCTTCAGGATTGATTCTTTGAGGACCTGCTCCATGATTTTTCCAGGGACTGAGGTGAGGCTGACCGGCCTGTAGTTCCCAGGATCCTCCTTCTTCCCTTTTTTAAAGATGGGCACTACATTAGCCTTTTTCCAGTCATCCGGGACTTCCCCCGTTCGCCACGAGTTTTCAAAGATAATGGCCAAGGGCTCTGCAATCACAGCCGCCAATTCCCTCAGCACTCTCGGATGCAATTCGTCCGGCCCCATGGACTTGTGCACGTCCAGCTTTTCTAAATAGTCCCTAACCACCTCTATCTCTACAGAGGGCTGGCCATCTCTTCCCCATTTTGTGATGCCCAGCACAGCAGTCTGGGAGCTGACCTTGTTAGTGAAAACAGAGGCAAAAAAAGCATTGAGTACATTAGCTTTTTCCACATCCTCTGTCACTAGCTTGCCTCCCTCATTCAGTAAGGGGCCCACACTTTCCTTGGCTTTCTTCTTGTTGCCAACATACCTGAAGAAACCCTTCTTGTTACTCTTGACATCTCTTGCTAGCTGCAGCTCCAGGTGCGATTTGGCCCTCCTGATATCTTTCCTACATGCCCGAGCAATATTTTTATACTCTTCCCTGGTCATATGTCCAACCTTCCACTTCTTGTAAGCTTCTTTTTTATGTTTAAGATCCGCTAGGATTTCACCATTAAGCCAAGCTGGTCGCCTGCCATATTTACTATTCTTTCGACTCATCGGGATGGTTTGTCCCTGTAACCTCAACAGGGATTCCATGAAATACAGCCAGCTCTCCTGGACTCCCTTCCCTTTCATGTTAGTCCCCCAGGGGATCCTGGCCATCTGTTCCCTGAGGGAGTCAAAGTCTGCTTTCCTGAAGTCCAGGGTCCGTATCCTGCTGCTTACCTTTCTTCCCTGCGTCAGGATCCTGAACTCAACCAACTCATGGTCACTGCCTCCCAGATTCCCATCCACTTTTGCTTCCCCCACTAATTCTACCCGGTTTGTGAGCAGCAGGTCAAGAAAAGCGCTCCCCCTAGTTGGCTCCCCTAGCACTTGCACCAGGAAATTGTCCCCTACGCTTTCCAAAAACTTCCTGGATTGTCTATGCACCGCTGTATTGCTCTCCCAGCAGATATCAGGAAAATTAAAGTCACCCATGAGAATCAGGGCATGCGATCTAGTAGCTTCCGTGAGTTGCCGGAAGAAAGCCTCATCCACCTCATCCCCCTGGTCCGGTGGTCTATAGCAGACTCCCACCATGACATCACTCTTGTTGCACACACTTCTAAACTTAATCCAGAGACACTCAGGTTTTTCCACAGTTTCGTACCGGATCTCTGAGCAGTCATACTGCTCCCTTACATACAGTGCTACTCCCCCACCTTTTCTGCCCTGCCTGTCCTTCCTGAACAGTTTATAACCATCCATGACTGTACTCCAGTCATGTGAGTTATCCCACCAAGTCTCTGTTATTCCAATCACGTCATAATTCCTTGACATCACCAGGACCTCCAGTTCTCCCTGCTTGTTTCCAAGGCTTTGTGCATTTGTATATAAGAGATTACTTGTTACTAAGTTATTTTATCTAAGTTACTTATTACTACACACTGCAATCTGCTCATCATTGGGCTTCCCTAACATCACTGTTTCTAGGTTTTCAAAAGTAGAAGGTGCAATCTTGAAGAGCTACTTTTATACTCCTGGGCTCTTGCCAGAGTTGCTAGAGATTACATTGATTTGATAGCACATTTCACACTATCCTGTACTATTAAAACTCTGTCAACTGTAGAGGCTCTACTACAGCACATGCATTGTTAGCTCTGTATCTAGAATATCAGTTGCCACATTGGTTAGCTTGGCCAGTTTCTCTCCTGCACCAAGTTTAGTCTGAGTCGGGGAGGCATTTCGAAACTGGTTATGGCTCTCTGGTTATTATTTTTTACCCAGCCCTGGTTTCAGGTTAGACCAGTCCGAGCCTGAGGGTTCATGTGCCTGCTGGGGATTGCTAAAACACATCAGTCTGGTCACTCCTCTATCCTTTGCACCCCTGACATGCCAGAGCCGTGGGGAGGGTGGTAGCGGAACTGGCTATGCTGGCTTTATACCTCCTGGGGACTCCCCGTACTAGAGGTTTACCTTAGGTCTTCCCTGCCTTCATGGTGCCTGAGTGGTGCAAAGGGAGCAGACCCAGGAGTCCGCCCTGCTGTCTCAAGGCTGTTTTCATAACTGATTATAACCCTTCTTCTCACTGTTCAGAACAATCCCTCAGGAGATCTGTTGTTTGTTGCCTGATTGAAATCTTGTTTGTCTTCTATCATAGAGGCAGACTAGTTTGATATTGTAGGGTGACTAGATTGTGCACAATGGGTTTGGTTTGCCTAAGAGTGGATGGAAACTGCAGAGTGAGTTTCATTGCTGCAGATCAGTAACATAACTTCTTGGGAGCAGGGTTTTTGTTTCTCTAACAGAGTCTGATCTCCTAGTAACCCGTATTCTCTTCTTTGAAAAGAAATGTGGAATCCAAACTCTGAACTCCCTGAAAGGTCAGATTCAGATCCTGACCCAAACATCATCCTTTCAGCCTACCATTAGTTGTATCCTGAAAAGTGCCCTCAAACTTGACAAACACATGCTCTGCACCAAATTCAGACCTAAAGTCAGTGGAGATACATCCCATAAATCACTGCATTTCGTGGATTTAGAATGTGTCCCCTGCACTCTCACCGAGTGGGAACTTTGACCATGTTATTACCTAAGTGCTATTTCCAAGTAAATTATTACTTATTTCTAGAGGGCCAGCTCTCTGTGTGGTGTTTTACAGACAAGGCCCTGCAGTCCAGATAGATAACATACAACTTTATTGCAGGGAAGAATAGGCTTTATAGGACTTTTTGGAAGATGTGCATTTTGAGGAGGCTTAGCAGACTTTGTTGTAAAAGGTGTTCCAGCAATAAATGAGAATGGAAAAGGTATACATAGAGGGTAGTTCAACATGGCATGTCTATTCCAAACCAAGTAAGAGATGGCATACTCCTGGACCCACTTGAAAGTAGCTTGTGGTGGATGGTTATCATGACCAAAAGTTTCAAACTGAGTATCCAGAAGGCTGGCTACTTACTCAAAGCCAATCTAAACAATATAAACCATAAGTCTGGAAAATTGGTCTGGAAGTTTCACAAGAACAGGCTTTCTGCCACATTTACACATACATCCTACCTCCAGTGGGACATGGAATACTCAGAAGGAGTCCTCAAGGTAGTTTGGCCCATCCACTCCTGGATGGGACCAGAAAGAGTAGAGGGTGAAAATGAAGGACAGAAAATAGGAACAATAACTTTCTAAAAACTTTGCAGGGCCTCATGCAGTTTCGGGACTGATATTTAGTCTATCAGACCCATACAAATAACCTACAAAAATATTCTGATTAGAGTGCTGAGTAGTACTTGCCATATAAGAAAAGGTAGTTAGTCATATTCTTTTAATAAGTCTATTCAGGTCACTGTGGCATGTGAGTCACTTCCAGCCCTTGGAGATGTTTGAAAGATCCCTTTGCCAGGAAAGTCCATAACTGGTAGAAGAACAGAAATTGTTATAGATGGACTTCCAAGCATGCTAGAGTCAAATAAAATGGAGCTGATTAGCTCTGGCTAAATGACTTGCAGCTGGTTGTTCATTATTTTCTTTGCAAGAGTCATCATCAATGGGGAGCTACAATGAATGCAGCTTTATTATGTGGTGTGCCATGTGGCTTCCTTTGGGCATTATTGCCTTAATTTTAATGTTTTTGAACAATAAAGGATGATTTTTCACTAAGATTTTGGGATCGTCACTATATTTGGACTCTTCCGCTGAGTGTCCCTTATAGGCTATGACCTGAGCTTTAGCAAGCAGCCAGCATCCGGAGCCTGTAAGCTTGTTTAGGTTGCTCAATCTGTGATTTTTACAGCCTTGGCTAAGACATATTTTCTAAAAATAACAGATCAGTTCTGTAGCAGATCAGCCCTTGCCTTCCTATCGCCTATCTTCCTAGCTGACTTGGCCACAAAAAGTAGTTCCAAGGCCACACAATTAACTACAGACTGCAGAGTTGGAGATCAGAGGTGAAATGCCAGTAATAATTTGGTGATGAAGAATGATAGACCTGTACATTGGCTGAAATTAAATCTATATAATTATAGCCACACTTTTCTAAAGGGCTGTTCTGAGCTTCAGGCCCAGAACAGGACGATGCCTGTTTTGGAGAGGTTTGGCTGGCAGTTGATCAAGGGAAACCTGCTGCTGTGGATAAGAGCAGGCACCTTGATATTCCTCTCTTAATGAAAGAATGGGATCAACTTTCCCCGGAGAATGGACTTTTGTATAGAATCATTAACCATCCCAGGCAACACACAAAAAACAACTGGTTTTACCTCAACAGTTTCACAAAGCTGTACTACAACCTTTACATGATGCCCACTGGCATCTTGGGTTTGATAAGACCTATGGGCTTGTACAAGACCGATTCCATTGGCCACGGATGAAGACTGATGTTGAGCAGATTGTAAGACCTGTGCCCGGTGTATACAACAGAAGACTCTATCCATGAGAGCTGCTCCACTGTGTCATCTTCACAGTGAAGGCCCTATGGATTTGGTCTGTATGGATTTTCTCACAATTGAACCCAATAGCAGAAATACTTGTAATGTGCTAGTTGTAACTGATCATTTCACAAGGTAGGCTCAGGCCTTTCCTGCTTAGGATCAAAAAGCTTCTACTTTTGCTAAAACTCTTTGGAAAAAGTGCTTTGTGCATTATGGACTGCCCAAGCGGAGGCACTCTGATCAAGGACGGGACTTTGAGAGTCGATTAATTCGGGAACTTCTGACTGTGCTAGGTATAAAAAAATCAAGAACAACACCTTATCATCCACAGGGAGACCCACAGCCTGAACGATTTAATAGGGCCCTGCCCTATTGGGATCCAGGAAGTGGGCGGGCGAAGCCCGCCCACTTCTAAAGGATCCCCCCCCAGCCTAAGAGGGGGATCCACAGGACCTGGATACCAAATAATTCCGGGGGACAACTAATGAAATAACAGGGACAGGAGTGTTGTCAAAGGGTCAAATGAAGGGAACTGGATGGGGACACCGAGCAGAGAACCCCGAACAGTGCCCACTGCTCCTCAAAGGCATCAAGGGAGTCAGAGGACGCCGCCCAGAGGAATGTTTTATAGATGGCCATTTTAGCTAGGGCCAGGAGAAGGTTGACGAGGAGATCCCGTGACTTTGTGGGGCCACGGATAGGGAGTGCATAAATAAGAAGGTGAGGGGAAAAGTGCAACCAAAAACGTAATAAAATATTAGTGAGGAGCCGGAATAGGGGCTGCAGCCTGGCACACTCCAGATATGTGTGTGCCAGGGTTTCCCTCACACCGCAAAAGGGGCAGGTGTCTGGGATAGAAGTGAACCGTGCCAAGAACACGCCCGTGCTCACGGCTCCGTGAAGGAGCCGCCAACTGATATCCCGGGCGGGCCTCGGGATTAAGGTGGAATATAGGCTGGCCCACCAGGGTTCCTCACTCTCCAAAGGTGGCAGGAGGTCCCGCCATTTTGAATCGGGGCGGGACACAAGAGTGAGGGCGTGAAGGGTGTGAAACATGAGCGTGTATAGATGTTTCCTTGGCGCGGTTTGGAAACAGACCGGCTGCATCTTGTGCAGCCAGCTCACAGTGAAGGGCTGAGGGGGTCGGTTGGGTCCACGGGGCAGGGGCCCAATTAAAAGGTCCGGCGGGCCTGGGGTAGAGGGTTGGCGGGGCACACCCTCGTGCAGGACCCGGTCTAGATAAACCAGAGCCATGCGTAATATGTTGGGATCCTTGAATACCAGATAGAAATCTAGATGGAGCCAGCACATTAGCCATGTTTTGCATGCTTACAACTATACCCAAAATGAGGCCACTGGATATTCTCTATATTTCCTAATGTTTGGACATGAAGCACAATTACTGGTAGACCTCTGTTTTGGAGTTTCAGTGGATGGGTCTTCCCACCAGTCTTATCTCCAGTATGTGGCTAATTTAAAAAAAGACTTGTGTGCTGCTCATCAACTTGCTCTGGCAGCATCTGATAAGATGAACCGGGGTAATAAAGGCCGTTATGACCAGAAGGTGAAATTCTGTGATCTGCAACCCGGTGATCATGTTCTTATCAAAAATCTTGGGCGCCCCGGAAATCATAAACTTGCAAACCATTGGAATTTGCAGCCCTACATTGTGGAGAATTAAATGCACGGGTTACCTGTACATCAACTAACGCCTAAAAAGAATGGCAGGCCATTAAAAACTTTACATCGAAACCACTTACTTCCTCTGGGGCAACACGTCAGAATGGATGCTCCATCAGATATTGAGCCTATCCCTTTACCCAGATCATCTAACCAGAGGAGAACTCTGACGTCCAAGAGTTCCTCCCCCAACTCCATAGGTGGTGCTAGTCCTGTGCCAGTCCCTGCTAGCATGATGGACATAATTGGTCCCTCAGACTGATTCTGAGGAGTTTTACCCTGACTGTATATCTATGTATCATGAACCCTCAGATACGTCTCCTGGGTCTGTTGTACTGTCACTTGAGCCAGATCAACCTGAAAGCACAACTAGAACGTCCCCTTTAAACCCAGATGCTCTTCCATTCTTTCCTGTGCAAGAAGTCCCTAGGGAGGGCATAGATATGTGCAACAGTCCCCCGGGTCTTCAAGTATAGAGAACGAGGTTGCTACAGATGATACTCCTTCTACAATGAGTAATTCTGTGTTTGGATGCCAAATCTGACAGACCTTTATTGACAGCTCCTGTAGAGGAGAAAGGAGACCTTAAGAAGGTCCCAGTGAGAAGTCAGGCCCTCTCAGCAGTTAACATATGATGTGGTTAGAGTCAGCAGTAAGGAGTCCATCCTCATAGTACATTGTGGGGTGGGTGTGCTGAAAGATTTTAAAATGGAGTCCATATGGAGTCCAAACCAGAATATGTATCCTCTAAGGATGAGCTCAGGTGTTTTTCATGGTGGTGCTCACCTCAGGCTAGATGCCTAAATTGTGCCTATTCTAGTGGGCCTATACTTTACCCTGCATTGAATGTTACTCTAGCTAGCCATAGGAATTAAGAATGTATGTATTGTATAGTAAATTAATCTGTTTTTCTTCTTTGTTCTGGTTTGGGACATTAAAGAATTTTCTGGCGGGTGGAGAATGTAGGCACCCTTTACTAGAGGGGCCTCTGAACTTTATAAGGAGTGTTTCACTTTTGAAGATCCTGTGTGCAGCAATGTAGCCTTAGAGACTACAGCTCCCAGGATGCCTTGGGGAAAGAGTGAGAGACTTTTTGTTCCAGTCAGTGCAGGGAGAGCGGGGTGGACTCCATTTTGGGGAAAGGGATGAGTTTGCTGCTGTGGAGCTCTGTCCATACCAGGGGCTGCTGCTAGGAAGCCAGAAGCTGAGAGCCAGCTGGGGCTTTGATCGAGCAGGGAGCCTCAGAGGCTGTTGGTGGCTTCCCTGGAGCCAGGGCAGAGACTATTGCTGTGCCTGGAGATGACTGAGCTGGGCCTGCAGTGAGGGACTATGAAGTAACCCCCACTCTGGTTTGGGAAAGTACTTGCAAGGGAAGGGGCCCAGCACCGAGACTGAGTCTGAGGAGAGGCAGCGTGATCGTCCTATTGAACGAGGACCCACAGCTGCTGACCTTCGGTGGGGCCGGCTCCAATCACCAGCGGGGTTGTACAGCTTGCCTTGGCTGGACTGATGCACAGAACAACAGCGCTGTCCCCAGCTGCAGATCTCCAAGCGCACCCACGCAAGCGTCTAGGACTCTGAAATCCAGAGGAGTGTACACTCTGGGGTGGGGTAAATGGTGGTGGGGTAAATGCCGGTTAGATAAGTTTCATTTATTACTGTATCCTATATTCGTTAATTGATTTTATTCAACTGCCCCCTGTGGATTTAAATTAGTAGTGACCTTTAATCTTAATCTGTTATACTGTTTCTTTAAATAGTTAAGTAAAGGTGTGTTAACTCTAATTTCAGTATATTGGATGTATATTATTTATATCTGGTATTTTTGAGTTACACCCATGCCACAGAATATTATTATTATAATTAATTTATTAGAATTGGTTTATTCCTGGAGGTTTCCAAGGCATGCCATTGAGTGTGTACAAGGCCCAGCCAGGTGGAGGCACTGCCAATTTTAACTTCTTTTACAAGTAAAGGGATTGCAGCAGAGGGATGGATAGAGGATTCCCACCTATCCAAAATCACCACTGGGATACTCCAGGATCTCCTTTAAAGTCAACACATCAGGCACCCAGGCGCACAGGTGAGTGTTGCCTGCTTTCGAGTCCAAGGAGGAAAGAGGGGTTACACTTAGTACGTATATTTCATAATATTAATGACCGGTGTGTCACTGACTTTCATTTGATACCTCACACAACATTCTTTAAAGATAAATACTATGACAGCAATGAGTTAGGTGTAGCGAGTTTTTCAGGCCTGATAGGAATTGCTGATAGAACTGTGAAACCTTTGCTGGTAGGCGTTAAGGGGTTCCTAGTGTCAGAGATGTGAAGTTAGAAAATTAATGTGAAAACAAATGTATTCAACCCCTTGAACAAACTGCCAGTTAATGAGATGTTACCTGCTTAGAATATGTATACATTATATGCGTGCGTTAGCCAGAGACGACATGTGAAATATATTCCTTTCTGTAATATCTAAGAGATCAAAACTAACTCTGTTGCTAAGAAAATACGTACCATAATGATGAGCACTGTTGCCCTGCTCTGCTTATTCCGTATACTATGTGAATATGTATAGTAAGCAAACCAGTGGGGTTGGAACATCCTTTAGCCAGTGCAGATGAAGCTTTGTTTTATGGCTTTTATTTGTTCGTTCTCACCTATGTATCTCCTTTCTTGGATGTGATTTTTTTTTTTTTCCCACATGGCATTTGCAGAACATTTCAGTGTTTGGATTTTTTGACTTTTCACTGAGCTTCATATTGTTAGCAAACAAGTGTGTCTCCAGTTTAGTTAACCTGTTCTTAAATAAGTTTCAGAGTAGCAGCCGTGTTAGTCTGTATTTGCAAAAAAGAAAGAGTACTTGTGGCACCTTGGAGACTAACAAATTTATTTGAGCATAAGCTTTCGTGAGCTACAGCTCACTTCATCGGATGCAGTGAGTTGTAGCTCACGAAAGCTTATGCTCAAATAAATTTGTTAGTCTCTAAGGTGCCACAAGTACTCCTTTTCTTTTTTGTTCTTAAACAAGGGGCATTATGTCTAAAAAGGAAAAACTAAAAATAAATTGATGCAGTTGGAGCGTTTTGGACCTGCAGTTTCCAAGCTAAGGGCTGGCCCATGCAAACTTTAATTTACTTCATGGGTCCCAATGCCTTGAATGCAACAAGGTGTGGTAATAAACTGCGTGCTCTCCTGATTCACCGCAGCTCAAACTTATCCCAGTGAGATGGATATCATGTAGGAATTATTGCTGGCAGTTTTACAGAAGTCTGGTGAAACAATTGTGCTGGATATATTAACTGCATCAAAATCTTCCCAGTGTAAAAAGGTGAGGATTTTTCATATTTTTAAAAGAACCCAGCACTGAGGTGAAAATGTTTCAGTAAACTAGTGTCCAGAGCAATGTCGTTCTCTGGTTTTTAACACCACACAACTTGGATGTGTTAATGTTTCAATCCCCTAGTTAAAAGGCACATGCCATTTACACAACAATGCAAATCCAGCCAGTAAAATTGTGTAAACTAGTATTAACATCAGGTTTATGCTACCACTTATATATAACAAACTAAAATGAAAGAGTAAATTGTTTACATCCCTTGTGCAAACTGATTTGTATTCTGTTTACATACATCTACTTGTCAAGAGTTTACTCATTCAGAAAGCAGACACACAAGTCCATATAAATCACTATTTTCTACACCTTTCATCGAGGTGAATAAAAGGTTTAGAGTGTCACATACTTAAACGTTGTAAAAAGATTTGATTTCTTGAATTGCCTTCAGTTTTATGGTCACATCTTGCTGTATAATATTCTGTGTGCAAATGTGAGATGGAAAAGGCACTGAGTAGTTAAGGCAGAGTACTGTCTAATAATACAAGAGGAACAGAAAGTTTATTAAAGGAATTTGAGATAAAAATGACAATGGGTTTTTGATATCTTGAGGAATATTACATCAATATTTCCTTTTATTTAGTATATTTCCGGTCCTTCCCCATAGCCACAATTCCCCTCCTAACCTGCGATGGATCAGAAGAGGCATGAATAACACAACCTAGTTCTTCCTGGGTTTCCTGGTTTCTTCATTAATGACCAATGAATTACCAGGTTACATAATCCCAGTCTGTTTCAATAGCAAAGTACTTGGATTTCCACTTTAAAAAAACTGTCTAAATTCTTCACTCAATTTAACAGTGGGCCCAGATGCTCAGATGGGATAAATTGGCTGGGATAAATTTAATTGAGTGGAACAATGCTGAATTACACCAGCTGAGGATCTGGCGCAACATATATTACAGTTACGCCTTTGGTTAATAAAGTGAAATGTAATTGTTCTGTTCATATTTCAGATAGAAATATAACTCAGTAGTATATATGAATTTAATTCTTCCTCTCATGCCAATATAATCTGAGAGGAACTGTTGAAATCAATAGTTCCATCAGTGTAAAACTGATGTGAGAGAACTGCTATTTATTGTAAGGAAGTAAAAAGTGTTAACACTCATTTATGGGGTAATTTTTCAAAGCCACAAATGGTGATGTGCTCACATGATGCCCATTGATATTTACCATTATTGAGCCAAATTCAGCCCTAGCATAAGTAGGCATAGCACCCACAGACTTCAGTAGAAATTGCAGCTCTATCCATCAGGATGAATTTGGTGCATCAGTTGTCTAGATCAGTGGTTCTCAAACTAGTTTGAGAACCACTGGTCTAGATCTCTGTACCCCTCTTTGAAGATGCTCTCCTGAGTGTTTTTCTGATCTATTGATTATATTTTCAGACACTCCCCAAATGAAAAAAATAGTAAGTCACAAGCACAGTAGTATCACTAGTGTAAGCTGCAGGGGTTGGGGCCGTTGCTGTAGCATAAGTTAGTGGGGTTTTTTATACAAGTGTGAGTTCATATCTGAGTTTATGAATGAATTCAACACCATTTAATTCCACCATTTCTGTTTGTCAGCAGGTATGAAAAACCTGCACATTTATCTCTCAATTCAAAAAATGATTTTTTTTTAAATGTGGTTACCCCCTGGCTTCTTGCAAAGCATCATGCTTTGTTCAGCAACTGTCAAAGTACTAGCAGTTGTTATGTTTCCTATGCTGGAAGAGTCACGAATTGTGGAAACGGCAAAGAGTCCTGTGGCACCTTATAGACGAACAGACGTATTGGAGCATAAGCTTTCGTAGGTGAATACCCACTTCGTCGGATGCATGTAATGGAAATTTCCAGAGGCAGGTATAAATATGCAAGCAAGAATCAGGCTAGGGATAACGAGGTTAGTTCAATCAGGGAGGATGGGGCCCTCTTCTAGCAGTTGAGGTGTGAACACCAAGGGAGGAGAAACTGCTTTTGTAGCTGGCTAGCCATTCACAATCTTTGTTTAATCCTGAGCGGATGGTGTCAAATTTGGAAATGAACTGAAGCTCAGCAGTTTCTCTTTGAAGTCTGGTCCTGAAGTTTTTTTGTTGCAGGATGGCTATTGTGTGTCCTTTAAACCTGCTATTGTGTGTCCAGGGAGATTAAAGTGTTCTCCTCCAGGTTTTTGTATATTGCCATTCTTAATATCTGATTTGTGTCCATTTATCCTTTTATGTAGGGACTGTCCAGTTTGGCCAATGTACATAGCACAGGAGCATTGCTGGCACATGATGGCATATATTACATTGGTGGACGTGCAGGTGAATGAACCGGTGATAGTGTGGCTGAGCTGGTTAGGTTCTGTGATGGTGTCGCTGGTGTAGATATGTGGGCAGAGTTGGCATCGAGGTTTGTTGCATGGATTGGTTCCTGAGTTAGAGTTACTATGGTGCGGTGTGTCAATGGTGATGAGAATATGCTTCAGATTGGTGGGTTGTCTGTGGGCAAGGACTGGTCTGCCTCCCAAGGCCTGTGAAAGTGAGGGATCGTTGTCCAGGATGGGTTGTAGATCACTGACAATGCGTTGGAGAGGTTTTAGCTGAGGACTGTATGTGATGGCCAGTGGAGTTCTGTTGGTTTCTCTCTTGAGCTTGTCTCGCAGCAGGAGGCTTCTGGGTACACGTCTGGCTCTGTTGATCTGTTTCCTTATTTCCTCGTGTGGGTATCTTAGTTTTGAGAATGCTTGGTGAAGATCTTGTAGGTGTTGGTCTCTGTGTGAGGGGTTGAAGCAAATGCAGTTATACCTCAGCGCTTGTCTGTAGACAATGGATCATGTGGTGTGTCCGGGATGGAAGCTGGAGGCATGAAAGTAGGCATAGCAGTCGGTGGGTTTTTGGTATAGGGTGTTGTTAACGTGACCATCACTTATTTGCACCGTGGTGCCTAGGAAGTGGACCTCCCGTGTAGATTGGTCCAGGCTGAGGTTGATGGTGGGGTGGAAGCTGTTGAAATCGTGGTGGAATTCTTCCAGGGTTTCCTTCCCATGGGTCCAGATGATGAAGATGTCATCAATGTAGCATACGTAGAGAAGAGGCGTGAGTGGACAAGAGCTGAGGAACTGTTGTTCCAGGTCAGCCGTAAAAATGTTGGCATATTGTGGGTGCCCATAGCGGTGCCACTGGTCTGGAGGTATATATTGTCACCAAATTTGAAATAATTGTGTGTGAGCATAAAGTCACAAAGCTCAGCAACCAGTTGTGCTGTGGCATCATCAGGGATACTATTCCTGACAGCTTGTATTCCATCTGTGTGTGGGATGTTTGTGTAGAGAGCCTTTACATCCATGGTAGCTAGGATGGTGTTTTCTGGAAGATCACCAATGCATTGTAGTTTTCTCAGATTTAAAGGTAGCCATCCTGCAGCAAAAAAACTTCAGGACCAGACTTCAAAGAGAAACTGCTGAGCTTCAGTTCATTTCCAAATTTGACGACACCAGCTCAGGATTAAACAAAGACTGTGAATGGCTAGCCAACTACAAAAGCAGTTTCTCCTCCCTTCGTGTTCACACCTCAACTGCTAGAAGAGGGCCTCATCCTCCTGATAGAACTAACCTCGTTATCCCTAACCTGATTCTTGCTTGCATATTTATACCTGCCTCTGGAAATTTCCATTACATGCATCTGAAGTGGGTATTCACCCATGAAAGCTTATGCTCCAATACGTCTATAAGGTGCCACAGGACTCTTTGCCATTTTCACAGATCCAGACTAACACGGCTACCCCTCTGATAATTGTGGAAAATGACATTTGGATGACAGACAGTCAAAGGCCCACCAGAGTTCTGATGTTTACTAGCCAAGCTATGAATAGTTCAGATACACCTTTGAAGTGCCTTTATAAAAATCAAAATACTAAAGCTATACCTGTAAATAATTTTAATCTGATTTAGGAAAAACCCCAATTAGTAACAATAATAAACCACAATATTGGTTTCCTTAGCAAATTGATAGAGGTGAGAAGTGCTAGATTGATATAGTCTTGGAGGCTGTAAAGTCTGATATTTATCCAAAGAGCAGGTACAAATTGGATAACAGAAATGTAAATTCCTCCATATTCTTCACAGACACCTTGGTAAAAGCACTTCAACCATAATCTAGAAGGGTGAGAGAGAGAGAGAGAGTTTAGACTCCATAACCCTTTCACTCTCTGGGCTCTCTGTTGACTCTGACAAGATTGCCAATTGCAGTGGTAGACTCTGTATTGTGGACACCTGTCTATTGGGAACTTTACTGAGATCACCAGCTCATTTCACATAGGCCAGTGAAAAGCTGTTAAAAGGCAATGACTTTGACTCACTACTAACCTGTATTAGAGTCAAATAGGTGACTTAGTGGTTGTAGGTATGAAAGGCCTCATGAAATGAAATATGCTATGAACTTTTGAACAAAAAAATTATATTTTTGTGTGTGGAGAATAGAAAAACCTGGCAGAGTAGAAAAATTGAGAAATCCTCAAACAGTTTCCTTTTACGTGTTGATATAAGTCCTGTACTCGACTGAGACTCAGAAGTCTTATTTGCATGTGTTTAATCTTGAGAGCACATATTAAACTGTGTGCGACTATAGATAGGAGTCAGTTTCATCAGTTCCTTAATTCTTGTAAATTACCTCACTGGAGACACTTTTGCTATATCAGATTGCAAGATAAATTTTCATTTGTATTTTGTTGCAGCTACTAATAATCTTTATGACCAAAGGAACTGTATTTGATTTATTCTTGGTGTATTTTGTATACACCTAGCTTGTGTTCTCATTTGATTTTTAAGATCATCTTAAATGATACTGAGAAGCATTATTGTCTGTGGTGAAGGAATAAACAGTTCAGAATAATCGATTGTCTTGATTTAAGATTATTTTTTGAGGGACAAACATAATATACTGGATGTGCCTACCGTTCAAATAGCAGGCAAAGTCCCTGGGTCACAAATCCAAAAGTGGTTGTAAAAGTTACAAATCAGTCTTGAATAAATTATTATTAAATCAAAAGTATTAAATCAATTTAGTTTGTTCATTTTCTACATAAAATAAACTGTCACCCCAAAATATATATAGTAGTAATTCGGTCATCTTTCTCCTAAGTTTAAAGGCTCTATATCCCATTACCCAGTCTGTGGAGTTGCTCCTGATTGTGATTGTAATTTAATACAAATAAATTAATATCCAGTTTTCTAGATTCAGGACCCAGGGAGATCTATTGACTATCAGTTCAGTGGTTTAGCTCCCTGTCACAATTGGCTGGACACTGGATATGTCTGTCTTTGCAGAGTTTCTTTGGGAAGGTGTTCTTGCTTTCTGAGAGCAGCTGTCCCTTTTATAATGACAATTCTCAGCCCAGGCATGCCTGAAAGGAGGAGAGATGGACTGCAGTGCGTGGCTCTGGGCTGCATTCTTTCGCCGGCACACACACAACAGGGACTTGAGCTCAGAGCGGAAGCTCTCATTGAGCCAGCAGTAAATGAAGGGATTGTAGCAGGTGCTGCTCATGGCGAACCAGTGGAAAGCAAAGTACAGAGCATTGTTGCTGTGGATGGCCTTGCTGGAGATGAGCAGCAAGTAGCAGTTCAGTGGGAACCAGCAGACAGCAAAAACCACCAACACCACCATCAACATCTTCAGTGTCATCTTCTTCTTCCGCTGATGGGCAAAGTATTGCTCCATGGTGATGTCTCCAATGGCATTCCTTAGCCAGAGCTTCTTGGCTACCATTGTATACGTGATGGAGATCACAAGCAAGGGCAGGACATACAAGAGTACAAAAGTAGTCAAGTCCAGGTACTTCCAGAAGAGATCAGCAGGAGGAGGGAAGCTGGGGAGACAGACCATTCGTATAGTTCTGTTCCTGAAGCACAAAAGGAGAAAACCCAACATTTCCACAATCATAAGCATGTAGTACAAAGGGGATAGGCTCCTTATAAAATACTTAGAAGATAGCTGGGCACATATGATAGATCAAGGGTTCTCAAACTGGGGGTCGAGACCCCTCAGGGCATCACGAGGTTATTACATAGGGGGTCTCAAGCTGTCAGCCTCCACCCCAAACCCCGCTTTGCCTCCAGCATTTATAATGTTGTTAAATATATTAATAAGTGTTTTTAATTTATAAGGGGGGGGTCGCACTCAGAGGCTTGCTATGTGAAAGGGGACACAAGTACAAAAGTTTGAGAATCACTGTGATAGAGGAATCATTCAGACACGTGGATTAGTGCCTCTTTAAGTGAACAACTTCAACTCAAATTTGGCCCAAAATATAGATTTTATTTACTTTTTTTTTAAAAAAAAAAAAAGAAAAAGAAAAAAAAAACCCAAACTTTTTTTAAAGCTTCACAGAAATAAACAAAAACCCTATTCCAATTTACATCTGTCAATTCTAATGGAAATAGTTAAAATGAACCTCCCTCTGCAGTATCTGCTGCACTGAGAAAATGAAGTTGGAACTGACTAATAAAGATAAAAGTGACTCCTTGGATTTTCACTGAACATTGGAGAGAAACTCAAAGTAGAAGCATGCTGCTTGAACTAAAAGTTTTTCCAGTTGTCAATTTTCAGCTAATTTTTACTAACAGAAGAAAATAAATGTCTGTTTATAATTTATGGCTGTTAAATTGAGGGAGTTCCTTAAAAAAACACCCTGTTTATACATCTTACCCAATATAAAATCTTGCTAGATTCTGGTAGATGGCATGGGGAAGGGAGAAGCAGCTGGCCATAACCCAGATTATAATGATGCAAATTCCTCCTTTAGCAATTGACATCCGGGGTTTCAAAGGGTGCATTATAACCTAAGGAGGACAAATAGTTCAGAGCATGTTAAATCTTCTCAGAGCAGGCTTTAAAAAGACTCCATCTGAACCCTTCTGAACTGATAACAGGACTAGCTGTTCAAAAACAGATTAATTCTGAAAACTGATGTATTGCATCAGAAACTGGACACTTCCCTCACACCTCCATCGCTGAATTTAGAAGCAGCTAGCAAACATGATCACAAAGACAGCAGACCAAGTCAGAACCAATTACTATGGGAACAGATCAGGCTTTAGTTGTAAGTGATGGTAATGTAACTTGGTCATGTAATAATGATGTCCACATTGGCATTCAGTTGATGGGAAAAAGATTTTTGCTGATTTGATGACTGTGGGGACCAATTTTAGTGTCTGGCCCATTGAAGCCTACCTCATTTACATCAGAGCTGTGTTTAGCCCCAGACTGTGTTGGTGATGGTGTGGCACAAATTAGTGGGGTGTGTGTGTGGGGAGGGAACAACTGCTTTATCTTCCACCCTCCTGTTCGTTGCTTTTGCTGCTGAAGGAAGCTCACAAGAATCATGGTCTAAATGTCACCTTGACTGCTATTCTTTCAAATGCTATTATAGCTTTGCATTGTGTAAAGACCTGGAAAGCAAAACTGACACAAGCCTTCCACAGCTGAGGCGGCCTGATCTTGTGGACTGAGCGCAGGGTTGTAAATAATCCCAGCTCTGACACTGATTCCATCTGGGCCCTAGAGCAAGTCACTTCACTTCTCTAGGCCTCATTTTTCCCCATCTGTGAAGCAGGGATGATGATACCTGCTTCACACGGCTTTGAAGAAAGATATTTAGGGTGTACAGTGCCTGGAAATATAAAGTTCTATATAAATACAAGTTACTAGAACAATAGCTTGCAACGTGGAGAAACACTGTGTGCCACCCACAAACACAGCTTCAGAGACCAGCAGTGATGACCTTTGAGCAACACAATGCATAGATTATTATGTTGACCACTGACCATGAAAAACGCCTATTTAAATCATCTCAACCATCTCTTCGCTAATGAAGGTTTCTTCCCTCCACTATTTTCTTGAGTGCTTTTTCCAATTATCAAAGTCTCAAGTGATAAGAGGGTTCCTATCACTTCTTTTGAGCATCTGCTCCACACTCTGATACATCCCAGGATTAGAAAATACTCATTTCAGGAAATGACTTTTCCTTGCTCGGTTGCATCCTTACTCCTAGATATATCCTACTGGACTATTGTTAAACAGTTTCACTCCTGAGCTAGTTAAATCCTGCCAATATTAGAGGAAGTTACCATGTTCTCCCTTAGTTAAACTAATATGTATGAATTGCTAGCAAAGCTCGGCAGTCAGACTAAGGCTTTGGTCCTTATTTCCCCAACCATTTGCAATCTTTGATCATGCAATATGTAAAATATGGTATTTCAAAACCTTTTTCTTGTGAAATGCAATTCTTTGCTCTTAAGTGTTATAGTGCTGGAACTTCTGGTGACCTAAGGGGGGAATTTATTAAAAATTAGCAGTTTAAAAAAAAATAATAATAATTTTCCAGCAATTGCTTTCATTTTCTCACAGCAGCTGGCATACACGACTGACAATAGGAGCACTTAGCAGGGTCCGTCATTCTTTTGGAACTTCGTCTAACTGTAACTTTGTCAAGTGAATTTCCTTTTTCAGTTATAGCTGTTAATATTAATTCCAACTGTGCTAGAAACAATGGCAACCCACACCCGAGTGCACTCTTGTGCAATTTAATATCCTAATGCACAATATTTAGGGTCAGAAACAATAGTCTGGATTCAGTCAAATGCTAAATTTATATTATCATCCATGGAAAGGAGTAGGTTTGAACTGATGATGTCTGATGCAACAAAACTGTAGAGATCTTTTTTTCCTTTCAGAATTTGCAGGGAACAACAACTTTGTAAGGGAAAAAATGGGTCCAACTTCCGCTGAATGTACAGGAAAATGGTACAGTTCTGCATGTTGCCAACTCCACGCACCCAAAAATCATGAGCTGGGCAACAAAACATCATGAGTGGCTTAGAGCATGCAATTTTTTTAAAATTATTTTTTTAAATTATTTTTATATTTTTATTTGCTTTCTGGGTTTTGATCCTTCAGGTCACCCTTGGGTCATGTTTTCAAGCCTTTCTCCACAACCTTAATGCCTAGAACTTTTTTTTTTTTTTTTAAATAAAAGCTGAGATGTTCATGAAATCACAGGGTGCCAGGTGCTGGGCTTTAGAGAAAACAACCAGTATTTAACCTGTTAAGGTACCCCCACATTTGCTAGAGTTTAAATTCAGGGTTATGTGATGCATACCTGGTGTCGATCCAGTGCAATGGCTGCAAGGGTAAGCACAGAAACATGGACAGAACAGTACTGGACAAACCGGCTTATGTGACACATCAGCTTTCCGAAGACCCAGGTACTGCTTACAAATCGCACCTGAAGAACAAAACACAGGCCATGTCAAATGTAGATTAAAACATTAGGCATCATCAGTAAAATCAGATGGTGGATACAACATGAGGATTAAAAAAAACTTGCCTTCTAGGGTTATTATGAGAATTAAATAGTTAATATATTTATGAAGTGTTTTGTTAATATACCATTCCCATTTTTGCAGAAAGGTAAATTGAGGACACAAGGGGATCAGAAGGAGAGTGTAGCAATAGCAAACAAACAAATCTGTCACAGTCCTGCGTGAGCGGGAGCCGTGCTGTTGATACATGTGTGAAGTCACCGGAGTTATACTATTGTAATCAAGAGGAGAACTGGGCCCTCTCAGCTGAGAAAGCAGCTAACACTATAACACTAATTACCTTCCTCACTGATTTTAACATTGCATTTCTTATTGTGGATTATTTTATGGAGCATGTGGATGCTATGGCTAATCACACTGACATCAGTGGATGTGGGTGTTTTGAAAATGATCTCACAGCGTCATAAACTACCATGGAAAGTAGTGCATGAAGCCTCCTATTATTCCCAATGAGGTTTTGTTTGTTAGGGTATGTCTATACTACCCGCCAGATCAGCGGGCAATGATCAATTCAGCAGGGGTTGATTTATCACATCTAGTCTAGATGTGATAAATCGACCCCCGAGCGCTCTCCTGTCGACTCCTGTACTCCACCACTGGGAGAGGCGCAGGCAGAGTCAACAGGGGAACGGCAGCAGTTGACTCGCCGTAGTGAAGACACCATGGTAAGTAGGTCTAAGTACGTTGACTTCAGCTACGTTATTCACGTATCTGAAGTTGCATAATATAGATCGATTCTGCCCCCTCTCCCCCCCCCCGCAGCGTAGACCAGGCCTTGGTGTTTGCGCAACAGCTTATGCCATTCACACGATAACAATCCTATGCCGCTTCAAGCCTGGTGCAAAGTCAATGTAAGGATTTTTTTGTGGGGGAGGGTAATTATAATTATTACTTGTTTCCAGCAATGTCCCAAAGGTGCTAGGTGCTGTACAAACATGAAAGAAGGCACCATTGTTCCCCTACAGAGTTTACACTAAAAAAAAAAAGTAGGACACCTAGGATGAAAGTTAAGAAAAGGTAAATTTAGACTGAACATTGGGGAAGTTTTTTTGATAGTGAGATTACTAGACTGTGAAAGTCTTTCAGGGGAAGTGGGGAAGCTTTATTATGGGGGATATTTAAAGAAGCCTAGACAAAGCCTTCCAGAATATACAGAAGGGAAAATTATGCATTAGCCTGCAATGGACTAGGTGGGACTTTAACCCTTCCCTCTCATTCTATTCTTTTCTTTCCACATCTCGTTATGAAAACAAAGGCAATCTAATCCCAGAGCTAATAAATCTAAGGAGTTCAGGGGTCATATTCCCCCCAGCATGGGAAGCCTATACAGTCTGTGTGAAGTGGCCCTGATTCAGCACAAACCCACCTGTTCCCTCTGAAATCAACCTGTTTCTTAGGGACCTTAACAAGGACAGAGGCTGCTTATTCAGTTTCCATTGGAAACTGAGTGTACTTCCCCGTGCAAAGCCTTCCCCTCTTCTTCATCCTCAGATGAACAATAGGAGGAAGACACCTCTGTCTCCCCCTGAATCCTGCAAGAAAATCAGGCTCACGCTCCACAGCCTTATCCACTTCTCTCGGGATGCATCGACTGCCAAGCCCTGCTCGCTCCAGCAGGAGAGAGACGTGGGGGAGACTGTGAGGCAGGACGAGGTGGACAGATTCCAGTGAGGCACAGGGAGAGGGACGAGGTGGAGGATGCTAAGCATGGTCCCTACTTGAGCAGGCAAAGCAGGGATACTTGTTTCATGTCCTTTACAATACAGAAGGTGAGGGAGAGCCGAAAGAAAAAGCAGCACGCTCTGATCAGGCATTGATTGCATACCCGCTCCTGCCCCCCCCCCCCCACGATCACAATTCACACACCCCTCCCAGAGCCCCGACACACAATCTCTCTCTCTCACACACACACACGGGCATTTTGTAAACCTAACAGCAAAGGATATGGGGCAGGACTTGGGCTCGCTTTCCACCTTAAGTCTCCGAAGTTGCCTTCCGACCACCTCGCTATAAACCTCTCTGTGGCTCTCCCCCTTGGCAGCGCTGGAGCGGGCAGCGTGTTCCCACCACGAGAGGGGGAAGGCGCCGGCGGGGCGGCAGGGGGCGGCGGCCAAGGCAGAGTTGCTCCCCCAGGCCGTGAGCCCCGGGGAGCTGGGGCGGGCACCGCGCTGCTTACCAGTGTGAACGGCGTGTTCAGGAGGGTGATCATGATGTCCGCGATGGCCAGGTTGACAATGAAGAGGCTGGTGGCCGAATGCATCCTCCTGTTCTTGATCACCACGTGGCAGACCAGGATATTGCCGAAGAGCGAGATGCCGATGATCACCGAATAGGCGGCGATGAGCAGCGCCTTCACCGTCCGGCTCTGGGACTCGCCTTCGTACCGGGTGCCCCTGTCGAAGTCCCCCATGTCGTCCAGGTCCAAGTCGCCGTGGAAGAAGGAGGATCGGTTGGGGAAGCCGTAGAGGGCGGAGAAGAAGTCGGAGCCATTGCGGTCCTGTGCCCGGCGGTAGGGTTTGGAGATGTACTGCAAGGGGAACCACACGTGGCGGCTCATGGCTTCGAAGCCGCGGCGAAGTGCCCGTGGAGGGGAGCGATTCCCCTCCGGCCCCCTCCTCCGCGTGGCAGGGCAGCCCGGAGATGGGAGCCGGGGCGAGAAGCCCGGGGCTTGTTTGACCGCGGCAAGCAAGGCCGAGTCTCGGTCACTTCGTCTCCGGGCTTAGGAGCTCCGGGTTTCTACCTCCAGCTGGGCTGCTTCGCTCCTTTGGGGGCTTTTCTGCTTCTTTGCCACAAGCTGCCCGCGCCATTTGCTCCCTTGCTTTTTCACATAGCCCATTAGCCGGTCACATGTGAGTCTCCCACGCTGTTTCTTGGATGCAATGTCTGCCCTGGAGAAGACCCCCGATGCCAGGGGCCAGGGCAGCCCTTCCCGCTTCTATCAGTCCTTGCAGGCATCCCTCCGCTCCGCACTGGAGGCGGCGGGCATTGCCCGGGGCTGAGTGGCCCGCGCTTTCCCGGTTATATGCAGCAGGCGGGATGACATGCCGCACGGGCGATAGCCAATGGGGTCGGTCTCTCCCTCCCGACTTGCCCCTGAGGTGGATTTTACAGCCCCACAGACGGCCGGGAGCCGGGAGCCCGCGGCAACTGCAGAGTTGCAAACTGGCTGGAGCGGGTGTTTGCAATCCCCGCCCGCCCCCTCTCCCGGCGCCCCGCGCTACGCACCGCCGCCGCCGGGGGGGGGGGGGGAGCGGCTTGTCTGGCCGAGCCCCGGCCTTTCGCAGACCCCGCGCGCTCTGCCTGCGGCTTAACGCCAGGCCCGGGCCCCTCTCGGGGCCCCCCCCCGGTGCCTGCCGAGCAGGGAGTAAGAACCTGAACGGGGCCAGCCGAAGACAGGGCTCAATGAGGGAAACTGATTTGTCTTTATTCTCCCCCGGGAAAGGAGCAAAACCGACTCACATCCCGATCCTGGACAGAGGGTGCCCTTCGCCCAAACCGGCCCAATGCTTGCGGGAAGTGCACATGTCAAGACAACCCTAGCCGGAGAGACTATTCTGGCTGTGGAGTCGGTCATGTAGACGTGCCAGTTCAGGTTTGTAGCCTCCTAGTTCCTCCTCTTCTTTTCCCCAGCTCCCCTCCCCAAGCACACAGGTTCGGCAGGCAGGTGCAGTTTCACTTTCCCAGGGATTGACTCTCTGCTGCTGTCTGTCTGTGGATGCTGCTTCTCAAAAGCCCCCTGCCCCAAATGGCAAGGGGGGGGGGGTTATAGTTGTAGTTGTTATTATATTATCATTGATATTATGGTAGAGCCCCGGCCAACGCTCAAGCCCCTCTGTGCTAGAGACCCTACACACAGTAATTAAGGAAAAAAAGCCCCCATCCCCCAAAGAGTTTACAACCCAGGCCCATGATGAGAGATTCGGCAAAGGAGCAGGGGAGAGGACAAGGTAGCAGTAAATCTGCCATGTTGAGTAAAACAGGCAGTAGTCACAGCACACCCACTGCCTAGCTGTCCTGGAGTGCTTTGCGGACATCCCAGCAAAGAGGAGTTTTTAGAAGGGATCTGAAGGAGGGTCAAGGACAGATTTCATGAGATGCTCCTCCGAAGCATTGAGAGAAAAAAGGACTAATCGGTGGTGAAGGCTGGCTGGTGGGGTTGGCAGCGCAGAGGTGGAAGATGACACATTAGAGTTTATAGGTAAGATGAAGCTGAAATGTGAAGATTATTAAAGTAGCTTGTTTCTGACCTGGTGGAGAAAGGGATCCAGGGTGAGGCATGCAAAGGTATGGTGGGTGATGTAGTCAGAGTGATGAACCAAGATGACCTTAACAGCAGCATATTAAATGGACTGGAGGTGGACAAGCTTGTAAATTTGTTACGGCCAGAAGAGATGGCAGTTATCGAAACACAAGGTGGTTTTAGTTTTAGCTGTGTAGACTCAGAGCCAAGACAGAATATTAGAGAGGTTGTGTAGGAAGAAGTGGCAAGATTAAGACATGGTCTGGATGTTTAGGTCTAGAGAGAGTGCCAACTCAAAGATAACACTTAGATTATGGACGGAATAACCAGGAAAATGGTGATGTTGGCCACAAAGACTGAGCAAAGTGGGATTGATTTGAGGGGAAAGATTAAGAGTTCACTGTTGGCCATGAAGACCTTCAGGTGACAGCAGGACATTCATGAGGAGATGTTCAAAAGGCAGGCCCAAGATTTTAGTTTGGACAGATGGAAAGAGCTCTGGAGGAGAGAAGCAGATCTGGGAGTAATCAGCATAAAGATGATAGTCAAAGGGTGTTTTTGAATAAACTCCCCAATGGTAGACTATAAAGGGGAGAATGAGCCAGGCCACGGATGAATGCTTGTGGGCTCCCTAGGAAGGCTGGAGAGGGGATGAGGAGGACCCACCAAATGAAACACCAAAAGAGCAATTAGAGAGGCAGGAGGAGAATCTGGAAAGACAGAGTTACAAACACCAAGAGGACTGTATTTCAGGAAGAGGTTTTCATTGGTGGTGAAGGAGAAGAGGTGGAGTGACACGGGGAATTCAGCAAGAAGGAGGGAGAAAGCAGGTTCAGGAAGGGGAGGGGAGGACAAGGTAGTACTTATCTGTACAAAGTTCTGAATTGCACAGCCCCCTACCTTACTATCAGAGAAGCTCTTCAGTTTTGATCCCTTGATGGGAAAGTTTCTCTGTGTCAACTGGGACCTGTTATGTGGAGAGGAGGAGTGGACCAACTAAAAAAGATCCTGATTCTTATTTGCCAGACAGTGATTCTACAAAGGGCCAGAATACAGAGCTATATACAATTTGGAACTGAACAATACTGTTAATATTTTTGTTTCCCTTTGAGATTGAAAGGTTTCTGTGTGTCAACCAACATGAGTGGGGGTACGAGTGCATGCCCTCACAGCTACACCCCAGGAGCAGAAACCTAACATCTCCCCACTGCCTCAGCACCAAGAGGGGAAGAGACACTGGTCCCTGCCAGAGCTGTAGCAGCCGTGTAGAGCTTGGGAAGGGTGGAAGAAGGCTGACCTTGAGATTCCCACCATTTCTGGAGTAGCAGGAGTAGCAAGGGGCTAAACTGAACCTCCTCTTTCTCCCACTCCTGTGCTCGGCTCCAGCCAATCCATAAGCCAGGAGCTAGTCATATGACTCCCAGACCAGTTATATAAGCCCCACAAATGGAACAGCAGCTCAGTCTGCTCAGTGTCACTCCACGGCTTGGAACTTCCTGTCTGACGGTGACAACAGGCTCCCATGGCCTTAGCCTGCTCCAGCCCAACTCTTGCTGCTGCCCTGCTCCTAGTCCTGCTCCAGCCTTGCTCCACTCACACCCTTGACTCCTGATTCCAGCTCCGACTGCTAGATCTGACCATCTCCATCCCAGTTTCTGACACTAGTCCTTGGACCCAGCAAGCAGCAGATGAGAGATAGAGGACTTTACATTCCTTCAGCTCCAGGCATTCTATTTTCCACTTTGTGATATTTTGAACACACTGCAAAAGTGACTTAAGAATAAGGACTGGAGGCTCTGGGGGAGGGAGGGAAGTAGGGTGATGAAGGGACAGGTGGGATGATAGAGATTTTGTGTTTTGACGCATGGCTAGAAAGGGTTAAACAGCTTGCAGGCTGAATGACCCAAAGCCCACGTTTAAAGTCACCATTCCTGCTAAATAGGCTAGAACTTTGAAATTCAAACCTATATTGTTAGAAGTAATACTAATTGTGTATATCTTAGATGCTCCATAAAAAGACAGTTCCTGTCTGTCACGATAACTATTGATTCAGAGATCAAAAGGGAATATTAACATTTGGATAAATCTTGGGTAAAATAATGTCATTGTCTTCCTGTCTCTTTGAAGTTTGTAATAGACTGCCTAATGGATAAATTTCCCTATGTTAATTTGTGTAAGTAATTACTGATAGTGTTTAGAAAGCAAAGGGTTACATCAAAAGCCTATTGTTTAACCAGGACTGTGTAGTCAAGTGGATGCTAGAACACTATATAAAAAGATCCTTGGGTCCTGATTCTGTCATCTCAGATCTGCTTAGGCTTCATCAGGGGAAGTTGGAGTTGCAAGACTGAGGTCCCAATTCTGCTGATTTTCCCTGAATATGAGATAGTCCAATGAACTATTTCTGAAAGAACTCTTTGCAACTACAAAGCTCACCATCTTTGCTATGAATCTGAACCTCAATTAATTGAACTCATGTCTGTATGTATATTGACCTTTTAACCATATTCTCTCTTTGTTTTTAATACATTTTAGTTTAGTTAATAAGAATTGACTGTAGCGTGTATTTGGATAAGATCTGAAACATTCATTAACCTGGGAGGTGATGTGTCCAATCCTATGGGATTGGTAGATGAAATAAGATTTACAGAAATTTTCATCATATTTGACGTGGGTACCTGGATGGAGGCCGGAGGCTGGATCACTTTAAGGGAATTGTGGTGTTTGGATTTCTGAGTAACGAGTAAGGTAATAAAGAAGCTGTTTTATGCTGGCTTGGTAAATCTAAGTATTGGAATATCCACTAGCTTTATGGGGATTGTCTACCCCATTTTTGCAGCTATTCCTAATTGGGTGACCACAATTGGTCCCCACTATGACCCTGGTCACAAGTTTTTTATGGGGAGAAAGTAATCATGTGTGGGAAGGAAGAAAACAAAAATGAAAATCTATAAAAATGGAGCCGAGGTGCTAAAGCAACAGTGCATGGAGTAGGAAGGCCAGGGCACAAACTCTGTGTTAATGGGGAGGCATTTTTTGAAAAAGCAGTGAATGGAATATTTAGGACTTGATTCCCTTTTCATTCACACCTGCCTGCATCACACTGATATAATTCCATTGATCTCCTGATTTACACTGGGGTAAAACCACTCTCTTGGATTGATATTACATAGTTCTGAATCAGAGCATGCTAGAAACCTGAACAACCATGAACTTCTCCTTTCCTCCCCCATCCCCATTTCCCTCCCTTTTGTTTGCTGCCAGCCATTGCTGCATCATGACTATGAGGGACCTAGCACAATGGGATCCGTGATCCCCTGGATGCTACTCTGTTCTTACTACTAGCAATAATACTGAAAAGGACACCAATCAAATCAAAACAACCCAACAAAGGTCTGGAAAAAAAATTTTATCACCTCATACCAATGATAAGCTTGAATGGATGCGCTGCTGGAAGGTGCTCGCATACTACAGGGATGAGCAGGGCAAAAAACCTATGAGAAAGAAATTCCCTCTTCAAAGTGTTCTGTCCTCAAAGGAAGTTAGTGCTAGGGGGTTTAAGTGGGTAATTGTAATCTATTCTATCTTGCTACCTACCTACCTACCGAAAGTGTATCTAAAATACCAACAGTATCACCGTGGAATCTAAAAGCTGCAGAAAATTACAAAGCAGAAGAATCCAGAACAAAAGTGTTCTTTCCCCTGTGTTACAGGGGTGTGTGAAGTTAGATAACAAAGGAATTATTTTTCACTGGCATTACAGTGGGTCCTGTGCCATTATTTATATGCAACACCTGCCAGGAGTACCATCACTTAAATATGATCTATTTGCTCTCAGGTACTCACTATAAAAAACTATTTTAGAGATCAGAATTTAATCCATGGAAAACCAGCCATTTTTCCATCATCCACCAAAATCAAGAGTGAAAAGGATGTGGATTACTGAAGTAGGTGGGTTTCAGAGTAGCAGCCGTGTTAGTCTGTATTAGCAAAAAGAAAAGGAGTACTTGTGGCACCTTAGAGACTAACAAATTTATTTGAGCATAAGCTTTTGTGAGCTACAGCTCACAAATGAGTCTAATCTATTTGCAGGCACATTTCATTCACTGAAAGGTATAGTAACAAAGGCACTGGACAAACTTTGTGGCAGACTGGACCTCACCCTACACAAAATCCTGAAAGTGCTTGGGTGAAGTTGGGGATGGATCATACATCCAAAGGGAGGTGGTTTTCCTGCTGACTAGAATAAAATTGTATCTGTCTTGCTGGGATGTTTCATTTTGAAGTTGCTAGGTGCTGATGTGATCTGATAACACACAGACACTATCTGTTATCTAGCTGAAATAAGCTTTCTCACTAGCAGAAGTAACATTGTTGGGGGGGAGGGGAAACTGTGTTTAAAGATGGGGGGTGCAGATCCTTACTGGTGTAAATCAGCATAACTCGATTGATATCAATGGAGCTATGCCTGTTTATGCCTGCTGAAGAGCTGGCCCAGAATGTGAACCAGTAAGAGACACATTTAACTGATATTTTTTTCTTACGTTTCTAATGGTTTCAATCCTGAGCTCATTTGTGTAAGACAGGAATAAGTTCACGGAATCAATGGAAATATATCAGTGTGATATGACAATCATAACCCATGTTAGTACTGAGCTCTCTGGCAGAGGGAGATGGCAGCAGCTTTTCTGTAGGTGTCTTCTGCAAGCAGAACTATTCATTCACTCAATGGTTTTTGATAGCTTGATGGTAGATAGCTGTCCTCTAGCTATACTGGTTTCCCTGCCTCTTCTCAACTCCCCTAGGAAGAAATAACTGCAAAGTACCTATTGCTTCTTGCATAAGGTATGTAAACTTGAGCTACTCCTAATTACTTTTTAAAGACTTTTAAACACTAAATGACTGCTCTTTTTAGGTTCTCCAAGAAGAGAAGAATAATTTAGTAAATAACAAGTTGCTGTAGATATGAGACTCCCATTCCCAGAGGGCATCATCTGATCTTAGAAACCTTTTTTGCAGTGGAGTGGATGGCTCTGAGCATTGGTTCAATATGACATGGAGATCTTTATATCTGAGTCATTCATTTCACATGTGATCCGGGGTCAACAGTGGTCAAAAGTTTGCTACTTGGTGCCTTGTTTAGAAGACCAAATCTAGGTCTCTTGAACTGTAAGGTCCTTGGGGCTTAGACCATCTTTTCATTATATGTACGTACACACATGGGATCCTGATCCCTGATATGGCCCTCTAGGCCAGGCATGGGCAAACTTTTTGGCCCGAGGGCCACAACTGGGTATGGAAATTGTATGGCGGGCCATGAATGCTCACGAAATTGGGGGTTGGAGGGCGGAAGCGCTCTGGCTGGGGGTGCGGGCTCTGGGGTGGGGCTGGGGATGAGGGGTTGGGGGTGCAGGAGGGTACTCTGGGCTGGGACCAAGGGGTTCGGAGGGCAGGAGGGGGATCAGGGCTGGGGCAGGGAGTTGGGGCATGGGAGTGGTTCAGGGGGGAAGGCTCTGGGCAGCACTTACCTCAAACAGCTCCCAGAAACAGCAGCATGTCCCACCTCTGCCTCCTACATGGAGGTGTGGCCAGGCAGCTCCCCGCTGCCCTGTCCGCAGGCACCACCCCAGCAGCTCCCATTGGCTGCAGTTCCTGGCCAATGGGAGCTGTGGGGACAGTGCTTGGGCAGCATGCAGAGCCCTCTGGCTGCCCCTACGCGTAGGAGTCAGATGGGGGACATGCCCCTGCTTCCAGGAGCTGTGTGAAGTGGGGCAAGACACTAACCCCTCTCCCCAGCTGGAGCGCCAGAGCAGAGCAAGCCCCAGACCCTACTTCCCATGGGAGCTCGAGGGCCAGATTAAACAACTGGAGGGCCGGATGTGGCCTCTGGGCCCATAGTTTGCCCACCCCTTGCTCTAGGGACTACCACAATATAAACAGAAAATATAGCATTGGTAATAGGAAGATGCTTATGTTACAAATACATCACAAACATAACTGGCTACCCTAGAGCCTGGCAGCCTCAGACTCAGCCATAGCCAAGGTTTCCTGGCCAATTGGGAATCCAGTCTTATCACAATAAGACTCTCCAGGTCAGAGGTGAGATGAATGTTACTGAAGTCCCATAGGGAAGTTTGCACTGCATTGCTCATACTGTGGACCTGCTGTATGGAAAGATACTGGACTTCAGTCTTTAGTTCTTTCAAGGAATTTTTTTCATACATGTGCATTTACCTGTATTCTCTATCAATCGTAGTTCATTATTGGGAAAAATTTAGCAAATGGCACCTAGGCATGCATGCCACAACACAGACCATTTTGATAAGTGCTTTATAACCAAGATGTGTAAACTGCTCAGCATGCTGTGCAGTTCTGAATTAATCTGTCAAAGGACCAAGCACATTAGCAGCAAACTACTGTTCTGCAACAATCATCCAATTATAAAATTCCAAATGGCTCACTAATGGTCTCTCAATTCACATCAAGTATAACCAAACAGTGGTGCTGCCTGTCTCCTATAAACAGTGGAGCAGAGCAAGTATAAGTACATTTGTTGATACTGCACATAGGCATGAAAGTCCCATATATATTGTTTAATATGACCAAGATTTACTTACCATAATAATTGCAATCTGAGAGAATGGGGGAAAGTTTTATTTCAATTGAAAATGTCAATGTGTTTCATTTTGACATTTCTGATTTTAAATTTTTTTGGCGCTTTTCATTGCATGAAAATGTTCAATATTTTTGTCCTGTTTCTGGACAAAACAAATGCAAAATATTGGAATTTCCCAGGAAATGGATAGTCCTCTTTCTGAGCAGCTTAGCTAAGGACTAGTGAAGGATGAATCCCAAAGAGTTTGGAGCAGCACTTCAAAAGTTCTGATACTTCTTGGGGTCAGCAGAGAGGCCAAAGTAAAGAATAATAGGCCTTTGTTTTAAAATGACAAGATACCATTTGTTTGAAGTTTGACAGAAAGTGCAGATCTTTTCTTATTTCATCTGCTAAGTTCTCATTTTCCATTGCAGTGCACAGGGAAGTAGCCATATGATTCCCTTTTATATTAGTAGAAGTCACATGACAGTGTCTGTCCCAGCTTTGAAAATCTGCCTTGGAATGTAAAAGGGTATGCTTTAACATATAAACTCACCTTTACTGGACAGGTCAAAGTATTTGTTATGAATGTAGCCTTTCTTGGCTAGCAATTGTTTGTGATCTCAACTTGCTGTTCTTCAAATGTTTGTGTTATTTGTAGATATTTACTAAAGCTCGTTGAAATGTTCTGACTTTTTCCATTTTCAGTGAATTTCTTTTTTGTCAAAAATTAAATTTTGGATGAACCCCTTGTCGTCAGATGTTTTGGCTGCGTGTGTGTGTTCTTTGTGTGCTGTCCCAGCTCTGCGCAGATAGTTGGCACAGCAGACCTCAGTCGATCTGCCCAATGACCACAAGACTTGGTTTAGTAGAGAAGGTGCCCGGCCAGGTTTATTGTCGACAAAGCACGGTAATGGCACTGGCAGACTCTATGAGGATACTAAGACATATATGCCCCATGACAATGGACACAGCTCAGTAAGTGGTGGGATTTTCCACTGCCCCCTAGGCTGGACAAAGAGCTAAGGTGAGGTATTTCAACATTTATAGACTGAGACAAACAATCTAGGATAAACAGCTTACGTATCACCTTACACATTTCATGACATGTGTGTTACCTCCCCTGGTACTTTCCTCCTGATGTTTCAGACAAAACATTCCTATTCACCCCATCTTCGTACTTTCACTCCTGATGTTTCAGACAGAATCACTATTCATCACTTTTGTCAAACCATTTTATAGTGTGCTAGGCTGGGGTGTTCTTGTGCTAGCCTGCTGGAATGTGTTTACATATTCAGTGTGTTGTAGCAATGCTAGCAATACTGGTGCCAGGTTCATGTACTGGACACTGGCTGGCAGGCAAACATCTGCTTTGACATACTATGAACAACAGTCAGGTTCTAACTTTCACTGACTTTGGTTCAGTCCTCAGACATTGCACCAGGCTCATGCTTCAGGCTCTTCTTTCTACTCCATTCCCCCACTTTTGTCTTTTTATGGGGAGGATGTTTACCCATCATCCGGAAAAGCACAATGCATGGACTGAAGATGAACCCAGTGGGTAATCACTGTTATCTAGTCACCTTACTTTACCATCCATACATTCATGCCCATAGTCTGTACGTTCCCTCCTACGACTGATGAACAGATTTTATTTTCCAATGATTGTAGTCCCTTATGGTGGACCTGGGAATATTAGGCCCAGGACTTGATTAAGGAATGTAGTGATGTGCTGAGCTTTGGGGACACTCCCAAATAATTAACATATATGGATAATATGGATATGGTATTTGTATTTGTAGTGTATATAGATATATATGTATAGTATGTATGTGTACATATGACACCATTTCATATCCAAGCATAATAACCCTTTTCCAATCTGGTGTTGTTGTCTGGCCCTTTTACTGCAGATAGCAACTCGCTCCTATTAGGACAGTTACAATTACCACCTATATCATCATTTATAATAGGCTGAGTCTTTTGAAATCCTGGGGTACGTATTATTACAGTGTATCCCACAGTGCTATGTATTGTGACAAAGCTCTGTCCTTGCCTCCGTGGGTCCCACGTTTCCCCGGGTTTTCGCTAGCCTCAGAGGCTCACTGTGACCCTGCACGTACCCCTTCTTTCTCTAGAGACAAGGGTCACAGTCTACTGAGCCATTTTCATCATAAGCCAGCGAGGGAGGTGAGGAGAAGTTATCCTTCCTTGCACAGTCTCTGTTGTCTCCCCAGTCTCAGTGATTAATCAGGGGGCAAAGGTGGGGGGGAGCCCGGGCCCACCCTCTACTCCGGGCTCCAGCCCAGGACCCTAATAGTATCAGCTATGGTAGCTGACCTTTTGGAAACATGATGTACAATTCCCTAGGCTACTTCCCCCACAGCAGCCCTCACTTCCTCAAGCTCCACTTCATCCTTACCTCAGGGCCTCCTTCCTTGTGCCTGATATGGTGTGTACTACTCAGCCTCTCCAACCGCGCAACTTCTTTCCACAGCTCCTGATATGCCCTCCCACCTGACTGACTGGGAGGCTTTTAACTAGTTTCAGCCAGCCCTGATTGGCTTCAGGTGTCCCAATCAACCTAGCCTTCTCCCTGCCTTCTGGAAAGTTCTTAATTGGCCCCAGGTTTCTTAATTGACCTGGAGCAGCTGCCATTTCACTTATCCTGGTACCAGGGATTTGTTTAGCCTGTAGCTAATATATCTATCTCCCACTACTTTTCTATAGCCATCTGGCCTTGCCCCGTCACAGTATATAAGAAGTAAATAGAAATTTGGAGTAGGACACATTACAAATGAGCCTTTATATATAATTTCTTGTAATTAGTTACAGTACTGTCCATCCATATTATAGGTTACCCTTACTCCTGGTTGTCACACTCTGGGGATAAGTGTCACTGGGCAGAAAATAGGAATGGCTAGCTTCTCTGTTCCAGTGGTTGCATTGTTTTGTGATACACTAGTAGCTGACATAGATCCAGTTGGTTCTATAGCTGCTGTCCTTTCAGATACCTGTGGAAGGCACAGTAAACCAATTTATCAAATATTGCTGTGTCAGATTTAGTATTGGCACCCAGACACTGACAAGATTGTTTGAATACATGTACCCTCAGGATACGATGCAGTGTCACTGACCCCAGATTGTGACTAGATACTAACAGGGAATTTGTTTACCCAATTTGCAGTTATTGTGTAACTTAATTTCTTTATCATTTGTTTTTTCCTTGCCTCGTGGTGTTTGCTGCCATTTGTTTATATTCAGTATGTTGTAGCATGCGAGAAATACCGGTGCCGAGTTTGTGTACCGGACACTGGCTTGCAGGCAAGCATCTGCTTTTGATAGGGCCTGACCCTGGCTCATAGCATAACTTTGCTGACTTGGTACAGGCCGTCACACCTGGCACCAGCCAATGCATCAGGCTCTTTCTTTCTACTATACCCCTCATCTCTTGCAATTTCAAAATCAACTAATTGGATTTTTAATTTATTTTTTTACACACTCGGTGTTTAGAGAGAACTAGATTGTTTGTCCTGTTTTGTGTAGCTGCAGAGGCGGGGAGGGATACTTCATGGCCCTTCCACCAGCTGCTCATGGTCATGGAGAGGAGAGCAGCTTTCATGGGGTTGTGGCATCCCCCCCTGCCCTGTACAAGTGGGTAGGAATGGGTAGGGATGGGGTGCAAGTAGGCAGAGCCTTGGTCCCACCCTCTACAATACTCCATCTAGTGGAGCTATGCCAGTGCGCCAGGTCTGTACCCAGTGATGAGCTGCCAAAATCTTAACGGGTTCCCTCCTTACCCCATGAGAGGGTCGTTGCCCACCCCTGCCCCCGGGACTCCTGCCCTATCCAACCCCCTGCATTCCTTGATGACACCCCCAGGACCCCTGCGCCATCCACCCCTGTCCCGACTGCCCCCAGAACTGGGCAGGAGGGTCTCTTGTGTCACCATAGTGGGTGCTCACCCCACCCCTAAGAGCCAGAGGCACCTGCTGGGGGGGCGAGGTGGGGAGTCCCGGAGGTGCTTACTTGGAGCAGCTCCCAGGAAGCATCGGGCAGGTCCCTCTGGCTTCTAGGGGTGGGGGAGCGTAGCTGGGGAAGAGCAGGGGGAGCGGCCACTGGAGCACCCACGGGGAAAATTTTGTGGGTACAGACCACCCACCGGCAGCTCCCCGCCCCGCGCCTGTCCCCAGCTCACCTCGGCTCTGCCTCCGCCTCCGCCCCTGAACACGCCGCCCCGCTCTGCTTCTCCGCTCACCCCCCCCCCCCGCTTCCCGCGGATCAGCTGTTCGGCGGGAAGCCGGGGAGGGCTGAGAAGCAGGCGGCGGCTTCACACTCAGGCCGAGGTTGGCGGAGGTGGGCTGGGGCGGGAGTGGTTCCCCTGCGCACCCCCCCTTCCCCCAGGTTACCTGCTGTGGCGCGGGTGGCCCTTCTTGTGCCCCCCCCGCCTGAGCGAACCTCCGCCTCCCCCGGCTGATTCACGGGAAGCCTGGCGGGGGCGGAGAAGCAGAGCGGGGCGGTGCGTTCAGGGGAGGAGGCGGAGCGGAGGTGAGCTAGGGCCGGGGGTGGGGCGGGGAGCTGCCGGTGGGTGCTCTGCACCCACCACATTTTCCCCTTGGGTGCTCCAGGGCTGGAGCACCCATGGAGTCGGCGCCTAAGGCACCACTTCAGGGCGGTTAAATTTGGAAGCCCTTTTAGAACCGGTTGTCCCTCGCAGAACCACCAGTTCTAAAAGGGCTTCTAAATTTAACGACTGGTTCTAGTGAACCGGTGCGAACCGGCTACAGCTCACCACTGTCTGTACCCATCTGGGCAGGGAGCTTCCAGCTTAGACCAAGGAAGAATTCAGAGGGGTTGTAACTCAGAGGCTATGTCTACACTTGTGAGCTAGGGGCGTGCTTCCCAGCTTGTGTAGACATACTCACCCTAGCTTTTATCAAGCTAGCTCACTAAAAATAGTAGTGTGGCCAGGATAGCATGGGTTGTGGCAAGCAGTGGCACAGGCTAGCTGTGCTGGGTACATATCCATGGGGTTCAGATGCAATTCTATTCATCATGGGTAGCCCATGCTGCCACTGCCTGTGCTACCCCAGCTACCTTACAATGTTTAGCCCATTAGCTCGATTAGAACTAATGTATGTTTATGTGATCTGGAAATCACACCCCCAGCTCCAAGTGTAGAAATACCCTTAGTCACACTCTGCCTTCTGGCCTACTCCAGGGCCAGCACAACATGCTGCCCCTGGCTTAGTGCTTGAGTCAAAGCCACAGTTAAGCCCTAAATAATGTAGATGAGTAGTTTTCAGCCCATGGATTACACAGGAACTTGTTCACTTCATTCATCCACTATCTATGTTGTATGGTTGTTCATCTAAGTCACATGTCATTTTTCTGTTCCCTAGCTGGATGCCTGAGTCATATTAAACAAAGACTAAAAAGACAGTTAAATAATAAAAAATGTACTTTCCAGCATGATTTTATGATAATTAGTCTTGCAAATTCATTAACTTTTTATGAGTCAGTATTTCCCCTGAAACCCAGCACTTGTCCAAATAGTTGCAAACAAATTCTATGGCTTCATAAATCACTGCAACTTGAAATCAGTTCTTTCATTCATGAATATATTCACAAACTGATGCTGCTGGCATTTTAAATAGTAATGGACTAGCTCTTCCCCCATCCCTTTCAGTATGGTCCTATTAGATTAGCAAACTGGAGCAGCACACTCTTTTGGACAGAAATCTAGACTGGACCATGGTCTGAACTGTATTCATGCTGAGAGAAGTTGTGTGTGTTCTATGCTGACTGGAGTCATTGGCCATCTTCCTTTCATGAAGACAAATGCCTCTTGCCACTTTAACACTGAGGGTGTTTTGCTGCTTTTCAAAGACAAGTCAGATACCTCAGTCATTGATTTTCTGTACTGAGGTGTTATCTAACGGCATCCGTGTTCAGGGCTTGCCTGCTCCTGCACTTTGATTTGAAGTGAATATTTCTAAAGATGCGATTCTCTTCATTACGTGATGGTGTTTAAGCACAAGCCAAACAACTATGATTACGCAGCCCATCATTGCTAGTTGTGTAACCACAGTCCCGGCATGTATACATTTTTAAAGTAGTGGTAACATCTTTTAACTGTTTATTAACTTCAGGAATTAAAGAGACGGTGTCAAGAGATTTTAGTGATTTGTTTAATGTTAATCTGTTTATGTTTGAAACCTGAGCTTGAAATATAGAATCTGTTCCTTAACTGAATTTTTCACCTCTTCTCTTCTTTCTTATAAGTATAAATCAGGAGTAACTCTACTGCAGTCAGTGGATTAACTCTGGTGTAAAAGAGATCAGTATCAGGCTCACAGCATTGATTCGTTGTATATCCATTCTGTTTTTTTATTCTAGGGTTGATCTTGAGGGCTGAGCTGTGTACTTTTTTTTTCTTTTGCTCTTACGTTGCTCACGAGTGATGGGCTCCTCCAACTTTCCCCCTCCTCAGTCTCTCTGCCCCCAAAGCAGGCCACACAATAGGGAGTTAGGAGCGATATCTTCTTTCCCCCACTCACATGTTTCTGGGGGATCAGTCAGAAGGCTGTGTCTATATGGTGAATTGAATATGGATGAAGGGCCAGCGGCTGAGTATCTTTCTTAGAATGAACTAGCATAGGTAAGCCCTCTAACCTTCACTCTACTAGCAGAGCACCAATCAGTGCCGTGGTCCAATGTTAATAATGAAGAAGAAGAAGAATCGAGCTCTTACACAGTGCTTTTTATCTATAGCTCTCAAGGTTCTTCACAAAGGAGTATCATTATCCTCCATTCTGCAGGTGGGGGAAATGGAAGTACAGAGAGATAAAGTAACTTGCTTCAGGTCACCAAGGATTGAGTGGCAGAGTCAGAAATAAATCCATGTCTCCTGAATCACCGTCTAGAGCCCTGTCCGTGAACCACACTGTCTTTCTAATTATAGACAGTCCTGCAAACTGGACCCTAATGAACCATGGTTTCAAATCAGGCTCTGCATTCTGGTTTGCTATTCTTGGGCTGACCACGTGTGGTGTGTCATTTTTTCCTCCCTCTGTAACTAAGGGGGTGGGGAAGACAACAAAAAAAGGATCTTTTGGATACAATACACTCTGATTGTCTCTGCTAAACTGAGACCTGGAACAGGTTCAGTGGGGATGTCAGACTGAGAAGGTTTAGACAGTTGTGAGGAGCTAGTATTGGCATTGCAAGGGTTGCTGTAGGCCACACTTGGTAGAGTTGTGTGCAGACCTAGATTGGAATAGCAGCAGTGCTGCAAATTAGGACTGACAATTTGTATAGAAGAGCTGATAGCATTGAACTATATCTGTTCCTGGCTAAAGCTAGTGATAATAGTCACTTCAACATCATGAGCACTTCTTTCATAATGTAAAAGAAGGTGCAGCATACCTAACATCAGAACAAAAGTGCTGATATTTCAGTCCATTTTTCAACAATGAGCAAGAATATTTTAAGATATATGCACCACGTAATTTTTTACTCAGAGAATGCAAGTCAGTTCAGCCTATGAGCACTGTACATTAAAGAGAGATGATAAAAATCCAAATCACTTTGTAAGATCATTACAGTTAGCATTTTCCTTATCAGAAAGTCCTTAGCACATTTAAAAGACTTATTTTTTTCACACGCAGCTCTCCTTTTTCTCTTCAATTCTGTTTTTGCCTCCTTTGTGCTCTGTCTATGGTGCTGAAAACTGATCAATGGGACTCGGCTTGTAGCCATCTCTTTTCAAATAATTTCTTTGAAGAAAAAGCCCTTATTTTGGAGATGTCCACATTCACCCAAGCAGGATGTTTGAGCCATTTATCTGTCTGGTGCAGACCATATTGTGCAAACAACAAAGCATCCTACAGCGCTGTTGCTTATATCTGAATTTCCTTTAGAGAATATCATAGAAAAGGAGTGGCAAGGGTAGCAATCAGAGGTCAAACTTCTGGATGTGAGCACAAGGTACAATAGCAGGTCAAAGCAGGATCTTCTTGCAAAACAGTGAGAGTCTGATTTAAAAGTGATAATGTCCTAGCTATGACAGTTGACAGGACAGATGGGAGGGGTGGAGAGTCATATTTTGCCATTGTTTGAGTAGAGCCACTATAAAAGAATCCACAGGCTAGAAGTGTTGAATCTAATGGAGAAATGTCCCTCAAGTGTCCCATCTTACCAGCCAGCTCCATGAATTATTTCTGATCCCCAGAGATCAGTTTCAGAGTAGCAGCCGTGTTAGTCTGTATCCGCAAAAAGAAAAGGAGGACTTGTGGCACCTTAGAGACTAACAAATGTATTTGAGCATAAGCTTTCGTGAACTTCAGCTCACTTCATCGGATGCATGCAGTGGAAAATACAGTGGGAGAGTTATATACCAGAGAACATGAAACAATGGGTGTTACCATGTCTAGTACTTTCAGAAGAGTGAGCAGCACCAATAAGTTTCATAGTATGGACTAAAATTGTTCAGGTTATACTCACACCCAACGCCTGCCTGTTTCCATTCTGGGAGCCTCTGATCTTCGAATGTTTATTCAGACGTGAGCTGTGAAGCACCTACTAATTATGTCAGATTAATGCACTTAAGATTCCAGATGAAGTGTCTTACGCAAGATGACCAAGGATGCAGTTTTCTTTCAACTGCCATGAAATACATTAAATGGCAGAAATTAATTTAAAATAAAAGAATGAAATGAATAGGAAACAGCACCATACAATTGCGTTGTTCCCTGTCATTGGATCTGGTGGTGGGTGAAGCTTGAAAAGTTTGGGAGTTATTTCTTGTCACAGGGTGGCTGGTCCCTTTCACTGAAATAGATCCAGCTGTCCTGTGCCAGAGCAAGTGGTCCCAGCTGGGGCCACTTAAGGGGGAAGGGAGCTGCATCTGAGCTATAAAGGATCAGTGGGAACTCAGTGGGGACAGAGAAGGACTGCTATAATGTCCCTGAGGAAAGGCCTGTACTTGAGGGAGGAGGAACTATACCCAACTTAAGCCTGGTATAAGTTTTCTTTTGTGGAACATTGTTAATTTAATTAAGAACCCAGACCCCAAGAAGGGCTGTGATGAAAGAGAGACTGGGTGGAGTTTGTTTAAGAAGTCCGGAAGAAGGGAACACTGGAGGTAGCCAGTGCAGTGGCACCTCTGGTCCCAGGGAGCCTCTCAGCGGAGGCTACTGTATTACATGCCCAAAATTGAATTTCAGGCAGGGAATTGCCTGTTCTTTGGTGAGACTGTTGTGCTCCCTAGCTCTGGCTGGAATGGAAGTGCTATAGAATAGTCCATTTTACAGACAGAAAGGCTGGTCAAGGGGTTAGGGTGCCAGCCTGGTACTGGGTGTAGCTGGATAAAGTCTTCTTCAGCCACAGACTACTGTGTGACCTTGGGAGTTATTTAGTCTCCCTGTGCCTAAGTTCCCCACTTCTAAAATGGTGATAACAGCACTTCCTAACCTCCCGTAGGTGCTGTAAGGATAAATACATTAAAAATGTGAGATGCTCAGAAACAATAATAGAGGTCATATAATTACCTAAGATAGATAGTACTTATGGGCCTGCTTGAAACACAAAGCTATTACATCTATTCCTGATTAAATGAACTATATATGAAAATGATTATATTTTGATAGATTTTAATACTATCCTGGCTGTGATGAGGATAGGAAAAGATGACTCTTGTCATCCTTCATTTTCCAGTTTCTATGGTTACTCATCTGTGCATAGCCAGATGTTTGAGTAATAAATCTCAATAAGTGCCTGAATTGGTCAGATGCCTATGTCATATTTTTCAGATGCCTAAATTGTACCCTCCCATTTGCATGTGCATCTGTTGTACACACAGATAATGCATTTGTCACCAATTAATATTTGTGCATCCAGATACCTGTTTTGCATGCACACATGCATGATTTGTGGCCATATTTTATAGGCCCTACTAAGTGCCCAAATTTGGGTTTATACATATAACTCAGAGCATTTAATTTGACTGTTATGTTTTATTTTCATTTGTTGTAGGTTCTATAGCAACACCCTCATGAAATAAATTCTAAAGGGGCACTGGCTCATGTTTGTCAGTGGATGAACTCCGACTTAGAAATAGGAGGTAGGCAACCCCAATAACTGGGATTGGGTTCTAATGCTATAGTCCTAGTAAACGTGAAATCTTCCTTATATGAGGGAAGATGGATTCTTCCAGGCTGATTACTCAGTGATAGTGACACTTGCTGTCTAGTAATTGAACATGTCTGCATCACTGGGAATGGAGGAAGGAATCTGAGGTCAGCTTGATTTTTGTTGCTGTTGAACCTCACTAGTTTTCACATTTGCTCAGAATACTTGCAATTTGCTCCGTCCATCAACTTCTATTCACGCATGTAATTGCAGCCTTTCTGTTTCCCTTGCACTGTATGTCTCAAGTGGTAACTAGAAACAGAAACATATTATTTTAAAAAGTTGAGTACTAAGCAAATCAAAACAGGAGAGGAAACAAGAGGAGAGTCATATGAGTAGGGATACTGCTATTATCACCATGGACATAGAACTAATGAGTTACTTCCACCTGCACCTGTTCCCCTGACCTCTCAATAAAGATGATATGAGTTTATCCAGTGAAAGGACTTAATTTGGGGATCTGGGACAAGAGGGCAGTGATCACATGGTAACATGCTTACTGCAATTATTGCTAGTAGAATATCAAGATGAACTGTGACAGAAGACAAGAGCGTAGGTTAGCATTGCTTTAGATGGTGACAATACTGCCTACTGTTAAGGTGTTTACCATGTGCGAAGGTGATTATAAAGCAGGGAAGCAAAAACCATTCAAATGATCATGTGTAGTCAGACAAAGGGAACATGTAGAAAGCTGTCATTACTGGAACGAGATGTCAGCAAAAGGAACACATTTTAGAAAGTGTTTTTATATACATAGTTCTCTAATCCTTGCATCTCACAATCTCAAAGCACTGTTTTTACAAAGCACATCTAAAAAGGCACACTTTATAGCGAAAATCAGTACCCCCAAAAAGTAGCAATTTATCTGTTTATTTCTTTTTTAAAAAGCAGAGTAAGAAAACAAACAAAGGAGTTAATCACACAACTGGAAAATGTTCAGCAATACAGGGAGTGGGTGAAACTAGTGAGCTTGTTCTGTAAGAGAGCAGCTTTGCTCGCAGAAACAAATGCTACAAATCTCAGATCTCCAGGATCCTCCTCTTAGGGCTTGTCTACATTATCTGCTGGATCCGTGGGCAGTGATCGATCCAGCGGGTGTCGATGTATCGTGTCTAGTCTAGATAAATCGACCGCTGTGTGCTCTCTAGCCGTTGACTCTCCGGTACTCCACCAAAAACAGAAGCGTAAGCAGAGTCGACGGGAGAGTGTCAGCTGTCGACCTACTGCAGCGAAGGCACCATGGTAAGTAGATCTAAGTAAGTAACTTCAGCTATGCTATTCACATAGCTGAAGTTGTGTATCTTAGATTGATCCCGCGCGGTAGTGTAGACAAGCCCTTAGGTGCATGTGCTTTGCTTTCTGTGTAGCGTGCTGTCTTAGGTGAACAGCAGGTTATGGATACAGTATAGCCTTATTGGGAGAAAGAGCCAGAATCACAATGGTAGTGCTTTGTCCTCTCTTAAAATTCCCCAAGCTCCCCTGGGTGAAGTAATGCTATATCATGGATGTTACCGTTCAGGGCTACATGCACCCTTCCTCTCTCAATCTTAAAGTGCCCCTTCTCCAGGTGACAGACCTCTTGCCTTCACCTCTGGGTGGAATCCCATGATTCTGCCACTCTTTAGACTGGGTTCTCAGGATGCAGCAGTGTTTACTACCATGACTGACCAGCAGTGTTGACTGGATTTGGCTGTCCTGCAAGATATGGTCTTCACAAGCTGTGACCAGTGCATTAATACAGTGATCCAAAACAGACTTTTCAAAACAATCTCATTGCAGGAGCAAAGCAGAACAAGAAAGGGTTTCCAACACAACAGTCTATCTGTATCTACCTAAAAGCTGCCTACCTTCTCCCCAGGAACCTTCTCTCTGGGCGTAGGGGGACAGTTTGATTTCTGCCATCCTCTGCTTCTCTCTCTCTCCTGAAGCTTTAGAGATTCCAGTTTTTATCCACTCCAAAGTTCTATCTTTCAGCTTCGTCCTTTGTGCTAAGTTGAGATGCTGAGCACAGCATGGTAACCTCCACAGGGAGTGACCCTGGCTTTGGTCCTTTTAATGGATGGCTAACGGAAGAACTTGGTCTGTTTCCTAACATGCAGCCTGGACCCTTGCCTACGTTAACCATTAGTAATCCATAGCAAACAAGACATATAATCAAACCCACAAATGTACATATATATTCATAAATATTACAGACATCTTCTACATCCTTCACAGGTGGTCATCATTAAAAAGTCCATAGTGTGCTTTAGTACAACAGTTTCACCTATACTTAACAACAAGAAATAACTGGTCAAAAATGGGATGAACTTTTGGCTATGGTTTTTTGGTGAAATTCTCATTCCCTTTTCCTTCCAAATTTCTATGGAAAAAAAACGGTAGAAATTTTTAACCAGCTCTTAAATAAAGGGGGGTATCTCAGATATCCTTGTGCATAGTTGTTGGTAAGTGTTGATTTCTAATGTTGGTCACTTGTACAGATGCCAGCATTGCTCTATCTATTGGACCATCCTTCCTGATAATGATAATTCTCATTATACAATGAGCACCCGTAAAATCGAGCAGCTGTGCATATATATATATATATATATATATATATATATATATATATATATAGTATATATATATATATATATTGCATGTGTGGCCATGTGCGACCATATATCTAAGTGTACAACTGAATCTAAGTCATGGGCCAGATTTTTTCCAAAGTAACTCAGAGGAGCCTGAGGCAGGACCTAGAGATTACCAACAATGAGGCAGAACTGAAGCAGAATGTGTAAACTGCTCACTAGCTTCTTAGGAATTTGCAATGCTGAATATCAATACCTGAAGTTCCCAGTTCCACTGCTTGGAACCAGCCAAAATTCCTTCTACAATATGTCTTGAGAATTATTGGAATTTGTTTGTTGCTGGCTCACACAAAAGTGTCACTCCTGTTCATCTCAACCTTTTGGTCATTTAAAAAGGAGCAAAATACCAAGTTTGTTTATTCAGCTAGTGCCAATTTCTTTTTAGGCACAAAAAATAGCAGCTCGGAAGAAACACAAAGAAACATCAATAGGAAACAGAGAAATGAGGAAAGGCAGAGTGGGAGAGATCATATTAGTATGGGCATAGCTCCAAGAAATGATTAAAGGAAGAAAATAACAAAACATAAAGGGAAGAGAGAAAGTAGTGAATTGTCTCATATTTAACGAGAGTGTGGGGACTATGTAAATAAAGACTTTATTCATAGGCCCATTCTGCTCCTAGATAATATTATAACATTATAATATTTAATATTTAAATCTTTGCTATTTAGTTCCTTCCTAAATAAAGTTTGTGTAATAGTCACTGACTGACTGAGCTGTCACACATTTCAAACTTCAAATTATTTGATGAATAGTTATATGGGCTGGCTTAACAATGTTCATCAAATTGTTTATCCAGTGATTTTTCTGTGTATGTGTCAATTGTCAAATAAATTATTTGCAATTTACTATTATTTGCATTGTTAGATGCTTACCCAAAGCTTTTCTGTAATATCCTGGACAAACCTTATTGACAGCTGCAGTGGCACAGGAGCTAGCAAGCAGAGCTGTAAACAGGAGAGTTTGAGTGGGAGTTTGTAAGGGAGTTTGTATTGTGGTGCTTGTTTGGGGTTTGTTTTTGCTGTGGGGGGTGGTCTTTTGGTGTGGCTTGTGTTTCCCAGGTTAACAGGACTTAGGTGGGAAGGCTATGACAGATACGGAGGCAGCTGAGGGAGTGACTCGTGTTGTCGAAGACACAATGAGGATAACTGTATGTGGAAGCTGTGGTATGTACATGATCCTGGAGGGGGGACCTGGTAAGAGTTTTTTCTGCATAAATGCCGTCTGATAGAGCTGATGGAGGAAAAGATCCGAGGTTTGGAGATGCAGGTGGAAAGTCTGGTTGAGTTAGGAAGGGTTGAGCAAATGATGGAGGCAAAGACATGAGGTTCTGAAGGGAAAAGCTCAGACTTACCGATGGAAGCAGGGCTGGGGAATTCTGAGGGGAGACTGGGTGAGGAAAGTGGTCAGTGGAAGCATGTGACTAAAAGAACCAGGTAGCGGAAAAGATGGGCTAGTGAAGGAGAAATAGAGCTTAGGAACAGGTTTACAGAGTTGGAAAATGAGAAGGGCTCGCAGGTAGTCCGCTGAAGGTGGAAGGTTAAGGAAGAAGAGAAGAGAGGCTAGTCCTATAGGAAAAAGCGGAAGAGTCAAGGGAGACTACACCAAATATGAGCCCCATGAGGATACAGGATGGGTTGAAGAGGATTATAAGGGAAAATAGGAATGGAAAGAACTTGCAGCCAGAGGGAACAGGGATAGACTGGAGAACAGCACCGTCACCAGGAAAAGGCAGGTCTTATGTGATCGGGGACTCTTTATTGAGAAGAATAGACAGGCCTGTAACTAGAGCTGATCCAGAGAATAGAAGGGTGTGCTGTCTTCTAAGTGCTAAGATATAGGATGTAGACCTGAGGTTGAAAAGGATCCTAAAGGGAGCAGGAAAGAGTCCCCTAATTATCCTTCATGTGGGAACAAATAATACGGCTAGATTCTCTCTGGAAAGTATTAAGGGAGACTATGCTAGGCTGGGGAAGACGCTTAAGGAAATCGAGGCTCAGGTGATCTTTAGTGGATCTTGCCTGTTCCTAGAGAAGGGCAACAAAGCTGTGACAAGATTATGACTGTCAACAGATGGCTTAGGCAGTGTTGTTATAAGGAGGGCTTCGGGATGTATGGCCACTGGGAGGCATTCATGGACAGAGGACAGTTCTCTCGGGATGGACCTTCATCTGAGTGGGGAAGGAAATAGACTTGTAGGATGGAGGCTGGCACAACTGATAAAGAGAGCTTTAAACTAGGGGGAGATGGTTGGGAGATGTCCAGGTAATCTCCACGCCAGGTTTTAGGCATTGAGAGGGAAGAAGATGAAGTAAGAAAGTATACAGCCGTGGGTAGGAGAATGTATATAAGGAGCGAGGGCAGTGTGGATACTAGTCTAATAGGTTATACTGGCTGTGGAAGACTGTACCTAATAGGGTACAAATGTGAGCAAGGCTAAACAGCAAAAATTAAGATGTTTGTACACCAATGCGAGAGCCTAGTAACAAAATGGAGGAACTAGAGCTACTGGTGCGGAAGTGAAACCAGATATTATAGGGATAACAGAAACATAGTGGAATAGTAGTCATGATTGGACTATAGGTATTGAAGGGTATGTGCTGTTTAGAAAAGACAGAAATAAAGGTAAAGGTGGCGGAGTAGCATTGTATATCAATGATGAGGTAGAATGTAAGAAATAAGAAGCGATGCAATGGATAAGACAGAGTCCGTCTGCACAAAAATTACATTGGGGAAGATAACTAAAAGAGCCCTCCTACAATAGTGCTTGGGATGTGCTATCGACCACCAGGATCTAATTTGGATATGGATAGAGCCCTTTTTAATGTTTTTTAAATCAAGTAAATACTAATGGAAACTGTGTGAACATGGAGACTTTAACTTCCCAGATATAGACTGGAGGACCAGTGCTAATAATAATAATAGGGCTCAGATTTCCTAGATGCGATAGCTGATGGATTCCTTCATCAAGTAGTTGCTGACTGACTAGAGGGGATTGCCATTTTAGATTTGGTGTTGGTGAGTAGTGAGGACCTCATAGAAGAAATGGGTGTAGGGGATAATCTTGGTTTAAGTGACCATGAGCTAATCAGTTTCAAACTGAACGGAAGGATAACAAAAATAAATCTGCAACTAAGGTTTTTGATTTGAAAAGGGCTGACTTTCAAAAATTAAGGAAATTAGTTAGGGAAGTGGATTGGACTGAAAGAATTTATGGATTTAAAGGTAGAGGAGGGCCTGGGATTACTTTAAATCAAAGCTGCAGAAGCTATCGGAAGCCTGTATCCCAAGAAAGGGGAAAAAATTCATAGGCAGGAGTTGTAGACCAAGCTGGATGAGCAAGCATCTTAGAGAGGTGATTAAGAAGAAGCAGAAAGCATACAGGGAGTGGAATATGGGAGAGATCAGCAGGAAAGCTACCTAATTGAGGTCAGAACATGTAGGGATAAAGTGAGACAGGCTAAAAGTGGAGTAGAGTGGACCTTGCAAAGGGAATTAAACCAATAGTAAAAGGTTCTATAGCCATATAATAAGAAGAAAACTAAGAAAGAAGAAGTGGGGCCGCTAAACACTGAGGATGGAGTGGAGGTTAAAGATAATCTAGGCATGGCCCAATATCGAAACAAATACTTTGCCTCAGTCTTTAATAAGGCTAAAGAGGATCTTAGGGATAATGGTAGCATGACAAATGGGAATGAGGATATGGAGTAGATATTACCATATCTGAGGTAGAAGCGAAACTCAACAGCTTAATTGGACTAAATCGGGGGCCCAGATAATCTTCATCCAAGAATAGTAAAGGATTGGCACCTGAAATTGCAAGCCCATTAGCAAGAATTTTTAATTAATCTGTAAACTCAGGAATAGTACTGAATGATTGGAGAATTGCTAATATAGTTCCTATTTTTAAGAGAAGAAAAAAAAGTGATCCGGGTAACTACAGGCCAGTTAGTTTGACATCTGTAGTATGCAAGGTCCTGGAAAAAATTTTGAAGGAGAAATTAGTTAAGGACATTGAAATCAATGGTAAATGGGGACAAAGTACAACATGGTTTTACAAAAGTTAGATCGTGCCATACCAACCTGATCTCCTTCTTGAGAAAGTAACAGATTTTTTAGACAAAGGAAATGCAGTGTATCTAATTTACCTAGATTTCAGTAAGGTGTTTGATACCGTGCCACATGGGGAATTATTAGTTAAATTGGGAGAAGATGGGGATCAATATGAACATCAAAAGGTGGATAAGGAATTGGTTAAGGGGAGACTACAACGGGTCCTACTGAAAGGTGACTGTCAGGCCTGAGGGAGGTTACCAGTGGAGTTCCTCAGGGAATCAGTTTTGGGACCAATCTTAATTATCTTTTTATTACTGACCTCGGCACAAAAAGTGGGAGTGTGCTAATAAAGTTTGCAGATGATACAAAGCTGGGAGTATTGCCAATTCAGAGAAGGATCGGGATATTATACAGAGGATCTGGATGACCTTGTAAACTGGAGTAATAGTAATAGGATGAAATTTAATAGTGAGAAGTGTAAGGTTATGCATTTAGGGATTAATAACGAGAATTTTAGTTATAAGCTGGGGATGCATCAATTAGAAGTAATGGAAGAGGAGAAGGACCTTGGAGTATTGGTTGATGATAGGATGACTATGAGCTGCCAATGTGATATGGCTGTGAAAAAGCGAATGCGGTTTTGGGATGCATTAGGAGAGGTATTCCAGTAGGATAAGGAGGTTTTAGTACCATTATACAAGGCATGAGTGAGACCTCACCTAGAATACTGTGTGCAGTTCTGGTCTCCCATGTTTAAAAAGGGATGAATTCAAGCTGGAGCAGGTACAGAGAAGGGCTACTAGGATGATCCGAGGAATGGAAAACTTGTCTTATGAAAGGAGACTTAAGGAGCTTGGCTTGTTAGCCTAACTAAAAGAAGGTTGAGGGGAGATATGATTGCTCTCTATAAATATATCAGAGGGATAAATACAGGAGAGGGAGAGGAATTATTTAAGCTCAGCACCAATGTGGACGCAAGAACAAATGGGTATAAACTGGCTACCAGGAAGTTTAGACTTGAAATTAGACAAAGGTTTCTAACCATCAGAGGAGTGAAGTTTTGGAATAGCCTTCCAAGGGAAGCAGTGGGGGCAAAAGATCTATCTGGCTTTAATATTCTACTCGATAAGTTTATGGAGGAGATGGTATGATGGGATAATGTGATTTTGGTAATTTATTGATCTTTCAACATTCAGGGTAAATAGGCCGAATCCCCTGAGATGGGATATTAGATGGATGGGATCTGAGTTACCCAGGAAAGAATTTTCTGTAGTATCTGGCTGGTGAATCTTGTCCATATGCTCAGGGTTTAGCTGATCACCATATTTGGGGTCAGGAAGGAATTTTCCTCCAGGGCAGATTGGAAGAGGCCTGTGGGAAATGCTGAGTATCAGATGTTTTAGAAATGTGTGCCAAGTAATGGAAAATAACAGTACAAGAGGCGGGGCTGCGGGTGGCAAGTTGAAGGACAAGGCCAGAAGATTTTGGCTGGACTGAGGACTAAACTTTGGCTGAACTAAGGACTAATGAGATAAGCAGCACCTGAGAGTCTTTACCACCACAAGATAATGGAACCCAAAGATAAGAATGATGAGAACAATGGGTGATAAACAACAGAAAAGGAAGTAACAAGTGTTGTATATATAGGGCTGTGGGAAGGGAAATAAAGTGCTTTTACCAGCAACTGTGTCAGTTGTCCTGTAAGCCAGCCTGCTAGCAGCAACAAATAGTGACCCGACGTGATAGAATTCTGTGAATTTGATACCATGGACAGAGGAAGAAATAGCAGGGACCGCCGCTGCCGGTGTCCTCCGTTCGGGTGAGGAACCGGGACGCCCAACTGAGGCGGGGGGAGCTCCCACTGAAAGGTGAGCGGCAGGGGAATATCTCTCATAATGGGAGCGGCAGCATCAGCAGATGAGCAGGCCGTGTTTAAGGTCTTAAGAAATCTGCTTAATAACCAGGGAGAAAAATTTTTCCCAGAAGCTCTTCAAAAATTGCTTCGGTGGGGAAAGCGACGGGATGTCCTGGTTAATGCAAAGAATGTGTTTGACTCCTCGGTGTGGAAAACAGTGGGGGAAGACCTGTGGGACTTTGTGGGGGTCGGAAATAAAGAAGCTGCTGCCTTGAGCCCTATCTGGCGGACTGTTCATCGAGCCGTTACCACCGCAGCGGCTTAGGAGGGGCGCGTATTGCCTTACGCAAGGCATTAGAATCATCAGCAAAAGGGGCCTTCACGGTAGGAGCGAAAGACTTTTTTGGTAAAACAACACCTATGATTCCTTTGGCGCCGTTGGACCCCAGTGAGGTACCGTTGCCCTGGAAGGATGACGACTCAGATCGGGGTGAACCGATGGCCGTGGATCAGCCTGTGTCGGGGGAATTGTCATCGGGCAATCCAGAGAACCCGTTACAAGGGGGGTCAGGATTGCCGCCCGCGGTTGTGCCATCAGCCCCTCCCCGACACGTTCGGATTATTGACTTGCCTAAAACTGGAGAGTTTGATAACTTGACGCAGGACCAGATAATTCGGTGGTTATATAAGGAAGGTATTGCAGCTCAACAGATGATGGATGAGCTGGATAGAAAGGAAAACAGACCGCAAGGATCGTCACGATCGCATTTGCTGCAACAGCTTCAAGAGCACGGCATACCTGACCCCTCACGTTTGCCCCATATTTGTAGGTTGTGTGGGTATTATGGTTGTACGGAGCACCTCACTCCTGAGGGAGAGTTGCGACCGACAGCAGAGGAAGAATATCGCAAAATTTATGCCCCCGCTACGCAACTGGTTCGACCAAAAGTGAAACCTCTGCCACCTACGTGTTCTTCAATTGGACGAGGGCAAGAAGAACGGGGGATGGGGGTGATTTGGAGGGATGGGGGGGGAGGAGCGGGATCTCCTGATCCAATTAAGCGCTGGCATGGATTGATAAAGGATGCTATAATTGAAGGGGAATTTTTGGATGCCATGCCGGCTACTTTCCTGGTATCGGTATCAAGGGAGGGGGTTAAATCTTGGGTGCCGTTAGACTGGAAATTGATGAGGGAGGCTCAGAAAGCTATTGTGGCGTACGGCTTGAAAAATCCATATGTACAAGCGTTATTAGAACAAATATTCTCGGGGCAAGCGATGTGTCCCTTTGACGCCCAGAAATTTGCAGATATGTTGTTAACACCCACACAGAGATTATTATGGAAGGATTCATGGAGAAAGAAGGCTGAGCACGCGGCAGTGCTTAATTTAGATAGACCCCAGGACGACCCTCTCCATGTAGCAAGTATAGACATGTCGTTGGGACAGGGGCGATTTGAAGAGCCTCAGCTACAGGCGCGATTGGTACCCCAAATATTACAACAGTCTCAGCTTCTAGCATTGGAGGCATTCAAAGAGCTCCCTGATTTGGGCGCCCCGTCACTTCCCTATTTGAAAGTCATGCAGGGAGTGGGCGAATCTTTTGCCCTCTTTTTGGACCGCCTAAGGACGGCATTGGATAGGGCCCCTAATTTAACACCAGACGCCAGATCGGCATTGGGGGTAGATTTAGCCCTTCAAAATGCTAACCTCACGTATAAGAAGATTTTGGTGACCTTACCAAAATCGGCCTCCCTAGTCGACATGATTGAAGCCTGCACTCGTGCCCCCTTGGTGGAGGAGGAGGATAAGGCAAAGATTCATGCACGCGCCTTGGCGGTAGCCTTGAATACCTCCAAGTCGAATTGGCGTAGAGGAAGGGAGGGGGCGTGTTATTAGTGTGGAAAGATGGGTCATTTAAAACGGGATTTCCCCAAGAAAAGAGGTCAGACTAAAGCCCCTTTTTTGTATTTGGGACTTCGGATCACTGACTGCACCGTACGCCCCCAGCAGTTGAAAATCTCTCCTCATGTGCGCACACTGTATGATGCACAGAAACTGCTAGGTGAACTGCAATGGCTTCGCCCCCTTTGTGGCATCACAAATCAGGATATAACTCCTCTTCTTCCTTTATTAGAAGGGGGGAGAGCCCCTGGAGATAAACGACAACTGTCGGTACTACAGAAGCAAGCATTACAACGAATAGGACAGAAGGTGGGGGAGGGTTATTCCGGGAGATATCGGGAAAACTTACCCTTTGTGGTAGCGGTCTGTAGCCTAGATGCAGTATTGGAAGCGCTATTATTTCAGTGGGATACAAGGGATAAAGACCCCCTAGTCGGTTTGGAATGGATATTTCCACCGTGTAAAAATGTGCGTAACGGTAACTTCCAGAATTGAAGCAATAGCCATGCTAATAGTGCAAGCGCGGAAAAGAGTAACTGTAATGACAGGAATTGATCCGCATCAGATTTTGTTGCCATTTTCAAAAACGATGATTACACATCTGTTGATGTATGACACTGTGTTTGCTGTTGCCCTAGCAAATTATCAGGGACAATTGAGTTGTCATTACCCTCCCCACTGCCTGTTTTCTTCCCCGTTGCAGTTGGAAAAACACCTTATGAGACAGGAGAATCCAGTGACAGGAATAACAGTATTTACCGATGCGGCGGGGCGAACAGGGAGAGCAGGGGTAGTCTGGTGGGATGGACATACTTGGGCCCATAAGAAGGTTATTAGCGAGGGGTCGGTACAGATATTAGAACTCCTGGCTATACTTTTGGCATTTGATCACTGGAACCAAGAATCGCTCAACGTGATGAGCGATTCTAAATATGCCGTGGGGTTAGTAAACAGGTTGGAGAGAGCTATGCTGGGAAAGGTTCATAATCCAGCATTGCAACAGATACTCTTGCGCCTCTTGCATCGACTTAATGAAAGAAAGTATCCATACTTTGTAGGCCATATAAGGAGCCATACTGGCCTGCCTGGATACTTAAGCACGGGCAACGATCAGGCGGATGCACTGGTGGGATCCGTAGTAGTACCCAATCGGTTTGAGCAAGCTCGCCTGTCTCATGGATTTTTCCATCAATCAGCGAAAGCCCTAGCGCGACAATTCTCTCTACCTATATCCCAGACCCGAAGTATTGTAGCCTCTTGCTCAGAATGTAATAGGTTGACACCCACCTTTCCCGCCGAGGTTAATCCCCGAGGTCTAGAGGCTTTAACATTATGGCAGTCAGATGTCACCCAATATAACCAATTCGGAAAGCAGAAATACATCCATGTGTCAGTAGACACCTTCTCTGGAGTTATCTGGGCTACACCCCACGTGTCCACAGGCAGTAAGGATGTGATAAAACATTGGCAGGCATGTTTTGCTGCATTAGGGGTGCCCCGATCGATAAAAACAGACAATGGAGCTGGGTATGTGGCCAGGCGCACCGCAACCTTTTTACAAATGTGGGGGATAACACACAAAACAGGGGTGCCAGGCAATTCGACAGGCCAGGCCATTATTGAACGATCTCATGGTACTTTGAAAGGAATGTTGGATAAGCAGGCACAAACTGGACAGGATGCAGTAGTTCAGACACCAGCTGGACAATTAGCTAAAGCGGTATATGTCCTTAATTGGTTGCAACCTAGTAGTGCTGATAACAATCATGTTCCAATGCAAAGACATCTAGGAAGTATTGGGATAGAACATGAGCAGAAGAAACCTAAGGTGAAATGGTTTGATTATGCCTCTCAACAATGGACGGGGCCAGCATAATTGCTAACCTGGGGACGGGGTTATGCTTGTGTCTCCCTTGATGAGGGTCCTCGGTGGATACCTGCTAAGTGGGTGCGGCCGTGGCTACAGCAACCTCGCTCGCCCTTGAACCCGGTGCCTGGAGAACAAGGTCCCGCGCTTGGAGGGGAAGCATCAGAGGAGGTTGTGCTTGTGGCCATATCCTGTTTATTTCCAGAATGAGGATGTGGGTTATCGATATTGTTATAATGTTATTGCTTGGGTTACAGGGGGGGACTCCTTGTACCCCTACGCGTGCGAATGACGTATAACCTATGGGAACGTCTAGCATTGATAGCCAATGTCACACACTTTTGTTTGTCTGATTCTGTGGCAGCCGGGGAACTACTGGGCACTTGTCTTGTGCCCATATGTCATCATCCCGAAGAAATTGGAAGTCACACCATGCTTGCAGCTTATGCCAATTTGTCTTCACAGTATTCAAATATGGCAAATTGGGGCCCCGCCAATTACTCCTTGCCCCCTGGGGCCCTATCTTTACATACCCCGTACCCAGCCGGGGCAGATAATGTAACGTGTGCGCGAGTGGTTAATTGCACACGCGCAAAAGTACCCATGGGCTGCCAAACCGTAAGTGCCCCCCTTTTGAATTGTACTAATGCGGTTAATGTTTCTTTTAATTATGGACATATTATTTTGCCGTCTGGTTGGTTTTTTACCTGCGGCGAACGAACCTTTAGTTATATTCCTGCCAATTTAAGTCATAATACCTTGTGTTGTCTTAGCCGAATGACCCTTTTGTTGCCCGGAAAGAATCAGCAGCGAAATCGGTGAAGCACGGCCCTGCAAAATACGTGTTCCGCCGATGTTACCTTATATAGTCACTCAGAATATTTGGCTTTGCTGAATGCTGTTGCAGGCATTCCTGGCTTTGCAACTTATTATACGGTGCAAACTTTGAATGCATTAGCTTGTTTTGCTGTTAAAGCGCTTAATGCTACATCACAGGCAATTGCTCTTTTAAGTATGGAACAACAGGAATTAAGAGATGCCATTTTAGATAATCGAGCTGCGATTGATTTTCTATTGCTTAAGCATCCCTGGTGTTGCTATTATGGAAAATGCTTTTAATTTAGAGAAATTAGTGTGTTGGAGTATTAAACAGTTTAATCTAATTTTTGAAATATTAACTGAGTTATTAATCGATGTAGATAGCATTTGCCATGCAGTTTTATATAATAGTGCTGCGAGTGAATTTTTGTTATTAGAACATGGACACGGATGTGAAGATTTTGAGGGTATGTGTTGTGTTAATTTGTCAGATCATTCTCACTCTGTTCATGAGTTACTTGCAAAATTAGAACAAAATATGAATAACATCATTATAGCACACTCTTTTATTAATTGGTATCTGTATTGGTATAATTTGTTTGTGTGGTCCATATATAGTTCAATGTATGCGTTGGGGAATGTCACGGATGATTCAAGCTGCTTTTTAACAAAAACGGGGAGATGTGGGAAATGCTGAGTATCAGATGTTTTAGAAATGTGTGCCAAGTAATGGAAAATAACAGTACAAGAGGCGGGGCTGCGGGTGGCAAGTTGAAGGACAAGGCCAGAAGATTTTGGCTGGACTGAGGACTAAACTTTGGCTGAACTAAGGACTAATGAGATAAGCAGCACCTGAGAGTCTTTACCACCACAAGATAATGGAACCCAAAGATAAGAATGATGAGAACATTGGGTGATAAACAACAGAAAAGGAATAAACAAGTGCTGTATATATATGGCTGTGGGAAGGGAAATAAAGTGCTTTTTACCAGCAACTGTGTCAGTTGTCCTGTAAGCCAGCCTGCTAGCAGCAACAGAGGCCTTGGAGGTTTTTCGCCTTCCTCTGTAGCATGGGGCACAGGTCTCTTGAGGGAGGATTCTCTGCTCCTTGAAGTCTTTAAACCACGATTTGAGGACTTCAATAACTCAGACATAGGTGAGGTTTTTCATAGCAATGGGTGGGTGAGATTCTGTGGCCTGCGTTGTGCAGGAGGTTGGACTAGATGATCAGAATGCTCCCTTCTGACCTTAGTATCTATGAATCTATGAATGAAGTTTAATATCTTTGGGGTCCATTGTATTAAAAATGCAATTATTTATGTGTCACTGTGAGATTGTATGTAACATCTCTAGGAGGATAGGGTATGATAATATACTTCCTCCAGTATCCTGGGGAGGGGACCTATTGTCTGGCTGATTAGCTGTTCACACGCTCTTCAAATGCTCAGACTGGATTCTCTGGAGACCAGCAGACAAAGAAAGGATGGTGGGATAAATAATCTGGTGATTAACTCAGGGCTAGTCTACACTAGAAGCACTACAGCGGCACAGCTCTCCTGTGAGGCCATAGCTCTGTCAGCTGGAGTCCCATCAACATAGCGCTGTCCACACCGGTGCTTAGGTCAGTATCACTTACATTGCTCAGGAGGGTGGCTTATTCACACCCCTGAGCGACATATGTTATACTGATATAACCTGTAGTGTAGACAAGCTCTCACAGTTTTTGGTTCTGACCCAGCAAACGGACCATCCCAATCTTAGTGAAGGGCTGGAAGGACTGATAATGAACAGAGCCCTTGTAGAGATGGGGAGGGGGGGGATGAGCTCTAGTAAGCTTGTATGTGTGTAGTTCCTTTTATTGCTTTTAATATGATTTCTCTGTAATTTTTTACCCTAAGAGTAAATACACTTGGAGGGAGAGAGCTGTGTGGGAGCTTAATTGTGGGCAGTTATACTGTTATTAGTCTCTGAAGAGAAAGCAAGCAGATCTGCTTAGGCTATTTGACGTTTGCTGGGAATAACACAGTGAAGGCAGGGAATGCTTCAACCTGGAAATACCCTGGTGAGATGTTTGTCTCCACCCCAGAAAGGCAACCACTATGGCTGGAAGCCTGGGATGGGTGCCTTGGCCAGGCCACTAAGAGGAAATACAGGTTAAGTTGCACTGAACTGTGACACTCTATATTATTGATCTCGTAACTGAAGAGAAATTCCCACCATGGACAGATTTTCAGTACTTCTTGTGTGAGGTCAGGCGGACAGTACACAGGAGCAGCCCCTCTCGTGTTAGTTTGCTGCCTTTTGCCAGCATAAGAACAAAAAAAAATTGCCAGATAATATGAACCATGTTATTTAGAACCCTAATGATGACATATGTTGCATGAAGGATTTTGGTTCTCCCAAAATCAGAGGTTCTGATTGCCAGGGCAGGACCTGAGTATGTGTTGAGGGTAGGTCACTTCAGCCCCCCATGCAGATAAGAGCAGTCTTGGTGTTGCTCTAAATTCTGCTTGGCAGCTCACAGCACCAAGAATAGCACCAAGTGACAATGAAGAACAGCTGGAGCAGAGCATCACTCTGGCCTTTTCCCCTTTCCCCTGGCTATGTCCTGAGCTGGGGGCTGGAAGTAAGGAGTGGCATAGAGCTATTATGCCATCTCTCCGCCACATTGCACAAGACATAATCCCTGAGGGCCAAATTTGGCCAGGTTATGACCCCTTTACTCTCCCAGAGCAGCATAAGGGGAATGTGTCAGACCCAGGAACTGCCCCTGAGTTCTTGACACATGCACCATTGCAACCACCTAGCTCTCTTATTGTTAGTCTTAACAAGAAGGCTAAGACTAAAAGGAAAAGCTTTGCAGTTGAATGTCTTCACAGAGATCCCTAAATTGACTTAAATCCACCCTGTTACTTTGGGATCTTTGGAGAAAGGGATAAATATGAGTAGTTATTACATTTATGGTTGAATTAAGAAACCCTTTTGATCACCATTCCTACAATGGCACTCGGTTTCCAGGACCTTGTAGAAGTCCATGCTGGTTGAGCTCATTTCCCTTTAAGACATAACAGTGCAGTGATTCCCATATGGTTGCTCCTGTACCTTTCTGATGGAAGGAAGATTTAACCTGACTTGTGTAACTAGCCTTGAGGAGAGGAAACAAAGTTTCCCAAACCTTGGCTGTAGAACTGGGCAACAGAGATTGGAAGCCAGCTATCATTATCCCCAATTGTGAGCTGAAAGCTCCTGGCAGCATTATGATGGCTATTCAGATGTATTTGCAATTATTTCTAATGCAGTATGCTAGACACTGCAAGGAGAAAGTGTGATGTGTAGAGATCAGCCACACCAATTGTTAAGTAGATGACAGACACAAATTGTTCCTAGTGGTATAGAAAAAGAATAAGATTCTAAAATCTCAAATGCATTTCATATTCCTCATGACTGCCAAAGGGCTTTTCAGTAATAATGAAATGGAGCGTGTTGTATTAGGTTTTTTTGTTTTGTTTTTTTGAGAAAATGAAACTTGCCATGTGCTAATACTTGAGATCTGCTGTGAACAAAGGAGGCTTAACAGGTAAATTTGACTTATACTTCAATTTATCATCCAATATGCTATCCATTGTTCAAGTGGAAGTGACCCCAGCTGCACTGACAGGCTCAGAATAGTCTGGTGGTTTTTTTCTCTTAAGAGAGTTCGGTATTAGGCTTTGTCTGCACTGGCAAGTGAAAGATAGAACTTTTGTCGTTCAGAGGTGTTAAAAAACACCCCCCTGAAAGACAAAGGTTTTGTCAGTAGGAGCGCTCTCCTGCCAACTACGCTAACGCCACTTATTGGAGGGGGAAGTTTTTTGTTGGCAGGAGAGCTCTCAGCTGTGCCGCTAAACATGTAGACATAGCCTACATCTGTCATGTAGACATAGCCTTGGTGAAAGTTGCTAGCTTGATGCCCTGCAGACAGAGCCCTGTCTCTCATGCACAGAACTGGTCAAGTAGCAGAGGAGACTTCCCACATGCTGATGCTAGCAGAGTTTACCTCTGGAAGGGAGTGGAACTCAATCTGCACAGCCCATGAAATCCTGGGCCTCTCTGTTAAGGCTACACATGAGCATGTTATTTGAGACATGGATGTCGGTTTGCTAGGACTCAGTCCATCAATTCACTTGACAGAGACCACTGTAGAGATCCTTGCTGGTAATGGTAACAATTTTCTTTCGATACTGACCTGGGCTAGATCCAACTGGGGGCATAGTGGTGAAAGGCTCAATAGCCTATTCCCATTTCTCTGAGTTATCCAGTCTTCTGGTATGTTATTTCAAGTGATTTTTTTTTCTTGTTTGGTATTTGACTCTGTCTTGATTTTTAGTTCCTTTTTGATATGTAGCTGCTTTCAATTCTGCTATCCTAAATTATTCCGGGCTGTCACTGAACTGTAAAGTAGTTAGGGGACTAAACCTTCACATTTGGAAAAATATTTTCCTCCATTTTCTTTAGTGGTGTGCTCTATTTTCTTCTGTAGAAAGAAAGCAGACATAGGGGCCTGAGTAATGTGTGTTTCTGCATAGTTTCCTAGATTCGTTCATTTTAGAACAGTGTACAAGTTACTATCCAATCCCACTTCATGTAGAATGTGAAGCCACATTTGTAGATGTGAAGTGGTCTGAGCTTCAGCAGCAGCAAACATAGAGTTGTCATCCTCTGGCAAACAAACAGAACATATGCACATCTTGCTCATGTGTCCAATTCACCATCAGTGTAGGCAGATGCAATTCCTCTTAGTTGTATCTCCTTCTGCCTGTTGTGAATCTGGCTACAGGCCTTGATTTTATTCTTGCTACAAAGGAAAGGTATTTTTCAGGTGGATGGAGCTGGAGTTAGGGCCTCTTTTCTCTCCTATCTCCTCACCCAAGCTCTCTGTCTTTCATTGATCACATTTTCAAAGTTTTATAACTAAGATCTAAAGAGGTGTGACCATTTGGGGTATATGTCTATGTACAATGTATGAATTCCAGTTTGATTCTATGAACTGTCAGAATCATAAGACTTTATGTCTTAAGATTGTCATTTACTGTATTCTTATCTAACACTTCTTGTGCTAAGGGGCATGGGGTGGTGCTGGGCATCTCTCTATGAATAGGAAAGACTATCAGCATCTGCATAGATTTTGCCCAGGCAGAAGAAAAGAGTAACTGCATCCTAGAGAAAACCAGTGTTCTCCAGCTTCTCTGAAGTGGGCAATGGCAAGGGTTTGAAGAAATGAAATTTCCCCAGAAGGAACAAAGATGTGAGGTGTTGTACAGCCTTTTGCTGTACACTGAGTGAGTCAGCAAAAACAATGTGGAGTCCTTGTGGCACCTTAGAGACTAAGGCATTTATTTGGGCATAAGCTTTCGTGGGCTATAATCTACTTCATCAGATGCATGGAGTGAAAAATACAGGCCTGCACATCTACCAATGTGATATATGCCATCATGTGCCAGCAATGTCCCTCTGCCATGTACATTGGCCAAACCAGACAGTCTCCACACAAAAAAATAAATGGACACAAATCAGACATCAAGAATTGTAACATTCAAAAACCAATAGGAGAGCACTTCAATTTCCCTGGACACTCAATAACAGACTTAAAAGTGGCCATTCTTCAACAAAAAAACTTCAAAAACAGACTCCAATGAGAAACTGCAGAACTGGAATTAATTTGCAAACTGGACACCATCAAATTAGGCCTGAATAAAGACTGTGAATGGCTGAGTCACTACAAAAAATAATTTTCCCTGTGTTGGTACTCACACTTTCTTGTCAACTGTTGGGAATGGGCCACATCCAAGCTAATTGAATTGGCCTCATTAGCAATGATCCCCTACTTGGTAAGGCAATTCCCATCTTTTCATGTGCTGTATATTTATACCTACCTACTTTTTTTCACTTCATGCATCTGATGAAGTGGGTTATAGGACACGAAAGCTTATGCTCAAATAAATTTGTTAATCTCTAAGGTGCCACAAGGACTCCTCATTGTTTTTGCTGATACAGACTAACATGGGTACCCCTCTGAAATGTAAGTGGGTCAGAGAGGCAAAAGAAACAGGGGGCAGCAGAGGGGAACAATGGGGCAGGCTTTTCGAAAGTGAGGGGACTTTTTGACTGTGGGACCAGCCAGTGCTGGAGGAAGTTGGCTCCGTACATTGAAGAGAGAGAAGAGAAAGACTCCATACATTGGAGGAGAAGCCATGAGCTGCAGGAGGAGAATTCTGGAAGACTCTGATCAAATCCCAAAGAGTGCTCAAGAGTGGTGAAGATAGAATCATAGAATATCAGGGTTGGAAGGGACCCCAGAAGGTCATCTAGTCCAACCCCCTGCTCAAAGCAGGACCAAGTCCCAGTTAAATCATCCTAGCCAGGGCTTTGTCAAGCCTGACCTTAAAAACCTCTAAGGAAGGAGATTCTACCACCTCCCTAGGTAACGCATTCCAGTGTTTCACCACCCTCTTAGTGAAAAAGTTTTTCCTAATATCCAATCTAAACCTCCCCCATTGCAACTTGAGACCATTACTCCTCGTTCTGTCATCTGCTACCATTGAGAACAGTCTAGAGCCATCCTCTTTGAAACCCCCTTTCAGGTAGTTGAAAGCAGCTATCAAATCCCCCCTCATTCTTCTCTTCTGCAGACTAAACAATCCCAGCTCCCTCAGCCTCTCCTCATAAGTCATGTGCTCTAGACCCCTAATCATTTTTGTTGCCCTTTGCTGTACTCTTTCCAATTTATCCACATCCTTCTTGTAGTGTGGGGCCCAAAACTGGACACAGTACTCCAGATGAGGCCTCACCAGTGTCGAATAGAGGGGAACGATCACGTCCCTCGATCTGCTCGCTATGCCCCTACTTATACATCCCAAAATGCCATTGGCCTTCTTGGCAACAAGGGCACACTGCTGACTCATATCCAGTTTCTCGTCCACTGTCACCCCTAGGTCCTTTTCCGCAGAACTGCTGCCGAGCCATTCGGTCCCTAGTCTGTAGCGGTGCATTGGATTCTTCCATCCTAAGTGCAGGACCCTGCACTTATCCTTATTGAACCTCATTAGATTTCTTTTGGCCCAATCTTCCAATTTGTCTAGGTCCTTCTGTATCCTATCCCTCCCCTCCAGCGTATCTACCACTCCTCCCAGTTTAGTATCATCCGCAAATTTGCTGAGAGTGCAATCCACACCATCCTCCAGATCATTTATGAAGATATTGAACAAAACGGGCCCCAGGACCGACCCCTGGGGCACTCCACTTGACACCGGCTGCCAACTAGACATGGAGCCATTGATCACTACCCGTTGAGCCCGACAATCTAGCCAGCTTTCTACCCACCTTATAGTGCATTCATCCAGCCCATACTTCCTTAACTTGCTGACAAGAATGCTGTGGGAGACCGTGTCAAAAGCTTTGCTAAAGTCAAGAAACAATACATCCACTGCTTTCCCTTCATCCACAGAACCAGTAATCTCATCATAAAAGGCGATTAGATTAGTCAGGCATGACCTTCCCTTGGTGAATCCATGCTGACTGTTCCTGATCACTTTCCTCTCCTCTAAGTGCTTCAGGATTGATTCTTTGAGGACCTGCTCCATGATTTTTCCAGGGACTGAGGTGAGGCTGACCGGCCTGTAGTTCCCAGGATCCTCCTTCTTCCCTTTTTTAAAGATGGGCACTACATTAGCCTTTTTCCAGTCATCCGGGACTTCCCCCGTTCGCCACGAGTTTTCAAAGATAATGGCCAAGGGCTCTGCAATCACAGCCGCCAATTCCCTCAGCACTCTCGGATGCAATTCGTCCGGCCCCATGGACTTGTGCACGTCCAGCTTTTCTAAATAGTCCCTAACCACCTCTATCTCTACAGAGGGCTGGCCATCTCTTCCCCATTTTGTGATGCCCAGCACAGCAGTCTGGGAGCTGACCTTGTTAGTGAAAACAGAGGCAAAAAAAGCATTGAGTACATTAGCTTTTTCCACATCCTCTGTCACTAGCTTGCCTCCCTCATTCAGTAAGGGGCCCACACTTTCCTTGGCTTTCTTCTTGTTGCCAACATACCTGAAGAAACCCTTCTTGTTACTCTTGACATCTCTTGCTAGCTGCAGCTCCAGGTGCGATTTGGCCCTCCTGATATCTTTCCTACATGCCCGAGCAATATTTTTATACTCTTCCCTGGTCATATGTCCAACCTTCCACTTCTTGTAAGCTTCTTTTTATGTTTAAGATCCGCTAGGATTTCACCATTAAGCCAAGCTGGTCGCCTGCCATATTTACTATTCTTTCGACTCATCGGGATGGTTTGTCCCTGTAACCTCAACAGGGATTCCTTGAAATACAGCCAGCTCTCCTGGACTCCCTTCCCTTTCATGTTAGTCCCCCAGGGGATCCTGGCCATCTGTTCCCTGAGGGAGTCAAAGTCTGCTTTCCTGAAGTCCAGGGTCCGTATCCTGCTGCTTACCTTTCTTCCCTGCGTCAGGATCCTGAACTCAACCAACTCATGGTCACTGCCTCCCAGATTCCCATCCACTTTTGCTTCCCCCACTAATTCTACCCGGTTTGTGAGCAGCAGGTCAAGAAAAGCGCTCCCCCTAGTTGGCTCCCCTAGCACTTGCACCAGGAAATTGTCCCCTACGCTTTCCAAAAACTTCCTGGATTGTCTATGCACCGCTGTATTGCTCTCCCAGCAGATATCAGGAAAATTAAAGTCACCCATGAGAATCAGGGCATGCGATCTAGTAGCTTCCGTGAGTTGCCGGAAGAAAGCCTCATCCACCTCATCCCCCTGGTCCGGTGGTCTATAGCAGACTCCCACCATGACATCACTCTTGTTGCACACACTTCTAAACTTAATCCAGAGACACTCAGGTTTTTCCACAGTTTCGTACCGGATCTCTGAGCAGTCATACTGCTCCCTTACATACAGTGCTACTCCCCCACCTTTTCTGCCCTGCCTGTCCTTCCTGAACAGTTTATAACCATCCATGACTGTACTCCAGTCATGTGAGTTATCCCACCAAGTCTCTGTTATTCCAATCACGTCATAATTCCTTGACATCACCAGGACCTCCAGTTCTCCCTGCTTGTTTCCAAGGCTTTGTGCATTTGTATATAAGCACTTGAGATAACCTGTTGATCGCCCCTCATTCCCAGTATGAGGCAGGAGCCCTCCCCTCACAGACATTCCTGCCTGTGCTTCCTCCCGGTATCCCGCTTTCCCACTTACCTCAGGGCTTTGGTCTCCTTCCCCCGGTGAACCTAGTTTAAAGCCCTCCTCACTAGGTTAGCCAGCCTGCTGGCAAAGATGTTCTTCCCTCTCTTCGTAAGATGGAGCCCGTCTCTGCCCAGCACTCCTCCTTCATGGAACACCATCCCATGGTCAAAGAATCCAAAGCCTTCTCTCTGACACCACCTGCGTAGCCATTCGTTGACCTCCACGATTCGACGGTCCCTACCCAGGCCTTTTCCTTCCACGGGGAGGATGGACGAGAACACCACTTGCGCCTCCAACTCCTTTATCCTTCTTCCCAGAGCCACGTAGTCCGCAGTGATCCGCTCAAGGTCATTCTTGGCAGTATCATTGGTGCCCACGTGGAGAAGCAGGAAGGGGTAGCGATCCGAGGGCTTGATGAGTCTCGGCAGTCTCTCCGTCACATCACGAATCTTAGCCCCTGGCAAGCAGCAGACTTCTCGGTTTTCCCGGTCAGGGCGGCAGATAGATGACTCAGTCCCCCGGAGGAGAGAGTCCCCGACCACCACCACCCGCCTTCTCCTCTTGGGAGTGGTGGTCGTGGAACCCCCAACCTCAGGACATCGCATCTCATGCCTCCCAACCAGCGGAGTCTCCTTCTGCTTTCTCCCCCCAGACCTATCATCTGGTCCACTCTCCGCAATGGTACCTGTGGAGAGAACATGAAAGCGGTTAGTTACCTGTGTCTGTGTTACTGGAACCCGGACATTCCGCTTACCTCTTCTGGAGGTCACATGTTGCCAAGCTTCTTCACTGGCCTCTTGGCTCCTCTGTGCAACCTGCTCTATATCTTTAGAGCTTTGTGCCCCTAGAAGCCTATCCTGAGTTTGGTCCAGAAAATCCTCAGTCTCTTGTATACAACGCAGGGTCGTTACCTGTTGCTCCAGACCTTCAATCTTCTCTTCCAATATGGAGACCAGCTTGCACTTTGTACAGACAAAGTCGCTTCTGTCCTGTGGAAGAAAGACAAACATGGCACATCCAGTGCAGGTCACAACAGCTGAACCCCCCCCTTCCATATCACCTACCTACTATGAGCTTCCTCAGAGACGTTGGCAAGATGTAAGCCTCACTGGGCTCACTCCAGGCGAACTCCCAGGCAAACTCCTGCTGTGAGCTGCTCTGCTGTCCCCGCTGCTCAGCTGGTTCGCTGCCGCTCAGCTGGTTCGCGAGGCTCTGGCTATTTTTAAACAGCCAGGCTTCCCTGACGCAAACACACAGATACTGGGGCTGGAAATGGCATAGAGGCGTTTTATTGTTTTTATCTAGATCTGCATAGCTCATATGTGCTCTCTAAAGCAAAGAGTCATTGTTTTTAGAAATTTTGCAAAGCATGTGTCTCTTTGCTTCAACTATCATGTGTGTCTGAAAAGGTAAACTGCAAACCAGAGTGCCCACAAAGTTGAAGCTCTTCAAAAGGGTGTGATTAAGCACCTGGAGATCCAGCACTAGTCTCAGGGTCTAGGCGGTGGGACCGCAGGTTCTCTGTGCTCAGAAGGGGGTGCTAGAAAGAGACTCTGCACCCCAAGAGTGTGCCTAGAGACCCAGAGCCAGGGCATGGACTCAGACTCAGCAAGGCTGAAAGGCACCTGGGTCCAGCATTGAGCTCCAGCACAGCAGCTTGCTGAGGGTCCAGCAAGGAGAGCTTGACTAGGGCTGTGACATGCAGTTTTCCTGCTCCCCCTGTTTTCAGTGGCCAGTGTTGTTTGCCGTGTTGGTCTCAGCATATGAGAAAGACAACGTGCGTGAGGTAATGTCTTCTGTTGGATCAAGTTCTGCTCATGAAAGCCACAAGATTTTGAGCTACAGTGAGCTTTTCTGGTGGCCAGTATGGCAGAAATAGTCAGATGAAAAGGTGTGTGGTGACAGTGCAACTCACAGACCCACATTCGCATAAAGCTGTAATTCTGTCGGTGCAGCTATTGGAGATTCAAACTTTAAACCAAGCTGAATTTGGAGGCAATATTTGCTGTTAATTAAATTGAAGGAGTTTGGGAGTGTTTCTCTAATACCCTTTTCAAATGTGTACATTGATCTGTGGAGTATATAATTACAGCAGGCACTCAGTGTGCTCTGTTTAATCTATGCAGAATAATGAGTTAGCTTTGCTTTATATAAACAGAGCCTTCCAAGACCTTGAGATTGCATTGTTCAAATTATCTGTCAAACTGTCTTTTAAACTCTGGTTAGTCAATGTCATGCACACAGGATTCCTTTTACATTAGGAATGGTTGGGACTTAGAACTGAGAAAACTTTGTTTTGCTTTACTTTGAACCTACTTGAACTATAACGTTTTGAAGGATTGACTTGAATTTGAATGTTGTTAGGTTCATATTCCGGTTGGGCGAAACTTGGGGGAAATGTCACAGATGTAGGAAGAATGAAAAAAAAAACCCAGTGAAGAAGGAAAATGGAATGGAGAGAGGCCAGGGGGGAAAAAAAGAGGAGAGAGAAGAATAGAGAAAAATTCCAGTAAAAATATAGAATATAGAAGTAGAGTTACTTTATGAACTAAACTCTGGTGGAGCCTGTGTTATGGGAACTGGATTGCTCAAAAAACTGGGAACCTTTTCAGCTCTAGGCCACTGCTGGTTAAAGCTTTAAGGGAAAAAATTGCAGGAGGGAAAAAATGCTTCCCACCCTAGTATTTAGCAATGTGCAAAGTTTGCTGACAATAATCATGACTAATGTAATGGTGCAACAGAAATTTAAAAAGGCTTTCATTGCCCCCAACAGGTCTTTGTAGCTGTTGTGTTAAAGAAATGGAGAGGGTTCTCTGCCAAGATGGCAATCTTGGATTGATCATGGCAACAGACAGCTGCAGCGGCACAGGAGCTAGCAAACAGAGCTGTAAACAGGGGAGTTTGAGTGGGAGTTCTGTTGGAAGAGAAGATTAACAGGATTTAGGTGGGAAGGCGATGACAGATACGGAGGCAGCTATGGGAGTGACTCATGTAGTGGAAGACACAATGAGGCTGACTGGATGTGGAAGCTGTGGTATGTACATGATCCTGGAGGGGGGACCTGGTAAGAGTTTTTTCTGCATGAAATGCTGTCTGATAGAGCTGATGGAGGAAAAGATCCGAGGTTTGGAGATGCAGGTGGAAAGTCTGGTTGAGTTTAGGAAGGGGTTTGAGCAGATGATGGAGCAAAGACATGAGATATCTGAAGGGAAAAGCTCAGACTTACCGATGGAAGCAGGGCTGGGGAATTTTGAGGGGAGACTGGGTGAGGAAAGTGGTCAGTGGAAGCATGTGACTAAAAGAACCAGGCAGAGGAAAAAACAGGCTAGTGAAGGAGAAATAGAGCTTAGGAACAGGTTTGCAGAGTTGGAAAATGAAGAAGGGGCTCAGCAGGTAGTCGCTGGAGGTGGAAGGGTAAGGAAGAAGAGAAGAGAGGCTAGTCCTATAGGAAAAGCGGAAGAGTCAAGGGAGACTACACCAAATATGAGCCCCATGAGGATACAGGATGGGTTGAAGAGGATTATAAGGGAAAATAGGAATGGAAAGAACTTGCAGCCAGAGGGAACAGGGGATAGACTGCAGAACAGCACCGTCACCAGGAAAAGGCAGGTCTATGTGATCGGGGACTCTTTATTGAGAAGAATAGACAGGCCTGTAAATAGAGCTGATCCAGAGAATAGAAGGGTGTGCTGTCTTCCGGGTGCTAAGATACGGGATGTAGACCTGAGGTTGAAAAGGATCCTAAAGGGAGCGGGAAAGAGTCCCCTAATTATCCTTCATGTGGGAACAAATGATACAGCTAGATTCTCGCTGGAAAGTATTAAGGGAGACTATGCTAGGCTGGGGAAGGAAATTGAGGCTCAGGTGATCTTTAGTGGGATCTTTCCTGTTCCTAGAGAAGGGCAACAAAGGTGTGACAAGATTATGACTGTCAACAGATGGCTTAGGCAGTGTTGTTATAAGGAGGGCTTCGGGATGTATGGCCACTGGGAGGCATTCACGGACAGAGGACAGTTCTCTCGAGATGGACTTCATCTGAGTAGGGAAGGAAATAGACTTCTAGGATGGAGGCTGGCACAACTGATAAAGAGAGCTTTAAACTAGGAATTTGGGGGAGATGGTTGGGAGATGTCCAGGTAATCTCCACGCCAGATTTTAGCATTGAGAGGGAAGAAGACGAAGTAAGAAAGGATACAGCCGTGGGTAGGAGAATGTATATAAGGAGCGAGGGCAGTGTGGATACTAGTCTAATAGGTTATACTGGCTGTGGAATGACTGAACCTAATAGGGTACAAAATGTGAGCGAGGCTAAACAGCAAAAATTAAGATGTTTGTACACCAATGCGAGGAGCCTAGGTAACAAAATGGAGGAACTAGAGCTACTGGTGCAGGAAGTGAAACCAGATATTATAGGGATAACAGAAACATGGTGGAATAGTAGTCATGACTGGACTACAGGTATTGAAGGGTATGTGCTGTTTAGGAAAGACAGAAACAAAGGTAAAGGTGGTGGAGTAGCATTGTATATCAATGATGAGGTAGAATGTAAAGAAATAAGAAGCGATGCAATGGATAAGACAGAGTCTGTCTGGGCAAAAATTACATTGGGGAAGATAACTAGTAAAGCCACTCCTACGATAGTGCTTGGGGTGTGCTATAGACCTCCGGGATCTAATTTGGATATGGATAGAGCCCTTTTTAATGTTTTTAATCAAGTAAATACTAATGGAAACTGCGTGATCATGGGAGACTTTAACTTCCCAGATATAGACTGGAGGACCAGTGCTAATAATAATAATAGGGCTCAGATTTTCCTAGATGCGATAGCTGATGGATTCCTTCATCAAGTAGTTGCTGAACCGACTAGAGGGGATGCCATTTTAGATTTGGTGTTGGTGAGTAGTGAGGACCTCATAGAAGAAATGGTTGTAGGGGATAATCTTGGTTTAAGTGACCATGAGCTAATTTAGTTCAAACTGAACGGAAGGATTAACAAAAATAAATCTGCAACTAAGGTTTTTGATTTGAAAAGGGCTGACTTTCAAAAATTAAGGAAATTAGTTAGGGAAGTGGATTGGACTGAAGAATTTATGGATCTAAAGGTAGAGGAGGCCTGGGATTACTTTAAATCAAAGCTGCAGAAGCTATCGGAAGCCTGTATCCCAAGAAAGGGGAAAAAATTCATAGGCAGGAGTTGTAGACCAAGCTGGATGAGCAAGCATCTTAGAGAGGTGATTAAGAAGAAGCAGAAAGCATACAGGGAGTGGAAGATGGGAGAGATCAGCAAGGAAAGCTACCTAATTGAGGTCAGAACATGTAGGGATAAAGTGAGACAGGCTAAAAGTGGAGTAGAGTTGGACCTTGCAAAGGGAATTAAAACCAATAGTAAAAGGTTCTATAGCCATATAAATAAGAAGAAAACTAAGAAAGAAGAAGTGGGGCCGCTAAACACTGAGGATGGAGTGGAGGTTAAAGATAATCTAGGCATGGCCCAATATCGAAACAAATACTTTGCCTCAATCTTTAATAAGGCTAAAGAGGATCTTAGGGATAATGGTAGCATGACAAATGGGAATGAGGATATGGAGGTAGATATTACCATATCTGAGGTAGAAGCGAAACTCAAACAGCTTAATGGGACTAAATCGGGGGGCCCAGATAATCTTCATCCAAGAATAGTAAAGGAATTGGCACCTGAAATTGCAAGCCCATTAGCAAGAATTTTTAATGAATCTGTAAACTCAGGAGTAGTACCGAATGATTGGAGAATTGCTAATATAGTTCCTATTTTTAAGAAAGGAAAAAAAAGTGATCCGGGTAACTAAGGGCCAGTTAGTTTGACATCTGTAGTATGCAAGGTCCTGGAAAAAATTCTGAAGGAGAAATTAGTTAAGGACATTGAAATCAATGGTAAATGGGACAAAATACAACATGGTTTTACAAAAGGTAGATCGTGCCAAACCAACCTAATCTCCTTTTTTGAAAAAGTAACAGATTTTTTAGATAAAGGAAATGCAGTGGATCTAATTTACCTAGATTTCAGTAAGGCATTTGATACCGTGCCACATGGGGAATTATTAGTTAAATTGGAGAAGATGGGGATCAATATGAACATCAAAAGATGGATAAGGAATTGGTTAAAGGGGAGACTGCAATGGGTTCTACTGAAAGGCGAACTGTCAGGTTGGAGGGAGGTTACCAGTGGAGTTCCTCAGGGATCGGTTTTGGGACCAATCCTATTTAATCTTTTTATTACTGACCTCGGCACAAAAAGTGGGAGTGTGCTAATAAAGTTTGCAGATGATACAAAGCTGGGAGGTATTGCCAATTCAGAGAAGGATCGGGTTATTATACAGGAGGATCTGGATGACCTTGTAAATTGGAGTAATAGTAATAAGATGAAATTTAATAGTGAGAATTGTAAGGTTATGCATTTAGGGATTAATAACAAGAATTTTAGTTATAAGTTGGGGACGCATCAATTAGAAATAATGGAAGAGGAGAAGGACCTTGGAGTATTGGTTGATGATAGGATGACTATGAGCTGCCAATGTGATATGGCTGTGAAAAAAGCTATTGTGGTTTTGGGATGCATCAGGAGAGGCATTTCCAGTAGGGATAAAGAGGTTTTAGTACCATTATACAAGGCACTGGTGAGACCTCACCTAGAATATTGTGTGCAGTTCTGGTCTCCCATGTTTAAAAAGGATGAATTCAAACTGGAGCAGGTACAGAGAAGGGCTACTAGGATGATCCGAGGAATGGAAAACTTGTCTTATGAAAGGAGACTTAAGGAGCTTGGCTTGTTTAGCCTAACTAAAAGAAGGTTGAGGGGAGATATGATTGCTCTCTATAAATATATCAGAGGGATAAATACAGGAGAGGGAGAGGAATTATTTAAGCTCAGCACCAATGTGGATGCAAGAACAAATGGGTATAAACTGGCTACCAGGAAGTTTAGACTTGAAATTAGACGAAGGTTTCTAACCATCAGAGGAGTGAAGTTTTGGAATAGCCTTCCAAGGGAAGCAGTGGGGGCAAAAGATCTATCTGGCTTTAAGATTCTACTCAATAAGTTTATGGAGGAGATGGTATGATGGGATAATGTGATTTTGGTAAGTAATTGATCTTTAAATATTCAGGGTAAATAGGCCTAATCCCCCGAGATGGGATATTAGATGGATGGGATCTGAGTTACCCAGGAAAGAATTTTCTGTAGTATCTGGCTGGTGAATCTTGCTCATATGCTCAGGGTTTAGCTGATCGCCATATTTGGGGTCGGGAAGGAATTTTCCTCCAGGGCAGATTGGAGAGGCCCTGGAGGTTTTTCGCCTTCCTCTGTAGCATAGGGCACGGGTCACTTGAGGGAGGCTTCTCTGCTCCTTGAAGTCTTTAAACCACGATTTGAGGACTTCAATAGCTCAGACACAGGTGAGGTTTTTCGTAGGAGTGTGTGAGTGAGATTCTGTGGCCTGCGCTGTGCAGGAGGTCGGACTAGATGATCAGAATGGTCCCTTCTGACCTTAGTATCTATGAATCTATGAAACTTGTTCTTGTGTTTTGTTTAATTAAAATGTTAATTTACCATCTGGCAGTCAAAACAATGTCCAACAACATGCAGCTGAGAGTAAACAATAGAGGCAATGAATGCCAAAGGCCTACAAGGGACCAGGTCTTTCAGCTAGCTCAGTACTAGCCTAAAGAGGCCTGACATTTGAAAGATCTAGTCCAGGGGTTCTCAAACTTCATTGCACTGCAGCCCCTTTCTGACAACAACCCCATGAAAGGGGGACTGAAGCCTGAGCCCGCCCGAGTCCCACCGCCCCAGGTCGGTGGACCAAAGCCAAAGCCTAAGCCCCACCACCTCTGTGGGAAAGGGGTCAAACATAAAGCCCAGTGGCTTCAGACCCAGCCAGGGAGCTTGTAATCTGAGCCCCACCACCCAGGGCTGAATCCCTTGGGCTTTGGCTTGGGCCCTGTGCCCCAGCAAGTCCAAGTCAGCCCAGGCGACCCCATTAAAATGGGGTCACAATTCACTTTGGGATCCCGACTCACAGTTTGAGAATTGCTGGTCCAATCAACAAAGTGTTATGACGGAGGCAAGCATGCAGGGGTTTGCGGGAATGTGATTGAGACGTAGTAGATATTTATGTTGTGAATGATAACCACAGTGTATTGCAGCTGGGGACTATACATCAGATCTGGAGTCTTTGGCTGTGGGGTATCCGTTTGAATTCCAGTCCAGCTCAGTAGGGACAGAAAGTTGTTGTCATGCAACAGCTTTATTACCTGGTTTCTGTGAAATGAGTTCTGGGGTCTCAGTCCCTTTCCTGGTGGATGCAAGCACCCAAATCTCAACAGCAGCATCAAACTGGAACTGATCAGCTCCCCTTGTTGGCAAAGATTGAATGGGCAATGGAGACTTAACCACCCTCTCACCCTTATAAAGCCCCCTGATGGGGCACTGTATGTGCAGAGTTTGCACTTGTGCTGTACTTCTTCTGTGGCTCACTAAAGACCTCTCCCTCACTGGACTGTAGCTTAATTTTGGGGGGCAGTGGGAGGGGAAGGCAGAAGTGTTCACAGATGGGATGGAATCTTAGGATGTTTCCATTTTCTTACACAGACTTTGTAAGAAATATATTAACAATTTCTAGATGCTTTTATCTGCAGGGAACTGTTACGGAACTTTCAATATTCTGGTAGAGAAAGAACAAATGATATGTTCTTTGTGAAGCCTATTGCTTTGCAAATCAGCCTGCAAGCCAGCAGGTTGTCATGTCAGCATAAGACACTGTTAAACACCCACAGGCAGCATAATACAGAAGCTCTCTTGCAGATCAGAATTTTATAGATGCTCACTTGGGGAATAAAAAGTGGCAGGGAAATTTAGACTTTTCTTCAGGAAGAGGGTCGCGATAACTCCAGGGGTCTGGTTTCTTCCAACCCATGGAGTCATTGACTCCTGTGCACCGTGGGTTTAAAACATTTCTGCAGGTGTGAATGAAGAATTCTGATTTGATAATATTTTGCACACCCTTTGCACAGGTGTAAATGGTAACCCAAGGTACCTAAATGTTGGCCCTGAGGCTCAATGCTGGGTGATAATTCACTGACACCTTGTCAGTGTGTTTCCAGGGATTCATGCATTGGAGTCTCCTAAATATTTAGAATGGAAGATCTTCATGGGAGATCCTTGTTGTTTGCTCACCTATTGTACAGAGGCATATATGCTTACTGAGCTGATGGAAAGGCCTCCCTCTTTCCTCATGTTTTGATAAATAGCTTCCCAATAGGGGCACTATAGTTTGATTATCTATATAGGAACATAGGGTGTGTCTACACTGCATTGTAAACCTGTGTTTGTAGGATCCAGGCTTGTGGACTTGGTGTTTCCAAGCCCATGCCTGAGCATCCACATTGCATACTAAACTAGAATTACAGTTGCTTGACCCAGGTCTCTCAGCCATGCTAACATGTTGTGCTGCATTATGAAGACCTTCTGACTTGTGTCTGCGGCTTGAGCTGCTTCCACACTATACAATGACAGGGCTTGAATCTGAGTCACAGCAGGACTGAGGCTTTGATCCTTCTCCCCAGCAGAGTCCTAAGATTTGGGTCCTGAGTGCCTGCTGAACCAAGCCAGGCTGATTTGTGTGTGGACAGAAGAGGGGCTTGAACTCAAACCTGAGTCAGAGCCTGGGCTTAGTGTGCAGTGTAGGCATATCCTGAGAGAACTCTGCTTTCAGGAAATGTTTGCGAGAGAGAATATGTGGAGGAAGGAATGAAGCCTGTATGTTGTTTTGTTTTAACTCTCTCTCTATGCTGGAAAACTGACACCTCATATCACTACTCCTCTAGAAGCAGCCTTTTCTTTTCATAAATCTCTTTATGGCCTGTTATGTATCATGGGGGTAATTAATGAGCCAAATACTCTGCTGCTGTTGTCAATGGGGTATCATGTCAGCAGAGAATTTGGCCTCATATGGTCAGTACCAAATATTCCAATCAGAAAACAACAGGACTTTCACTAAGTGGCCCAATTAAATAGAAAGAAAGCGGGGAGGGGAGACAAATGACTCGGATGTCTTTTTTGTCTTGAGCTATCCAGAATTCTGTGGGGAAGCAGCCTTAGTTATCCATTAGCCACAATTTCCATGGAATGATTCTCCTGTATTGCCTAACCATTTTTTCCATTGTTTTTCTTGCTCCACATATCTGTTCCATTATCCTTCATTCCAGATTATTGCAAATTTCTTGATACATGTCCAGATTAAAATAATCCACTCTAATAAAGGCTAATTTACACAAACTCCATTTATTCAACAAAATAAGAATAGTGGGTTTAACATTGAGATCCTTTTTCCTCCCATTTAATTTAGTATGCTGTGGCCAGCTGTGACCAACATCTTATCCTCTAGAAACAAATCAATCTCCCAGGATGAACCTAGATGTAAATTGTGAGGATGGTGGCAGGAATTCCTTCCTAATCCCTACAGGTGATCAATTTTACACTCCATAGCACAAGATTAAATTGACCTTTATTAGGATTTCTGCCTGCATGTTGTCTGTGACCATGACATTATCCTGTCACAGTATTTAACTTGCGTGATGTCATTTGGCAGTGAGTTTCACAGTCATATTCTGTGCAATACATTAGCAAGAGTGCAGAAATGGAATAGACAAACCTATTAGGTTTTCTCGCTACTGTAGGATTTTTACCTGGTCCCACATTGACCTTTGTCTTGTTCTGAATGTGCTATGTATAGAGACACAAGGTGAGTGAGGTAATAGCTTTTATTGGACAAACTTCTGTTGGTGAGAGAGACCAAAAGAAGTTGGTTCAAAAAAAGATATTACCCCATCCACCTTGTCTCTGTAATATCCTGAAACAAACATGGCTACAACAACACTGCATACAACTGTATAGAGAAGTGTTTTGTGGGTTTGTTGTGCACCATTCATTTCAGTGAACACCTCTTTGTTCACATAACAAAGAAGAGAGCTGATCAGGTCTGGTTGCAGCCTTCATAATTTTGGGTTAATCAGGAACTCTCTAATTCTTCCTCTTCCTAGTTTAAATAATGGTGAGATCCAGAACCCCATCATTCCAGAAACAAAATTGTAGTCATGCTGTTCTGAAAAACACCAGCCCTTTTTGTTACCAATAAGCTTTTGAATATACTGTCAGATGAAAACATGGCTAGGGAGACTACTACTAAGTGAAATCTCCAAAGAGAACGGGGTTTGTGAGACAGTAGGAAATCTGTGTTATGTCTCCCACTTCCTATAGTGTTCCTATAGCAAGGAACCTCTGCAAGTCAGTAAAGAGCTTCTTCTCCATCTGTTCTTCCAAGCTGCTCTCCATAAACCCTTTGGAGATTCGACTTTACATATATACAAGTTCCTAAGTATGTGTTTAGCTGTTGGCCTGGAACATGCCAGCTGTTCATTCAAAAGCAGCTTGTAGGTGAAACAGATGCAGATGCCATTTTTAAAAGTGTTTTCTGCCTGTTTTTTAGCAATCTAGAATTAAAGACTGTATTATGCAGATTAAGGCAGGCAAGTAGAAGCTTCACTCCCCTCCTCCAGAGGATCTGATCCAACTCCTGTAGATGTCAATGCATAGACTCCCATTGGCTTTAGTGAGAGTTGGTTAAAGGCTAGAGTGTCACTCCCGTAAAAATGCTGGCAGCAAAGGAAGGAGATGGCCAGCTGCCAGGGAATCCATCCCTTTAAAAATGCAAGTTGAGATTTACAGTCACAAAAGGAGCTTGAGAACTCTAGGGCAGAAACAGTTGTCTTATTGAAATAACTCAACCCACAGGTTACAGTGATGAAAACCCACATAGAGCACTTGAATTCTACAGTAGAAAGGATGGTTTGGCTCAAGCAGATGACAGGCCTGTGTTACAGCCGTGCATGTGCATGAGGCTGCACGTGGTATCCTACAATATCTTCTAGACGTGACTTCTATTTTTAGACAAGTTTCAGATGAGTTTTTGATTGCAATGTTGTTTTCTGATTACTTAATATTATAAACAGGAATATAACCACTACACCCACTCCCTCTCAAACACACCTAAGGTAAAATCCTGCACTCATTGTCGTCAGTGGCAAAAATCTTGAGAACAGGTTGTCTCTTTAGATTTCCAGTACTTATTCCTTCTGGATGCGAAAGGAATATAGTACTAGGAGAGCAGCTTCTCTTATAGGATTTTGATGGTGCTAATACCAGCCACAATCAGGGAGGATGGAGGCAGCATGACAGTGAAATGTACATTGCGTGTGTGCACATGCATACATACATATAAACTATAAAGTTAACCAAACTTTTCATATTCTAAAGTTCATAAATTCATGTTTGAATCAAATTTTGGGTGAAGGTTTTTGAGATTAGACCACGATCTGTATCTTGGTTTCAGTGCTCCCCAATGTGGGGATGTTGAGTCAGGGGTTTGTTTTGGGTGTTTTATGGGTAAGGGACAGTTGCAAAATTCTGATCTGGATTAAGTTTCAAATTATGAATTTCCCCTAAATTTGGGACTGTTCAAACCTGAGGTGTGTACATACCTCCAGTTTATCTGAACCATCTGTCCATTTAATCTCTATAGCAAGTCGAGTACAACTCAGGAAAGACCCCACCACACCACAGGTTACCAAGGAATTTAAGAATATCATTAAATCTTTCCCCAAACAACTCCAAGAGAAACTCTACATCCTCATCCCCCACAAACCCACCTGAAGGACCTTTACATGCATCACAAGATACACAAACAAGGGAACCCAGGCAGACCCATCATATCTAGCTTGGCTTTCTTATTGCTGGAATATAGGGACTCATAGAAACCACCCTCAAACTACTCAACACACAAAGGGCCAGTTTTCTCCAGAACATAATCCACTTCCTTCAGAACAGGGATTTCCCTACACCTCCCTTATGGGGGTGTTTACCCCCCCAAATTTCCCCAAGCTCCTCTGCCCCCCTAGTTTTGTGAACTAGTTACATGCAGTGTTGTCAATTTAGTGATTGTTTGGAAATTTGAATTGAAATTGAAACATACACACTTTAAAAGCATATCCAGTGTATGATAAAATACGTGTATCTGAAAAAGTATAATAGATTTGAAAAGTATAAACATAGACTAGCTTCCTTATACAGCTGTTGCTTTTATGACCATGTCAGTGGATTCATTTCGGTGATGTTGGCCAACCTAATAATTTCAAATTATGATTTGTAAGCAAAGTCTAAATGAGCTTTCCCTGACAACTAGTGATGAGTTGGGGCTGGGGGGGAAAGACTTTAGGACCAGATTGTATTTACATTCACACCTAATCTACCTAGGTATCCAGCAAACAGAGCTGTGTTGCCCAAGTGATAGATTTTGGCTGGGGTTGGGTTACAAATCACTTGAATGAGGAGGGTGGGGGAGGTGTAATGAAATGTTAGGTTTCAGAGTAGCAGCCGTGTTAGTCTGTATTTGCAAAAAGAAAAGGAGTACTTGTGGCACCTTAGAGACTAACACATTTATTAGAGCATAAGCTTTCGTGAGTTACAGCTCACTTCATCATCCGAAATGCTCACTATCTTTCTGCAAGAAACTCAACTGACTGGCTAGACGCATGTGGTACAACAGTGAAAGATTCAACAGTTGAAAAAGCGAAGAACTCTCTCACCACATTCAAAAAATTTGCATACATGGCTGATAAATGCACCAATGCAAATGGTCATAAAGTATTAAGTCATTGTGTACGTTATCTTGATGTCAGTGGTAGGCCAGTAGATGCATTTCTAGATGTTCAAGTTATAGAAGACAGATTGGCTGCATCTGTGACAACCCACATCTTAGGAGAGTTAAATGCTTGTCAATGGGACCCCAAACAGATGGCTGCTTGTGCATTTGATGGACACATCAAACGATGCAAACTTCTCTGGAAGACATGGTGGAGCACAAGCTTTGCTCAGATAAAAGTGACAGGTTTCAGAGTAGCAGCCGTGTTAGTCTGTATTCGCAAAAAGAAAAGGAGTACCCGTGGCACCTTAGAGACTAACAAATTTATTAGAGCATAAGCTTTCTTGAGCTACAGCTCACTTCATCGGATTTCCGATGAAGTGAGCTGTAGCTCACGAAAGCTTATGCTCTAATAAATTTGTTAGTCTCTAAGGTGCCATGGGTACTCCTTTTCTTTTTTCAGATAAAAGTGTAACCCTAGTCTCTGCTATTCACACTGCAGAGGCCATCTACTCCAACTAGCACTAGTACGAGCTGCAGACTCTTCAAAAGACATTAAAAAAGCTATACATTTAATGTCTTCATTGTATTCTTTTTTCAGCAAGAGTCCAAAAAGACTGAATATCTTGGAAAATATAGAAGATACACTGGGACTGAAGTTCAAATTAGTCCAACCTGGGAAAACCCTCTGGCTTTCTCATGAGCGATCATTGGCTGTTGTCTTAAAATTACTCCAGCCATTATTACTGGCTTTGGAAAGTATCTACCAAGATGGGATGGATCTAAGTAGTGAGGCTGGGGGATTACTTTTGCTACTATGTTCAGAGAAGACTATTACCATTCTCTCTCTTGTAAGTCTACTGTTGAAACCACTTGGGTCATTAAACAATGCTATCCAGGCATCGCCTAACAGTAGTAGATCTTTGTTCAGCAATAGAAGCTACATTTGGATCAATCAAAGACCTATCCATTGAAAAAGTACTGGAAGAAGCAAAGACTTCAGTCCAGAAGTTGACTAATGAAGGCAATTATATTGAATCCTTAAGTGAAGAGGACAAGAAGTGTTTGTTAAGACAACTGAAAAAGTACACAGACTTCATCCTTAAAAATGTACAACAGGACTTCTAGATTCTACTCAACCTCTACGTAGCTTTTACAGATCCCTGTCTTGTAAAACACCGACAGTTGAGTGGAGTGAGGCACTACCAGCAATGGGGCTGCCATGTGCTCAGGACAGAATAGAGAATTTGAACACAGAGTGGAATATCATATGACGAATGAATGAATTTTTGACTTCAACTTCTTTTTTGTCATCACTAGTGGCTCAACCTGATCTTTATGATATGTTTCCTGGGTTGAAAGAAGTAGGAATTCATCTCTTAGTACTCCCAGTCACAACAGCTACAGTTGAGCATTCTTTTTCATCACTGAATAGAATTTTGTGTTTTGAAAGAAGTCGCCTTCTGCCCACTTATGTGAATGAACTAATGAGCATATCAGTTGAAGGAATGAAAGTACCTGACACACAAGAAGCCATCAAAGATGAATGCATTGCATTCAAGAAGTTCATTAATAGAGTTGTGCAAAATTATAACAAGAAACCAAGAAGGATGTAGATATAGTGCTTCATAGAAGGCTTGAGTAGCCAACTTTAATTTGTGTGATTTTAAAGTCTAATAAAAGGGTCATGAAACATTTTTCAGTTTTTACTATGGTGCCATACAGCCCACCTTCACCCGCACGGTCTCATCCCTCATCGGCCCTGACCCCGCCCACTCCTCCTATAAATTTGAACACCCACCCTAATTTCAATTCCTGGGGAAAACACTGCTTCAGAAACTGCTCAACATTAACAACCTCCGTCAGAACACCATGCTTGCCACCATGGATGTCTCCTCCCTGTACACCAACATCCCTCACAGCATAGCTTCCTGCCTCAAATATCTACAAGACAATGAATGACACTCAGGTATCCACCCTAAGCACATTGCCAAACTCATCCATTTCATCCTCACCCATAACCGTTTTACATTCAACAACAAACACTTTGTCCAAACCATGGGAACAGCCGTGGGTAGTAGCATGGCTCACCAATATGCCAACCTCTTCATTAGCCACCTTAAGGAAAAATTTCTGGACAAAAGCATCACAAAACCAATGATCTACTTGAGATACATGGATGATATTTTCATCTCCTGGAGAGCCGACTTAAACTTCCTCAGATTTCCATCACAAGTTCAACAACCACCACCCATCCAGGAAACTCTCTCTGGAACATTCCCAGACTGGCATTGACTTCCTGGACACCATGATAAGCTTCAGCAATGGAACTCCACAGACAACCATACACAAGAAAACCACAGAGCACCACACCTATCTTCAGAGATCCGGTAACCACCCCAAACACACCAAGAAATCTTTGTTATCTACAGGCAGGCATTCTGATACCACAGAATATGCTCTGAGGAGAAAGTCCAGGATATACACCTTAACATGCTTAAAACTGCCTTCACCAAACAAGGACATTCCACCAGAGAAGTAGATTGCATCATGGAGCAGGCCACCCAAATATCCCAATACAACCGGCTTTAGTATGGGAATAAAACCCCCTCCAACCACACATCCCTATCTGTCACCTACCACTGCACACGAAAACCCATATGGGGTATCATTAAACAATTGCAACCCATATTCAATGGAGACCCCCTCTTGAAATAAATCTTTCCCAGACCCCCTCTGCTGGCACCTCTCTGGTATAGGTGCCAATTTTTTTCCTGGATGATCTCTGCACTGAGTTGGCCAAGCTCATAGGTAGCCTGTGAGGAGTAGGTGGAGACAGCCAAACTGATGCTGGCACCTTCTTGTTGCAGATGCAGGAATTCCCATTGCAGGAATGCACTGATTTAGGCTCCAGATCTAAAAAGGTAACACAATGGGCATCCTGAGGGCATCTCCTTTCGAGATAGGGACATTATGTCTAACCACCTGGGGCCAAATGCAAATCAAGGGCTGGGGCACTACCCAGTGGACTGTCCTGCCAAGGCCCTTGATGGCAGTGCTGTGTAGGGGGGTGAGGTTCCGTATTGAATCAACCCCCCAAAGGGGGAGGGATGTTAGTCGGTGAGTGTAGCTGCCCAGAGACCCGCCTAGTGTGATGATTGGCTCCCCCTGAGGTGAGAACCTCCAAGAACTGGCAGAGGATCAAATGGGGTGTGGGTGACTGTGCGGTGCTGTCCCCTGACCGGAACCTTGAATGTAATTTGACTGATAAAGTTTCAGCTTGATTAAAAGTCATACCACATGTCCTTGCCTTCTTCCATGTCATGAGCTCCCCAAAGACTGCCAGTGAGATCCTGGGATTTGCTGATGCACATCTGTGTCTGTTCTGGTTTTAATTTCTTCCCCTTTCCACACCTTGGAATGTAGGGCTTGCATCATTTAAAAGCTGCATTCTTTTATCTTCCTTCATCTTGCTACTTAATGACCTACAACAGAAACTGTATCTCCACTCATTGATGTGCTGGTTTCTATAGTATCTTCCTGCCAAAGGGCAGGGAGGGGTTCTTCTAGCCCAGCAGTGACTCCGTGCACAGAAGGAGGTAATTCACAGAATCAAGATGTGCTGCTGCCAGAATACATGAGGATACAGAATGCTACTGTTTCAACTATAGCATTGTTAAACTTCAAAGTAGGTACCTAAAAACTCAGTAGTATTTCATGATTATTTAGTTTTATTATTGAGTGGAGCTGATCAAGAATTCTTTGGCAAAATGTTTTTTTACAGAAAAATGCTGATTCATTGAAACTGATTTGTGTGTGTGTGGGAAAAGATCTGTTTTGCCGAATTTTTTTACTTAAATTTTTTTAAACAAACATTTCAAAATTGTTTCAATGTTTCTTTTTGATATTTTCTAAAAGAGAAATTTCAGTTTTCCAGTTTGAAAGGACATTTTGTTTACAAATTTAAGCTAATTATCTGTCAAACAAACAAACAAATAAATAAATAATGGTCAAAATCAATAAATATTTTCAACTGATGTAAACCACAAGTGCCATCTGTTTTTTAGCTGAAAATTTATACTACAGGTATGCCTGCAACTCATATCTATGAACCAAACCTTCATTCTAGGTTTATAATGAAACCTGATGTTTGCCTGGCTTTGTGTTTCATTACACATGGTTTGTACAGTAAAGGTATCAGGGCAAAGGTCTCAGGTGTCTAGGGGCTGAATATGTAGTAAAGAGATGTAATCATTTGTCTGTTCTCTATGTGCATGTGGAATCCCATTTACAGCCATACACATCCAGTGGAAAATCCCTCTCTGTCTCACCCTGAGTGAAAACTTGGACTGAGAGAAACTGAACCAATTTCCTTGTTTATCAGGCACATGTTTCAAACCAAACATTATGCCTCACATGTGTTCACCATATGCGATAGGGGCTTTTTAAATTAAAGAGATTAATTGAATCACAAAAGCAAAGGGCACCTGTGTAAAACACAAGAGGTTCAAAAGTGCATTTAGCTGATGTACAAGCAGAAGAGGCAATTATGTATCCTAGTCAAAATGAAAAGACGAAACATTTATTTGCTAAGTGACTTTGTTCTAATGGAAAGAAACTTTCCACAGCTCCTACCGACAAACCCAGAGGGGACGATCCAATGCCATTTTGTCTCAGCAGGTACAGTGTCTCTCCATGGACCATCGAATCCTGGTTTCAGTCCTGCCTCTGGTAATATGTGCAGTGCATACACATAAAGCATCAGGAATTCCTCTATTTGCACAAGATGTCAGATTGAGTCCCCTCCAATGTCAGGCCACAATGTAGCGGACATAACGGGCCAGTTTCCCCCACAATCTTTAAAAAAGAAGAATCCCAAAAACATTTTTCAAGCTTTATGTATAGAGATCACTCTCACACACAAAACCCAAAATGCAACTACCTTTGGCGTGCAACAAACCAGCAGGGCTACACAAAAGCTGGGAGTTTTTGTTTAGTTAGGAGTGGAAGCGAACAACAGATTTTCCCCCTTAAAATGCTGGAGGAATTTTAGCTAGGCATAAATGCTTTCTGGTGTTCTTATATGGCCCTATTTTCCTCAAAGATATTTAGAGTACTAACTTTCATTGATTTCAGTGGAAGTTAGTAGCCTAAATACCTTTGAGGATCTGGGCCTGAGTGCTTCACAGATGTTAATTCATTTGTCATCACAACACCCTTGTGAAGATAGGTACTGAAGGAGAGAGAGATGAAGTAACTCATTTAAGATCACTCAGGAAGTCTGTGGCAGAGGTAGGATTCAAACCCAGATGTCCTGAGTCTCAGTCCAGTGCATTAACTGCAAAACCATATTTCCTTCCCAAACTTGAAGTTTGGTCTGGACATTGGGGTTAAAATCTCTCGTTTTGTGAAAAACACCATAGGGTTGTTAATGGTCAACACACATTGAAGAATCACAAATCTTCCACATGGTTTTCTTTGACAAAACACTTTTCTTTTATTACACATAGAAAATAGATTCCAAAGAGTGAGAAATCCAAACAGCAATCTAACCAGTTTATAAGCCAGCACATTTATCAATAGCGACTCTCCTATTGCTTGTTCTGTGAAACATTATCAACTAATTAATTGAACACAGTTGAAAATGAGAACATTAGTTGCAACACATTTGTTCCAAGCCAATAGTGATGCAGGAGGGATGTGCAATAGACAGACACAATTAGGGCTTTAGCAACTGAAACAAAAGATAACCGTGCTCAGAGCATATATATAAAATGGTTAAGACCTCGATTTTATATCACATATGATAGCTGACATCTGTAGCAGAAGTGTTCCTTAGCACTATACTGCAGCCTTGGTTCAGTATTGACTCACAGACACACTCCTTCCACTAGGGTGTTCCTTAGAATTCTCCCATCCAAGTACTGTTCAGGAAAGACACTGCATGGCTGATATGATGAAATCACAGCCCAGGCCCTGCCACTCAAGAAAACACTTGTGAGTCTACACATCAGGATGAGAAGACTGCAGGCAATTCAGAACATGCCCAGTGTGTTTTAGCCATCTGTAAACATATTTGATAAGAAACATAATGTGGGCAAGTTACGGTTTAAATTGTTCTGTAAATGATAGACAGGAATTATGCGTTGTTAAAGAGCTAGCTATTCAAGTTCACTTTGGGAAGCTGATTTCAATGACAGAATGAGTGCCAAATGAAACCTGCACTGAACTCTTGCCTTAGAACACACGTGACAATGAACTCAGTGGCCTCAATCTAATTATCACTTGCACCCATTGAAAGAAAAATACTTATCATTCTCAGTTTCCTCTCTTGGACTAGAATAGTGGGTTAGGAATGAAGTGCTTTGAAACAGCTCCATGGGGCCCAGGATGGAAGTAGCAAGGGTTGCTTTAGCTCAGAAAAGAGGAGTGCTGGCAGAGCCAAATGGGAGAGAAGCTTGCACCGTGCTTGCCTTCAGCCAGCGCTATTAAGCCTTCACTTTAACGAATGCTGAACTCACCCAAACTTTAAAACACTCACACTTTACTTCCATCCAGCAGTTTGCAATGTCTGTTTATCATGTACAAATAGAGAGCGGCTCAGATAGAAACATCACTGATAAATCCAGCGTCTGTTCGAAAATTGGTTGGATTAAATGTGGCAGGTTTTAAATAATACTGTCCTTGTGTCTGTTGACACAGAGACATCTGCTGATATTGAGTCCTTCCTTTTCCAATAGCTTTCAGCACCCAGCATATTGTAAACAACAAGACTGCATATTCCACATGGTAATTGGAAGCACTGTAAGCCTTAGCCAAGTGACAGTTTATCTGATTTGCGAGGATATCTATTTAGTGGATAGTACTCAATAGCTTCATAGAAAAACATCAAGGTCTTTTCTCTCATAAATTTCCCTGAAGGTTCTTGTGTTTGTTTTTGTTCTGTCTGTGTCTGTCCTCAAGTTGCGTATTGCCATAACTTTAAGGGTGAGTCCCTTCTGTGATGTGATCTTTGCCTTTGCATCTAAAGGCATGTCTACACTGGCAGAGTTACAGCACCGCTCAGAGAGCGCTGAAGGGAAACCGCTGTTGTGTGTTCACACTTGTGGAATTTGCAGCGGTATTCGGAGCATTGCACTCTGGGGAGCTATCCCCTAGAACATTTCTTCCTTTTCTGCCTCTAAGAGTTGTAGGAAGACGGAGGGGGTCGCAGGGTGTCCTAGATCCTGTCCTAATACCCCATGATGCATTGCTTCGCATCCCAGCAATGCCTGTACTTCCGTCTGCATTTGGTGCCATCTTTCAATGGTTTGTGTATTGCACGCTCTGCCTCTTCTGCAGGAATGGATCCCGAACAGTTGACCAGTATGCTGCTTGCTCTGACCAACACATCACGAGTGGCAGTAGAGTTATTCTTTAAACTACAAAGACAAGAGGAGTGCGACATTGATCTCACCACACGTAGTAGCTATGACACGAGATTACTTGTGACATTCAGGGAGGTGCTGACCACAGTGGAACACCGCTTTTGGGCTCGGAAAACAAGCACTGAGTGGTGGGATCACATTGTGATGCACATCTGGGATGATGAGCAGTGGCTGCAGAACTTTCGTATGAGGAAAGCCACATTCATGGGACTGTGTGATGAGCTCGCCCCAGCCCTGCGGCACGAGGACACAAGAATGAGAGCTCCCCTGTCACTGGAGAAGCACATGGTGATTGCACTGTGGAAGTTGGCTACTCCAGACTGCTACCGATCGGTTGCTAACCAGTTCGGAGTGGGAAAGTTGATGGTTGGACTTGTGTTGACGGAAGTGTGCAGGGCCATTAATTGCATCCTGTTCTGAAAGACTGTGACTCTGGGCAACATGCGTGATATTGTGGATGGCTTTGCACAAATGGGTTTCCCAAACTACAGAGGGGTGATAGATGGCACCCATATTCCAATTCTGGCACCAGACTGCCTAGCCACCGAGTATATTAATCGCAAGGGGTATTTCTCAATAGTTCTCCAGATGCTTGTGGATCACTGTGGGCATTTCACAGACATTAACACAGGCTGGTCCGGAAAGATGCATGATGCACGCATCTTTTGGAACACTGACCTGATCAGGAAGCTGCAAGCAGGGACTTCCTTCCCAGACTAGAAGATCATAGGGGAAGTCGAAATGCCCATTGTGATCCTGGGAGACCCCGCCTACCCCTTAATGCCATGGCTTATGAAGGCATACACGGGGCAACTTGACAGCAGCAAGGAGCGGTTCAACAACAGGCTGCGCAAGTGAAGAATGACTGAGTGTGCTTTTGGCCATTTAAAGGCCCACTGGCACTGCCTCTATGGGAAGCTGGACCTGGCCGATGACAATATTCCGATGCTTACAGCCATGTGCTGTACGCGCCATAATATGTGTGAAGGGAAGGGTGAAAGCTTCACTCATGGCTTGAACGCAGAGGCTCAGTGCCTGGAGGCTGAGTTTGAACAGCCAGAGACCAGGGCTATTAGAGGGGCACAGTGTGGGGCCATAAGAATCAGGGCTGCCTTGAGGCAGCAATTTGAAGCTTAAAGCCACTTTTATTTGTTGCTATGCTCAGGACTGCAGTGCTTGTAATGCTAGGAGGTGATTGTAATTGGTGCAGATGATGGAATAACATAATTGTGGCTTAACATAATTGTCTGTTACTTTGCAGGGCTCTGTTTGCTTTCAATTAATAAAATAAAGATTGCTTTCAAACCAACACAATTATTTTATTAAAAACAACAACAAGAGAATGAAACAAAAAAACCCATCAGCAGTGAGGGGGATGGGGGAAGGAAAGGCCCTAGGAGGAGGTGGGGTCCCGGGATGGTTAAAGATTTGTGTATGTCCAGGGATCATATTCAACCTTCTCCTTTGGAGTACAATGCAGCGGGACTGCACTTCAGCAGGAGCAAACTGCAGAGGGATGGGTGTTGAGTGCAGTGGGTAGTGGGAGTCCGCAGTTGTGGACTGTGATGGGGGAAGGAGTGGAATAGACTGGAGCCAAGTGGTTAATAAGACTATGTTGGCAGCGTCTGGGGGGGAGCATGGGAAAGAGTTTTGCGACAGTGGCTGCAAGGGAGGATGGACACGGAGCTGCTCAGTTTGCAGTGCTAATAGCGCCTGGAGAGTATCTGCTTGGCGCTCCATAACATTTAAGAGCTGCTCGGTGGCTTCATTCTGGTGTTCCACATTCTCTTTTCAGTCCTTCTTCTCGCTGTCCCGCCACTCCTTCAATTCCTGTTTCTCAGCCGCAGAGTGCATCATAACATCACACAGAAAGTCCTACTTAGATCTTCTTGGCCACTTTCTAATTCTGCGCAGCCGTTTAGCCGCTGATAACAAAGAGGGAGGCTGGGCTCCCAAGGTCATCTCTGAAGTTTAAACACAACATTTTACAGAAGTAATATTGTTTGCAACACACAGAACACTGATTCAGTGATTTAAAACACAGCCAGTACTCACACAGCTGTCACTAACTGGTTGACCCCAGGCAAGCACACATGAGCCAGAAGACCCCCAAAATGGTGAGTAGCCACAGGAGCAGGGTAAATCACTCTTCCTGGACCCTGCTGTACACTGGGCATGTGGCTCTTGGGGAGAGCCAGCACTGTAGGGGGGGCCAGATAATCATTCCTGTCCCCACAATTTCTACAGGCTGTGTTCATTATGGAAGATCTCTCACTGCCTAGGGTGAGCAGGAAATCAAGGGAGGGTCTTCTCCAAGCCTGTGGCTTCCACCCTGGCCCTTATGCGGCTGCGTGCAGCAATGGTGTGTCCCCCCCCCCCCCCGCCGTGTTGGCACAGTGGCGTGGGAAAGTTACCATTAATGGGGCAAGAAACAAAGCAGCTCTGCCAAAGAACCTGTGGCAGTGGATTGCCCAGTATCTTCATGAGAGTTTCCTGGAGATCTCTGAGGCAGATTCCTGTGAAGTGAGGGAGTCAATCAAACAGCCTGTTCCGCCGCTCAGACTAGGCACATGGTGGTACGCGCATCATACAGACACAAGTCTGCTTTCTGCAGCCCTCCTGCCTCCAACAACTCGCTTCAGCGATTCCCAAAATCAAATCCACTTACCAAGGGCCTCCTCTCCTGTTTGCACTTTGCCAAGATTCAACAGCTGTGACTGGCTAGCCTCCTCTGGGGTAGAAAAGAGCTCCTGGCTGAATGCATCTCTGACCTTCAAATCATCCTCTGCCTTTGGGTCCCCCTCCACATCCTCATCCAAGATTTCCTCCTCCTGATTCGGTCCACTCTCGACTAGCACGCGAGCCACCGAGTATCCACAGTGGCCTTCGCAGTGGAGGTGGGGTCACCGCCGAGTATCACGTCCAGCTCTTGGTAGAACTGGCAGCTTGTGGGCGCAGCACCGGAGCGGCAGTTTGCCTTGGTGCCTTGTGGTCGGCGTTCCACAGCTCCTTCACTTTGACCCTGCAAGTGCAATGTGTTCCGGTCATGGCCCCTTTCTGTCATGCATCTTGAAATCTGTCCGTAGGTATCATAATTCCTATGGCTGGAGCACAGCTGGGACTGCACAGCCTCTGCTCCCCAAATGCCAAAGAGGTCCAGCAGCTCGGCATTGCTCCAAGCTGGGGATCACCTGGTGCATGGAGCAGGCCTGGTCACCTGGAAAGATGCGCAGAGACCACTGCACGAGTCACCGAGCGAACAGGAAGGGGACTTTCAAAATTCCAAAGGAATTTACAGGGTGGGGATGACGGTTGGTCACCTGAGGGCAGAGCAGTAGAGTTCAAACTGATGACCAGAGAGGTGAGAACAGGCATTGTGGGACACCTCCCGGATGCCAATCACAACGCTGTACCCCCGGCACAGAAAGCTGTACACCTCTTGTTGGGGTGGTTTTTTTACAGCGCTGCAACTGTGCAGTTTCTGTGCACTAAGTGGCTTGGCAGTGTGTACCCTTCAGGAGTTATAGCGCAGAAAGCTGCTTTGCTGCGCAGAAACTTGCCAGTGTAGACAGGACCTAATATTCTTTACATCCAGAAAATAACTAAACAGTTTTGTAGGCAAGTCACTGAAATGTTCCACGACTTGAGTATGCTGACTGTAATGTTATGATGGTACCTAGCAACTTTTTAAGTTTATATTCTCTCTATGTATGTAAGTGCTTTGAGAGATGTTTTCAAACTGCAGTAGAACCTCAGAGTTACTAACAGCCATGTTACAAACTGATCAATCAATCACAAACCTCATTTGGAACCAGAAGTATGCAATCCGGCAGCAGCAAAGACAAGAAAAAAAGCAAATTCAGTAAGGTACTGTGCTAAATGTAAACTACTAAAAAAGAAAAGGGAAAGCAGCATTTTTCTTCTGCATAATAAAGTTTCAAAGCTATATTAAGTCAATGTTCAGTTGTAAACTTTGGAAAGAACAACCATAACGTTTTGTTCAGAGTTACCAACATTTCACAGTTAGAAACAACCTCCACTTCCGAGGTGTTCGCAACTCTGAGGTTCTACTGTAAAAGATAATTAGCATCCATTAGCTTGTTCCACTGAAACAATAAATAGAAATGCACCCGGAAAAGACATGGTTTACATGAGTTTTTACTGCATAGCACACTGCATTTTGTGGTCATTGAAGGGCTACTCATATGAAAGAGCAACATAAAAGGCTAAGGGTTTATAGAATCAGGATGCTACTTTGTTCACCTATCATTGCTTATCAGGAGCCATAGAAAGTGAGTTGGAGAACAAAATGCTGGAGAATAAACTCTAGGGAAAAATTTTGCCTTAATAGGAAGTGCCTTTGGGAGGTAATGATTAGAAATGACCAAAAGGATCTTTTCCATCTCTGTTTTTTCATGGTCCCATAGAAATTGATCTGTAACTAATGTGTACTCCCCAAATGTGCTTCTTTATTCTGGTACACTGAGTATGCACTTTTATTCTCACCTCCATGGTCAGTCATTTAGTCCCCTGCCCTGTGAATCAGTTAGCACAGCTAATGAAATGAAGGTTCACTGGTCACAAGAACTGTAGGCGAATGATGGAAATTTATTTCCCCCCAATTGATTTAATCAGTCTGTTGCTCATGATGCAATGCCATGTTCTTAAAAGCCCACAAACATCCTTAATTATTGACTGTGTTAGAATAAAAGGAGGCAGATATTTTCAACCAGAAAATAGAAACGCTGTTGTGACTTTACTGCTGGTTATAAGTCTTCAAACTGGAATCTGAAGAGCATGTTAATAAGGAACAGTTGCTTCGATGTCTGACACAAAAGTTGAAAAGTGCTTCGGGAGGAAAAAATATCCACCGGTACATCCTTGCAGGAGGAGATATTCTGAGTCATGAAATCACATTGTTGCAAAAGGTAGTCTCTCTATTATCCAGAGCTGGTGGGAAAATAGGAATTTTTCTTCTGGAAATTTTGACATTTCATCAAAAGTCGGAAAGCCCCCAAGCTGAAATGCTTTCAATCAAAAACTATCAGTTTTTGCCCAAAAAGTTTTCTGGTTTTGCATTTTTTGACAAGATGAAATTTTCTTCAGAAACAAAGCACATGCCACAGAAAATTTCATTTGTCAAAATCCCAATTTTTCCATCAAAAAGCAGTTTCTACGGAATTTTTTTGACCATTCCTACTCTTACCATCTGATGGTTGCAGCCTCTGAGAAGTAATCTGAGGGTCACAGTCCAATTCCCTGAGAATAGGTTCCTGCGTTACAAAAATCTCCATCTGCCCTCAGCAGTAGCTGAGTCTCTTGGTAACAATCTCCACAGAGAGGCCTGAGCTGAGGCTAGATCAATGTTATAAACTTACATTGGTATAACTTACAGTGAAAAAATCCACACCTTGAGAGACGCATTTATACCAACCTAACCCCCCGTTGAAGACAGCACCATGTTGACGGGAAGGCTTCTCTTGTCGACATAGCTTCCATCTCACGGGAAGATGGATTAACTATGCTGATGGAGAAGCTGCACTGGACTCTCTTTCGGGAGCTGTGAGCCCAGTACTTTCCAGAAACACTAAATTTCACTTCAGTAATGTGCCCTGAGATCTCATAAGGTGTTTGTTTATGCTCTTAACAACTCGTCCTGCTTCTGTGTCTTGGGTTCTGTATTCCTCTTGCAGGTCATGTTGACTGCTATCACATAGCGAAGACCTATACCCAGGGGTGCTGGAACAATTTGTATAGTGGGGATGCTGAGAGACATTGTAACTGTAAACCCTGTTTGTGATGGAAACCACTTCAAGCCACGGGATGCAGCAGCACCCCTAGTTTCAGCACTTATGCCTATAAAGTCAACATAGGTTTCAATCTGTTACTTGAATGATCTTTGTAGAATCACAGAACAGTCTGAGCTATTCAGTCTTCAGACGTGTGAACAAGTGAACAAGCTGCAATCAGAAAAGGAGTACCCGTGGCACCTTAGAGACTAACAAATTTATTAGAGCATAAGCTTTCGTGAGCTACAGTTCACTTCATCGGATGCATTTGGTGGAAAAAGCAGAGGAGAGATTTATACACACACACACACACACACACACACACACACACACACACACACACACACACAGAGAACATGAAACAATGGGTTTATCATACACACTGTAAGAATGATCACTTAAGATAAGCCATCACCAGGAGGAAAGGAAAGGAGGAAAACCTTCCCCCCCCCCCCCCCGCTGCTGGTGATGGCTTATCTTAAGTGATCACTCTCCTTACAGTGTGTATGATAAACCCATTGTTTCATGTTCTCTCTGTGTGTGTGTGTGTGTGTGTGTGTGTGTGTGTGTGTGTGTGTGTGTATATAAATCTCTCCTCTGCTTTTTCCACCAAATGCATCCGATGAAGTGAGCTGTAGCTCACGAAAGCTTATGCTCTAATAAATTTGTTAGTCTCTAAGGTGCCACGGGTACTCCTTTTCTTTTTGCGAATACAGACTAACACGGCTGCTACTCTGAAAGCTGCAATCAGACACCATAGAAATTTACTTGTTCAGAGAGAGTGAGTCAGGAGGCTGAAATGTCTATTGCATAATGTAGTTTACACGTGCTATGGCTCACCAGGTATTTTTGTTAATTTTATTGTTATAGTGTCCAGATTGTGTCAGGATCGGGGCCCTCTTGTACTATGTGCTGTATAAAGATATAGGTAGGCATAATGCCATCTCTGAAGAGAAATTAAGAAGACAAGAGATCTCCAAAGGTAGGCGAGAAAAATTTGATCAAATAGACACCACTTTAATATACGTCTGCATGTATTGTTTTTTAGTTTTATAATTACATCAATGAATAAATGTCAAGCCTTTTGCACCTGCCCCTCAGCCTATCTGTTAAGTCTTGCCATTAGCGATGGCCAAAGCTCAAAAACACTCTGGAGTTTTGATTCCATGCTTATCTTGAACCGCTGTGGTTTTGAAATCCAGTTCAGAAATCTCACAGGGACAGGTTTTTCCTCATCTTTCCTGAGACAAAAAGGTCACATTGTGGTATTTCATTATCAGAACCAGGAAGTGCAAAGGGGCCTGGATTTTCTTTAGGAAGTGAATAAAAACCTTTCAAGCTTTTTTTTTTTTTTTAAAAAAATAGCTTGGTCTTCAAGCAAAGGGATTAGCTAGCTCTGACATTTAACCAAGCCACTTCCCTCCACCCATAAACGTATTATACAAATCAAAGCAGAAGCAGTATGAGCTCAGGACTCTTGGTATCCAAAACAGATTTCTAGCTAAGCAGCTTTACCAGCTCTGTAGAAAAAACTACTATCCATGAGCAGATCCATCTTATTCCAGTAGAGCTCCCATACAGATAAGTTCAGTTTTGCACCATAGGCTTCATTCAAGTCTCCTTATCTAGGCTGTTTTGACAGGACTAAGCATTAACTAATTTTTTTGCCAGTAACTCATGATGTTGCTGTCAAAGAGCTAGTATCTGAAGCAGAAAATATTCATGGACAAGAGACATTTCAGTCACGGGGCCAAATTCAGACCTAGTGTAAGCAGGCACAATTCTGAGAGAACCAGTGGAGTTATAACTGCTTATATTACGACAGAATTTGACCTAGGGAGCTGCAGGGTGTCATAGCAGGGGTGCTGCGGTTAGGTACGAAGGTCATTGAAAGGGCTGTGCAGGGAATAGACTACTCTGGTGGATCACTGCTTACCTCCATCAAAGCAATTTTGAGTTGCAATCCAACATCCATTTCACATCTCCAACAGCATAGACATCTTCAGTCAGGGGGATTTTGTTTTCACTATATAAGTCTCTTGCTGTGTATGCAATTCTGTTTTATTCTCCTGGGGGAATATTTTTGAAGTTCTTCAAATATTTCAGTGCTCCTTTAGGTTCAAAACCCCACGGCAAGTTTAAAAATATTGCATAATCCAATTTGGATTGCTTTGCATCAATATTTTAAGTAGGTCTGCCATGTCACACGCCTTTATTCCTTGCCCTAGCACCCAATCCATATGCCCTCCAATAATATGAAAAGCAATGCAAAAATATTGGTGTGTGCCTAATTTCCTCCCTCCTTCCTGCCCCCCACCCCGCTGACTAATATGCTAGGTTTTCAAGACAAGTGAAAAGAATACAATCGTCTCTGTACACTGAGCTCTCTTGCATCTCAAGGGATTAGGTGCCTTATTCATATTTCTCAAAGAGAAACATATCCCAGTCGTCTTGTCTAGGCAAAAAAGTTTGAGGGGTAGAGCCACACACTCCAGAAAGCAATGACACTTTTCTGTGGAATGATGTCTTATGAGAGATATGTAATTAACAGAGACTTAATCTGAGATGACTTTATACTAGATATGATTATTATAAACTATGAGGCAAACCACCCTTCTTACATCAGGGAAGTTTATTTTAGTGCTCAAAAAGGGAGGAGCTAACAGCAGTAGCTAAGAACCAGGCATAGCATCTGTGTAAACCCCCTTCCTTCTCCCCCCCACCCCCATATCTGGCACATGAGCTGGAGACTTTCTCACTCCCAGCTCAGACAGAGTCCTGAGTGTGACATCATTCCTGCTTCTCTGAACATGCTGTCTCTCTGTCAGTTGCCCAGAAAGGCTATACTGGGTGTGATGCTAACTCTGGATTTTACTGAGAGTCTTGCAATATTTGATGCGTTTCTTAAGGCTCCAGCTGTTGGAATCAAGAGATTGCATGAAAAGCTTTCTTTACTTAAATTCTAGCTGTCATGATTGGGGAGAAAAGCTTGACAACCTGATTCAAGTGCACCGTAAACTGGAAAACAAACCCCTCCCCTTTTAAAAATCTAATTATTTTTAAGCCAATCTCGTGACTTTTTAGGGCCTGAGTCATGATTTTTGAACACTTGGAGTTGTCAGTCTTGGGAATGTGGGCCAGGAATGTGATACCATGTTCAGAGAGGCAGGAATGATGTCACACTCAAGTCTCCTCTGTCTGAGACAGTGGTGAGAAATTCCCCAGGTGACATGTATATGGGTGATAAGGGGATGGAGTTTACATGGATGCTATGCCTGGTTCTTTGTCCTGCTCTTAGCCCCTCACTTTTTGAGCACTACAATGAATTTCCCTGATGTAACAGTGCCTTGTGCCGCACGGTTCATATGAATCATATAGTAGAGCATCATAATCATGAATATAGCAATGAAACATATTTCAGGATCCCCAAGGTCAGGACTGGAGCTGAGCACACTTTTTTTTTTTTTTTAGCAATAGTTTATTCGCTGAAAAAAATGCAGTCTCAAGTCAAACTCAGCAAATTGCTTTGGCCAAAGGCAAACCTTAAAAACAGTCAAAGCAAAGCATTTTAATATTTTTGAAATGACATGTTTTGACTGCTTGCTTTGAAACTGTATCTTTCTGAAATTCAGCTAAATTTAACTCAAAAAAAAAAAAGTAAAAACAACCAAGAATGTTTAGTTTCAAGTTCTAATGTTTTGTTCAGCCCAAAACAAACATTTTTTTTTAGTTCTTTGTTTTGGAAAGAAAAAAAATGGTTCCTTTGGGTTGACCTGAAATAAATTCTGGAGGGGATTTTTGTGGTTCAGCTACCAAACCCCAAAATTAATTATTGATAACAACAAACAAAACAAACAAAACAACAAAACACTGATTGAGCCGGATGAGCTCCAGGCAGGCTCAAAGAGGAGGGCGGTGAAGCAAAATAAAGATTGCAGCCTTTAAAGCTAGAACAGGCCTTATGTGGCCAATCCAGAAGTAAGGTCTGAACGTTAACAGGCTTTCAAACAATCAGTTGTTTGAAATAAAGCCATGTTTAAAGCAGGAGTATTTGCAAAGCTTATTGATTGACTAAAAGCAATGAAGTACCCTGCTTAGTAATCCAGTGCTCTGAGTCACTAAACTAAATTGGTTTCAGACCAGCAAGCAGCACTGCCACACTGATCACGCTTTGGTCCAGAGACACTTTCTTTGTTGCAATCTCTACTTTTTAACAGACTCCCAAACATTGTACTTTAGCCGGCTGCTGCTCTTCCGTTCCTACCCAGCTCGATCATATGAATGGGACAATCCAAAATCCTATTAGGGTCAATGTGAGCGAGCAAAAGGAGTGAGGGAATTGGCTGCAGGAGACTAAAGCCTGGAGCAGACATGCTAAATGAGCAAACCACAAACACCTGGTGTGGGGAGGGAACCTCAAGCAATTCTTGAGTGGAGCTGACTCTGGGAAGTCAGTTTTGTGCAGGGTAGCTGCTAGATGAACCCCAGAGTGGCTCACCTCCTAAGACTGATAAAGGGACTCTGTGATGGAACCCTGTTAGGGTTCCTTCCCCACTCTGAACTCTAGGGTACAGATGTGGGGACCCAGATGAAAGACCCCCTAAGCTTATTCTTACCAGCTTAGGTTAAAAACTTCCCCAAGGTACAAACTTTGCCTTGTCCTTGAACAGTATGATGCTACCACCAAGCGTTTTAAACAAAGAATAGGGAAAGAGACCACTTGGAGACGTCTTCCCCCAAAATATCCCCCCAAGCCCTACACCCCCTTTCCCGGGGAAGGCTTGATAATAATCCTCACCAAATTTGTACAGATGAACACAGACCTAAACCCTTGAGAACTTAAGATCAATGAAAAGAGATCTTAAGAACAATGAAAAATCAATCAGGTTCTTAAAAGAAGAATTTAAATTAAAGAAAAGGTAAAAGAATCACCTCTGTAAAATTAGGATGGAAAATATTTTACAGGGTATTCAGATTCAAAACAGAGGATCCTCCTCTGGGCAAAACCATAAAGTTACAGAAAACAGGAATAAACCTCCCTCTTAACACAGGGAAAATTCACGTAAAACAAAAGATAAACTAATCCGCCTTGCCTGGCTTACCTATACTGGTTGCAATATTGGAGACTTGGATTAGGATGAGTTGGAGAAGATGGATTTCTGTCTTGCTTCTCTCAGTCCCAAGAGAGAACTACCAGGTAAACAAAGAGCACAAAATAAAAGCCTTCCTTCCCCCAAGATTCGAAAGTATCTTGTCCCTTATTGGTCCATTGGGTCAGGTGCCAGCCAGGTTAGCTGAGCTTCTTAACCCTCTACAGGTAACAGGATGTTGCCTCTGGCCAGGAGGGATTTTATAGCACTGTATACAGAAAGATGGTTACCCTTCCCTTTATATTTATGACAAACCCTCTCGCATGTCTAGGCTCTGAGGTAAGAGCCATGCCCTGGGACACACTTCTGGGCCTTTGAATTTTACTTCTGAGCTCATTTTGTCTGAATAAACCCTGATCCAATAAGAGTGGGGATAGGATGAGCAAGCGTGGAGTCTGTGTAAAAGGGCCTGGAAGAGGGAGGATAAAGAGCAGGCCCTTATTGAATTCTGGGAGGTGGGCTGGCACAAGCCCCACTGCATCTAAAGGCCCCTCTCCTAACCTTAGGGGAGAAGCTACTGAACCCAGGGTTCAAACGAGCACAGGGGGCAACTAAGGAATAACAGGGTAAGGACTGGGGGGTCATCGGTTAAAAATTAGGGATCCAGAGGGATAAACTGCAGAGGCACTTTGGTGGGTACTGGGAGTGGCCAAATCACTTACAGTTGGGAACAGAGGTCTCCATGTTAAGGGGCTATAGGGGCACCTTAGGGCATAGGTGCTGACTACCTCTGGGCCCCGGGGGAGTTCTCAACCCCAGAGCCTGCCTCCACCCCATCCCTTCCACCTAGTTCCTCTTCCTCCCAGAGCCTCCTGCACGCCATGAAACAGCTGCTCATGGTGGGTGGTCGGGGCTGGGGGGGATGGGCTGATCAGCAGGTGGGCGGGAGGTACTGGGTGGGGAGTGGGGAGCTGGCTGATATTGGGTGCTAAGCTCCCACTATCTTTTTTCCATGTCGGTGCCTATGCCATAGTGTCAGAGAGGGATTCTGCAGAGAGAGATGATGAGAGAAGGGCCAGGCTGTGGCTGATGGATGAGCTTGAGGAAGCAGCAGGGAGGGAGGTGAGTCAGTGCTTGTTTAAAAAAAACAACACAAAGTTGAATTAGTTGGGCTGTATTGATTTCATTATGTTTTTTAATAAACTCAACTAAATGTTAAATGGAAACTTATTGACTAAATAGTCAAATCAGTTTCTTTGCAGTTCATGTTGATTACTTAGTTTGATTAGATGAAATCTGGATGCTAAAAATATCAACATACGGGTCTGATGCTGCCCCCATTGAAGTCAATGGAAGTTTTGCCATTGAACTGAGTGGGAAGAGAAGGAGGCCAAGAGCTTAATGTGAAGTGTGTCATTAGTGAGAGGCTGTGAGTCTGCCTAGCTTTATTAACAATGAGAAGGATGAACATTACACGAGAACACCCTGTAACTTACTACCATGTACTCCCCATTATCTAAATAGTATGGGGGTCGTGGAATTTATTTGGATGGTTGGGAGTTTGAATAATTGAGAGGGGAGGAGCCATGTGGCAGTGCGGTGGCCATCCCTGTGGCCAGGGTCTCCTCCTCGCAGTCCTGGCCGGGGATCTCTGCTCTGTCACTCACTCTCATGATGGGAGGTCTGCAGAGGACTCCCTGCACTGCTGCAGGGCTGGTGACATCCAATCCCTGCAGGTGCAAGGGGTGGGGGCTGCTCTGGTCCTGCTCTGGACTCTGTTCTGCCCTGCCCCCAGCAGGCCTGTATCCTTCCTTGCACCTGCAGGGATCTGCTTTCACTAGCCCAGTGACAGCATAGGGAGCCCTCTGCAGCCTCATTGTTCTGGCCCTGCTCGCTCACTCCCATGATGTTGGAGCTGCAAAGGGCTCCCTGCACTGCTGCAGGTACCATTCAGCATCAGAGTAGTCTCCCCTGTTGCCAGAGTCTTCTCCACCTTCTCGCAGTCCTGGCTGAGTATTGTTGCTCTGTTATCCAAACCTCCACATTATCCGAATGCTGCAAAGGGCACGTATCTCATGCTGGGGGACAAGGAAAGGACTCAGATAATGCAGAGGTTTGGATAATAGGGCTTTGGAGGAATGAGAGTATACTGTAAATGTTCCACTGATGTGGGAAAATGTCACTCATTCCAATACATTACACACAGCAGACAGAAATATGCAGCTCTAAAAGCCAAATACATCACAGGTATTGCCTATCTAATGTACCTTCAGGGCCAAGGGATAATCCTATTTAGCTAGTTAATTCTCCCTGTGCAGTGATGCAGCACTCCTTTAGGACATAGAGTAATATTTGGAACATCGTGTATAGGTATGGATGGGACCAAGCTGCAAATTTCATGTACTGACTTGTGGCTGCTTAACTACGAATGGTAGAATCAAACCTGGGACTGTCAATACTAAAAGTGCACATCTCTGCTACTTGAGCTAAAGGAGAAACTGTCATATGTGACAGGTTTCAGAGTAGCAGCTGTGTTAGTCTGTATTCGCAAAAAGAAAAGGAGAACTTGTGGCACCTTAGAGACTAACAAATTTATTTTGAGCATAAGCTTTTGTGAGCTACATCACTTCATCCGATGAAGTGAGCTGTAGCTCACAAAAGCTTATGCTCAAATAAATTTGTTAGTCTCTAAGGTGCCACAAGTACTCCTTTTCTTTTTGTCATCTGTGAGTAAGTAGCAGGTTGTTTGTCACTGGGACTAGTAACCTGAGACTGACATGATTACAAGTACTGAGTCTTAATGTATTACATATTTCTTCTGTTAGAGTTAGTGCAGAGTGATCGCAGGTGTTCATCTAATGTAGCATTTTGTACCAAACTGGGGCTGTGCGTACAGACAGGCACCATGGTTCTCAACAGCAATCAAACACTGGAGCATCAGCGCAGACATATTACTACTGTACTGAAGCCCACAGGCTTGATTCCTGCTGATGCCTGTGGTACCTGTGTACAAGCAGCCACAGTTCATTATACTATGAGCCAGAACTAGATCTGAAGATGGGGGTTCAGGTTTGTCTCATTTTAGAGAGTGGCCCTAATTAGAGAGTTCCGAACTCAGTCCAAATATCCCCAAAGTGCAGAGGGATTCAGATCCACAATACCACTCTGGACCCACCTCAGTTTAAAAGTGGCTAATTGAAACCCCGGCTCCCAGTGATGTGCATTTACTCACATGAGTAGTCTCAATGACTTCAATGGCACTACTTATGTGAGTAACTGCTCATCAGTGGGAGTGAGGGATTCCCAAACTGACCCAAGACACAGAGACAAAACACAGATAAGAGTTATGTCCCAGTATGCTCTGAAGGAAACTAATCTCCACTGAAGACAAACCCTGAGAGTAAATCATAGGGCTTTGCAGAGGTTAGCTAAATAAAGAGGAGAAAGATTCTAAAATTGCCACCAAAGTTTACTGCCTCCATTATCTACTTCACAACCAAGCAAATTCCTTTTTAAAAATTACTTGTTGAGGAATATTTAAAAAATCTTGGGCCTGATTCTCCTGTCACTTGTGCCAGTTTTGCACTGGTGTAATTCCATTAACCTCCCTGGAATTACTCTTGATCTGAGTGGAGTTCCATGGCCTGTGCCTCCTTTCCAAGCCTTGCCCTAACTTTGGAAAATTGCCCCTTTTTAGTGAGAGATGGGGAGGCTTTTTTGTCCAGTTTATCAGCTGTAGTGTTACAATGATTATAACTAGTTGATGCAGTTAGGAAAACAAATTCTTTCCTTTGTGTTTGTATGTAATTTGGTTGCAGGTGAGTTTATTATTCCAGATGTTGCTGTGCTATATTTAGTAACAAAGTCTGAGTACATAAACTTTTACATTTTGTTTCTGATTTATCAGGCCCAGCATCTACCAAGTGGCTGCAAAGAAGAGAAGGGATTCAGAGACTAGGGAATGTGCATTGTGATGAATATACTTAGAGGGTAGTATAGACTGCCACCAAACTAATCTCTAGCTATAGACCAGGAGTGGCTCTTTTACCATTAAAGTAGCTTGCAGAGCCCCCATTCTCCATTTACCAGACTTGCGGGGAGAGCTCAGGACCTCTGCCTTGCAGCGGGGTGGTGGGGTAGGGGCTTCTGCGCAGCAGGGAGAGGGGGTCTCAGGGCTTCAGCCCTGCAGGGTGCACCTGCTGGGGCTCAGGGCTTCTGCAAGAGTAGGGCTGAAGCCCTGAGCCCCATCACAAGCCTCCCATGGGGCTGAAGTTCCAAGCCGGCAGGTGTGCCCCTGTTCTTGAACTTCTGAAGGTTGTCTGATGTGGCTCAGAGGGTCAGTAAGTTTGGCCACCCCTGCTATAGACAGTGAGACAGCACTACCCCACCTCTGCTGGCTTCCTAGCTGTCTCACAGCCATACACCTGCTTTCCAAAGCATGCTGCAGACTGGCACCACTCTGCCTCTTAATTTACCCACACATACACCATAGCACGTTGCCAGCAACACCTCTTCCTCTAGCTGCCTATTTCAGGTATTTACATGGCTCCTATCAACATAGTATCTGAGCAACTCAAGTCTTTAAAGTATTTATCTTCACAACACCCCTGTGAGGCAGGAAAATATTATTATCCCCATTTTACAGAAGGGGATAGGAACTGAGACAAGGAAACTTAGTGACTTACCCAAGGTCACACAGAAAACAGAGCACATAACAGAGAGTTGATTGCATGGACCCAAGTATATCACTGTGACCCAGACCCCTTGGCAAGGGGTCTCCAGTTCTTTGCAATCAGCTCTCACTTTTAGAATGGATATAAACTCACTACACCAAACACATGTCTTATTCTGTAAGGATAAATATCCTGTAACATGTAAGGGATCTACAGAAAGCTCATCACTTGTCAAGACCCATAATCCTTGTGAGATGCATGTACGGGTAACATTTTAGGAATAATGTATTTATATTGAAAGCATGCTTTATGGACTTGAAGTAGAATTTGTGAACAGTAGGCAACGTGTCTCAAATTTGATGACCCATTCAAGCAAGAGGGAATTGTCACCCCTCCCTGGTCAGCCAACAAGGTAATGCACAATTCTGTAGTCTACCCTGGCCACGTCCCAGAACAGTCAATGGAAAACCGTCAGAGACAAGGACAAACAATCAAAACCACATAAAGGTAGAAAAGCAACTCTGCAATGTGAGGTTCATCCTGCCTGTGAATAGAAACAGAAGACTTCTCCATATAACAGAGTGTAGGGAAAGGCACTCTGTATCCAGTCACTGAAGACCCTTGTTGACGGGGAAAGAGGGGTGCTTGCATGGATGTTTGGATCCTGGTTCCTGAGAAAACAGCCAGCTCTGCAACAGACTGAACTTTGAGAGTAGGGGAAATCTATTAGCTAGGGAAACTAACTATTGATAAGTGGAGACCCAGGTTTTTCGTTTTATGATTTTGTTTTCTACTCTGCTTGTTTCCATCTCTCTCTCTTGTTTCTAATTAATCTTTATTCTTTCTTAAATCTCATTCTGGTGTATTAGAAGTTCTCACAAATGCTATGTTGTTTATGGGAGCAGTGGTTTAAAACTGGACCTTTCGGTGAGTAGTCAGTGTCAAGGGCTGGACACCACAGGGGAACAATTCAAAGGGGCTTGGAGATGGGGTGCACTGGTTGTTAACCTGCAAGGCGAAGTAAGGGCTGACAGAGCCCCATGGTCACCCCTAGTGGGGTGCTGGGCGTGGGGCAGAAGTGACAAATCCATCACTTCCAGGCCGGCCAATCACACCACCGGCCTGCGGGGCCCCCCCAAAGCGCAGGGCCCAGAGAGGTCACCCCTATTTGCTGTACCCAAGGGATGGCTCTGCAGACCGAAGAGGAGAGTATTTGAATGACTGAAAGGCTGGTGGTGCCAAGGAGCTGACACCCAGCTACTACAAGCACGACTCCCTCTTGCTGGAGGCAGGGGGTAATAAGGCGACTCTCAGTTCTGGGTACCCTGAGAACCATCCCTCCTACCCTATCCAATGGACTGAGTCCATGTTGCCCTCTACTACCAGGATGGCTCTTGTATCACACATGTCTCTGGCACTACTCTGCTCCTACCTTTGCATGCCTTCAAGTGTCATCCATGTTACCACAGTGTGGCACTTCATCCATTCAAACAGTGCCTCCATTTCTCTGTCTCAGCCTCCATCTATCTTGAAATCCTCCCCAGTGAGTCACTTTCCTTCTCAAACCCCCTTCTTCTTCTTGTTAGTTTTTGAATAACTTATGCTGTTAAGTGCTTGGCAATTCTTTGTGTGAGAGACACTTTGCAGAACTAAAGTTGTTTGGTCTTCTCTCTTCTGCTGGGAGCCCCAAACAATTAAGTTTGTTAAATCCATGTGTTAAAGATGGTTGTTAGGAACTGAGTGACGAAGCACCAGTTAAGAAACTGTGCTTACTGATTTCTCTGCACAACTACCTACAGGAGCTCAAGTGCATAAAAATCTGGACATGTCTTCAAATCAAATCCAGCCAGAACAGGCTGGTGACTATATATCATTTCTGTGTGATATTCCCTGTGCATCACCAGGAAAATGGACTAGCAGCAGAAGCCATTAGCTGGCTCCGAAGTAATAAATAAATGGACTCTATTAATATAGTGATAAAGGGGAAAATAGTGTGTAAGTTAACTACGGTCATTTATTTCCTTTGTTGTGCTCTTTGGGATGTTCTGAAGGGCCAAAGGCTGAGTTAATGGAATCATTAATTCACCAGTGCAGAGAAATGTGTATCAGCTACTGTGGGGTCCCATGGCGGCCCACACTGGGGTTACTCAATTAGGACAAACTGCAAAGAATGGAACAGACAATCCCCAAAGCTGGTGGATATTCCAATACTTGGATTTACCAAGCCAACAACAAAACAGCTTCTATAATACCTTACTGGTGACACAGAGCCAAAACACAGTTCCTTTATAGCAACCCAGCCTTGGGCTTCCAACCAGACATCCAAGTCAAATATGATGAGGGTTATTGAAAATCTTATTAATCATATAAGAAAATTCTATCAGTCCAAAGGATCGGACATATTACCTCCCAGGTTAATGAATGTTTCAGATCTTACCCAAATACACGCTCACAGCCAATTCTTATTAACTAAACTAAAATTTATTTTTAAAAAAGAGTAAGAGTATTGGTTAAAAGATCAGTATACATACAGACATGAGTATAGTTATGAGATCAGTTTCATAATAGAGATGGTAAGCTTTGGAGTTGAAGAAAGTTCTTAGAATTAGTCCATAGATTCAGTCCAATGTTCATATCCAGGGTGATCCAGGTGATCTTACGACTTAAGCTTCGCTTGCATAAAGTGTCAAACAGATCTGAGATAAAAAGGATCAGGATCCAATGGTTTTTTATACAGTTCCAGGCCTTCTCTTGACTGCTGAGAGTTCTTATGCGAACAATAAGCAATCATTAAGACCTTGAAGTAGACCTATTTCCTAAGCATCACTAGGAATTAGGTACACAGATTAAGATAAGGCAATTGCCTGTTTTCCACAATTTGTGGGTGATTTGCTATATACTTCAGAGAGCGAATAATACAGTGATATCACTATATTTACAGTTCATTTAAATATTAAGATCTCCTTTTGATCTCTGAATTAACAGAATACAGCATAGACAAGAACTGTTTGATTACATATATATTGTTAGAGGCTGACAACAATGTAAACACACAAAAACACAAACATCATCTACCAATATGTCCCTAAAGGTTGAATTTGGGTCTGTGATGGGGTAGACTAGGCCCAAAGGCCCCCTGCTGGAGGCCTCAGGGTTCTGCCACACCCATCTCAGGGAAGGAACAGTGGAGAGGTCCTCCAAGCAGGCTAGAGTGGCTGCAGGGAAGCAGCCAATCAGGGTCCAGGAGGGCCATATAAAAGACGCGGTAGTCAGTTGCTGCTAGGAGCAGGAGAAGAAAGGACTGTAGGCCTGGCTTTCTGGTGGAGTAGTAGGGCCAAGGGGAGCATTGAGGGATCTCCTGACTTCTTACTAGGACTGAGCAGGGACTGAGCCTGGGAAGGGTTGCAGGAAGTCCGTGTTTCCAGGGAAGAAGCCCTCGGAATACAGTCTCATACCAGGACTGGACTACTTAAACACCAAAGCCCAGGGAGGGCTAGAGAGAGACAGGCCCTGGTGGACCATATACCCCAGAAGAAGTTTGTGCTGATTAACAGGCAGACTGTGACTCAGCTGGAGCACTGTGTCACTGACAAACCCACTTGAGAACCACCAAAAGGAGTCACCAGAACTAAAGAATGCAGATTTTCTGAACCAGAAGGGGGCACTCATAAGAGGTAGGTGCCAATCCGGTTGCAAGGTCATTTATCCTGCAGGCTGCTTAACCCTTTCTGGCCATGTGTCACAGTTACTAAGGATGCAAATGAGGTTGCAGGCCTATCACAACATCCATTGCACTAAATGCCCCAATAACAACTATGTGAGTGAAACAAGACAATCACTATGCTCTTGAATGAAGTCACAGAAAAATAAGACAAATACATCATATTACCCATGGGTGAACACTTTTCACAAAACAATGCCTCCACAACTGACTTCTCTGTCCTTGTCCTTAAAGGAAACCTGCCTAACACTTTCAAAAGAGCTATCTAACCTATGACCCCTCTTTTGTCCTATGATTGCAAAGGTGTTAGTGCCTGCTTTGTTTTAAATGGTCTCTTGAAATATTTTAACTTCTTATGCTTAACAATCTGTTCCCCCTTTGTATTTAGCTGTGAGGGCATGTCTACACTACAGCAGCTGCATCGGTGCAGCTGAGCCACTGAAGTACTTCTGGTGAAGATGCTCTAAGTTGACAGAAGAGAGTTCTCCTGTAAGCTAACTCCTGCCTCCATGAGAGGCGGTAGCTATGTTAACAGGAGAAGCTCTCCTGCCGATATAGTGCTGTCCACTCCGGTGCTTAGGTCGGTATAAGTTAAGTCGCTCATGGGTGTGAGTTACTTACACCCCTAAGCAACTTGCGTTATACTGAAGCAATTTGTAGTGTAGACAAAGCCTCAGTTCCTTTCCCAGATCTGAAGAAAAGTTCTGTGTAAGCTCAAAAGCTTTCTCTTTCACCAACAGAAGTTGGTCCAATAAAATATATTAACTCACCCACCATCAGGCTCCAAATAAATAACAAGGGATTTTTTTCTTATTACTATTCTATGTTTCATTCATTTAACAGCAGACTGTACAACAGTTACAGCTATTGCTGGGAAATGGTCAACTACTTTTTGGTAGTCAAAAACTTTTTCTTTGTAACTGTTCTTGTTTTGTTCTACTGAAATAATAATGATGCTTTGCATCTCCAGAAGACCTTGGAGATCTATAGACATTAATGGAATAAGCCACTTGACGTTGCTGAGACAGGCAGAGTATTAGCCAATGTACCTGTTAAAAGGAAATTGGACACACGCCAAGTAGCAGGCCTAGGTACTTCTATGGCCACTATCACCACAGTAGCTGAGCACCTCACAATCTTTAATGTATTTGTCATCACAACATCGCTGTGAAGAAGGGAATTGCTATTATCCTTATTTCTCAGATGGAGAACTGAGGCTCAAGGAGACTGTGACTTGCCCAAATCACACAGAAATCTGTGGTAGAGCAGGGAATGTAACTTGTCTCCCAAGTCCTAGGCTAGTGCCCAGCCCCAAGACAATCCTTCCTCTTACCTTGCTGTCTTTCCCACCCTTCGGAGATGAAGGGTAACCACATAGCAAGTTAGTGACAGAACTGAGACTAGAACCCAGAGATCTGTGTGTTGAATCTTATGTTCTAATCAACAGTGAACACTGCCTCTCATTGTACCCTTACTGGCACATAAAGCAGCAGAACAAAAAAAATTTGAGTCATTAGAAAAGATTAATAGATTTAAGGCTAAAGGGGACCACTATGATTATCTTGTCTCATCTCCTGCATAACATAGGCCATAATATTTCACACAGTAATTCCTGTATCAGGCTTATAAGAAAAGGTCATCTAGCCCAACACATTGCCCCATCTTGACTGATTTCTGTGAGCAGAGAACAGACAAAGGAAATGGCCATGCTCTCGGGAGTCTACATGAGTTTTCCAGGATGAAGGAACTAGGGACAAAAGGGCTTTTCCCTCCCCAGGGATCGGTGCCATGGACATGGTTGGACATATCTGGCTTTGCTTCTGTAGCCCTGGGTTGGGGCATACTCAGCCCCTCTGTGGGGATGAGTGATGCACAGTCTGGCTGGCATTAGGAACTGAGAGGCTCGAGTGTGCTCAGTGTGGACAGCATCTTCTGAGATTTTACCTATGAAAATCAAGGATGTTTCTATGGAGCATATTCAAACTGAGATTTTTTTTCAGTTTTATAACTTGGCCAGATTTAGGTGGATTTTGAGAGGGACGGCAAACTATCTATCCCTGTCACAAAAGCCAACCCCTGCCAATTTTTAAGTTCTTGAGCTTTTCAGAGAGTCACTAGAATTTTTTAATATGGACAAAATTATGCACATTTTAGTCTTTTTCTTGGAAATAGCTGAATGATTTTGAGTGACATTTTTTCCAACAATTTCAGCCTAAAGCAGGCACCTGACATGGAAAATTTCAGCCCAAATGCTTAAAGTTTGGCAAAGTTCTCAGCACCTGAAAACAAATTCTTCTAATGGCAAGTATTAGGCAACCTGAATAATAGGCAGGAGTACAAGCTCCATCTATAGTGTGTTTGGCAGGGGCAAGAAGAATCTTCAAACACTACCTAGCTATTGACATTATTTCAAATGTCCATGAGTGCCTATGTACTGAATGACTACATCTCCAAAAGCTCATTATAAGATAGGTCCTTGCTTCTTTGTGTCCTCAGAGCCCTTGAGTGAATTACTCTTATTGTGAGACCATCTGTGTTGTCCTATATTTATATCCTGTGCTTGATAAACATTCATATTGGGGAGGTACTTGCAGTTTATTAATTCAGGATGAATTGGATATGGGCTTCTCCTCTCCATACAGATCACTTGATCTTTGCCTTTTTATTAAAATGTCAAACAAGGAGGAAGTATGGGGGCTGCCTATTCAAAGAGGAAGCCTGCAAGGCAATGTGACATCACAAGGAATCTGTGGGAGAAATCAGTAGCCAAGTTCTCATCCCCTTACTCGCTCTGAGTTGTACCTTACTCTGTGAATGTTCCTACTTTGAGTCATGTAGAGTATTTAATTATCAGCATCTGGCCCTCAATCTGACTACATCCTAACCAAAGGAATGAGAGGTAGAAATCTCTAATCTCATACTTTATATCTACTCTACCACTACCTTCCAGCCCAGATGAGCCAGTGAAGGCTAGCTGCCTACTGAATATTTCTGCTGGTGTGATTTTTAAATTATGCTGAATTTCACCCTGTGCCTTGTGGTTATACCTCTTAATCTAGTCTAAACCAGTTTTTCTCAATGACTGGTACATGCACTAGTGCTGGTCCCTGAGATCTCCCTGACACAGCTTAGGAAGGCAGCAGTTTAGGAAGGTCCCTGGTATAAAAAAGGTTGAGAAACACTGCCCTAAATGATCCCTGACTGTAAACTGGTGGATTGATTCAATGGGAAAAGATATTCACTGTCAGCAAATTCTCAAGGGACCATCTTAATAAACCAGAAGAAATGGAAATTCACATAAGAATAGGGTAGGGATAGGCAACCTATGGCACGCATGCCAAAGGCAGCATGCAAGCTGATTTTCAGTGGCACTAAGTGCCCGGGTCCTGGCCACCGGTTCCAAGGGCTCTGCTGCTGGCCTGGGGTTCCGGCTGCCAGCCCCCTGCCCGCTGGGGTTCTGGCTGCCAGCCTGCTTCTGGCCCTGGGTTCCAGCCACTGGTCTGGGGGGCTCTGCTGCTGGCCTGAGGTCGTGGCCGCCGGCCTGGGGCTCCGCAGCCATCCTGAGCTGTGGCCCACTGGCCCCAGCGTGGGGCAGTGAGGAGTGCAGACAGGGACAAGAGGGGGCACAGCTCAGCCCCCCACCTTAAAAATTGTTCCAGCACCCTCTGTGCTGGGATATTTTTAAGTCCTGGTTTCCTGCTTACATCACAATCACACCAAGTGGAAGAGTGCTCTGCCTTTGAGGTTGAGATTAGAATGTACATGCAAGAACTGGAATTGGAATTTTCTGACAGATTTCAAGATTGAGCGATTTGGCCCCATACTTTCTTTTCTAATTAAACCTGAACAATTCAACAAAAGCGACTTGGGTTTGTCTGTATTTCAGTGGATGGGTGTTGAAGATTTCGAAATGCAGCTCATTCAGTGAAAAATCTCAGAATTGTGGGCATCAAAGTTTGGAGATCTGCGCAGTACACTTGAAGCTACCGAGAGAGATCATGCAGCCTCTATTCTGACCTACTGGACGTCCCTGCCAACGAAATTTAACTGTTTGTAGAAAATTGTACTTGCAATACTTTCAGCATTTGGATCCAACAGGTATTTTCACACATGCAATCTGTCCTCTGTCCCTCTCGGAGCCAGTTAACAACTGACATCTTCATCGGATGAAGTGAGCTGTAGCTCACGAAAGCTTATGCTCTAATAAATTTGTTAGTCTCTAAGGTGCCACAAGTACTCCTTTTCTTTTTGCGAATACAGACTAACACGGCTGCTACTCTGAAACATGTTAAAAAAGCATCACTGGCAGGGGATGGGTTAAATCATCTGTTGCAAGATGTTTACTGGAAGACACTTGGGTGAGCTGTAAAATCAAGCCCCTGACAACTTTAATGAGCCTGGGGTGGAGGGTTTTTTGTCCTCCCTCCCCCCCCCATGATTGAGGGTGTGAATTCCAAAGTCTTTACAATATTAAAATTCCACTTCCGGTAATTGCATGCTGCCTCCTTAACTCCTGCCCTGCAGGTTTAGTTGGAGGTGGTGGTATTCTTGTTTTGTCATGACCTGCTTTAAGTGTTGCTGTGCACTGTTAAATGGTGGTTTCACCCTGGAGGTGGCTGCATTTCAGGGATTAGGTAAAGCAAATTATTTCTGGGTTTGTAAATCATGTTGGGATTGTTTAGGGGGAAGGATTTTTTTTTTTCAGACAAGAAATGCTAAATACTATTGATAGCTGAACCATTGAAAATGTTATCCTTTCCAGTGACAAAACAGATGAAGCATACAGATACCTAAGCCATTTCTGAATCTTATGTACGTATTCTTCTCAGTAATATCCTGTGGCAGTGAGTGCCAGCTGTTAATTAAACATCTGAAATGTGTTTCATTTAAACTTCACCAAGCTCTGCCCTATTGTTCTAGTGTTGGGGGATGGCAGAGATGTCACATGACCCTTCTCCATACAGCTCAATAGTTTATGTACCTCTCTCAGGTGGAGAAATGGGCAGCCTCTTCCATTCTGTACTCCAGAATAGTGCATGAGGTGCAAATCACTTTCTTGAAATCTTCAGATTGGCTTCAGCAAACTTGAACGTGACTGCTTCACTTTCCCATCTGAACCACTCACTCAAAGCAGGTCTATGCTACAAATTTACATTGGTGTTGGTGCAGCTGCATCAAATCTGGTGAAGATGTTCTAAGATGATGGGAGAGAGCTCTCCCTACCAACCCAAGCAGTTTTCACTGTCTTCACCTAAAATCACAAGCTTGGCCAAATATTTCTCGGGTAGAGACCAAAGTTTATTGACTTGTTTCATCGTATGCGGCATGAGTCTTTGACAATATTGCTGCCCTAATTTTAGAGGAATGTTGAGGGTTTTTTTCAGTCCCATGAGCCAGCTGGAAATGGAGACGTTCTAAAAGCACAAACGTGCATTTTTAGGTCAGTTAGAATTTGAATCTATTCCTTGTGATGGTACCTCCTTTAAAACATCAAAGATAAAACTTTGCCTATAGCAACTTGTTTTGATTTTCAGGGATTAGCATTTAAAGGTGAGCTAAGTCTTGTCCAGGTTTTCATTATCTTGATTAGTGCAACTTCCTTTTATCTAACCTGGACAAATGCTTGCTGTCCTCACTGACATCCATTCAGAGTGCTGCTGCAAAGCATAGGTGCAAACGCTGTGGGTGCTCCAGGACTGGAGCACCCAGGGGAAAAACTAGCAGTCAAGCTACTCACTCCTTGCCTCCTTCTCTTCCCTCCCCCGTGCGCTGCATCCCTGCTCTTCCCCCTCCCTCCCAGCACTTCCCACCCCCCCAGCTGCTTAACAGCTGTTGGGTGGTGCTTAAGACTTTCTGGAAGGGGGAGGAGCAGGGACATGGTGTGCTCAGGGGAGGAGGCGGAGAAGAGGCGGGGCAGGGGTGGGGACTTGGGGGAAGTAGGCAGGGACTTTGGGGAAGGGGTGGAATGGGGGTGGGCCAAGGGTGGGGAGGGGGTGGGGGGTGTTGAGCACACACCAGGCAGAGGGGAATTCTGTGCCTATGCTGCAAAGATCATTCTCCTAGGCTGTCACGTTGACCATGTCACCCCTGTCTTTGCATCCCTCCTTTGGCTCACTCTTCTCTATCACATCAATCATAAGGTACATGTCTTCACCGTCAAGGCCCTTCATGACTTATCCCCACCCTACCTTTCATCACTCTTTCTATAAAGGTCGACTCCCACCTCTGATCAGTCCGTGATGCCAGCCTCCATTGCCCACATGTTAAATTTTCAAACAAGCACCTCTGTGCTTCCTCTGGTGCTGCCCCTTGCGCTTGAGAAGAGCTCCCTATAAACATCTGCAAAACTAACTCGCCTTCAAATCCCTCCTTAAAACTTCCCTTTGCCATAATGCCTAAAAAAAACAACTTAGCAATAGTTTAGCTTCTGGTGTACAGAGACCACTGTCTGTCCTGCTGACCAATATTGTGTCAGTTTCCTTGTACTCACCTGTCATTCTGTCCATATCTATCTCTCGTCTTACAATCTAAATGCAAGTTCTTTGGGGGAGGGACTATCTTTTCATTCTGTGATTGTACAGCACCTAGCACAGTGGGGTCTAGGTCCATGACTGGGGCTCTTAGGCATTATGAAAATACAAACTAATAATACATTTGCAGAAATAATCACATCTGCGCTCTGAGGAGGAACGGATGTCTCAGATTCCATATTAATGCACTTCAAGACAAGGTGAGTGAGGTAATATCCTTTACTGGACCAGCTTCTGTTGGTGAGAGAGACAAACTTTTGAGCTTGCGCAGAGCTGCTTCTTGTTTTTTTTTTTTTTTTTTTGATCAGCTACTGTACTGTGGCTGAACATTTTGTATTCGCATCCTTAGGAACTCTGAAAAGTTCAGAATGACTCTCATTTAATCTCTCCACAGACATCAAAGGAGGTAAACACCACACTCATTCACTTTAATGAAGTGTTCTAAGCCTGGAAAACAAATTATAACCTGTTTAAGCATTGGGTTTGCAGTTTCTACAATTAAGAGGCAGTAAACAAATCAAAAGGATTGTACCGTTTGTGAATAAGGCGCTGTCCTGAGGGCATAAAGGAAAATGGTTTGGATTTGTTCCTGAAGTAGTTTGCCCATCTTCACTGGCATTGTATGCTGTAGCTGAGTCTATGCTCCTAAGGGGAGAAGCCAGCCAGGACAGTCATGTTTCTCTATGACTGACCAATATCCTCTTTGCCATGGCCTGGGCGACATTGTTCCCTACTTTTCTATTTATATGTTCACTGATAAGACTGCCAGGAAGCATACCTGTAACTTAACCCTCCCTATTCATGGTGCTGTTGCCCTTAGCTATTTTGAATATCCATTTCTTCATTAATTGCTGCTGCTCTCTGATTATTAGCTAAAAGGGCAATTTTTCTTCAGTACTTGATTTTGTGGGGTCATTATTTTAGTGCTCAGGAACCTGATGGTATAATAGAATGTGGATGGGTGCTGGGCAGAAGTCCCGTGTTTCAGCATAAGAGGCTCTGGGACTTTCAACAAAGATTAAAACATTCTTCTTTTTGATGGAAACATTTGGGGTATGAAACAGGGCAGCCCGAGGCTACTGTTACACTTGGTAAATGTAAATGCTAATGCAAAGTGAACAGGGAGAAACACAACACTGCAGCCTAGCAACTCCATCCTGCATCAAAAGGGTTCAAAGAAAAAAGCCCCTTGACTTTTTGGTTTTTTTTGTTTTGTTTCCTCATGTAATTAACCTTCAGTGTCTGTGCTTGGTTGAGCAGAGTAGCTAATGGGGATAATCACCATGCTGGAAGCTTGTTTGTGGACTGCTCCTTATAAATCTAAAGTTTGTAACCTACAAAACCATTAATCCTGATGCAAGCTTTAATTCCTCTTACACCAGCTCCTGCTCTACTCCACTCACTCCTTGCACCATAGCCCTGAACAGCACCCACTCATGTTAGTGGGCCCTGGTGGACGAGGATTCCCTAGGATTGACCCCAGCAGCTTCATTGTCAGATGGCATGTCATAGCTCTGGTTCATTTCTGCTGCTGGCATCATTTAGGCCCCAATCCTGCAAACACTCATGCACATGCTTATCTTTACTACTGTGGATATCTTGCTGTCAGAGAGGGTTTCTTGCAGTCTGATACCTTTGCCCCCTCCCTCCCCCCGCCACCCCCTTGCTGCCTTTTCCTCTCTTAGCCTCACTCAACCATTCCAGGTAAGATTTTTCCAAAAGCACTCACCCTTAGCCTTAGGGTTGCCAGGCATCCAGTTTTCAGCCGGAACACCCTGTTGAAAGAGACCCTGGTGACTCCGGTCAGCACTGCCATAGCTCTGCGTGGATCCCAGAAGTAGCTGCCAGGTCCTTGTGGCCCCTAGGCACATGGGTGGCCAGGGAGGCTCCGCACTCTGCCCCCGCCCCAGTGTCAGCTCCACAGCTCCCATTGGCCAGAAACTGCAGTCCTTGGGAGTTGCAGTGTGGCGCCTGTGGGCAGGAGGGCAGCACATGGAGCCTCCCTGGCCACCCACGTGCCTAAAGGCTGCAAGGACCTGACAGCCACTTTCTGGGAGCTGCAATAATCATGGCTGAGACCCCAATCCATCAAAGCACTTAAGCCTGTGAGTATTCCCACTGACTAAAACTCCTTTTCCCCCCTTAGAGTTGGGTCTCCACAGGTGAGAATTGATATAAATATAGGTAAGGGGATTGGCTGTCCCTTTGGTGGGATTCCTCATATATTGAAAATTAAGCACATGCTTAAGTACTTTGCTGGATTGGTTCCTGTGTGTATGAATGCAGATCTAGTAGTTCTCTTGCTATGGATGTATGCTTGCATGTAGTCATATTTATGTGCTATTTAGTAATTAAATACAAAACAATAAAGGGGTGATCATCGGTGTGTGGGGGTTCTTTTTGGTTTTTTTGAGATGTTGATTGTTGAGTTTGTACAGAGGATGTGTAATGGCTCTGAATGGCCCTAATCCTACAGTGTTTCATCCAGCAATGCTCCTCTTGCCTTTACTAGGAATTTTGCCTTGGCAAGGTTACAGAACTGTGTTTGTGGTTTAGAAATGAATGAATTACAGTTTGCAGGAGAAGATGTTACTAAATATTTTCAAAAAAATCTTAATCATCTCCCATCAGGCCACACACAATATAGATGTGTTAATGGTAAATATGGGGAAAGGGTGAATACCACATGGCAGAGAGAAACTAGGGACAATTTGTTTTCCAATCAGCAGAGATTAAAAGATGGATGTCAGGTTAACGGTGGGAAGGAAAGCCCATATGCATTCATAGGGTAATTCTGTAGCCAAACCAATTCACTTCTGGGATTGTCTATATAGAGCTGTCTTTCTTGCAGGTCAACAGAGGTTATATTGCCAGATTAGGTTGCTCTGGAGACACCACACCTGGAACACTAGTTTTAATAATACAAATATGAAAAGACAGCAGTAGCTTAAGAAATAGTCACTAAAGTGATGTAAGCAAACTCTGACTATATACTTTAAGAGGAGAGACGGGGGAGGGGGAAATAATTATTATAGCCTAGAAAAACTATAAGTACAAGGTTAGGATGTGATACTGGTCTTTGGGTCCAGTTCTCCTCACACTGGCCTTACAATGGTTTAACTTCATTGACTACTCACATGAGTTACACCAGTACAACTGAGAAGATAGTCCAGTCCTGTCATTACTCTAGAACAGTTGTTCTCAACCAGGGGCCTGCAAGCAGGTTTCAAGGGTGCTGCCAAGCAAGGCCTGCATTAGACTTGGCTTTCTGCCCTTGACTCCAGCAAAGCCCCACCACATGGGGCTGAAGCCCAGGGCCCTGAGCCTCGCCACCCAGGTCTGAAGTTGAAGCCTTCATGGGAACCCTGTCTAAATTCCCTCTAAGCTGCACGGCCATGCAGCCCCAGGGGCCTGCACTGGAGAGGAGAGAGGTAGGGGGTTTTCAGGGTTGTGGCAGGGAGAGGGGCCTCTTCCCCCAGCCCCAGCGGGAAGAGGCACCTCTCTCCCAGCTTCAGCCCCAGCGCCATAGCTGCCATGATGGAGAGAGGGCTGGGGAGAGTCCTCTCTCTCCCTGCTGCAGCCCCGGGGCAGCCTGCACCCTAAACCCCTCATTCCCAGCCCCACCTAGGCTTCCAGGCATCCGGTTTTCTACAGGAATGCCCAGTCGAAAAGGGACACTGGTGGTTCCAGTTGGCACCACCAATGGGGCCATTAAAAGTCCGGGCAGCAGTGCAGCGGGGGCCCGGGGCTAAGGCAGGCTCCCTGCCTCTACTGGCTCCGTACGGCTCCTGGAAGTGGCAGCCAGGTCCTGCAGCTCCTAGGCACATGTGTCCAGAGCCTCCCTGGCTGCCCTGCCCCACACCCCGTGTGCCAGCTCTGCTGCTCTCATTGGCCAAGAACTGCGACCAATGGGAGCTGTGGGGGCAGCATCTGCAGGCATGAGGACAGCATGCAGAGCCTCCCTGGCCACCCATGCACCTAGGGGCCACAAAGATCTGGCAGCTGCTTCCTGGGAGTTGCAGTAAGCATTGGCGGGACTCCAGACCCGTGCTCTATCCCAGAGTCCCCTCTCGCATCCAAACTCCCTCCCAGAGCCCTCACCCCGTCCCCACCCCCACCCCCACACACCACAGCCTCCTGCCCCAGCTATGAGCCTCCTCCTGCACCCCAAACCTCTCATCCCCCAACCCCAGCCCAGAGCCCTCCTGCACCCTGAACTCCTAATTTCTGGCCCCACCAGGAGCCCGCATCTTCAGGACAGAGCCTATACTGGCCCTGCCCCAGCCTGTGAAAGTGAGTAAAGGTGGGGGAAAGCGAGCGATGGAGGGAGGGGAGAATGGAGCAAGCGGGGGGGCAGGGCCTTGGGGCAGGGGTGTTCGATTTTGTGTGATTAGAAAGTTGGCAACCCCACACCCCCAGCCAGAGCCCTTACCTCCTTGCACCTCAACCCTCTGCCACAGCCCTGAGCCCCCTCCCACACTCTGAACCCCTCTGCCCCACTCTCGCCACACACAACCTCCATATTGGTGCACATAGTAAAATTCATTCCGCACATGGATGTAAAAACTTAGAGGGAACATTGCCCCCTATGGCAAGGGGCCTGGGCAATTGCCCTGCTTGCAACTCCCTAACACTGGCCGTAGCTTTTATATGCACAAAAACAGTTTGTGGCACAGGTGGGTCGTGGAGTTTTTAATAGCATGTTGGAGAGGCCTCAAAGAAAAATGTTGAGATCCCCTGCCCTAGAGTACTTAGAGTTGGCCTTTATCCAGAAAGTCTCTCCCCTTTAAATATAGCAAAATAATACAGATTCATACACTGAGCCAGATATGTTGTGAGTCTGAACTAATGAATGTTGGTACAGTTTGTTTGCAGATCCTCAGATGGAAGTTAAATAATTAAATAATATTATTATAAAAATTGTCACACCTGCTACCACAGTTATCTCCTGAAATATAGGAAGTTTGAAGTAAAGTTTAATATACAGTGAAGGTTCCATGTGACAGCCCTGGAGACTGACATCCGCCTCTTCTTCACAGACAAGGGTCACCTACTCAAACAGAAAAAGGGCAGTTCAGTGTTCATGCAGATTGTTCAGGTCCTGCTGGATCTGCTAACAAGGGCCACTTACGGGTGAACATAATTATGCCCCTCACTAAGAGGGCAACAGAATGGAGCTGTGGCCATCAAATCACTTTCCATCCTCCAGACAAATGTGGTGTGTTCAATTATATTTGTAAATTTGGGCTAAAATATGAAATATAAGAGGGTCCAGCAAGTCTCCTTGCAAATGCCTCCAGTTGGGAACAAAGTGAGGGTAAGTGTGTGTGTGTGTGTGTGTGTGTGTGTGTGTGCACGCACATGCACACGCATGTGCATGCTGGCTTCCTTTGCACAGGAAATGTGAACTGAGCACACCCTCATCACTTGAAGAGCTGGCCACACAAGATGGCAAATACTTTCAGCTAGTGATTTGGGCAGCTTTTTTTTTTTTTTTTTTTTCTGGCTGCTACTCCTCTTCACTCCCAGCCACAGTGAAGAATGTGGCTGTTAATGTGCAGTTAAAAACATTTAGAAATTGGACCAAGGAATAAAGCATTATAGTGCAGTCATATACTCTAGGGTTTCTGCTCCATGAAGGTGTGAATGCAAGCTGTTATGCCCTAATAAATCGGCTGTTTTTAACCACTCAAGTGTCAGGTATATTTTTATATATCACCATAAGTATGCATGGTACCATAGTCCACAAATAAAATGTGGACTAGCGTATCTAATCTAATCATTTCAAACAAGAATAGGAAGCAGATTAGGATTTAGTGTTTCATTTGTTGTAGATTGTTTGGCAGCTATTGGGAGGAGTTGTTTGGTTGTTTTTTTTTTTTTTTAATATTCATTCTGAAAATACTCCAAGTGGTGATCAAGCTGCTTTCAGTGCCATGTTTCCAATGCACTGCATCTATCACTCAAGAAAAGCTCTTTAATAGACCCAGGAGGACTGAAAATTAAATAACCTGTTTCTAAGATGAGTAGTAATTGCTCCCTTGACATATTGTCATCTGAAGATTAGATGAGGACAAAGCCATTTGAGCTGCTGTCCGTTTGTTATGGCAGAGATTAATAAAACACAGCAGCTGGGTTGGACCTAGTCTCACTTGGCCGAATCTAACAGGAAAATTAAGTTCTTCTAAATTCCTCAGATAAGTGTCTCGGATGATCCACACTGGTTCTATGCCAATTGTATTATTATTTTTGTACCTGAAGAGACATTCCCATCATCTAAGACTCTTACTATCTGTCTTTGGTAAATATCCCCAGAACTCTCAGCAAAAACAGACTCTAGGATACTAGTGGTATCCTGGTCCAACATTCTTCTCCCTCAATAACATTGTTTCTAAAGCCCAAGGTTTTGTGTGAGCCATTGTTGATAACAAAATGTCTCTGCCATTTGTCTGTCCAAGCAATGCATTCCAGGACTGGAACTCATTGTTTTATGAAGGGCACAAGCATCCCTACAATATGCAAGGTTCTATAGGAAACCCACTTCTCGTCTATACCGGTAGAGATTGACAACTGATTTACTTTGAGAAGGCAGGTTATATTAAAAAAAAAAAAAATAACCTCAGGACATTTTTGACATAAATAGTTTTGCAAGATTCATAAAAAAGCAATTATAGGAATCTGGATAGCATCTGCAGTGCCTGGACTCGTAGTAGGTTTTGTGGGACCTCCGTATGAAATGGCAAGTGTAGGTCCCCAACCAATTCCCACCTCACATCCATATACCTGTGACACCCCACTCTCCTCTTGCCTTTGACACATCCCTAGGCCATGACGGAACCAGATATACCTATTTGTGCAGCTCCTCAGCTACTGATGACCCTCCTTCACAGACTGGCAAATCAGGGAGTGGGGGTACAGCCCAACTTCCTGAGGCAGTAGATAGATGGGAAGGCCAATTAAGAAACGTATTTCTGTTTTTACGGTTATATGGGGTCATGGATGGGATTAGGGATGGAACTCTGGGTGTGTGTGGGGGGGTGGGGTGTGTGTGTGTGTGTGTGTGTGTGTGTGTGTGTGTGTGTGTCCTGAGATCATTGGAAAAGCAGCACCTATGGGTTCATGTAGGGATAAGTCTGCAGAAGCTTCTGAGGTTGGCAGATCTTATTGTATGATAAAAGCCCAGAAACTGAGAGAGAGTGCCTGTTATAATCGGCATGTATGTTGGCATTATACTTCAGTCTGTTACATGTGCCAATACAACATAATTGTGTGCCCCAGTACATGCCAACTAAATTTCTCTATAGCACCGGGCTGGTAACATTAGACCTGTGTAAAGATGACTTAGCTGGCCCAAGAATATAAACAATGTGTTTCAGCATGTCACACTCCAAAATGAAGAACTTAAAAATCAAAACAAAACATGGAGTTCTGTTCCTCTTGGTGCAATTCCCTTGTTTGTAGTTGAAATTGTCTACAAGCACCATTCAGATAACTTGTCAGTTACTTTCTGCACTGAGTTTGAAGTCAGATTGATCTATGCTCACAGCAGGAAGTATGTTCACCTGATTGATTATGTGCCTCTGCTTTATAGACCATGGACTAGATTCTGCCCTCAGTTACACCAGGAAAATCCAGACCAATTCTGATTTTGGAGATGCGCCAAATTTATATTGGTGTATGAGAACAGCATATGGTCCATTTATTGTTGAACAATAATTGCTCCATTTCTTTGAGCTACTCAGAATGAGAGGGACAGCAATCAAATGGATAAGATGTATCACTAAGAGTATTTATCATGTAAAGAAAAATAATGCTGATACTTAGTTTACATATCTGCCTTAAAAGAAAATTTCCCTATTTTGTGTTTTTTGGACTATAGTTTAACTTGGGACTGTGTGAGTTATTTACCACCTTCAGACTGGATAAAGATAAATGTTAATCAGTTGCACCAGGACTTCAAAATTACATAAATGTAGAACACTTCAGACTAGTACAACTAGAATAATTGGCCCCTATGGTTTGGGCACAGCTTCAGGTGGCTTGTCTCTCTCACTTCAGCAGTATAAGGAACCGACTAGAAAAAAATGGAAAAAAACCTTTCAGGCCAGACGTCTTAATTAATCGTTCAGCTGACATAAAAGCCAAATAAGTTTGAACATGCGGCTTTAATGAATCCTCCTGGTGTGCTTTGAAATATCCATAAACTGTTGTGTAAATCATTGTTTTATACATTTAATTTATAAATTAAATCATAATGAGCTAAACTTTGACCCAAATTCTAACCTCACTTACACCTTTGTAATCCATTTTCTTCATTGGAGTCGCATGGGTGTCAGAGCAGAATTTGGTCCTTTAAATCTAGGAAGAATATTACCCAATCAGAAAATTAATGGGTTCTGGGTGCCTAATTCCCTTAGGCTGTTTTGAAAAATCTTAGACCATAGCTCTAGATTTCAGTGAAAATGGTGTGAGAGAGTGAAAGAAAGCCAGAAACTCTGAGGTTTTAATCCTGTCTACAAAATTGATTTGCTCCTGTAGCCTTGCGTCAGTTAACATCTGTGCCTCAATTTCCACTCCTTCTATAAAATCAAAGTAATTACTTGATTATATTGCCTACAGCAATATAATCCACTTGCCTACAGCTGCCCCGTTGGTTGACAGGTGTGTTTCTGGGATATGGGAGGAAACAATACAGTATAGGTCATGAATTTTATATTCTATTTTGTTTCTTTTGCCCAGACACAGTGGACCTGGAGAAAGTGTATGAGTGTGGAAAATATGTCAAGAATAAAAACACAATCTGTTTTACAAACACCATTGGAAAATGCACCTAGAGCTCTGAAAAGATGATGGAAAATAAAGGAAATTTTAAATGGGGATTTGATGATCAAGAAAAAGAGTTTGTCAGAGATATCCACCTGGGCTTTTCTTTCAGCACTGAGAAATAAATCAAATTATTCATAAATGGTGGGTGGCTGCAGGTGTTTCACACCTTAGCATCATTTGCTTTGCAAAGTCAATGTCCATCTGTGGTAAGCACATTGCGGCTGTCCCTTGAAGCCTGAATCCAAATCAAACACCCAGCTGAGGAGGCTGGAGAGAGAAGCAAGTTTGAGAGGGTTGTTTTTGACACAGAGAGCGATTAAGACAGTTCTGTGCAGTAGCTTCAAAAGAAGCCAGTTTGTGACCTAAAAGATTCATGAGTGAGCCCAAATGATGGGCTGGATGACCGAGTGCTGTGCAATTATTCATATCCCTTTCAGTCCTTCATAGAGTTGGTTTACATTCATGGCATCAAACGCATGGCACATGTCTGCTTTCTTGGAATGTGCCTATTTTGACAGTTTATCAGACAGGACATTAGACATTATGGGAAGATGTGAATTCTGAGGGTTTATCACTGATATCTGATGACTCTAAACCATTTCTATTGGATGAAGAAGGCCAGTTATGATTGTTCACCTCATAAGTAACTGGGCTGAGCCTCATTTTCCTCTGAGACCAATATTCCAAGATTCACTGAATCTTTGAAAGACCCAGATGTGCTGTTGTCAAGGTAACTCACTTTTAAAACAAATTATGCTGTAATTTATACATGGTTCACAATTTAGTAAAACCAGGCAATAACGTTTGAGATCATAAATCGTCTGAAGACAAATGGAATCAGATCACGTAAGCCAGCTGGGTTCATGGCAGATGCATTCTGTCTGACAAATGTTGGTGGGGATGCAGGGATTGAGGCAATAACATAGCAGCAAGGGTGACTCAGTGCTAACATACAGGCATTTCAGAAAAGCATTCAAATACTGCAATGCACAGTACCCTAACACATAGGCGCTAACAAGAATGACTCATAAGGCACTATCTTTTATTAAACAATGAGCTAGCTAGGAGATCAAGGGCCAATTGCAATGGTAAAATGGGTCAGGGAGGAGGAAGGTGATGGATATGGTACCAAACCCTGCAGTGCTGAGTAAAGATGGGCAAATTAGGGAAGGCTTTTGACTTGATCAGGTTTGGTTTGGCCAAACCAAAACCAAGAGAGGTTTAGATCTGGGTTCCTTTTCATCTGAACATGCAAAGTTCAGGGATTTCAGATAATGATTTGGTATCATCTACATTAATGGGAAGAGCATCCGCATCACTTAAATTCACACTGTAAGCCTATGCATCACTTAAATCATAAGGTTACGAGAACTGGGTTAGAAATAGTCTGAGAGAAGCGAGCTTAAACATGCACAATGAGGCCCTAGAAGTGAGGCAAGACAAGGACATCATGTTTAAGGCTAAGATTTAGTCAAGGGTATTTTTAGTAAAAGTCATAGACAGGTCATGGGTAATAAACAAAAATTCACAGCCTGGGGCCTGTCCATGACTTACTATATACCTCTGACTAAATTTTTGGGGTTCTGGGGGTGCAGCTGCTGTTCTGGAGGGGGACCTCTGGGGCACCTGCTAGTGTTTTGAGGGGGAGGACCTCTGGGGCGACTACTGGTGCTGGAGGGGGGTAGGCCAGGACCGCCGCTGCTGGTGGGGGGTGGCTTGGGACTGCCGTTGTTGCGGGGAGGGGCCAATGCAGCTGGCCTCAGGGCTGCCCGAGTAGCTCAGGCAGCCCTGGGATCTGTCACACCTGCCGGCTGCAGAAGTCACGGGGGTCCCGGAAAGTCACAGAATCCATGACTTCCATGACACACTCGCAGCCTTAATCATGTTTAATGACTTGCATGAAGAACAACAAGGATGAGATGCTCTTTGTAAAGTTCCTTGGATGAGAACAGGCCCCAAGTGGGCTGTTTTTCCTGAGCTCTCAACATCATGGGGTTTTCAATGATAAAAATGGGTTCTTCAGGAGAGAGAGGACAAACCGCTCTCTTCCCCATTCCAAGGAAAAATATTATTCTCAGCTCTCAGAGGATAAAGATGAATGAGCTGCATTCCAAGCATGTTCATTTCATGAGCTTATGGCACTGGCATGGCCTAACACCTGTTAGAACTGTCAGTCTTCTTCTGACTCTCACTGAAATGTGGCTTTTCAAAGGACACCCTGAAGGGAAAGAACTGATTTCCGGGGGAGGGGGCTTTCTCTGTATTTGCATTTTAAAGGTTGATCAGAAGTTATTCTGCAGAAATCCATACCAAGATATGACAAGATCAATCAATACCAAGGTCTCCAAACACCTGCTGCTCAAGATCAGCTGAGTCAGAGAGAACAACCGCTGTGAAATCAGCCTGTGCAATGCATTCATCAGCATGGAGTAATAGAGACAATTGAGGAAGGATTGTTTCAATTTTATTTTGTAGAATACTTCATTTTTTCTTTTCCTAGAATAGTTAGAGTTCTTTTTAATACGCTTGTGCTCCCGGCTCCCTGGGAGGCAGGGTGCCCCAAGGTGGCCAGTGCATGTTACTCCTCAAGATGCCTCATTAACATCCCTTAATACTTTGGCATCAGCAATTTTATCTAAACTGGCTCACCCAGACATTTCTGGCTATCACCTTGTCTCACTCAAGACACCTTTCCCCACTGGCTTGCCCCAGTCCCCATCAAAGCCTTGTATCCTACCTCTGTGGATTGAGTTCTGCTAGGACCACTTGTTAAATATTCAGAGTGATTTATTCAGGTTTTGAGGAGGGGGAAGATGTTGTTCTTGTCACATGATCGCCATTATTATTGACTATCATTGCATCAATGCTGTGACAGATGATGAGTCCCTAGGGCATGCTGACTAATGAAGCATTGCAATCAATTTTACCAGAGCTCTTTTATATGGCGCAGCGTGCGGGAAATCGGACACCTCATCTCTGGCACCAGCAGCAGATTTCCCAGAACGCTCCTTACAAAACAATGATAAAAATAGACATCCCCCCCCATGTTCTTTAAAATTCCAAATCTAACTCCATCATGTGACTCTGGTTTGGTCTGAGAGAAAGATTAAACTTTTGTTACCTGCAAAGAAAGCATTTTCCAATGTACTGATTTGGGATATCATTAAAAGAATAAACAGCATGAAAATGAGTGGCACAGATGGTACGGTTTACACAGCAATTCCTGCAGTAGGGACTTCATCTTGGCAGGGAGACCTTGCTCTCTCTCCCAGCATTGCTTCATGAAAACTAGAGATGGAAAATATCTCTCGGCCCAGGATGGCTTCGCCTCTAGGTTGTAAAGTCCAACTCCAGCAATATTATTCCTTCTGTTACATTCTGCAATGCTTTGTCCACTTTAGTTGTAACTGACTTGGGACATAGTTTCCACTACTTCCTACGAGAGCTTTCCACGGTCTAATAGACCACTGGGAAGCTTTTCTTGTGTAAAATTTCCTTTGCTGAATTTCAGGCCATTCATTTCTCCTAATTATACCCCCTTGGAGCTAAGCTATTCCTTTTCCTTCAACTATCTAGAGATGGTTTAGCTATCCCTAGTTGTTTACCCAAATTCTACATATTATTCACAGTTTGATCTTTTTCCATAAGCTAGTCCCTCTGGCTCCTTCATCATTTGTACAGCTCTTTGTTGAATTCCTTTCATTTTGTCTTTCCAGTTGGTGTCTTGGACTTATTCTGGCTTGCACTCCAACACAAGAAAATGAGGAGGATAAGAAGCCGCGAGGAGGAGGAGGAAGGACATTTAAAATTCAGGTGTATAATAGGGGAGAGAGGGATTGAACTGCATAGTTGTGACTCACTTGGGGGTGGGGCACACTGAGATTGCTAAATCAGAGCAAACGGCAGAGAATGGGGTAGACAATCCCCAAAACTGATGGTTATTCTAATGATTAGATTCACCAAACCAGCAACAAAACAGCTTCTACAATAGCTTACTGGTTACCCAGTAGCCAAAATCACCGCTTCCTTAAAGCATTCCAGCCCTGCCTAAAAGCAATCCAGCCCACCCAGACAGCCACATCAAATATGGTGAGGAAAAGGAATGGTTCCAGACACTTTTTAGCTCCCTGAAAACCAGGATATTTCTGACCTAACGGAGCAAAAAGAAGCCATCTGATAATCACTCCAGCAAGCGAGCCCAGATAGTAGGTGGTGTGGAGCCTGCATTCTCTCCCACTCATTCTGGCTGTGCAACAGTTGTTAAAGTGTTGTTTACAGACCACTGAAAAACGTGCTCTCGGTGCTGCGGAGAGCAAATGAAGACATGGCGTGGTCCCTCTTCCGAAGAGTTTGCAACTCCATTTTAGATAAAATGTAGCTTGAGGATAACAGTCAGTAGAAGGTAGGGTGGAGGTTGGTTGAGGGTTATAGTGCTAATGTTGCCGTGTTACTTAGGTCTGCCATGGGCACATCTAGATGGCTCAGAAATCCGTCGGCTCTTTTTGGAAAGTAGGGTAACTCGCTTCTTAGTGGAGGTCTGACAAGTGAGGTTGTAGGAGGGATTAGAATGAGGAGAAGGTGGCAACTTGGTGAGCTGTGATCAGGAAGCCCTTCTACACCTAGCAAGGCAGTATGGAAAGAGGCATAAGGATAAAATTGTTTCCAGGGAGATTTTGATACATATGGATAATGCCCTATCACCTGTTACTGGCAATGACAGTTAATAGGAAGAATATACTTCTTCTCTTTACAGTGCAACTTGCAGGTATCTGGCTGTCAGAAAAAGGATATTGAAGCCAGAGACTGAGTTGGGCGGTGTCGATTTTTCTCTGTGTTGCTGCGGGAGGAGGGCTGCAAGAGGGAAAAACTAGAATAGTCCATGATTTTACTGAGGAAAGTACTTTGGCCTTCTCTGTTGCACCTTTTATCTGAGGACCTCAGTTTGTTAGTAGTAGTATAACTACATTTCCAGTATTGCAACCATTGTCTGGGGGTTTCATCTAGGACACAGTAGGTTTAACTGTCCCTTTTAATGCTTTGAGTCATTATTTGTTTCGTTACTGGCTGGAGAGTAACCTATCAGGTGCAAAGAGGAGTTTCTGGTTGAACAGCAGAGCTCAAAGTGAAAGTGCTCACTGTGTTAAAATCTAGTTAGGGCTAAATCCTGTACCTTCCTGTTAGGGTTTCCAGGCATCCGGTTTTCAACGGGAATGCATGGTCCAAAAGGGGCCCTGGCATCTCCGGTTGGCACTACCAACCGGGCCGTAAAAAGTCCAGTCAGCGGCGCAGCAAGGGCCCAGGGCTAAGGTAGGTTCCCTATCTGCCCTAGCTCCATGAAGCTCCCGGAAATGGCTGCCAGGTCCTTGTGGCCCCTAGGTGCATAGGCAGCCAGGGAGGCTTTGCGCGCTGCCCCCACCCCAAGTACCAGCTCCACTGCTTTCAGTGGCTGGGAACCGTGACCAAAGGGAGCTGTGGAGGCAGCGCCTGCAGGCGTGAAGGCAGCACGCAGAGCCTCCCTGGCTGCCCATGCACTTAGGGGCTAACTGGAGGGACCTGGCAGCCACTTCCTGGGAGTCGCAGTAAGTGCCGCCGGGACCACGCACCCCAACACCCTGCCCCAGCCCGGAGTCCCCTCCCACACCCAAACTCCCTCCCTGAGCCCACAACCCACTGCCCCAGCCCTGATCCCCGTCTTGTACCCCAAACCTATCGGCCCCAACCCGGAGCCCCCTCCTGCACCCCAAACCCCTCATCCCTGGTCCCACCCCAGATCCCACACCCCCAGTAGGAGCCCAGCCCCTCCTGCACTCCAAACCCTTCTGCCCCAGCCCGGAGCCCCCTCTTGACCCCCAAACCCCTCATCCTCTCTCTGCACCCCCAGCTGGAGTCCTCCTTCCCCCCCGTCCTGCACTCTAGCCCCCTGCCCCAGCCCAGAGCCCTCTCCTGCACCCTGAACCCCTCATTTCTGGCCCCACCCAGAGCCTGCAACCCTAGCCCAGAACCCATACCTGCACCACAACCCCCTGCCACCGCCCAAACTCCTCATCCCTGACACCACCCCAGAGCCCGCACCCCCCCCAGTTGGAACCTGCACCCCAACCCCATGCCCCAGCCTGGTGAAAGTGAGCGAGGGTGGGGGAGAGTGAGCAACGGAGGGATGGGGGGATGGAGCGAGCGGGGCAGGGCCTTGGGGAAGGGGTGGGGCAAGGATTTTCAATTTTGTGCGATTAGAAAGTTGGCAACCCTACTTTCTGTATAGCCATAGAGGGCCCCGACACAGTGGTCCAAGAGAGGAAGGATGGTATAGTGATTAAGGCAGTGGAACCTAGGAGATCTAGGTTCAATTTCTGGTTCTACCAGTTTCCCCTTGTGATATGGGGCAAGTCATGTGGTTTGTTGTGCCTCAGTTCCCCATTTGTAACTTGTCTGTTTAGACTGTGAGCACTTCAGGGTCAGATCTACTCTTACTATTTGTACAGCTCATGATAGGGTTGATCTCCGCTCTGTAACACAAATAACAGTCGTAATGACGGCATGGCGGGGTAGAATTTAGGAACCTCTTGCAGGGAGTTGGAACGGCCTTCATGCCTCAAAGTGCTCCATGGACGAGGATTCCTCCATCCAGGAGGGTTAGGGGCAGCACAGAGAGAGGCAGCAGGAGGCCCTGTGACTGTTCTGACCAGATGCTATGCTTGTGTGAATGCACTTTTATGTGCATATTGTTGAACATTTGGGCCAAACTGAAGAGCAAGTGACAATAAAAGAAGATAAATCTTGGCGCCAGGCAAAGGATAAGCAAACAGAAGGAAATGTTTCCTGCACAGCACGCTCATTCTGGTCTCTTTATTGTGACTAGTCAGATAAGTATTGAAGATGGAAGGTAGAGAACATGAGGAGTTCAATAGCCACTAATGAGGTCCTCTAAACATTGCACTGGTTCCAATTAAATATAATCCAATTAGCAATTTAGCTCCTTTGAAAGTCATATTCTCATTATAGACATTTTATTTACTTTTTTAAACAAATCTACAGACCATAATTTGGATGGGTCACAGTTCTTACTTTTAACCACATTCTTTGAAAGAAAAGAAAAACAATACAATTTAAATCCGCGGCATTTATTCAATTATCTCCCGGTACTTGGCAAAGGAAGAGTTCCCAAAAATATCCTGCTTCCAATTAGCAGAGTTTGGATTCAGCCATGACTCAGCCGTACACATTACCAGGGGACTTATCGGGGTAGTTTATTTCACTGATGACTATTATGAAATGTTTTCAGTACATTGTACCTTTAACTGGGGAGGAGACTCTCCTCCCGTTTGCACTTTGTGCTCAGTGGCAGCCTGTTATGCACAGGAAACGCACACTGTGCTCTGTCTTGTGGAGTATTTTTTTTTCTGTTGTTTGTGTCGTTTAATATGAATCAGAGGTGAGCCTGACTGAAAGTCTGTGGCTGCTCTTTGTGCACAGGAAACCCGTGTCAGTGCCTGCAGAATTTTTAAGCTTTCGTTTAAAGAACATTAAATTTGAAATTGTACAAAAAAGGTTTTAGATTGAAAGTATCTAGGGGCAGGCACCAGGTTTGAGTTCTGGACAGGGCTGAGCAGACTGATCTCAAGGCCTCATGTTGCAATCACTATCTTTCTTCAGCAGGGAAAGGCTGGATGGGGTTCTTTCACAGCCCACCATTGCTGATCTTCTCACTGCTATGGGAGGAATTGCTACTGAGAGCAGCATAGGGCATGGCTAAGCTGCAGCTGGGAATGAGCCTCCCAGCCTGAGTAGACAGACTCGCACTAGCGGGGCTCGAGTTAGCGTGCTGAAAAACAGCAAGTATGGACGTTGTGGTTCAGGCTCACCTGACCCCATCCTGGGTTTGAGCTCAGGTGGCTAGCCTGAGTCTCCATTGGAGAGGCAATGTCCATACTGCTCTTTTTAGCACACTAGCTTGAGCCCCACTAGTGCAAGTCTGTCTACCTGGGCTGGGAGGCTCACTCCTGGTTGCAGTGGAGACATAATTTCCCTCCATCGTACCCCCAGCTCCACCATGCTTGCAGTGCAGCTTCAGTTCCATTTAACTCTGTTACACACAATGCTCCCTGTGCCAGCATCAATGCCATGTACATACTGCTGCTGATCTACCTTCTTCCCTTACTCAGCTCCTTGTGTATATTTGATCTTTCTATTGGTCTCTTTCTTTCTGGTGTAAATGGAAAACGGAATCTGGCCTTCTCTGACTTAGCAAGTAAAGTGGAGGGTGTGAGGTTTTTTTAAGGATACAAGCTGTGTAATAGATTTGCTTGTCCGAAAAAAGAAAAATAGCAGCCAAATTGATCTGAGACATTCTGTAATTGTGAGTAACTGAACCTGAATGCCGTAAATGCTCATTTCCAATAAAAGCTGCTCGATCTGCTGTGCGGTTTTGCTGTTCTTGTATCACCCCAATAGTCTGTGGCTTTGTTAATCAATTTTTGTTGAGTTGTTTTATGGAGGCTTGATGTATTATTTGTATATATTCCTCCAGCTCTGCCTCCTCCCCGCTAGCTTGTAATTGTATAGCAACAAAATCGCCCAGATGCGTCTGTGGCCAGTGAGCAACAACAAACTGGGCAACAGCACTGCTCTGTCATTTATTTCCATATTTATAAGCCTCCACTGAGTTCCTTCAAATGTAGTTTCTTTGTTACGGCCCAGAGATGAATGAAAAGCTAAAAGGATTTATTCAGACTAAGAATAATTTAACAATAATAATCTCGGACAAAGCAGATCAGGTAGACTAAAGAAAAGGGCTAATTTATGAATTTACTGTTACGGATCCACAGGGCGTGCTATGACGAAAATCTTTATACAGGTTTTTCTGGGCCTCTGGTTAGCCCATGAGAGGTGGAGGGAAGAGCTGTGACTCGGTCCTTGGCATCAGCGCTTAACTTGTTTCTCCCCGTGGCTCCTTTAGTAGGAGCTGGACCCAGCTTGAGAGTTACTTTGCTGGTTCCATGGTTTTCAAGAGACGTTTGCAGCAACAGTGGATGGGCTTTTCTATTTAATAGTCACGTGGAATCAGAGGCTGCTCAACACAATCTGCTTCCCTAGGCAGAACATTATCAGGCCAGCCGCTTTCTGCTACATGGCATGCACCCTGCGCCCATTAACAGTTCCTTAACATAGGCTCTGGGTTTGTAAAATTTTTGGTGTGGCTTGGGTTTGGGGGAAAGCCCCCAGTGGGGTGCAAGGAAGAGCCCCCTATACTGATAAGTCAGGGGGTGGGGGGAAGTGAACCCCCCCCCGATAGGAGAAAAATTGAAAGTAAGGGTGCAAGGGGAAGTCTGGTCCACACGGACTGAATAGAACTGTGGTGCTAAGATAGCTACTGCCCTGGCCTGGGTGGGTAAATGACCCCACCGCACCCTGACCAAGTTCTGATATAAAATGTATGTGGGACCTAAGTGACTCCTTTAAAACAGCACTCACATTTAAAAGGGGTGCCCCATACAGACAAGATTGACCCTCTGCAGCTTCCTGACCAACACCCAACCCCCCCTCCCACCCTACCTCAGTTCAGCTTCCTTAACAGATATATAACCGTGTGCCCCTCTATAAACAGTCTTCCCTGGAAGGACGCCACTGGAGTCCCTTACCCCGAGCAGCCCTGCCCAGCCCTGCATTAGGGATCTACCTCTAAGCACCATGTGTGGGGACTCGTGGCATGGAACGCCCTCTCCTGTGAGTCCCCCATCTAGTCCTGGCTACCCATCCTGAGCAAACCCCAAAGGCATTATAAGGTGTGGGGGAAGCTGCAGCAGGCAAGGGGTGCGGGGTCCCAATAGGCTGAGGGAAGGATGGGGACCAAGCAATACATGAGTGGAACAATGGGGAGATAATACAGTCTGCAGTGCAGCAGGTTAGTGCAGGATAGATCACACCCCACGCTTTCTGTGTATCTGCTGCCTAAGGAAGCTGCCGAGCTTGACTATGCCTAGAGTGGCCTTTGCCAGGAATACAGTATTTGGGGACAGTAGGTTAAAATGGTAAAGCAAAGCCTAAATGCACATCTCTCGCCTAACTTGTCAGCTTCTTGCCTAGTGAGGTGGGCCTCTCTGTGTCCTGGCCTGGTGGGAAGGTAGCAAACCACCCAAGCCTTGCTGAACTATCCTGGATTCAAGTACCCCTCTTCTGGGACAGCAGGCTTCTGATCCCACTCCCCTAACACCTTACTCCTTTGTTTCAAGTTCCACTCTCTTTGTTTGCATGTGTACTGCCCCCTACCTACCCACTGCCCCCACCATGTTTGGGGAGGGGTTGTGGTCAGACTTATAGTTGCCTATCTGCTCTCCTTGGCCAGCACTAATTAAAAATTGATTGATAAAAATTGGTTTCCATTTTATCTCAAAGATACCTTTGTTCACATGCTGTTAGTTCTTGACAGTCCATTCATACCAACCCAGGTATGTATGTGTGACCTACACCCAGTCAATCCCACTTATTCCCCTGTCTCTGAAAATAAATTAATCCCTTAATATGGGGTGGGTTAGCAAAACAAAAGTGAGTGGGGAAACTGAGTCACATATATATTCCCTCCTTTTCTAAAAGAGGATATGCCTTTGGCTGAATTATTAGATTTGGAGGTCTCCGCTTCAACTTCCAGTAGACTGTGATCCCTCACATCCTCTTGGTTTTCCTATCCATTGTGCTAAAGGTACTTTCCCCCATGCAAATTACAAATACCAATGTACCTCTGGATTTAGTGTCAGCAGCTATTATGATGTGCCTGAGCAGCTACAACCACTGCACAGAGCTAATTACTCATCAGACATATACAACACAAATTCCCTTCACTAGTAGAGGAGGCCATTACCTTGACACTTTTATACTATGCCTTAGGTTATTTGGCAGTAGTGTTTGTTTTTTTTTTTAAAAAAAATTAAACCAAAGTATAATCTACGTCGCTGTTAAACAGCGCAAAAACAAAACCGGCATTTTGGCTGACTATATGTCAAAGCCATTAAGAACAATATAAAAGAACTCAGTTGTTGGGCGTGTAGACCATGGTTAATAAGAAGGAAAGTAGATATCAGCCTACTTGGAGAAATGTGGTGTTTGATTATGGATTTTAGGAAGTAATTTGACAGAGCACTAATAAAATAAAGAGAGAGCTTTTCATTTCAAACATTCAGCAAAAGTTAGGTGCTGCTGCTTAGACAGAACAGTTGAATTTTCTTTACGGATGATGACCCTGTTCCAGGAAAGCACTCGCAGAACTTTACACAAATCAGTGGAACTACTCACAATTACACGTGTGCTTTGCTGAGTCAGGGGGACCTCTAAACTGCAAGCAAAATGCAGTATCCTAAGTAAGAGGAACCTCTGCTACTAGTTTCTTTTTATGTTTGGTGCATAAGATGGTGGTATATGCCAAAAGAAATGTAACGAGCCAAGGAGGCAAATTCTCCTCTCATTGGCACTGAAGTCAATAGAGCTACTCAGGGTTTATACTGGTGTAAACAAAAGGAGAATGCAGCAAATATCTATACTTATTTTTGAAAGTTTCCATTGCAGTAAATCAACTAATAGGATTCCTCTGAGGTATGAACACTGTTTTCCAGGCATCACAATACTGCTCTGAATGCCAACACACCCTCCACACTCAATGCTGTCCTAGAAAGCTAGAGAAATGAATGCCGCCATTTCTATGTTTCAAGTGCTGGACGAACATTAAGATTAGGTTGAGTCTGACCCACGTGGGTGTGCAGAGAGGTAGGGAGGACAGCTAGGAGTTTTCCCTCCCCGTATCTCCCTGTGCAGCAGCTGGGTACCATTGTAGTCCCTGTCCCCTGCTAAACAAATTGCCCCCACAAATACCTTTAGAAGATGTATCCCATAACACGCATATGTGTAATGGGGATACAAAGGTACCTACCTGCCTAAATCCTTAATGGGTGTAGAGTGCTTTAAAATCATCAGATACAAGATCACCACCAAAGCAAAGAAGCATTAGAGAAAAGCAGGGATTCCACGTGAGCTGAACATGATTGTGTTATAATTGTTGCTCTGAATAAAACTGAACTGATGTGCTTAAACAACATAAATAACCTGGCATTAGGTCCATTTAGCTGTTTCTGCCTCTGACATCTGACAGCCACTCATCAGAAAGGATTCTCCTCCACTCCCCATCCTTTAAACATGTGTTGTCAATGGGATCCTCTCTGGATGCAATTTCCCTGCCAGGTCCATGTGTGTGATAACAGGAGACACTTGGGGTCTGAGTGCTCAGAGCAATGGTAATGGAAGAGAGGTTAGTAGCTTAAACACAACCAGATAGTATGCAATCAAAGTTCTTGCCCTTGAGAGCTGTTCAGTGGCCTGTGTAAAATGGCCTTGGTGGTCTTAGTTTAGTCCTTGGCAAAACAGGGGGCCAGCTGTCTAAGCAGAGAGGCTGAAAGTGTCATGAGACTCCTCTCATCCCAAAGGCAGCCCCTCTTGGTCAGAACTGAGGGAGAAAGGTGGATGGCAGCATGTGGGGGAAATCTGCCATGCTAGCATCCAAGTTGTATTTCTTCTGTGTCTGAACAGAGGCTTGAATCTCCCAGGCTATCAGCCTAGTACTTTATTACCCACCCCTCAACCCACAGAAACCACAGAGTTGTGATAATAGCAGAGTGTCCAGTACAGAATAACTCCCCATTTGTATGGAAAGGGATTCACTAGAGGGCCCTTTCCATCTCTAATATCTTTGACTCCATGTAGTTTATGAGTGAGATGTACAGGAGGTAAGGTAAATCCTGCCCACTTTACTTGCAACTGCCACCTTCTTTGCTTCAGTAGTTCCCTTAATCTCAAGGTCCAGGCAGTCTCAAACCTCATTAACCATAGGGAGCATGAAAGATAAACTTGCATTGATGTTCTCAACAAACTCTGCTGCTGGCACTTTAGCATGTGAAAACCTGTCTCTCCTTTCATGGTGTTTAGGCTTCACTTGTGCTTCAATACAACTTCATGGCACAGGATGAAATACCTGATCCGTGTCTTTGTCTGACAACCCTAGCTGAGCTAAAATATAAATCCCACTTCAAGTATGCTCCTGTGGCTTCTCCTCAGAGCTGAGAGCATATTGGCCTTTCCCCCAGCTTGGCTCACAGCGATAACTCTGAAACAGTCAAAAATGCTAGGGTAACTTAAATAAAACAATATGTATTTTGATATGAAGAGTGGAGAGAGAGAGCATCAATGGCCATGAAAATAAATCACAAAGCTTCGTAGCATATCAGCTCCCCACTCTACTAGGAACTGTACAAACACTTGAATATTGCACCTTAATATACACTTACAGATTAACAGAGTTTTAATGCAAGGAACTGTCAAGGCATTTTGCAGCATGTGTAAAAGCTCCACTCCCAACCACTTATAGCAAACCCTTAAAAGCCCGATACTCAAATGTGTTCCCTGTAGCATGCATATGCACTGTGATGTGTCAGCAGGGCTGAAGGCTGAAGCACAGCAACTGTTATGTTCTTGATGAATTTCTTTAGACACTGTGACACAGTGCACTCTATGTGTTCTTCCAGCTTCTCATAAAAAGCAGAGAAATCAGATCTAAATAAAGTGCTTTCTCCTGTGTATTCACAAGCACCAATGATTATCTTTTTCCTCAAATTACTTGGGTTCAGTGCAAGGTCCTGGTTCATAGTCATTTAGGGAGACAATGTCCAGCCCAACTCTGGTAGCTGGGCAGAGATAGAATTCAGCCTGAGAGCTCTTGTCTCCTCATTCTCTCCTTCATTAGAAAGAGAAGACCCGACCAAGTGAGGCTGCTTCAGTGGAGAGAGAATTTGCTGTCAGAAAACAGTCTCCATAATTGCTTCTCCCTCTTTGGGAAAAGGAAAGCACTTGGAGATTCTTTTCACTCCCACTGCTTCTCTTCAGCTAGCTGAAAGGGCCCTGAGCAACGCTTATGGGAGGAATTTTTGTTGACAAAACATTGAGGTGTTTATGGAGGGAGCTGAGCTCCAGGGCTCCTTGCGTGGCTTTATGAAGTGGGTTGTGATCCGTGCTTGTGGGTAAAAGGCCTTCCACAGCTCCTAAATTACTTGATTGTTTTTAGACATGAGTTTGAACCCGTCATCCAGTATGGACCTCCTGTTGCGTCTTAACCTCCTTTGCCTCTCGAGGTAGATGATCACGCCCAGCAGGAAGCTGACAACGAGGAACAGCACAATCCCTGCAACAGCCAGAACGATGACTGTGACCTCCACTTGCTCCTGAGCCATCTTAGCTCCAAACACAATGATCTTATGGGACTCATCCTCATCCTCAGGAGAGGTCTCTGAGAGCAAACGAAAGGAGAAAGTGACTATTGGCGGGGGGTGGTGGGGAGATGATTTAAGGCATCTGAGAAAGGGGAGTAGAGGGGAAGGAGAGATTCAAATATACAGGAGGGGCCTATCAATTGTTGCTCAATCCCACAGGTCCCTCATCCCTCAAGTTGTGAAGGAATTTGCAGAGTGAGCAACAATTTGCCATTCTGTAACCCCCTCCATCCAAGGATCTCAAAGTACTTCACATTCACTCATTAAAACTCACACATCCCTATTAGCAAGTATCATTATCCCCTTTTTTACAAATAAGGAAACTGAGGCACAAAAGGGAAAAGTTACTTGCCCAAGGTCACACAGCAAGTCAGTAGCAGAGATGGGAATAAAACCCAGGTGTTCTGTCCCTTGGTCACTATGCAGTAAGCATTAGAAAACATTTCACAGCTATTGCTGCTGCCAGCTCACTAATCCCACTGCTAGTGCTGGTATCACTGGGGTACACGAGACTCATCCTGCATCATTTTTTGCTGCTGTTCCAAGTCACTGGCCCCTGGCAGCTAAATGACCATGGTGAGCCATTAAAGATCTTATGCTTCCCAATATTGCTGTTGCTGCTTTTGTTCTGCAAGGATGTGAAAAGCTTTTGAGAAGCAAGACTTGCTTGGCTAATTGCGTGAAGAACAACTGTAGACCATAGGGGTTGATTAACAAAAGGAAGACTGCTTGAGACTGGTATAAAATTAACTGCTTACTCCTATAACTCCTGGCAGGTTTTCTATTTCTCTTCCTCTTGGTGCTCATTTTGAGCAAGAAAAATATTCTTTGTAAATTGATAGCTCTGAAATGATGGTGGGCACAAGAGGGAGAAGTTGGAAATATAGGGCCAGATCCTCAGCTGGTCTAAATTGCCTCGGAAGACAATGGAGCTCCTCTGTCCATTCATTCCAGCTACAGATCTGGCCCATATATTTTGGATGTGGTAATTCTGATACAGTATGAAAAGGGAAGGGAGAGAGCAGCCCAGAGTCAATTTTCAATGAACTCCCTGTGGCAGGCAATTTTAAAAGCAGCTCACACATAAGATGATTCTGAACCTTTAAATACTTCTTTCCCCTATTAGTTCTATTGAATCACTTCAGAAAACATTGGTTCGAGCAGTTAATTTCCCTGAGCTAATGTTAGAAATTGTGATGGTGGATGTTTAGGCTCCTTTTTTGGAAGAAATGGACAAGAAAATACATACTGTACATTTAATGGGGAAATAAAGCTCATGTTTGACATTGACGGTGTCCCTCAGAGGGCTCTTGTGGTCATTTATGAGACACGTGAGACTTTTACAAATGTGTCTGCGAAAGCGGTTGGGTTTGGTTGATGGAGTAAGGGAAGTTATCCTCACCCCAACTTCCTATCTTTACTCTATACTGGTTGAAAGCTTGAAATCCCTGTGCAGATGAATAAGTACATGATAAATACAATTTAGTGGGAGATCCTTCTGTTCTCTGTTCAGTGGGTTGGCCTCAGAGGCAAATTTATCTGAGGTGCAACCTCATTGAGGGCATCACTGTGCTAGGCATGAATTTGACCTTTGTTTAGCCTAACCAAAGGAAGGCTGAGGGGAGAGGATTGTTCTCTATAAAACGTCAGAGGAATAAACACCAGGAAGGGAGAGGAGTTATTTAAGTTAAGCACCAATGTGGACCCAAGAATAAATGGATATAAACTGGCCATCAAGAATTTTAGGCTTGAAATTCAGATGACTATTTCTAACTATCAGAAGAGTGAAGTTCTGGAACAGCCTTCCAAGGGAAGCAGTCGGGGGTAAAAAACCTAACTGGCTTCAAGATTGCGCTTGATAAATTTTATGGAGGGGATGGTATGATGGGACTGCCTAGAATGATGTGTAAACTGATTTGCAACTGCTAGCAGCAAATATCCCCAAAGGTGGTGATGGGACACTAGATGGGGAGGGCGCTGAGTTACTGCAGAGAATTCTTTCCCAGGTGTCTTGCCCACATGCTCAGATCTAACTGGTCACCACATTTGGGGTTGGGAAGGAATTTCCCCCCAAATAAGATTGGCAGAGACCCTGGTAGTTTTTTGCCTTCCTCTGCAGCATGGGGCCTGGGTCAATTGCAGGTTTAAACTAATTTAACAGCAGATTCTCTGTAACCTGAAGTCTTCAAATTATGATTTGAAGACTTCCATAACTCAGACACAGGTTATAGGTCTATTACAGGAGTGGGTGGGCAAGATTTTGTGAACTGTGATGTCCAGGAGGTCAGACTAGATTGTTATGATGGTCCCTTCTGGCCTTAAAGTGTATGAGACCTGAGGGCTTGAAATGCCCTTTCCAACTGTATGATTGATCTGTGATTCTGTAAATCAAATGGGTTCATTGGTGGGGGAGGAGCACACATGGTGAGATTCTGAAAAAGCCACCTTGTTACTAGTCCTGATGTACAGAAAATGCAAAGCAAAAATGAAAACAGGTGCTAAAGCACCTCTGAATTTTTTTTAAATCATCTCACTCTGCTCCTTTGTCATTTCAAGGACTGGGCAGCACAGCCAAGATAATTCACACCTTCCTAGTGCAAGAGCATCTTACACAATGCAAGAGCTGCTAAATAGTAACTTCCAGCTGGAAGTTATTATATGCCGCTGGTGGAGAGGCCTGTGAAACCACAGGACAGAGTAGTCAAGAAGAGGAGCTGACCCTTTCTGAAGTGAAAGGCAATTCAATCTCATAACTGCATAAAGCAGATATATTTGGAGATACTATAAACCAATACCTTCCCAAATACAAGAGACAAACTCAAATGCTCCAGCAATATGATTCAGGTGAGTCAAAAATCTCCATTAAGAATATACTCTAAACACCTGGTAATCAAAGGTGGACTGCAGAGCATTGGGCTTCTGCCCTCCTTGCTTCTTTATGATAGTTAAAGAGCACCTGAAGGAATGTTTGTGTTTTTCTGTTTGGGTTTTATTTGCAAAATATCAAGTCTCTTATCCCCTGGATTGTTGGAGAAGCGGGTTTAAGAGCATGTGTGTAGTGAGTTTTTACACCTTGACTGAAGGGAGAGAGTGCTGAATCTTTAACAAAGACTATTTTTCTCCAAGCTGTTCATTTGCCATTTGAGTTAATTAGGTGTTACTGAAAACAAACAAAAGAAACCCAAGGAGGTTTAGACAATCCGACTGAACTCCTCTCTCCTTGCTTACTCTGTCTCTTCACTCTTGTCAGTGTACAATTTCACTAGCTCTCAAGTTGCCACACAGTCTACCAGGTAGATAAAGTAAGAAATTCTAATGTATAACAGAACAGGAAAAACACCCTTTTTAAAAAACAAAGAAATCTTTCAAGCCTTCTTTTTAAGTGGTCATAAAGAAGCAAAAAAGGTACAAGCCCTTTTTTTTGCAGGTCACTTTCATCTGCTGGATTGTGTCTTAACTAAGCACAGACGTGGAGGATAGAGAGGTTATGGAGGAGGGGCAAGTCTACTGATGAAACACACACGCAGGCAGAGCCCACCCCTTACCATTCACGTTCTTTATAGTCATACCCCACACTAACACAACTCCCCCCATATTTATACTTGGGGAACACAGAGCCTGGGATGTGGATACATCCCAGCCCAGAGGCACATGGAAATGGGGCGAGATATGGTTTCTTGTTCCCTGCCTCCCTGCCCCACACACAGATCCAACCACAACCTAATCCAAATCTTCTGCCTGAAGGGTAAGTTCAACCAGCACCAATACACAATGCAAGAGGCTTTTTCAGCAGTGTAATGCAAATCATACCTCCTTTCGTCTCTAAAGTTATGGGCACTGGCTCTGAAAGAGAATGAAAAATTAGTGATAAATTGTTATATTGCATAGGAAAAAAGCAATTGGTGTAGACTATATGGCAAGGCTATTGTTATCTATCCTGGGTACAATTTTCAAAAGCACCTAGTGACTAAAGTCTCAATGATTTTCAATGAGAGAGTTAGTTTCCTAAGTCAATTAGGTGCTTTTGAAAAAGTTAGCTCCTCTATATACTCTGTTGTAAATGCCTGTAGAATGCCATGCACGCTAATCAGTGATGCCATTTCTGACCCCTACAGCACAAGGCTAGTAGAAGAGAGTGGAAACCAGCATCAGCACCAGTTGGATAGTTAGAGCAAGAACTTAGATAGCAAGAACAAATATTAATAATAAGAACATAAGAACGGCCATACTGGGTCAGGCTAATGGTCCATCTAGCCCAGTATCCTGTCTTCCAACAGTGGTCAATGCCAGATGATTCAGAATGAATAAACAGAACAAGGAAATTATTGAGTGATCCGCCCCCTCTTGTCCAGCCCCAACATCTGGCAGTCAGAGACTTAGGGACACTCAAAGCAAGGTCTGATATCCCTGGCCATCTTGCCTAAGAGCACTGATGGATCTATTCTTCATAAAAAAGAAAAGGAGTACTTGTGGCCCCTTAGAGACTCCTTTTCTTTTTTGCGAATACAGACTAACACGGCTGCTACTCTGAAACCTATTCTTCATAAACTTATATAATTCTTTTCTGAACCCAGTTATACTTTGGGCTTTTACAATATCCTCTAGCAACGAGTTCCACAGGCTGACTGTGTGTTGTGTGAAGAAATACTTCCTTTTGTTTGTGTTAAACCTGCTGTCTTTTAACTTTATTGGGTGATCTTTGATTCTTGTGTTTTGTGAAGGGAAAAGTACCACTTTAAAAATGGAAGCCATTGTTACAGATGTAATTGTATATCCACAGATCATGGTGAGCATAAAATTGTTCCTCCAAAAGAAAAGAGGCCAAGCAGAATGTCCTTGCAAAATCTGCCTCTAAAAATCTGTTTCCTAATCCTTTTTAGTATTATGTCTCTGTGGTGAATGTCACATACTACTTCAGGCTGTTTCCTGGGTTCCAACTCAGACCCTGACTTTATTAAAATATGGTGAGTATTTTTCAGCACTTGCTAGATTGTTTCTTTCTTTCTTTCTTTCAACCTCCCATCCATCCAGGAGAGCACCTTTGCACTCCCAAGTCTCTGTTAATTTCAGGCACCAGAGCTAGCCAAATAGGGCTCCAGAGACTCCAGTGGGGTACATAATCCTTTGATTGGAGAAGGGAAGGGCATGACAAGATGCCCTTAAGCACCGTTCATCACAAAATAGCTTCTAATGTTTTGTGATTAGATCAGAACACTTTCAGTTTGTATCTGTAATGTAGCTAGCACTTCTACTAATAACAATAGCTGGAGGATCACTGGACAGTGCTTCCAGGATAGACAACAACATAAAGCTAATAATAATATCTAGGGCCATGTAAATTCTGGGTCCAAAGTGTTTATTAGCCCCAAATACTGTTTATATGGTGTTAACAAGGAGCAGCTTAAGTTAATGATACTTTAGTTAGTTAGTTAGTTAATTACTGTGTGTGTAGAGCACTTTGAAGCACTAAGCATTATCATTGTCTGCAAGTACACTTAAGTTATTTATGAAGATGACTGCATAGAGATGGCTGCTGCTCTCTCCCTACCTGGTCTGGGTAAGACTCTGTAGAGTGTCTCCATGCCACCATGAATATGATCTGACACATGGCAATGAAGCAACCACGTCCCAGGGTTCCCAACCACCATCTCCACCATTTTGAAGGTCCCAGGAAACAGATTCACAACATCTGCTCTGTAACTCCTGCCATTCTGTCAAAAGGGGAAAGGAGATGTTAGCATGCAATGGTTCATGTATCTTTAGAGAACTCTGGTCTAGAGTAACAAGGATCTAGGGGGCAGGATCCCTCGGCCTGGAAACCTTGGTGATGCTACAGTAGTTCATAAGAGTTGTAACAAAAGGTTACAAAAAGCAACCCCAGGAAACTGGAAAAGGAGTGTAACCTGCTAAAGGCTAATCTTGAGATTGGTTAGATAGAGAGATCAACACAATACCGGGATCCCCTGGGTCTGCTTTGGGTATGTAAAATCATCTCTTCTTGCTGGTTACATGACAGTGCTGAAAATACATCCAACTGCATGAAGTTAGTTAAGGGGTCAAATAAATGTAATGGTATCCCAGCCCCAGCCTTCCCTTGCTGCTGGTTTCTGCTATCAGCAGGAGATTCTCACCCTGTATGTGAAGGTCTCGGCATGAAAATGGACTGGATGCACATCGATCTCTTGGCCCATTCCCAGCAGGTACCAGTTCACCCAGTCTCCTTGGTGCATGGTCAATCCATGCAAGTTTGCGTAGAGCTTCCCATTGATGGCTATGAGGTAGACAACATGTTGAGAAAGCAGAAATGGCTGTTATGTGGATAATAAGGACCTCACAATATGTCAGTACAAAAACACTTTTCCTCAAGGCAGGTTAAACTTTTCAAAGCTCAACTAGGGTCAAGTAAATCAGACATTTCTCTTATGTTGTGAGATTCCCACACAACATGATTTCCTGACGTTTTGTCAGTCTCCTACCAACTCAGCTACTGCACCTGCTTTTCAGCTGGGTTGACTGAGTCATAAAAAGGTCAAGTGACTTGTCCCAAGGGAACACTATGTCAGTGATGTATCTTGGTGAAATCTCAGAACCCTCCTCCTTCCTGCTCGTTTGCTTTTACTACTGAAGAACATTCCATCTCCAAGAGCTGAAGTCAGCAGGAGCAGCTGGGTGCTTTTGAAGATCAGGACATGTAAATATAGTCTTTGTAGCCTAACTACATTTTTAAAATCCACTGCCCACACACTTATTGAGCAGCGGAAACATTACAGGTCCCCGTCAACAGGCAAATTCCAGCATCCTATATGTTGTCGTACATTACTCTCAGGTGCTGGTCATTTGTGAACTGCTATTCGCTGGGATTTCATTTCACAATTAGCACAGCAATAATGAGAGCAGCACCTTGTCTGCAAATGAAATAAGCATCGAAAACAATGAAAGAACAGCTTAATAAAGCAAGACAGCACACAGGGAAATCTCCACTAAGGGTGATGGAAGAGGGTACATGTTCTGAGGCCAGGAACTTCTGGCATCTGTACTTTTCTGTTCCGTCTCTTTTGCTTGGACAATAGTAATGATTAGCTGTCACCTACATACATCTGTGACTGGGGCCTTATAAATGCCACAGTAATAACAGCAACACAGGGCCTGATTCTGTGTGGTGCTGAGCACCACTAAAGCCAAAGGAAACACCCAGCAAGAATCGGGCCCTTAACATCTGTCAGCCAATGTACAATGTACCTTACACAGTTAGCAATCTAAATAACACCTACACATCCAAAAGGAAATGGCTCCTGGCTGGATTTCTAATTCTGGTAGTGGGGCCAGAAGGAGATGCAGGTCGAGAACTGACTTTCCCTATCTCTGCACCTTTGTTGATTAGGCCCATGCAAATGGCAAGGGCAGCTCTGAATGGGGCCCAGTAAAATATGTGAAGTGAAGGCCACGCACCATGCATTTTGTTGCTTTCCACAAATTCTTCATCCTGCATTTTGCTCTGATTCCCATGTGCATAAGTTTTCACATTTTCCTCCAGGTACCAGGACTGATTTTCATCAAAAACCAGGAAGAGGAGTGCAAACTCCCTGTTGATGCCCTTCCTCCTCCCATCAGAGCCCAGCGCCCCTTTACGGCAGACCTTTAGGGGGCCTATCAGGCCACTGTACAAATCCTAATAGGAAAGAGAAGAAAGTCTAAGGTGTTCAGAGATGGGGATTTTCCTCCCATCCCTCCTGCACACAGTTCTGCTACCATTCAGCACCCTGGCTTGCTGCTCCCTGCAGTACTCTCCATAAAATATATTGCAAGCCACTGAATAATCAATCCTCTGTGTGAAATACGGTCTATTGGAAATAGTTAACAGAGACTACAAGTGCAGGGCCAAATGTTAACAATTAATTACTGCATTGGGTGCAATGTGGAGCTGTGACTCCCCTACTGACGGTACATGGGGACATTAAGCCACCCCTTAAGAGGCACATGCATCTGCTCCATAGCTGGCCAGCTCTATGTGGCCGTGCAGAATGGCCTTACCTCCTCCCTGCCCTGTTATTTGTCCCGGGGCTGGGGTGGGGGGAAAATAGCAAAATGTGAAACTGCAGTTGACCCCTGCACAGATGATGCCTGGTATTGGGGGAGGGCTCCTTGGACCCCCAAACAGAGCCAAGGATAGGTGCTTTATGGTATGCAAATCAACAGACATAATATTAGCGCAATAATAAAATATTTTCCATTTAATGTACTGACTGCAAAAAGACCTGGGTTTGGGGATAAAACACAAATGGTTTCTGTGGCTAAATGAGATACTCTCTAGGCAGGTTTCAGAGTAGCAGCCGTGTTAGTCTGTATTCGCAAAAAGAAAAGGAGTACTTGTGGCACCTTAGAGACTAACAAATTTATTAGAGCATAAGCTTTCGTGAGCTACATCGAAGTGAGCTGTAGCTCACGAAAGCTTATGCTCTAATAAATTTGTTAGTCTCTAAGGTGCCACAAGTACTCCTTTTCTTTTCTCCAGGCAGGATTCTCAGTTAATTAAAGTATTTTGAAGTTTAGGGGGCTTTGCTTTTTCTTTGTTAAATACATGCATATACCATAAAATGCTATAAATGTTCAAAGCTCCCTGAATTATCTAGGTTGACTAATTCTGGATGATTTCTGCCTTTCCAAATTTAGCTCTGAGCTGTCTAGCTAGGCAAAGCCATAACTAATGGGGTGGGGGGATGTGATAACACTGTATAAATATTTGAAGCGTGTTAATGCCAAGGAGCGGAAGGAATTATTTTATGAGAGACTATATTAAGAAAGGGAGAATTTACGCTTAATATCAAGGATAAACTTCCCAACAATGAAATCTATCCACCTGTCTAATTGTCTCCTTAAGGGAAATGGTGAAACCTCCATCACATGGGACATCGCATTCTAAACTGGACCAAACTCTAAAATATATCCTACAGGGAACAATCCCAGATTGTTTCCTAGGAGACCGTCTAAATGATCTCTGAGGCTTTTTCATCTCTAACTTGTTTTATTCTAAGATTCCAACCACCTTTTACCTTTATAGGATTTACCATAGAGTAGTAAACCCAAGAAACACAGACAGAATCATTTGGTCCTGGACCGGATCTTTCAGGAACGTCCCAGCGGTAAGTTACAATGTCACCTGAGAGACAAAAAGGAGTGACAGTAGTAGTAGTTGCTATTTGTTACAGCAGCCCCAGCCCTGGGCCAGGACCCCCATGTGCTATACAGACACAGAACAAAAACATGGTGCCTGTCCCAAAGAGTGATATTATGGCCGTCTCATGGGCATTGCAGATTCTTTCCCTGGTTGCGTACAATAGACTAGAGACTCTTTCCTCCTCTTACAAACAAAGGAGGTGGCGTGATGGGGATGGGGAGTGGAAAAGGATCTGAACTCCAACTTTTGGAAAATCACCTCATCTTTACCTGCATCACCCAGGACTAGTGCTCTACAGGGAAATTCTGGCTCACTTCCTTGGAGATGTGGGGTGACCTTCGGAAACTTTGAAGTATATTGACAGAGGTGCCTACCACTCTCATCCAGATTCAACTTTTTGTTATATATTATACACAGTTTTAAAAATAGAAGCTGATTGAGAGTCTGGATGGCTTGTAGGGGCTGCGTAGTCTGGATACAGAGCCTATGAGATGCCAGCTCCAGACAAGCCCATGGTGGCAGAGACCAAAAGTTGTTACCTGGAGTGAGGGCTGTGCAGGGAAATGAGTTGGTGGTCTCAGCAGGTCCTAGCAGACAGTTGTCCACATCGTAAAAAAACACTATCACTGCCAAATGTCACTAGTTGGTCTCCTTATTGGCAGTCTCATGGCCAAGCAATGACTAACCTCTGGACACTAAACATCCCAGTGACAGAGTGCTGAGAGATGGAGAGCCAGCACTCCAGTCACTATTAGCACCACTTAGGTTCCCAGCAAAGGCCTGATTGGTCGGGGTGTGCCTGATTATTAGGCCATACTGGGGTTAGGAAGCTAATGAGCTGATTAGCCCATTAACAGACAAGTGGTTTAAAAAGAGCTTAAGAAAGCAGAAAGAGAGGAAGAGATACAGAAGGCAAGGTGAGACTGACAAAGAGCATTTACAGAACAGAGCAGCCTTATTTTCCCTGCCCCCCACCCCTACTATTCTGGAGAAGGGATTAGAAGGTTGGATACAGTTCAAAAGAGCAGAGACATGGTGGTGTTTACAAGAAGAGAGTCTCAGAGCGGTCTGTGTTTGTGGACAAGGTGGGAGTGTAGCATGCTGCCCAGTTACAACTGGGGGCTTGTCTGAGATTTGCCTGTATCCATTTTGAATGGATAGAGTAGGGATTTGGCAGTCTGGGTGATGGAGGGAGCCCTGCAATGGCAAAGAGAGCTCCTGAAGACCTTCCAGTGATTTTCCCTGCCCTTGCAGAGAAATAGCTCTTGCTTGCCTGTTCATGTGCTAATTAGCTCATTTGCTTTCTAGTCCTAGTGGGGCCTAATAATCAGGCACACCCTGGACCACTCAGGCCTTCTCCAGAGGATCCTAACTGATGCTAATAGTGGCCAGAGTGCACAGTCCCTCTCATTTCTAGAGGTGAACCCTCCAGGGTAGGGGTGCACTGGTGGTGAGTAACCTATGGGAGGGAATTTGCACTGCCTCTACCCAGGCTGAGTGCCTTCTGTGGATAAAGAGAGGATGTTACTGTCCAGGGCTGCCAAGCCAGCCCATTAGATGAACAATAAAAACAAATTGCACATGAAAGTCTGGTTTCTTTTCAGCTCCAATTACTTATCACATTAAAACAAACACAGCAGAATAACTTCTACCCTCCTACCTGGGTCTTTTTAATGGGTTGAGTCGCCATTGCCTGTGGAAACAGAAGTTAGCCCAACTAATAGCTAATTATGGACTCACCAGGCTTTGCAGCTTCCACCTGTCCATCATTCCTTTCCAGTACCCCATGTGCATGAATGGAGTAGGGTTGTGTAGCATTATTCTTAAACACAATGTTGAGGATATCGCCAACTTCTGCCCATATAAAAGGACCTTGAGACAGGAAGATCATATTGTGAGTGCAGCTCCCATCAATGACCAAAAGAGACTATTTCTATCTCTCATTTATTGAAATCACTTTAACGTGAGAGTGGGAGGTGAATTCTTCATCACCGTATCCCTCCTCCATTCCCCAAAGTAAAGAATCAGAGTTAAACCCACATTCAAGATGATCCTGAAAACTCTGTTAATGCTTCAGGGCAGGGAACATGTCTTGTTATGAGCACGGCACCCAGCACAGCGGGACCCAGCTCTGATCTCTGAGTGCTACCATAATGCAAATGATATATCATAATCCAATTACAATCCCCAACGGTCTGTTTTAACCCTGACAATGTGAAATGGCCTGACGCAGTGACGGCTCACAGCCATCGCCTGCTCTTTTAGATTGGATGTGCTGCCTCATGTTGCTTGTGCTGTACTGAAATATCCTGGAGCTGTTGCCTCCTTAGACTCTCATAAGAATCCACAGCCCGCTCCTCTGCTTCACAGTGCCTAGTTCTTTCTTTAATGATTCTACACAGAGGGGTTTCTTTCACACTTGGTGATTTCCATCCATAACTCTCCAAGTGCTTTACGAAGGTAGGGTTTATCCCTATTATACAGATGAGGGGGAACAGATGTGAGAAATGACGTGGCCACAGTCACACAGCCAGGCAGAGGCAGAGTCAAACCCGGCTCTCCCAAGTCCCAGTTCCTTGGTTAATTCTTCAGGTCTAAGTTTCAGCCCTGTCTGAGGAAAGATGCACCACTCAAATAATTGCTTACCTAATATCCCTAAATGCTCCTCATTGCTAGTCCTGTTCTTGGGTATTCTGAATGTTCCATCGGTGTATTCCCTGTAAATTGCCTTCTTGTACTTGGAGCCCAGGAGTCCGTTCTCATTGCTCAGAAATTGGTTGCCATAGCTAAGAAATGCAGAGTGCTGTGTTACGTTAACACTGCCGGGTTTGCATTAAAGAAACAGCACTTCTCTGTAGGCAGAGGGTTCATTAACTGAACCAGTTTCCTCTCTGAAGAGTCCAGTTTCATATGACATCAGCTGAGGGAGCTGAATGACTCTGGGAGTTGATAAGAGGATACAGAGCCACACACTTCCAAGCCACCCATTGGAATCTGTCTTGGGATGATAGTGATCAAAGTTACCTCACTCCCTTATGAGGGATAGCTGCCCACTGGCTTACATGAAGGGTGTTAGGGGAAGATCAGTCTATTTGGCAGTGGACAGATGTCTGCATCAAAAAACCACCACCTCAGCAGGCACCAATGGGTGGCCAGTAATGTAAATGGGGCACAGAAGTGGAATTTCCCTCTCACATACAGATATGCAAGGAGCTGCAGCATACAGGGAGGAAAAACACTCCCAACATTTGGATTAAAGGGGACAATTGCCCCCCAAGCACTAATGAGGGCCGTCTTCAGTACCATGGTGTGGGCAGCCAGTATTCATCCAATCAGCAGAGGTTTGGCTTTCTCCAGTAAAAAGCCACTTCCCCTGTTTTAATGGGTTTTACAAAGCATTGCCTGAAGGTGCCACAGGCTTCCCGAAGCTGCCCTCTTTACCTTTCCTTCTCAGAGATGTTGTGGTGTTCCAGCTCCCAGCTGCGATCTGGTGAGTAATCCCACTCCACCTCTTGTGCCATGATGTAGTGTGTCCGCACCTCCTCGTATTGGGGGTCAGGAGCAGGTGCCCTTTTGCCACACTTTGAAACAGAGTAACGTGCCTTCATCCCAGATTGGTAATGGTTGCTAGTCTGACAGTAGATCTGAAACGTGCCTAGGGGCAGCACAAACAAAAAGGTCAGCTCTAAAGATCTAAGTAGGTCCTTTCCTTGTCACGTGAGATGAACTGGGAAATAGCTGTATTATTTCTTATGACAATGGTGCATACTTCTGTGTGTCTGTTTATGATGTGTCTCTTGCTGTGGGGTCAAATTGAGAGTTGTTGTTAGAGTAGCCAAGCAGGAAGGCAAAATAATGGCCTAGATAAGGAACATCCCAGCAAGCACTCACACACCAGCCAAGTTATTAGCTGTAAAGAAGCTACCTGGTTGGTGCCAACAAAGTTACACAGCTGTTTTGCCAAGCGTGAAAACTGAGAGATCAAAAGACACTGGACAGGTAAAGGATTCATCCTGCAGAAAGGGAGAGGAAGGAAGGATTGACACAGTGAGAGGGTCTGCAGGGATAAAAACAAACCCTCAGATTCAGAAAGGAGGTCTGGGATAAACTGGACCTGCCTGAGCTATAGCTAGAGATGCTAAGCTTAGGTACGATGAGATGCATATATGACCTTTTGTTTTAAAGTCATTTTCCTAAATGCGGTGTTCCCTTTGGCAAATCAATACAGTACTTTGTTTTGAAGAGGCTCTTTCTGTGTCACTGCAAATTTATCCTGTCACAGGCTGCCGGAGTGAGAGGACCTACCAGTGTCAAATCTAGTTGGGCCTATCAGGTTAACAGTTGGGAAATGAGTGCTACAGCCCAAAGATCTAGTTTATGAGTGGTATGGCTGGGTGGTTCCACCCAGAGTGAGGGGCAGAAAGCCAGTGCTGTCCCTGGAGGGGTGCATTCAAGAGGAAGCGACAGGGGTCTAAAGTGCAGCTCGCCCTGTAACTGTGACACCGCTTGTAGACAAATCAGCACGAGAGAACAAATATTAACATTTGAGATAACTTCTCTGATGCCCAGTCAGCTGTGCAGGCATCTACCTTCATGATCAGGCTGCATGAGGGCGGTAGCAAACGTGTGAGGGAACAGATTGGTTGCATCTCTCCTCATCCCATTCATCTGAACAGTGTTTCCCTGGAACGCAGCTCCATGCACATCTGTGTCAGTGCCCAGACCCAGAAAGTGCCAAGACACAGTGTCCCCTTTACATACTTCCAGCTTGGGCAAATTATAGAACATAAATCCATTAATCGCTGCAACAGAAAAGAATTAAAACCACACAGTTACACACTAGCTAGGAGGTCACCTCTATATGCACATACCTACAGTATAGGGCAACCTATGGGAATTGCATATTGCTCTATGTTCCTCAGTACAGCTCACCAGCAATTCACCCCTGGTATTTGCTTGAGACATGCTTTTGGGCACAGCAGGACCTCATGTCCCATGACCCATTCTCCAAGACATTGCTATGTAGAGAATTTTCAAAAGAGGTGCCTTTTGATGCAAATCAGAAATTTCATTCCCAAGTCCACCTGATCTCTCTCTCTCCCCATGGCATGTCGAAGGTACCTGTACTGGGATCCTTAGGTGCCATGGCAGTAGTTAGCTATTCCAGAGTTTTTAGGACCAGTTAAAGATGGACCTAGGCCTCATAGTTCTGGACCCAAAGCTCATAATTCTGTTCTCACTGCCTACGTACAAGAGAGAACAGGGCCATACCATGCATCCGGTTGGACTCCTTGAAGCCTTCATCCTTTTTCACGAAAGCCTCTTCTGTCCTCAAATAGTATTTTATATTTGCAGGTAAATACCAGCTGAGGTTCTCATCAAATATACTGAACAGAAGATAAAATTCCTTGTCGATCCCTTTCTACAATAATAATCACAATAATGGTCATTCATTTTAAAAACACTCGGATCACCCATTAACTGTTAAAGTACAGGCTGCTTTGCATGATGGCAATTTCTAATTTTTTGTTTCTTAAGTTGTCTACTTCCACCTCCTAGGGGGCCCAATTCTGATGTCTTTATTCATGCTGAGTAGCACTTACTTTACAAGTGGTCCCAGAGCAGCACTGGGACCATATGTGCAGAGAGGTACCCCTCAGCATGAGTAAAGTGATCAGAATTTTGCCCAGACTGAAAAGCCATTCTCTCCTTCCCCCACAATCCATAAGGTCAGGTGCTGGACACTCCCCACTAGTTTCCAATAGGGTCAAAATCCGAACACCCCCCACTATGCAGGGTCTGGAGTTGGGCCCACCTAATACAAGATCACAATCCAGGATTGTTTCCTACCATCAAGACTTGAAAACTTTGTCGAGTCCAGTTTGAACTGACAGAAGCAATGAGACTTCCACAACTTTTCCTCAGGAACCTATTCCACACACTAATATGTTTCCCTATTAGGAGATCTTTAGCTGATATTTAGCCACAATTTCCATTTGCTCAGTTTCCTCCCCTTATTCTTACTAATACCCCCGTGGATCACTCTTAATTATTTGACCCTAGGATTTATTTACACCCTCAAATACCTGTAAATTGTTTATCATTATAACCTCCCTTCCACCTGCCAAGTTATACATAGTTTAATCTTTCCTCAAAATCAAACTCTCGTGCCCCTTAACTGGGTTTATTGGTCTCTTCTGAACTCTATTTAGTTTAGCCACATCATTCTGATCCAGAAAGCAAGATCTTCCAGGGAGGCTTTTAAAGCAAATGCTTTGCAGAGTTACCAGCAACTCCCCAATCCACATTACAACTTATTCAAAATCATGCAGCTAGTTTTGTCTTCTGTTGCCTCTGTTTGTCATATGTGGGTCTGTTACTTCAGTGCTGCCAGTGCTTCCTGTTCTCTTGCGTATTCATTGTGCTATCTTGGCAAAACCTGTGCAAAAGTGTTGAACATTTCTTCATTAAATTCCAAGGGAAAGTGTTAGTCCGACCTATGATTTCACTTATCTCCACATCACAAAAGCCTGCAGAACACCATCCATTTTATGTGCTTTTGTTGTAAAATCACCCCTTCATTTGAGTTCTTCTCAAAATGGGCTGAATTTAGAGTAGAACCTAGCTCCATTTGAAACTCAAAATGTTCCATCTTTCAAGCAAAAAATTCACAAACCTTTAGCAAAAAGGGGACTGTTTTCAACTTAGTATGAAAATGAAAATGATTTTCAATATTTTCAATTTTGTGGTGAATTTTTCACACAGCTCTCATTAATAATAGGAAGAAGAGGAAGAAAAAGAATAGGGCATTCTGCCCTACATATATTAGGACAAACGTATCCCTGTGTAATCCCATAACTGTCAATTTAGGATCAGACCAAGGATTTTGACAAAATCCACCTAAATGCAAAAGGTTTCTCTTTCCCTTAAATTAAACCCCAAAATTAGATTAGTCAAAGACCTCAGGAATCCAATGTGTTAGGCTTCTCCCATAAGACACTTCAATGCATGAAGTCTGCATGGTTGAGGCAGCGCCCATATTCTGCCTAGATGCTTTTATGTTCATCTGTGGGGCGCCCTCACCCGTATATTTTTAATTACATTTCAGTTACCAAAGTTTTATTGGGGTCTCCTTTCTCCAGTTATTTCTTCCCCAAAGACGAAGAACCTGAAACATTGCAGTGGGAGAGCTGACTCTACCTGCTTGTTGCTGGTGTTGAGAGTTCCAGGTCTGCAGATCACCAGAGGGCCCACTAAGCCGGAACTGGTATCTTGGATGGGATTTATCGCAGAGGAGTACATCCAGGTCAGGCAAGGAGGGTCATTCGCTGTGGGTCCAACGTGCTGTGGTACAGTCCAGCGGTATGTAAAATTATGGAGAGGCTCAACTGAAGCCCCATTCCATGACAGACCTTTAAAACACAAGATGCTGATATGTATTCATGTATACAGCCCCTTTTGCAAGCTCTGCAGCTCTTTAGTGTCATCTGCTACTGTGATTCATTTCACTCACCACCAAAGGGCAGCCAACTCCGGGGTAGAATGGGGCAGCCATTATATATATCTCAGAAATACAGTAGGGGCATATTTGCAGATTATTGGACATACATGTGTGCGCAAATTTAGTGTAGGTGTCATGACAGAGGTGGGCCTCATGGCATGAAATAAAGAAATATATCCAATTAAATCCTCAGGAGAATTTTGGTAGGTGGAATATAGCTATAATTACAGTGTGACCAGGGATATAAACCTCTGCTCTTGAAACAACCATCACAGGATCTTTAGGGGCCAGAAATTGTCAGCACCGTGATTTCATCTCTCCTCCAAGAGATAGTAGCTCCAGCACCATCTCCTCTCCAGTGCCACGCTGGTCAGTGGTTCAGTCACAGGTCAAAGGGAAGAACATCCCCTACTGCATCACCAGCCCCACTTCTCATGGTACGCTAGCCAAGCAGGCCCCGCTTTACTCAGCTAGTGAGATTGGAGAGGACCACCACCCAGAGGGGTGTGGCTACAGACTGTGGAACCATACCACAGGGGTTGTCATTGCCTCAGTTTAGAAAGAGGGGGTGGGATGAAGTAACAAACCGTCATGGTACCGCGTTCCTTCCCATTCCTTTCCATAAAACACACCATGGGGCTGGATACTGAAGGGCCAAGAGGCTTTGTTAGCAAATGTCACCAAGACGGTGTCCCCCACTTCAGCTTTTATCACTGGACCTGCAGAGAGAGAGAGGATAATAGAGTGATTTCCAAGATAACTGGACAAAGCAGGCTATCAATGGTCATTTTCTACCCAGAGTTCACAGCCACAGATGACTAACAACAATGAGTATAGCAAAACTGCCATCTGTCTGGTTTTGGCCATGCTAAGTAGGACTGCTAGCCCTTCAGGCAGACTGCATTCAGGGCACGGAGGGGAAAACTATTTAAAAGTAAAATAGCTTGAAGTTTGACTGAGAGAATTCAGTGAAGAGGTTACTCCAGGTCCAAAAGGCTGGGATTAAATGGGAGGGAGAGGGAGAGCTACCCCCTATTCCTTAGCTGGTGCAGTGAGAATTCCCCATCCTGATTTATGTCCTGTGCCTACTCATCACCCTGATCCGACTTTAAATCAATGACCAAAGTTCCACTGACTTCAGCGTGATCAGATCAGGCCTTTCATCTCCCTAATGGCCTGTATGAGAACTAACCCCAACCAGCCAGACTAATCGATCTATTAATCTAATCTAATCTGATCTATCACATTCCTGTTGTGTCTCTCACCAGAGGATTATCTAGGCATCAAATGCTCAAATTATAGATGGTATTAAAATTATTCAAAGGAATTAATGCTGTGCCCCTCCATGCATGATTCATTTGCTCTCCAAGTCCCACTCCTTTTGTCTCATTATTATCTGATCACAAAGAGCACTGCCAGCTCCTCCCGGGAAGAAGTTTCTAAGTAGAAAGTGGGGTTCGTATTGTGCCCTGAAGACACAGTCAGAAACACATAATCAGAAGCTCAGGCAGACGAGCTCTTTGCTGTGATTTGTTTAGTCAGAGATAGGGGTATAATGTGTTCCTTGCCCCTTCCTGGTAGCTTCCAAAAGTTGCTGTGGCAGAATAATACTGGGTCCCCCCAGTCACAAGACCAACAGCCCCCCCCCCCCCCCCAGTATAGGTCTTCCTTGCTCTAAAGAGCTGCAGTGTAATGTCATCCAGGAAGCACCTCCACCACAGAGGACGTTACTTCTAGGAATTATTGGACAGTGCCAGCCAATCAGCATTTCTCTGGTGCTGATAGATCATTCTAGAAGGTGCTGTAATAGGTTTATGTTGCCAGATAATCCCTACCAAGTATCCCAAGATGCATCTCTTCTTCTGACCGTTGTTTTTCTAGCCGGAACGTTGCATCAGTATATTCCACATACTTGGCCTTCCAGTAGGTTCCCCCAATCCGCCTGGCGCTATGCTTGAAGAACTGCTCAGAAGAACTAAACACAAAGAACAATTTTCATGTTCTTTTACAAAGAGGCAAACTCCCCTGCCCCCATCAGGGCAGTGACAGCAGCAGCTCTCAGCTCTGCAGCCCTTCAAATTGAGTCTAAACCTCTGATTTTGAAAATCCAGCAGTGCCAAGTATTGTAATGCCGTTAGGTAGCACTTTTCATCCAGGAGTGTGACAAAGCCCTTTACAAACTGATAGGCAGACTTTATGTAGGGATCACCTCACTCTCCCCAGGAATGCAGCCAACTCTGTGCTGGAACATGGCCACTGTTTAATAGTTACACAGCAAGTATATACAACCGTTTGGGCTCAGGATTCACAGAATAGTATATCCAAATGAAACTGCAGTACTGACTCAGAAGGAAAGATGCCCTCTATTGAATCAACACCACTTCAACAACACTTTCCATGGAGGTCTTAGGAAAGCACTATGAGAATTGGGATGTTTTGGGTAGTGGCAATCCTAACTCTAAAAGATACACACATGAAATGAAAAGAGACTAGTTCCTTCTCGCCGTCCCCTCCCCTGCATTTCAAAATGTGCCCTGCAGGAGAAACAGCAGAGTCTAGTGGAGAGAGAACAGAGCCTGGGACTCTTGAGATCAAACTGTGGCTCTGCTCCTGGCTCACTCTGTGGTGTGTTGGGCAAGTCACTTAACCTCTGTGCATGTCAAGTTTTCCCATGTGTAAAATGGGCATGACATTTACCACCTCCCAGGGATGAGTGTGAGAATTCATTAGTTTCTATTTGCAACGTGTTCTGAAAATATTAAACACCCTTATATATGCTAAGTATTATTTCAGCTGTTTGGAATGAAAGTATGTAAAACTCTCAAGAGAGCTATTCATTTAAATCGCTCTGCATTTGGGGCTAGATTTCACGAAGAAGGCTAGATGGAAGCTGAATGTAAATCCGTAGTCCATCTATGCCACCCTGTGTCTGCCACAGGATTTGCTTTTTTAATTGTAGTTACTTTCTTTTATCAAACTTGCAGGCTTCTTGCTAAGTCAGGTACAGTGAGTGGAGATGGAACTTGGAGGCAACTGTGATGTGTCCCTCAACCATACAGCATGCTGGGATACCTGGAAGCTTTGTGAATGTATGTTATGTGAATTGCATGTTAAACCATTCCATTGAAAAAGGCATTCCAAATTTCCTTGAGAGTGTTGTATTCCTTGTATTCCAGACAATGGCTACAGATTTTAGTACAGTGCCTTGCATGCAAAAATCCTCTTACCTGCCTGGCTCCTGAAGACTTTTCCCGGTGCTCTGGTCAAGACCTGAGGGGCCATAATTCCACTGTACTTCCTTTGTAGCTATATAGTATCTCCGAACTATCCCTTTCAGGGAGGACTCCGGAGCTTTCTGAGAACACAGTCTGACTTCGTAGACTGCTTCCATTCCAGCTGTACATGGAAGAAGCAAATGCACACTTAACTCCTGTCTGCCACTCTGAATGGAAGGTGGACAGGGGAAGTATTTCCACAGTGCACCACCCATTCTCTTTGCACAAGTCATTGAGCCCAGTTGTCCCAAAGTATGCATGGCTGGGAGTGAGTGTTTAGGCAATTGCTTCACATAGGAGAGTTTTCTTTTCCAGCAGGCCTGGGTTCATACCATAAATACAGGACATTGCATTAGGGTGGTTGGTGGACAAAAATAGCCCTCAGCCACTCCCATGTGTACCATACAGGTACATCCTGGAGAGACTACAGGTCCCAGCATGCAGTGCTCCACTCTGATGTAAAGCGCCTTCTGCAGCTGCTCCAGTCCTGTGATATTCAGTGCTGAACAAGAGATGTCATATCTGGCATCTGTAATCCCTGGAGGCTGCACCTGCATATTAAAGACCACGGTGGCTGTAACTCACCAGTTTTATGCAATATAGGGGGAGCCATAAGATCAAATCATTGATTACACAGCAGGGGAAGTCCTTTTACCATGGGCATTGCCCACAAGACTGTTCTGCTTCATCCTGTAATGTCAAGGGGCCACCGTGGGGAAGTGAATGGGGGCCACAGAGTGCAGGACAGATTCCAGACTGTGCCTTACCTTGCAGGTGATTGTTGACCTGACAGTTCAGAAGCCATTTCCCAGCGTTACTGGGGATCATGTCAGCTGTAACAAAAGTGGCTGGAAAGAGGCTGACCACATTGGACCTGTGGCCTCTGACGGTGAGTGTCTGTCCATGGAAGAAGACTGTGTGAGTGTCAGTCTCACTGCCCATCCCAAAGAGGTGCCATGCCACGTGATCCCCAACACACATTGTCATCTCAGGTAGGTTTCCATACACATAACCATTAATAGCTGTAAAAACAAGTGAATCAGAAGCAGAGATCAGGAATGGGGTGGAGGTAGAGTTCACAGCTCCATCCTGCAAGGTCCCATTACAGAAACACTGGACATTCAGAAAACAGGTCTCAACAGAACACCTTTCTCTTCTCCTGCCCAATCCTGGGGAGCCTGCTTCCACAAATCATTTTCTAAGATGGATCTTATTCTGGATATCAGATTAATGGCCACACGTTCACTGAAGGTAAAAGCCAAAACCCTGACAAAAATTATGATTGTTTTGATGGTGCTGATGTGGCTGCTTCTATGATGGTGCATCTTTCAGCACAAGGTCTCATTGGCTTCTCAAACCATCCCTGCACACATCAAATGAGTCGGCACTTCAGGGTATCAGGGAAGGAGATCCCCAGGCATGGAATGACTGGGCAAAGCCAGTGTGAAAGGTAGCACTCACCATGCATTCTGTTGCTCACTTGGAACTCCTCATCTTCCTTATCAACAGATTCTGGGTCTGTGCAGAATGATGCAATATTGTCATCCAGGTGCCAGCTCAGGTTCTCATCAATCACGCTGAACATGAGAAAGAAATCAAGGTCCACGTCGTGCCGTCTTTGAGCTGTGCCAGTCAGAGCTCCTAGGGCAAGAGAGAGGATGAGTAACTCCCACTGTAAAGCAGAGATCTATCAATGGATTAAGTGAGATGATTGCTGTTAATTCACCAACAGCATGAGAGTCCTGTTCTCCCTGATTTTCCAGGCCAGACTATCACTGAGGTCTGCCAATGCACCTCACCCTAGACCTTCAATACTCCCTGCTATTCCATTCCTAAATTCCAATGTGTCTCGCTTCTGATTTACAGCACTCCCTGCTGTCCTGGATCTTTCAACAGTGTTGTCACTCTTGCTGAAATCCTGTAGGGTTTGGAGGAGGTTTGAGGGATTTGCCTTTCTTTCTTTCTTTCTCTTTCTTTCTTTCTTTCTTTCTTTCTTTCTTTCTTTCTTTCTTTCTTTCTTTCTTTCTTTCTTTCTTTCTTTCTTTCTTTCTTTCTATGTACAAATGGGGTCTTGAATGAGATCCCTGCACTACTTTCCACTTGTGCATTTGAACTGATCCACAGAGCTGAGAAGTTAATGTACTGACTCTCTAAGCCACAATAACAATCAGAATCAATCTAGAAATTGAGAACTATCTCAGATTACATATAAATTCCACATTAACTAGATAGCTATCTAACAAAGCATCACTGCTTGCCTTACCATAACTGAGATCATTGCAAAGTCTTCAGTTTGTGTGAAGTTGTAACTCTGAGCTGTCTTTCCCCTGAGGTTTTACCTTCTTTGCATGTCAGTAATGGCCCAATCAACCCAGAAGCAATGTCCTTCGGGGCATCAGTGTGAGAGTGGTAGACCCAGGTCAAGCAGGTTGGGTCATCAGCCATCGGGCTGTGATCTTCAGGGACAGTCCAAGTATATGTGTGATTCCCTCCTGGTGGAACAGCATCGTCCTTCTTATGATTCTGTGAGGATGCATCGGGGTACAGGGACCCTGGAATAATTGAGCAATCACAGCATCCATTCAAGTTTGGCAGAGAATATATAACATATAAAGCTGTACTGCATTTCTCACACTAGATACAGCACAGATAGCTGCAAGTTACTTTTTCAACTTCTGTAGCACCTTTCAAGTTAAGATTCACACCACGTAAGTAATGTAATCATCATTTTTCCAATGGGCAAACTGAGGCTCAGAGAAGTTGTTAAGTGACTTTGCCCAGTATGCTGGTGGCTGAGCCAGAAAGGTGACTCATGGTCCCATGTTCTAATAATTGCTTTTTTATAGTCTCATTGGAAAACAGAGAACTGTGCTAAGTGTTCAGTTCAAATCTGCAGTATGCCAGAAATAGTTCCTTTCTAAATTCTCTGGGACTATTTCAAACAGTGACTCTCTGTTCTGATATTCTATCATTCCTGTGGCACCTACAAGATTCATCACGTTAAAGACTCTAAATATGCGTAGCACTATAATATAAACATTCATTAGCTACTACCTTGCCGGTCCTCAGCTCCTGTATTCTGGCAATGAGAATGTTACTGATATTGTGTTCTTTAGGAAGGACTTTGGACATTCCGTTAAGGAGTTCATGTTTGGAAAAAGTGCATCCAACTCAGATGGTACCATACTGCTTAGAAACTCACTAACCCTGCATCCGGTGGTATTGCTAAAAGCCTACGTAACTATAGCAGTTTTCCAGGTGATATTGCTTTGAGCCAACCCAAACATGTCCCCTTCTCAGCTGGCTTTGCTTTCTTATATTCTCCTAAATTCACAGTGGGGAAACTGAATCTGAACTCAGCAGGGGCTCATTTACCTTCTGAGTCCTTCTTGTAGAAGACGCCATGAGGATGGACCGTATGTGGCCGGTTGGCAAAGTTTTTTAGGTGCACGGTAATGGTGTCACCCACTTCTGCTCGTATGATGGGCCCAAGAAATCCCAGCCAGGCAGGTTTGGGGATCTCTGTTGTATATGTGGAGTCTGAGTATTGCTTATACACAGATTTTTTGTAAGTGCTTCCCACCCTGTCCTTGCCAGGCTGGAGGAATGTAGAGGCTTCTCTGTTAAATTCAAAACAGGTAACAGATAGTGAATAATGTGCCATCTACTACAGCTGCATAACATGGAGAATAGTGATAACAGATTTCAGAGTAGCAGCCGTGTTAGTCTGTATTCGCAAAAAGAAAAGGAGTACTTGTGGCACCTTAGAGACTAACAAATTTATTAGAGCATAAGCTTTCGTGAGCTACAGCTCACTTCATCGGATGCATTTGGTGGAAAAAACAGAGGAGAGATTTATATACACACACACAGAGAACATGAAACAATGGGTTTATCACACACTCTAAGGAGAGTGATCACTTAAGATAAGCCATCACCAGCAGCAGAGGGGGGAAAGGAGGAAAACCTTTCATAGTGACAAGCAAGGTAGGCTAATTCCTTTCCTTTCCCCCCCCTGCTGCTGGTGATGGCTTATCTTAAGTGATCACTTTCCTTATAGTGTGTATGATAAACCCATTGTTTCATGTTCTCTGTGTGTGTGTATATAAATCTCTCCTCTGTTATTTCCACCAAATGCATCCGATGAAGTGAGCTGTAGCTCACAAAAGCTTATGCTCTAATAAATTTGTTAGTCTCTAAGGTGCCACAAGTACTCCTTTTCTTTTAGTGATAACAGAGACACCTAATGTAGCTCCCTCAGCTGACTCCTAGAGCCTCTGCTGTGCCAGCGCTCTATCCCTACTCCTAGTCCAGCATTGTGCTTCCTCTTCCAGGACCCTATAGCAGCTCTGGGAATGCAATCCGACTGGACAATAATACTGGCCTCTCTACTCTTATCTGGTTTTTGAGTGTTGTAAAATATGAGAGGAACTGACACAATATAATAGATCAGCACAGCAGACCATCTAGATTGAGACTTGGTCTCTGGCTATGGTCAGTGCTGAATGCTTCAGGGAAAGACCTGACACTGTTCCCCTAAATGACAGGTTTCAGAGTAGCAGCCGTGTTAGTCTGTATTCGCAAAAAGAAAAGGAGTACTTCATGCATCTGATGAAGTGAGCTGTAGCTCACGAAAGCTTATGCTCTAATAAATTTGTTAGTCTCTAAGGTGCCACAAGTACTCCTTTTCTTTTTGTCCCCCTAAATGTATTTAACTGTGGATGCTATAGAGTGGTGGGATGGGAGGAAATTTCTCTTATCTGGTGATCATTTTATGCACTAAAGAATGAAGTCGAGAGCCCTAGTGATTGCTATCCTACCTATTGTTCTAGTCCTTTAAATCTATTTCAGTGCTTAATTCTAGTGCAGATGGGAGCTATGCTCTGTGAGTTGCAAGGGGAAAAAAAATCTCCTGAGCTCTCTCACAAAGACTAACACAAGAAAAGAGGATGAGTTTCTAGTCAAAAGCTGATGTGAAATATTAGTGGAAAGATCAGTCAGCTCAGGCTGAAGTGTCCCCAGTACATATCTAACCTTCAGAGTTTAAACCTCTTACAAGTGTCCAAAGCTCAATACAACAGTGGATTGCTTTTTTTTTTTTTAATCATTTCCTACTAGATGAGAGGTGAATCTTGGCTCAAGTAGTAGTGTATCAGGTCATAATGGAAGGAGAAGATATTTTTTCCTAGGAATCATCATTGCTGCAGCAATAAAAATAGTCGAGGCACATGGGCAAATAGAAAAACTGTTCTTTATGGGCTCAGTGCTGTACCACTGAAGTCAACCCCGAGCTTTGTCATTCACTGCAATACAGAAGGTTGGGGCTCTAGGTATGCAGCTCAGAGCGGCACTACATCCACAAAATCACTCCTGCAGCCAGCCCTTCTATGTAGCTGGGCTAGAGCAAATGTTTTAAAAAGGGATAAGAGAACCTGGCAGTGACTTAAATTTTATGAAATCTTATAAAAATGATATAATGTACTGTAATAAATGGTAGCTTTTATTTAGCACTTTTCATCTCAGGGTGCTTTATGAAGGAGATCAGTATCATTATCCCTGTTTTAGAGGCACAGGGAGGGAAAGGGACATGCCTGGCAAAAAGCACAGGCACACAAACACATACACTCTCTCTCTCTCTCGTTCTCAAAAGGTTGAAGCTGTTTCCATTTCAAAATTAAAGCCCTGAAGTTCTTTCAATAATTTTTGTGATTTATTTTAGAATATATATATATTCAAAATGTGTCTGAAAAATATTGACATTTTGCCAGCCCGATGCACGTGATCTAAATAGTTATTTAAAATAATCTGTTTACTGCAAATCTAGTTTAGTTTTCAAACCAAGGCAATATTTTCAACTAAAAAACTTTTCCTTCATAATGTTTTAACTAGTTTTATTATTTATTTCCCTGTGGAAATGAGTTCCACAGACTAATTCTATGTTTAATCTCAGTGACTGTTTCTTTGTTCTTGTATTATTATGAGAGAAGGTAAATAGAAACACAAGATTTACCCTCTCTAAAATATTCATTATTTTATATGTATTTTCTATTATGTCCCTACTTCTTTGTCTTCTTTATAAACTAATTAGTCCCAACCTATTAAATATCTCAATATATGAAAATCTTTGCTGGCCTCTGATCATTTCTGTTGCCTTTGTCTGAACCATTTCTATTTCTGCTATATACTTTTTGAAATAAGTGACCCAACTGTATAAAGAATTCATGGTGACAGTGTAGCACTGAGAAAGCTTGGCCAGGAAATGGATTTTATTTACCATGAAAAATTTTAACAGGAAATGCAGTTTTCATTTTCAGAGAATGCTTTTTTCAGAATTTTTCTCAAGTTGCCATTTAAAAGACTTGGTTGGTTTGATTTAGTTTTTTGTTTTTGAAAACCAGAAACCAAATATGTTTTTGTTTTTTATTATTGAAAACAATTTTTTTCTCAGTTTTCAGGCTTTGGGGTTTTCAACAAAACTCTGAACATTTTTGATGAAAACATAAGCTTTCTTGCAAAAAATTCCACTTAGTCAAAAAGGTATTTTTTGTCAAAATACATTTTTGACTAGCTCTAACTGCTTGTGTATATAATGGCATAAAATGTGCAGGCTTCAAGGAACATAAACAGATCATCAGCTAGGGTCAGGAAGAAATAAACCCTATGATACAGCATTGTGCAATGGGGTGCATTCTAAAGGGTTTGCACTTTCCTCAAAATCATCTGGAATTGATCAATGTATATTGGACTAGATCGATCATTGGCCTGTCCCAACGTGGTAATTTCTATGTTCCGATGATAAAAACAGGTTAACCATTAAGCCAATAAAGATCAGACACGGCACAACGTCACCTGCTTCCTTAATAAAACTTCTTGCATAAACCTCCTGACCCTTTAGCTTTTTTAGACTCAAATACTTATAGTTGTTAAACATACGGTTCATCTTCAATGCTTCGATCTGTGATTATGTTCTTCCCTGTTGGAGCATAATTCCATTCCACCTCACAGATACCCAGGTAATAGACTCTGGTGGCACCTTCAGCAAAGATGGGCAGCAGTAGCAAGTGAAGGAAAAACAGAGACTGAGGCAGCAGTTGCCAACAAGATTCCATCCCAGCTCAAGGCGAAGGTTCTTCAGGAGCAGGCAACTGCTTTTTCGGTAAAGAAAAAGAAAAAAAAGAATCTGAAGTAATGGGACAACAATCAGGCTTTCACTCTCGTACCTTAATCCTAAGCAGTGTGGTTTGAAGGTCCGGGATGTTCTGAGAACATGGGAAGGAATCAACATGTAAAAACTTCTGGTGTCACCATTTAATTATACCAGAATGAATGGGAAAATTAACAAGGATTCTCAGCTCCCATGCTTCAAGCATAAGGTTGTCACTGGCTCCAGGATGAGAAAAAAATCCTCCATCCACCCCCCAACCCCACACACCCCCGGTCTATTAATGTACCACAAAGTGTACTGAAGGAGTTATACCTTCCTCAACAGCATCTGACACTGGCCACTAACGGAGACAGGGCAATGGACTATTGACAATTGGCCTGTCATAATGGGGTAATTCCTATAGGGTGGAGAGGGGCTTGGCATGCCTAAAAAATCCTGACTATCTCTCATGCTAACCTAGCCAACTTTCTCAACTGTTTCATTGGATATAGGTTTCAGAGTAGCAGCCGTGAGCTGTAGCTCACAAAAGCTTATGCTCAAATAAATTTGTTAGTCTCTAAGGTGCCACAAGTACTCCTTTTCATTGGATATAGTATTCTCCTAAACTGCCTGTCCTGTAGTTTTGGGTCATGTCGCTGTGCATTGTAAAACTACTGTGCTTCACTGTGGGTGTTTGTACTGCCATGGTGGGTTAAGTAGGTCCTTATAAATCTGTTTCTAATGTGCTTTGGGGTCCTTCTGAATAAAAACCACTATAAGTTATCATTGCCTTTACTAGCCCTCCAACTATCTCTTGTGCTAACACAGAGAGCTAATGGATAGAATCCTGAACCAATTCATTTGTCCTCAGTAATTAATGGTAACTGGAAGACAGCATTGTTAATCAATCCCAGATAGTCATTCAGTTTACAAGGCTGAGCTTTCCACTCCTGGGTACTCAACTTGGAAAACTCCTCTTTGTGGTATACCCAAATGCGTGAACTGTTCCCACAAACTCCTCTGCTCCAAATGAGCAGTTTCTGAATTCGTGAGAAATTTCTACTCTACAATCCAATAATATGAAGGTCTCCTAGTGTTTTTCATCAGTAGCTTTCAATGCACTTTGCAAAGGAGATAAGTATCATACCCATTTTACAGATGGGGAAACAAAGGCATAGAGAAGTGAAATAACTTTCCCAAGGCCTCCCAGCATGCTACTAGGGGAGATAAGACTAGAACAAAGGTCTCATGCTACTACTCCATCCACTAAACCACAATTAGGGTAATTATTAGCTACTTGGAAATAAAAGGACTGTGTATACATACACTCATGCTGTTCTTTAAAATAGGTTTCAAACGAATTTGTTAACTAACCTGTACATGTGTTATTCAACACACACACAAATATCATGTTGAATAGAGAGAGGCAGCAGTGACCAGTCAAGAGGAGGAATAGATGGTGTAAAAAGATGGATTAGCCTAAAACCTCTTACCCTATTAACATTAATCGCTGAGAAAGGGTAATCTGTTGACTCCTCTAAGAAGTGGCTCATTAGCCACCTGGATATAAATGAGGTGGCAGGGGCCCTCTGGGGGAAAGGATTTCTGGGATGTGATTCAGTAGTCCTGAAGGAGGCTATCTAAGAGCAGTCAAATGTGGGGAGAAGGTGTGGGCTAATCTTCATACTTGGTTCACAAAACCAGATTTCAGGAAGGGAGTGAGTTTGGACTTTATATCAAGTATGGATAGTGGCTTTTAAGCAGACTGGGAAAGGAGCCACTTACAGGTGAGTCACTTGTTCTAGCAATCCAATATGATAGCATTAGCTGGTTTACTGAATACATTTTACTTGCATGGATGTCCACCCAAAACTAAACTTCCAGTGAATTTTCCAGGCCTAATGCAAAAACCTGAAATGGAATCTTTGAAAGATCCCAAAGAGAGGTAATCTCAAAGACCAGGTCAGGAGCAAAGTAGGAGTTTGATTTAGGATACTACACTTTCCTGTGCTCCATTTCTATGAAATGGTGAAGCAGCTTATCTTAACTAAGATTCATAGAGCCTGATTCTGCTATAACTCACACCTGTTTTACCATGGTGCAACTCCATTGACTTCTAAGGAGTTATTGCTGATTTTATACTCCGGTAAAAAAAAAATCAGCATTGAGTCTGTGAACTGAAGGAGAGGAAACAGATGTTTCAACTCCCTTATTCTAATCACCTTTGAAATAGATGCATCTGTTTAGATGCTAAAACATACATTAAACATCTTAAAGCCAGATGTTGTTCTCTGATATTATAAGAAATGCATATACAGGAAGAAAACTACTATACTTTACTTCTCTCCTTGTGGCATGTGAAACTCCATATTATCACGTTTAAATCACTCCTTGTCTTGACTGTCACCCTTCCACCACTAAGAAACCTCTCCCCAAGAAAAAGAAGAAAGTATTAAATTAACTTATCTGCTGTTTTACTTACTCTGTTGAGCTGGGTTAGAAACAGGCAAGGTTGAACAGGTTAGTCATTCCTGAGATTCTCTTTAACTGCCTAGAGCCATGTAGAAATAATATCCACATATGTAGAGGGGGGCAAAGTCCAGGTCATAAAAAAGAGAGATGCCTGGCCTTTAATTGATAGGTCTGAGCCGTGGGTTGTCTCAGGAATGTTCTAGACACTGAATAGTCCCCATGTGAGCAGCCTGACTGGCTATATTCAGGTCACAAATACTATAGACATAGTCTATAGACATAGATGCCCACATAGGCATCACTCCTAATTAGGGCCCTCCCAAATTCACAGTCCACTTTAGTAAATTTCATGGTTGTACGATTTTAAAAATTTGAAATTTCATGGTGGTGTAAACATGGGGATCCTGATCCAAAAGGGGGCCATAGGGGTATCGAGGCTATTGTAGGGGGGTTGTGGTATTGCCACTCTTATTTCTGTGCTGTGCTGGCAGCAGCATTGTCATCAGAGCTGTGTGGTTGGAGAGTGGTGGCTGCTAGCTGGGCACCCAGCTCGGAAGGGGGTGCTGCTGCCAGCAGTAGCACGGAAGTGAGGGTGGCATGGTATGGTACTACTCCCCTGCCCCCTTACTTCTATGCTGCTGCTGGAGATGGGTCTGACCTGGCACTGGGAGCAGCTCATGCAGGGGAAGAGGAAGTCCTGTCCCTCTGCAGTCCAGTTGGGACTAGCAGCTGGAGCTGGCGCAGGGTAGGAGCCCCGGCTGGGGTGTCCCCCTAGCCCTGCCCCTCCCGGAGCTCCTGTGTGTGTGTGTGTTTAAAGAGGCCTTGAACTGGCTGTGTTTATGGGGTGGGGAAGGTGTGACCACTAGGTGGTTGTCCACATTGTCCCCCTGTAAGGCTGGCTCTGCCCCCCCGCCCCCCCAAGTGATGCCTTTGGAGCTGAATTCCAGGCCAGTAGCCACTGCTCTCTGGCTGCCCAGCTCTGAAGGCAGCTCAGAAGTAAGGATGGCAATACTGCAACCTGCTTACAATAGCCAGATTTCACAGGGGAGACCATATTTCATGGTCTGTGACATGTTTTTCACGGCTGGGAATTTGGTAGGGCCCTACCCATAATTTAAAAATAATATCTGCACATCCATGTTTGTTTTTGCTTTGAGCTTTTAAAAGCTATCGCAACCTCTCCAGGCGGTGCCACGTCTGAGGATTAATTATGAAACAGGAAATCAGGTCTTTATTTTTTTTGACAGGGAGGAAGCAAATGATACTAATATTGTTAATTACATGATAGGAGAAATGCAGTGCAGATATCAGATACCACACAATAGACACTTCCCGTTCGTTCTTTCTCATGCTTTCATTTAGAAGCCAACTGGGTAGGGGGGCCTCTTCCACTCTGCCCCTCGTTCATCTTTCCTGCTTTGCCATCAGGTGCCCTGCCATGGTGACTCTCCATCTGAGGACTGAACACCACTGCATTGTTTTGTGCCTTGGACAGAGGAGGAGAGATCACTTCAGAGTGATAGGGGGTTAAGCATGCTGCTCTCTCCACAAGGCTCTGAGCCTAGGAACAGAAATTCATATTTGATCTCCATTGGGACAGTGGAGTATATATCCCGTGGCGTCAGCCTCTAAATGCTTTTAATGCAAGGATTTTAAATAAAATATACAAATGCATGTACTTGTTAAAATGCCTCAGTGAGTCCCAGTGTGCTAAATTAATTTGCTGCAAGCAACAGAAACAATTATATTAATAATGCACATAAGCCTGGGCAGCTGGGACTAAATAACCTGGTACTTCAGCTGCAAAAACACAGGCTTCTACCACTTGAGCTGTCGGAACTCCCTTGGCTAATGCTAGTAATGGGTCCCAAACGTTTGTTTTTAAATTAATTCCCTAGCACAGCCTTGGCTGCAGAACATGAAGAAAATGGTGTAGCTTCATAGAGAAACTACAGATGTAGAGAATTCAAATACCTATAAGGCTAGAAGTTTTTATAATATTTGTCTACTGTTGCAACTGCAGATTAGCTGACTCCTGTCCTAATTATGTCTATAAAAACAGACCTATTAGAAAAGATCTGGTAGGGTTGTTTCAAACATGTTATCTATCTTTATCTCTGCATTGCAGCTAGACTCAGCCCAAAAAGAATGCACCTGTGAGACGTGAAGTATTGCTAAGTGTAAGTACTGAAAAGTCATAAGTCAGTCCCCCAAAAATAACACATGGAAAAAATAATGGAGAATTTTTTTAAAAGTTTGTGTGTGTGTGTGTGTGTGTGTGTGTGTCTGTCTTTTGGGCACACTCTGGCTCTCCACAAGGAAGACTAGAAACTTTGGCCTTGATCCACAAAGATATTAGGATGCCTAAATCCCACCATGGCAACCCACAATTCCTGCTGAACCCTGTAAGGCATTGAGTGAGTTTAGGCATTAAGTTTTCAAAGTTCCCTAAGCAGCTATGTTTCTGTGTCTGGGCATGCACAGTGCTGCCTCACTCAAGCCAACAAGCAAGTAACCAACCAGGGAAGACGGGCATTTGGCTACCTAAGCTGCAGGTGGGGTGTGATGTGGTAGCTATACTCGGAGGTAGGGTTGCCTACCCTCCAAGATTGGCCTGGAATCCCCAGGGATTAAAGACTGTCATGTGATAATCTCCAGGAATACATCCAACCAAAACTGGCAACCATAGAAGCTATCTCGTAGATCAAGTCCCATTCAAAATCTAGATGGAGGAAAAAGTTGTGCCCCCCTTATAACATTTAGTCCACTGGTTTGAGTACTTACCTGGGAAGTGGGAGACCCAGGATCATTCTCCCCCGCCCCCAGCAAGAGGTAGGGGGACGATCTGATCAGGGGTCCATCTCCCACCTCTCAGGGGAGGTGCTCTAACCGCTAGGCTAAAGCCTACAAGGAGGACAGCACCATTGTCACGACCTCCTCCTGCTGTTTTGCATGGCGGGAGGTAGCTGCCCCTGAAAAAGCACCTAATCTGCCTGACTGCAGGTGTTGGGTTCCTCTGTGTGAATGGCTAAGCAGAGAGACGCTTAGCACGCATCCTGCTCCTTGGCATTGCCCTTTGCCTCGGCTAGGCGGCTCGCCAGGTAGCTTAGACACGCTGGCTGGGCGCATGGCCCTCCTAGGGGCCTGTTGCTGCCATTCGCCGAAAAGGGAGCCTAGGCGCCTAACGCGGGCTTCGCGTGTCGCCCTCGTGTGCTGAAGCGGCAGCCGCCAAGCTGCTCAGTTGCCCCCCCAGCCCCATCCCTGGGTGGCTCCCACCCTTGTGACAGGAAAGCGGAGTCTCCCCTTAGGACGGGTCTGCAGGGAGCAGCCGCTTTCGGAAAGAGCATCCAGTAAAAGCCTGACCCTTGGCACGAGGTCATGTGCACGTGGGTGGGCTGCTACCCCTCCCCCCCCCCCCAAGTGGGGGCCAGCTGCGGGAGGCTGAGGCGCTGAGCGCCCCCAACTTGAGCCTGTCGCCACCTAAACCTGCTCCCCCTCCCCCTCACGAGCGGCCCCTCCCTGCCCCGGTGGATTAGCCCCTGTCCCGGGGCCAGGTTTAAACCGTGGCTGCGAGGCCATTCACCCCCCAAGCTGCGCAACGTCGCGCCTTAGGTGGCTTGGCCCCTTTCAAGGACATTCCAGCGAGGCCCCGCCCCTCGGCTCGTTCCTCTCCGAGCCATAACAACCGCCACGCTCGGGGGGAGGGGGGGGGGCGACGGCGCCAGCCAATGAAGAGGCTCGTGAAGCGCCCCTCACGTAGCGTCGTTGGCTTCCGGGCGGGCCCTTGCGCGCGGCTGTCCGTTGCGTGGTGCGTCGTCTCCGATCTGTGCGCGAGGATGAAGGAAGCGGCGGCGGCGGCCGGCGCTCCCGGCGCCGCCCCCGTGCCCGGCTTCCTGGCGAAGCTCTGGGCCTTGGTGGAGGACCCGGGCAGCGACGATGTGATCGCCTGGGGCCGGGTAAGCCCCCCCCCCCCCACCCCCCGCGGGTCAAGGCGCATGCGTGGCAGCGCTACTAGCCTCAGCATCCTGGGGCGTGCGAGAGAGGAGGTGGGCGGTGCGGGGAGGCAGGGGCAGGAGGAGATCGGGCATGCCGGGGAGGTGGGCGGTGCGGGGAGGCAGGGGCAGGAGGAGATCATGCCCAGTATGTACGACATGGTGCGTTAGTAGTGCAGCAGCACACAGGGGCAGCGTTTGCAGGGGTTAGAGCTAGTGCACGAGTAGTCCTCGTGTGTGCACGTGCACTATGCAGCTTATGCTCACTAAGTGAGAAGGGGTGGGTGTGTAAAACAGGGTGGTCAAATAGGTGGACTGTAGGCCAAATCTGGGCCACCAGACGTTCTTGACTGGACCCTGAAATTTTATTCTTTACTCTGGAGTCTGGACCCTGACAAAAAATAATTAAGTACTTCATGTATAAAGTCTGGGTATATGTTGCATGCACACATAGTTGTAGGTAGATATGCCAGGAAAACAGCCTCCGGTGGTGGGTCTTGGGTTTCAGATCCCTGAAAGGGGCACAGTAGTCTGGAAAGGTTGAGCACCACTGTCATATACTGACAGGTTTCAGAGAGTAGCAGCCGTGTTAGTCTGTATTTGCAAAAAAAAAAAAAAAAAAAAAGACTTGTGGCAACTTAGACTAACAAAAATGTATTTGTTAGTCTCTAAGGTGCCACAAGTACTCCTTTTCTTTTTGTCATATACTATGCGAGTGCCTTCATGTTGCTAGGATTACCCTTAGTTGCACTATGCTATGTCTACACTGGGAACTTCAAAGCACTACCATGGGAATGCTCCCGTGGCAGCGCTTTGAAGTGCGAGTGTGGTCGCGTGTAAGCGCGAGGAGAGAGCTCTCCCAGTGCTCCTAGTAATCCATCTCCACAAGGGGATTGGCTCCGAGAGCTGGGAGCGCGGCTCCCAGCGCTTAGAGCCTATCCATACTAGCGCTTTAAAGTGCTCAGACTTGCTGCACTCGGGGGTGATTTTTCTCACTCCTGAGCCTGCAAGTTAGAGCGCTATAAACTGTAAGTATAGACATACCCTAAATGTGTTGATCAGCCAGATGCAAAATTACAAACAATTTAATTTAAAAGCAACTCTCTCACTTTGCAATTAGTGCTTTAGAACATCAAATTCTAAAGGATCTAATTTAACTTTCTTGCTATTTACTTCTGATGGCTAATCTTGAACAGTGAATGTGCACTAATGGGTTTCACTTATTCTCATGCAATAGTATGATGCTGCAATGTGAGTTCCAGACACAGCAGGAAAATTTTTGAAATCCAAACCCTTTTTAAAAAGAAAAAAAAAAAACAACTTACAAAAACGTATTTAGTTCTGGTTTTGTACAACTTTTTTAAGTGAAATCTAATTTTGTGCCTCATCTACCTGACAGTAGGGAGGTAGGACTGACTTATGATTCCGCCAGGCTCTGGATATTGTATACAAATGTAGACTCAAGAAACTGAGGGTAACACAAATGGTACAGTACTTTCATCCCATGTTGTTTTTAAATCCCTGCTGTGCTAGCGCTTTGTTGTGTTTGGCCCTTGGGAGGATAAGAAGCATGGGTGAGGAGGAGCTGTAACATCCCACTGTTCCTCAGATTCTTGTCAACTGCTGGAAATGGCCCACCTTGGTTATCACTACAAAAGGTCCTGGTAGTCGTCCCCTCTTCTCTCCCCTCCCCCCCCCCCCCGCTAGTAATAGCTCCCCTTAAGTGATCACTCTTGTTAGGGTGTGTATGGTAACTATGTATATAAATATCCCCACCTTGTTTTCCACTGAATACATCTAATGAAGTGAGCTGTAGCTCACGAAAGCTTATGCTCAAATAAATTTATTAGTCTCTAAGGTGCCACAAGTACTGCTTTTCTTTTAGCAGGAGGATAGTGAAAGACCAGCCCAGCAAGTCTAACTTGGAAATAGAATGAATGTAAAAATAGTTCAGCTACCATAAAATGGCTATTTTTATTGCTGGGTTACGCTCTTTGTACTTCCAGTATCTCTTTTGAGATTATTTGTGTATTTATATGTGATGACAATTGTGAGCAAAGCAATGGAGTGCAGAGAAACCTCCTCAGAAGAAGGAAGTCAGAAAGAAGGCTTGGCTTTGGGGCAAGTGGGAGAGCCCTCTCGTGACTGAATTCCAACACACACAAGTGATGCTTATATTTTGTTGGAGGAGCTGAGACTTGCTTTTAGAAAGACTGTGCCATATTTATCACAGCTTATTCAGGAGGCATGCTTTTAAATGGTTTAGTCTCAACATTTAATTGAAAAGAGTTTACAGCACCCCATTGTCAATAGAAATGCTGCTGTAGATATCTTTTGGCTTTAAACTTTTCCTTTGTAGTACTGGAACTCAAAGGGACCCTATCAACTTAAAAATCTATCTGAATTTATTTTACTTGCTCCTTAAAGAAGCCATTTCAGGTAGTTACCAGCCTAGAAGGTATTTGCATGTAAGCAGTTTGGAAATGTATTGTGCTTTAGTTTTGTACTCTTACTTTGCTTCTAGGATGGCCAGAGCTTTTGCATTCTGAATGAGCAGAAGTTTGCTAAAGAGCTACTTCCCAAATACTTCAAACACAACAATATTTGCAGCTTCATACGTCAGCTCAATATGTGTAAGTAATGGCTGTTCTTGTGTGTCAATGCTGCTAAGTTTGCTACCACAAAATATGGAATATTTTTAAACAAAGGAATGGAGTTGACTGGGGGTTGAGTGCTATTAATACTGCATTTTTGTGAGTACTAAACTTATAAATATTTGAAAGGAAGAAAGGCCATATGTACACACATGGATTTGTCTTTTGGAAGACAAAATGTTCTAGTCCGTGTTGCATGGTTATTTTGAAACAGCATTAGTCACATTGATCAACTGGATTAAGTTCCTCATTCATAAACAGCTTTTTTTTTTTTAACACCCTCCTTGAAAGTATGGTGCGTTGTTCTTTTTATAACATAAATGTATGCCCTGTACAGTTTGTCAACCAAGGCTGAATGAGGTTCTACTCCAAAGATACAATACAGTTCTACGCTGCAGAACAAACAGGTTGTTGTCTGGTAGCTGGAATACTTCATGGGACAACTGGAGATGGAAACTACATAGAAAAACTACCCTTTAGTGACACTTCCGATGTTTATCACTTAAAATTTTCAGTCAAAATATGTTGTGTATGTGTAACCCCAGGAAAAAAAAAAGTAGGGTACCATGGGGAAGTCCCAGACTTATCAGAAGAGCTGGATGAAATTATTTTTGACAGCAAATGCAAATTTGGGTCAATAGAAACATTTCCACAAGTTCATGTTGAATTCGCTATTGTTTCGATTGGAAAGAACAAAAATCAAAATGTTTTATGTCAAAGCTTTCAGAATGTTTGTTTTTTTTAATTTTTCTCTCAATTCGAAACAACTTTTTCATTTAGAATTTTTTGCTTCAATTTCATTAAAGGTTTACCCCCTCTCCCCCCCATCCTCTGCCCCCTCCAATGAAACATGTTTGACCCAAGAACAAACTATTTTTGTTTGTGTGGGGTTTTTTGGAAGGGGGTGAGGGGGTTGATTGTGTTTCTTCCTCCCCAGTCCAATTTGGCCAATGAGCCAAAAAATCAGTTACTCACTTAGCTCTGCTTACCTGTGACCCTTCCCTGGGGTATAATTCTTTAGGAACTATGTCAGTGAACTGGAGGAGTCAGCTGCTGAATGTTCCTGATCACTGCAAACAAAAGCACTCTTTACTTGGGAGATCCTCCCTTTTCACTAATGAAAGGAAGGTATTTCATTATTTCAGATCCTTTTTTGAAGGGAAAGGAGGATTAAAAAGTAGGTTCAGCATATAGACTTGCAGAAAAAACAAATTTGCAGTGGCTTGACAGAATGATACTGGGATTTAATTATTTCACAACATTCCCTTGGATTATGTTGTGAAGTGAAGAAGGAACTCTGTCCTTGGCTGAGTAGATTTGCACAGACTTGTCCACATTTCTGATTGTTAGATTCTATATTGGATGTAGGAGATGAGGGGATCTGTTAATCTCTTGGCATTTAGGGTGAAGTGGATGACCTCTGAGCATCCAAGGATTAAATAAACAGTTACTAGTTATCTTGTGGCAAGACTGGATTTAAACATGTAAAAGCTCCCCTGTCCCACAAAGAAACACAGATGTATGGGGCTTGATATTCCTGCTGGGCCCAGCCAGGCTTTGAGTGCAGTTTTCAGACTTGTTACCCAGAGAGCTGTATCCTGGTAACCAGACAATGTTGTTGTTTACGTTGGAAACTTAGGTTGGGAGTAGTAAGAACCCATATTACCCCTCAAGAGTGTGCTCTGCATCCTCCTCATAGTATTTATGGCACTGATGGAAGTAGAACACAATGCCACCATGCTATTTTTAGAGCAGACATGCTATTTAATGCTGCTTTCCTGCTGAGTGATGTGGGGAGAGCGGCACGTGTGTGTGTGTTCCTACATAAACTGAGTCGAACTCTCCACTCCCCCTGTGTGGGCTGTTCTCCTCTCCCTTCCCTACATCATTTTGCTAATTGAGGGTAGTACATGGAGATGCAGTTTCTGATGCATTCAGTTGCCTGTGAGGGTAAGAGCGAGAGATGAACAATGGGTAAAATCATGGCTCCATTTTAAGTCAATGGTAAAACTCCCATATACTTCAGTTGGGCCAGGTATTTACCCAAGGTATCCTAGTAGGTCATGTCTCTCTCTAACTTCCATGATTCCTTGGAAATCACTGTTCAACTCTTTCCTCCCAGTCCTATACCATGCCTGCTTTCCAAACAACATCCACTTTCATTCCCTGGGAATGGAATCTGTTAGCCCATGTCGTTACACTCAGTAGTACTGCAGGTGCATTCTCTGGCCATGAAGTTCAGCATCGGTCAAGTGGCTGAGGGCTGGGAAAAGGTTATTTGGTCTTTCTTCAGGTCCTCCTTTTGTTAACTTTATTCTTGCATGCTACAGATATTATCATCTTACTTGGATTTGGTTTTCATTGTTTAACTGAATGTTTTGAATTTCCTTTTGGCTGCTGAGAGAAATTAGTGTTCTAATCTTTCCTCAACAGATGGGTTCAGGAAAGTGATTGCCTTGGAGAATGGTATGATTACAGCAGCGAAGAGTGCAGCTGTTGAATTCCAGCACCCTTTCTTTAAACAAGGGAAAGCAAACCTACTGGAAAACATCAAACGAAAGGTATAGTGCACTGAACATATTCATTCTTTTATCAAAGGTAGTTTATGTGGAATAAGCTGTTGGATCTTAGTCCACTTCCTAGCTGACACATTCTGCATGACGAAAAAAAGCAGTCTCACTTGTGCACAGATGGCTTTTTTTTTTTCTGCTGCACTGTTCAACACATAATCTGAGGATTGGGTGTTGCACTATAGACTGAATTCCACATATGGCCTCTTCAAGTTATCCTGGTGTAATGTAAAGAACGCTTGCCCCATTTATGTACCTCTCCTGAGGAAAAACAGATGACCTCAGTCTCCAGGGCCATCAATCTAGTGCACTTTTCCATGTACTAAACTTACACACTGAGTCTGTCTTGTAACAGCTGCTTTTTAAAAACAATATTTGATCATTAGATGTCAAAACCTCCTTACCAAGCTGTGCGTACCCAGAACATTATTGTGCTGAGTATAGTGTGGACATTCAGCAGTGTGCAAACATGTATTGAGCTCTGTGGAAGATCCTTTTGGCTGTTGTGTTACCTGAGTTGTTAAAGACCAGGATGTAGATGTGAGGACTAGTTAGGAAGCTACAACTTTATTTTGCTCGATGCCCTATCTTGTGACTTCAAGTTCATGTAGCTCAAGTGTACCAAATATACATGCTGTTCTGATGCCACCATCTCCTCCCTTCCTTCAAACACACCTGCCCTCCCTATATCCTACAATTGTTAGCTTTTTTTGGGTCAAAACCTATTTTCTGGTTCTACAGAGCAAGTATATTGGAATAGTTGGCTCACATTGTCTCCTAAAACCATTATGTTAGGTGGAGTCCTCTAGCCTGGAGACGCAAGGTTTTAATTAATGCCAAGAAAACTCAGATTGAGCCATGGAATAGGCTGGCAAGCACAGTCTTCATTGTGTGGCAAATGTGAATGGTTCTTACAGCGGATAAAATGGCTGTCAGCCTTTCCTGTTTTATGAGCTGGGAGGGAATCCTAATTGCAGTGTTTGCTATAAACTCTGTTTCAGGCTTCCAGTGGCAAAGCGGGCTGGAGTGAAGAGTATCTCCTAACTGAGGCTTTTGAGGAGTCTTTGCACCCTCTCCTATAGGATCTCTGTCTGTGATCAGTCTTATGGCCCAGCCACTTAAATACAGACTAAATGGGGTAAATCCCATTTCATCCAGCTGGATGCCTAATGGTTTTTAGTGACAGGCTGGCAGTTGAATTTACCTTCTAGCTGTCTGCATGCTCTGGGAGGTTCTCTGGGAACTGGTGCTGTGCTGATGATGAAGCAGGCAGGATCAAAATGCCGTTTGATCAGGATACTAAGTATGCATGTTAATCTCTAGTGTATTATTGATTATTAGCATAGAATCATAGAGATGGGAAAGAATTAAGTCTCTAGTCCACACCTGGTAATTCTGGATTATCTAGTTGCTACTCTAAATACAACTATCTAGAGCCCAGTAAACTTCTACCTTGCTTCCTTGTTGTTTTGATATGGGCTGGTTTCAGAGTCTATAATGTCACTTGTGCAATAAGAAGGGTTTTTTTTCTAGCTTTCTGGTTACAGCAGGTTTGTACTCTAGCAGTATTGGCAAATTTTCATCTCAGTAATATAAAGAGTCTTTGAGGGGGAGAAGACTGAATCTGTGCTAAACTTTCAGCATGATGCATGGTGTTAAATACCCATCCTACCATGATAGCTACACTCCTTTTGGCTTCCTGATTCTGTGCACATTTAAGGCTAAAAAGGATCTAAAGATTGTAGAGCATTGTTTCTTTAGGAAACAAGTGTGAATGATCAGTAGTAGATTGTGTCTGCAGTGGTGTGATCTCTCATGCACTGAAGTATGAGTTTATTTTTTTCAATCTTATCTAATCCATTGAGGCAATCAAGACACTGTTCTTCTGCAGAATCAATAATTAAATTATACTGTTTCTTGTAGACATGAAATGCATGAAGTATAGACCTTAATAAAGCACCTGTAACCCAATTCCATTTTAGGTGTCTGCAGTGAGAGCAGAGGATCTCAGAGTCTGTTCGGAAGACTTACAGAAAGTGCTTTCTGAAGTCCAGGAAATGAGAGAGCAACAGAACAACATGGATGTCAGACTGGCTAGTATGAGGAGGTAGATGTCTATATTTCAGATGAATTTATATTTTGGACATTGATTGTATCTAATTAATGGAACCAAACTTTAATTTCCTAGCTTAGGAGTTTCATATTAATCAAAAGTATATAGCTTAATTATTGTCCTATACTTTCCTTTGAATAATCCATGTTCCATTTTTTGTGTTTCATTTACCTACATGGCTCAGCAACTCCAGTATGCAGAGGCTGGGACTGTGAATCTGTTAACACTCATGCGATTTCAATTTGATTACTAGTCTCAGAATCCATGCCAGTGTTTGTGTTCTAGTTGATGATGATTGCAGCAGGAAATTACTTGGTCTTCCTAAATACAAAACAGGGTCAGTTGTGGTTGTGTGAGAGAAGGTCAGGTGTAAGTTGAATTTGCATGTCCTAGTCTCTCTGTTCCTGCAGATCCATTCCTATGGACACTGGGTTATCCCGTTCTGACCTCTGACAAGCAAGCAGCACCAACCAAAGTTGGTAAGTATTTTCATCCCCTGCTAAACATTCTTTTGTTTCTTTGAAGTAGCCATTCAGGTTGCTCCGAGATGGTCCTTGTTACACTGAGCCTCTCCTTCTCTGAGCATCACATAGCTTTCTTCTAACTGGTCATCACTATGTGATTAGGTACCTCAGGAGGCTTTGGATGGACATCTCAGACCAAAATGAGTGGCTGAGCAGCAGAGGATGTGAAAATCCCCAGTACCAATTGGTTGGTCCAGCCTGATGGAGGATGGAGCGAGTTTAACCCAGAGTCTGGATTGGTGGGTCTGAGTCACTAATTCACAGTTACCCAGGGAAGGAATGTTGTCTTCAGTCCCTCAGGCTAGTATAAACTGTGCAACTAGAGCATAGGAAGTAAACTCTGTTCATCCTTCCCACCTGATTTATTCTGTTGCAGGGAAAATAAAGCCCTGTGGAAAGAAGTGGCTGTTCTAAGGCAGAAGCACAGCCAACAACAGAAGCTGCTGTCTAAGGTACCATTGCAGCCTCTTCAGTGCTGCTATCCTTATTCCTGCCTGTCAGTGACATTCCGTGGCATTCTTTCTTTATGTAGAATGACAGATGATGCTGTTATACGAGCGTTGTTGTAGCAGCTGTGTTGGTCCCAGGATATTCAAGAAACAAGGTGGGTGAGGTAATATCTTTTATTGGACCACCTTCTGTTGGCAAGAGTCAAGCTTTCGAGCATACACAGAGCTCTTCTTTAGCTCTTTTCTCTCACCAACAGAAGGTGATCCAATAAAAGATATTAACCCGCCCCCCCCCCCCATCTTAACTCTGCAAGAGACAGGCCATATTAATCCACCCTAGGTAAAGCAATCAGTTACTATACATCCAGCGAGAAGTGGGGCAGAGAATTTCAAGAGGAGTGTTAAGGGAAAGTTTCAGGGAAAATGATTGAGCACGGGGAAAATTAGGAGGCTGAATGAAAGTGGATTGTTTAGGTCATAAACCAGGGATTTGAAGTATGTGTGGTGCATAGAGGTGCACTGGGCCTGTCCCATACAGGACCCGGGAGAAAATATTGCTGTTCACAGTAGAAATGGGGAGAACAGAGGCTTTGCTTACGCCAGAAAGGGTTTGCTGGTATAGTTCTACCAGCACACCCTCAGCTTATGCCAGTAGGAGGACAGCATCTACCTTAAGACTTTTGCTGGCATAGCTGTGTCGATTAGAGATGTGATATGTGTGGTTTTGTGTTTGTTCTTTCCCACACTCCTAACTGGCATAGATGGCTATGCAATCAAAGCTTTTAAATGTACATCAGGCCAGAATGTGGGATTTGGGAACTGCAGGGACCTCGGTGGAGAATAGAAAATCATGAAATTGTGAATGAGTACAGCTAAATCTATGAAAAAGGAACAAGAGTACTTGTGGCACCTTAAAGACGAACAAATTTATTTGAGCATAAGCTTTCGTGGGCTACAAGATCTATGGGGGATCTTGAAGACAAGGAGAGCGAGACTGCTGAATTCTGGCAATGAAGACTTTTTTGAAACATGAAAATTTAGGAGTTGTCCTGCTGAAGGAACTTCATGGTCTGTCTGGTCTGTATCCTGTCTATGGTGGTTAATATTCGATGCTTCAAAGAAAGATGTGTATATTTTTTTAACTGTTAATTCACCTACGAGGGATGATTTAATTTTGGAGGCCCTCTTATTTTATTTTTTTTCTTAATCTAAAGACTGTCACGCCAATTGGTAGTGTGTATCTATATCTAACACATCTACTCTCCACTGATAATTTTGTAGCGAAGCCTATACATTGATACTGAGTCAATTCTTGGTATCCATCCATTTGATCACATTTTCTGTTTTCTCAGATCCTTCAATTTATACTAAGTTTGATGAGAGGAAACTACATTGTGGGAGTCAAGAGAAAAAGGTAACTAATTTGACTATTTGGTGGCCAAAGAGCTCTTGTAAAGGTCTCTTAAACACTTTTATTATTTTTTCCTCCTTTCCTAGCTTTTTTTTTTTTTTTTTTTTTTTTTTTTAAAACAGTCATCAAACTTCCTAAATGGAGACTTTTGAAAGATTTTACTTTTTGGACCATAGCACCACTGCTCTCTCACAGAAAGACGGGTGGCACATGTCTGTCTATATGCATGTGAAAAAGAAACAACGATGGGACGTGTGGCTTCCTAACTGTGCTGCCAGCTCAGGCTGCTTCTGAATTTTGCATGTGCCTTTTTTTTTTTTTTTTGTTACTGTTAAAATTGTAGCTCTGCTAATTGAAATGTGGTTTTGTGATTCTGTGGTTTTTATGTTGTGGGGCTATGAAGAACTTGTCCTAAGAGTTGCTGTCCAAGTTTTTCGGTCCAGACTCTTTTCAAAGCAAATATGAGCAAATTCCTTCTCATTATTATTTATTTATCATTTGTATTGCAGTGTCAGAACCCAGTTTATGCTGGGCAAAGCATGTGGAAAAAATTATGCCTGCCCCCAGGAGTTTTTTCCCTCTTATTAAATAAAACAAGTGTGTGTGTGACAAAAATAGGAAAGATGAGGATAACAGTAATGAAAGCATGCATTTTACACCAACTATTTGATGGCTTTGAATCTCTTAAATATTAGTCCCTTCCTAGGTGCCCTTAGCAACTGCTGCTGCTATTCTACATAAGTAAGTGTGTGAAATCGGGCATTACTATGACTTGTGTTCCTACTTTTAACTATGCGTTACAGCTATAATATATATATATATATTTTTTTTTCTCAGATCTCTAACAGATGCCTCAGGTGCCTCACCTTCCAAATTCAGCCGGCAGTATATTCACCTACCTGTGGAGCATGGCAATGCGGTAAATTTTGAGGGGGCATTTAGGATAATGGATGTTTGTCATTGTGTGGTCTGTTGAGATATTATGGCTGCAAGATTGCTCAACTTTGGGTGAAACATTTCTGATTCTGATATAGAAAATGTTAAAGCTATTGCTATGTCCTCAAAACAATGGAAATAGAGTTTGATGTGAAAAAAAGTCTAAATGTGGAACACCAATTGCAACAAGAATTAAAGACTGATTTCTTTTCTTTATAATGTTTCCTGTGGCATGCAGGTGGCTATTTCTGAACATGATCCAAACAGTGAAAATGATACAGGCATCATTATTCAAGATATCACCAACACTGTGGATGATGCCACGGATGAGCTGCTCACCCTAGTGCATACAAGCAGAAGTGATGGGTATGAATGAGAATGTGAAAGTATTCAGACATAGGTTATCATGACAAGTATTAAATAAGTGCACTTCTTGAATCTAAAAATGTAACAGCCTATACAAATCTTTAAATATATTCAATGCATTACAGGTTGGTTTGTTTTTAAAAGCTGTTAGAAAACATGAAGGTCATTTGGACACTAAGTCAGCAAAGCACTTAAGTGGGTTCTTCTCTTTAAACATGGAAATGGTCTGATTTGAATCACAGTAAACACCTTGAGTCGAATTCTGTGGTACTATATTTACCTGTTTAAAATTAAGCACATGCTCAAGTTCTTACATGCTGAGGCCCTGGTGCGATAATATTCAAAGCAAGCCTTAGAGTTTGTTGCCCAAGTCTGGGCAGTTACCTTGATTCTACATAACAGTTAAATAAGTGGGGTGAAGGAAAAACCTCCAGCCTGCAGCCTCAGACTCTTGTTCCTCCCAAATATTCTACAATATAAAACCGCCTAAACAGGGCCACCATGATCTGAAGATGGGACTCAGTTACTGTATTGGCTGAAGACTCCAATGTAGTCGCCTAACAAATGTTTGTAAATTTGGCAAGTCTTAGTCTTTAGAAACGATGCCAAAAGTAAAAGGAAGGCCAGTGTTTCTTGTGTGTCTGTTAGCCCAGGGAAAAGAGATCTTTGTTCCCAAAGAAAATCTGTTGTCCTTGCATACTGAATTCTTATCTGAATTGGTTTTCTCCATGAGGAACCACGTAGAGCATGGAGTCTTTGAAACAGATGGTTTCTCTTTCTCTCAATCTGCATGTCTTACAAAGTCCTAAGCCACGCAGTTGTCAGCAACCAATACCAAATGCAGTCTCCCTTCAAAGCTTTGTAGTTAAAGTCTAGCATGATCTCCCATTTTTAGGGAGGAGGATTTTTTCAGCTCATGTCTTCAGACACTACTCCAGTTCTTCGAAATAGAATGTTCTATTATAGTGCATTATCTAAGCTATAAGTGATTCTCCCCCCTCCTTTTATAAAGTTATTTTCACTAATTTTACAAGGGACTGGAATGACTAAATCCTTCTAGTGCTCAATTCATCTGTCAGACTTAAATAAAAGGCATTGAGAACTGAGATATTAAAGCTTTTAATGGGAAATCTGACCGCCTCTGTGTTGTTGAGGAGGATGAAAATCTCAGGGAAGAAGGCCATCAACTGGAGTGGAGGGAAATGATCCCATAATTAGAACCCTTCCAGGTGATGTCACAGTAACCTTTCACACTGTGGATACCCCTCTGGGCAAGGGAACCCCAGTTATTAGGAAGAGACAGGTAATAGTAGTGGGTGATTTGATTAGTAGAAATATTGATAGTTGGGGAAGGTAGGGGAGAGGTCCTTGAGGCCAGATTTAGGCTGCTAGGTAAGAGATGGAAGTCCAGGACCTCTGTGGTAGCAGTCTCTGAAATGCTTCCTGTTCCACATGCAGGGCCAGTTAGATGGCAGAACTTTAGGATCTCAATGAGGTGGATGAAATGATGATGTTGGGAGGAGGGATTCAGGTTTATTAGGAATGGGGGAATTTTTCAGGGAAAGTAGGAGCCTATACAGGATGGATGGGTTCCATCTAAACCAAAACAAAACCAGGTTGCTGGCATGTACAATTTAAAAGGTGGTAGAGAAATTTTCAAAACAAAGGGCTGGGGAAAGTCAACATGTGCAGAAGAGTACCTGGTTCAGATAGAGACTTCCCTTAGGGGAGGATTTATTAAAGGTGATGATAACGTACAGATATAAACTGAAGAAGAGAAACAGTCAAATGGCAGAGTCCCATTCTATTATGTTACATGAAGCAGACAACTTAATATTGACAAACTTTAAAAATGCTTATATACAAATGCTAGAAATCGAAATACTGTGATGGATGAAATAGAGTGCTTGTTAAATGAAAATATTGACATAATAGGCATCACAGAAACCTGATGGAATGATGATCAATGGGATATGAGTATAGCAGAGTATAAAACATGTAGGAATGACAGAGTAGGTCGTGCTGGTGAGGGAGTTGCAATATATGAAAGAAAGCGTAGAGTCAAATATAATAAAATCATGAACGATTCAAACTGTATCATAATAAGTGTAACAGTAGGCATATACTACCAGCCAGCTGATTAGGAAGTGTGATTGTGAATCAGGAAGATTAGTGAGGCTGCAAAGCCGAAAGCACAATGCGGATTTTGACTGGCCCTGTATTGACTGGGTACATGTCTTGAAATTTTATCTTTGCGTCCCATCCTGAGGAGACACCATTAATGACTGCTGCTTGGAGAAGCTAGTCCTGGAACCAGCAAGGGGGGAAGCAATTCTTGATTTAGTCTTAAGTGGAGAACAGGATTTGGTCTAATAGTGTTACACAGATAAAACTACACAGGATCGTTTTAGGGGACAAGACAAGATGTCACGTTTATTATAATTAATGTGATTTATGACCAATAACTAATACCTATGTACGTACACACACACACACACACACACACACACACAATAAATAAATATATAGTTACCAGTCCTGAATGTAGCTTGAGTTCGTGGCTTGGGTTCGTAGCTAGTGGCAGCTAACTGGCCAGGAAAGCCAGGCACAAGGAAGGGCTGGGGTCTCTGTTGGGCATGCACCGATGGCCTTCCATGTTAGCAGCAGAATGTTACCCTCCAAAGTCTTCCATCTCTCCCATCCTTTTTGTAGGCTTTAGTTTGAATCAAGAGTCTATAGGTCTTGCTGTGTCACTCTGCCTCTGGGTTCGGTGTGATTGATCACCTGTCAATTGCAGACATAACTTTCAGCCTAGGACCTGGCTTTGATGTTTCTTCAATTGTACTTTTTGTCCTTTTCCTTTTTAGGGTAGACTCTTCTTGCTTTGTAAGGGCTGTTGTCTGTATCTTCAGCCGTTGGGTGTTTACACTTTATTTCATCAGGACAGGCTGGGGCTAGAGGTTGATTCCATCCATCCATCCCTCATTCGCACATCTAAAGTAATAAGATTACAGCAGGGTTCTGCAAAAATGAAGGTTGCAGCAAGCTCTTACACAATGGAGTGAGCATTTTAAAATGGAGTTTGGGGCAAGTTTAAAATGGAGTTTGAGTTACAATATGGACAAGTATAAGGAGTGGCAAACAGTGAGCAGAAGTTACAATGTTGAAACAATGTAAGTTTCAGCGATTTAAGCAGCAATTGGATTGAAAGTGAAACTCAATTAGCCAGTTATTAGGGTAACCGGTTTTATGAATGTTTCATTCATAAAACTTTGCTTATGAAGTTCTATTAATAAAATGGACAATTAATTTCATTGATCAGTTTCACAGTAGCTGAACCACTCAATAATGACTATAATGTAATTACATTTTAAAGGGTGGAAAATATGAAAGAAACCCACCACAGTAGTATTTCATGTCAAAAGCAGAACTATACAAAAATAACATGGTTGGTTAAATGTAAATTAAGGGGAACAGTCATAAGAGTGAAATGCCTGCTAGCTGCATAGAAACTTTTTTTCTTTTTTTAAAGAACACCTTATGATAGAGGCTCAAACTAACTGCAAATTTAAGAAAAAACCCTACCGGTAATGGGACTAAAAAATGCCACCCTGGCTAAACAGAAATTTTTTTAAAAAAAAGTCAGCTCCTACTGAGGAAAGTAGAATAGAGCATAAACTCTAGCAAGTCAAGTGTAAAAATAAAATTAGGCAGGCCAAACAAGAATTTGAACAACTAGCAAAAGACACAAACTAACAGCAATTTTTTTTATGTATGTTTAGAAGCAGGAAGCCTGCTGAGCAACCAGTGAGCCACTGGACAATTGAGGTGCTAATGGAGCACTCAAGGAAGACTACCCATTTATAGAAAAGCTAAATTAATTCTTTGTGTTAGTCTTCACTGCAGAGGATGTGAAGGAGATTCCCACATCTGAGCCAGTCTTTTTAGATGACAGATCTGAGGAACTGTCCTCAATTGAGATGTCAGTAGAGGAGGTTTCTGAACAAATTGACTTAATGTAACAGTAATAAGTCAAAAGGACCAGATGATATTCACCAAGAGTTCTGAAGGAACTCAAATATGAAATTGTAGAACTACACCTATCACTCAAATCAGCCACTGTGCCAGATGGAAGGTAACAAATGTAACACTGATTTAAAAAAAAAAAAAAAAAAAAAAAGACGACTCCGGAAGCAACCCATGTAATTGCAGGCCTGTAAGTCTAACTTCGGTATCAGGCAAATTGATTGAAACTGTAGTAAAGAACAGAATTATCATAGCATGAACACAATACGTTGAAGAGCCAAAGTGGCTTTTGTAAAGCGAAAGCATGCCTCACCAGTCCATTAGAATTCTTTGAGGGTGTCAAGAAACATGTGGACAAGGGTGATCTAGTGCAAGACAAGCCCAAGAAAGAAGCCAACAGAACTTCACTAGGCATCACATACAGTCCTCAGCTAAAACCTCTCCAGTGCATCATCAGTGATCTACAAACCATCCTGGACAACGATCCCTCGCTTTCACAGGCCTTGGGAGGCAGGCCAGTCCTTGCCCACAGACAGCCCACCAATCTGAAGAATATTCTCACCAGCAACTACACACTGCACTACAGTAACTCTAACTCAGGAACCAATCCATGCAACAAACCTCGATGCCAACTCTGCCCACATATCTACACCAGCGACACCATCACAGAACCTAACCTGCTCAGCCACACTATCACCGGTTCATTCACCTGCACGTCCACCAATGTAATATATGCCATCATGTGCCAGCAATGCCCCTCTGCTATGTATATTTGCCAAACTGGACAGTCCCTACGTAAAAAGATAAATGGACACAAATTGGATATTAGGAATGGCAATATACAAAAACCTGTAGGAGAACACTTTAATCTCCCTAGACACACAATAGCAGGTTTAAAGGTAGCCATCCTGCAGCAAAAAACAACTTCAGGACCTGACTTCAAGGAGAAACTGCTGAGCTTCAGGTCATTTGCAAATTTGACACCATCAGCTCAGGATTCTACAAGGACTGTGAATGGCTAGCCAGCTACAAAAGCAGTTTCTCCTCCCTTGGTGTTCGCACCTCAGCTGCTAGAAGAGGGCCTCATCCTCCCTGATTGAACTAACCTCATTATCCCTAACCTGATTCTTGCTTGCATATTTATACCTGCCTCTACAAATTTCCACTACATGCATCTGACGAAGTGGGTATTCACCCACTAAAGCTTATGCTCCAATACGTCAGTCTATAAGGAGCCACAGGACTCTTTGCTGCTCTTCTAGTGGATATAGTGTACTTGGACTTTCAGAAAGCTTTTGACAAGGTCCCACACTAAAGACTCTTAAGGAAACTAAGCAGTAATAGGATAAGAGGGAAAGTCCTTTAATAGATCAGTAACTGGTTAAAGGATAGGAATAAATGGTCAGTGTTCAGAGTGGAGATGGATAATGGCACCTCCCCCTGCCCCCGAACAATGTGTACTGGGACCAGTACGATTCAACATATTAATGATCTGGAAAAAGGAGTAGAGAGTAAGGTGGCAAAGTTTGCAGACAATACAAAATTACTGAAAATGGTTAAGTTCAAAGCAGATTGTGAAGAGTTCCAGAGGGATCTGCTAAAACTGGGTATGTGGGCAAGAAAATTGAAGATGAAATTCAATGTTGATAGATGCGAAGTAGTGCAAGTTGGAAAATATAGTCCTAACTATACATATAAAAGGATAGGGTCTAAATTAACTACTTTCTTGAGTGATAACAATCTTGGACTCATCGTGAGTAGTTCTAACGTCTGCTCATTGTGCTGTCAGCCTAAAAAGTTAACAATGTTGGGAACCATTAGGAATGGGATGGGCAATAAGACAGAAAATATCATAATGCACTATAAAAATCCACACCCACACCTTGAATATCGGGTGCAGTTCTGGTCACACTTTCTCAAAAGAGGTTTATTAGAATTAGAAAAAGTAAAAAGAAGGGCAACAAAGGATTAGGAATATGGAACAACTTCCATACAAGGAGAGGTTGAAAAGACTGGGACTGGTCATCTTAGGAAAGAGACATACAAGAGGGAATATGATAGAGGTCTATAAAATCTTGATTGGTGTGGAAGAAGTGACTAAGGAAGTGTTATTTACCCCATCACATAACACAAGAACCGGGGTCATCTAATGAAACGAATACACAGCAGGTTTAAAACGAACAAAGGAAGTACTTTGTCATACAACACACAGCCAACCTGTGGAACTTGTTGCCATGGGATGCTGTGAAGGCCAGCAGTATAACTGGGTTCAAAAAAGAATTGAATTAAGTTTATGGAAGATGGGTCCATCAATGGCTGTTAGCCAAGATGGTGAGGGATGCATCCCCCTGCTCCAGGTGTCCCTAAACCTCTGATTGATCCTCTGTTGTCCAATCTCAGTTTATGGCAGTCACTCATTAATTGCCCTGTTCTTTTCATTCCCTCTGAAGCATCTGAAGGCAGGATACTGGGCTAGATGGGCCATTGATCTGACCCATTATGGATGTTCTTATGTTTTTATGAAGTATTGTAGTAGCTGAGCTCTCCTGAGACTTTTCATTATGTGTCTTATTTCTTAGAGAACCCCAGACCACTCAAGAACATGATCTGCCTGTCTGTGAAGCATCACAGCCCATTGAGTTAGGTCCTACAGAACCAGACTATCCAGTCCAAGTTGCTGACCATCCCTTCAAGTCCAGTGCAGTAGGAAATCATGCCGTAGAGCTGCATTCTGCACAAGTTAATGCTCCTGAAGATCCTGCATCAGTGATTGACTCCATCTTGAATGAGAGCAACTCCACAACTCAAAGTGATGCTTTTCTGGAGAGGTACAGAATATCTTGATTCTGGTGACTAGCCTATATACTAGTATTTTTGTGACCTTACATTGTTACTTTTACAAAATGCTTCTAATTACAGACGTATGTACATATTGGAACACAGCAAATACCTTTGAAAAGCCTAGACCTCCCTCTTCCCTCCGTTAATCATGATTTCCCCACTCTTCATTTAGAAGCTTTGGAAAAGAGATGGGTCTTGCTCCCTGTGTTGAAGGTCAGCACAATCTATACTAGGTCGGGGGGGGTGTGTGAATTCCAGAGCTGTGACTCATTCACAGAGGATGCATGCCCTCCTGATCCTAAAAAAAATCTCAGGATTGTCCCCTCAAATGGCCCAGCTGTCATCAACTACCATGGCAGTTTGTGGAGAGAGAGGCAGACTTTCTGCTAGTCAGGAGTCATGCTGTATATGGTAGGACTTTAAAAATCAGAGTCAGGAACTTGAAATGCACCAAGAAGAAATCGGAAAGCCAGTGGAGTTGTTGAAGATTTTGTGTAATAGTTCCATGCAGCTGGTGCTATGAGGCAGGCAGCTGCAGTTTCTAAGACCTGGTCTACACTTGGGAGGGCAGGGGGATCGCTCTAAGTTACGCAACTTCAGCTACGTGAATAACTTAGCTGAAGTCAGCGTTCTTAGATCGACTTACTGCGGTGAGTCGACTGCTGCCGCTCCCCCTTCGACTCTGCCTGTGCCTCTCACAGGAGCGGAGTACAGAAGTCAACAGGAGAGCGCTCGGGTCGACTTATCACGTCTAGACGAGATGTGATAAATCGACCCCTCCCCCGCTGGATCAATCGCTGCCCACCGATCTGGCAGGTAGTGTAGACATAACCTAAGGGACATTGTAAGCTGGCTCCCTGTGGAGCATTTGCAGTTATCCAGTCTACAAGTCACAAAGGTATGCACAGCATTAGTGAAGTCCAGATCAGAGACATGGTCCTGAATACTTTAAAGTGAAAGCAGGTGTCTTTATCACTGCTGCTAGTAGTAATTGGTGATATGGAAGTACTCTCCAACTGCAAACCCCTTGAGCAAAGTAGTTATGGTAGGAACCATACACTTCTATTCTCTGCCTGCAACCCTCTATCATATACTGCATCTTGTTTAGAGTTAGTTTTAGCCAATTTGTTCCCCTCCAAATGCCATTCTCGGTCAAGCACTAGGAAAGTAAAAAATGCCAAACCCTCTGGCTCTGATGGGAATATTAGACACAGATCTGTCTCTCTAGTATCCTGATGGTATCCCAGCCCAAATCAATCTCTCTATCTCTTCTGCTTGCTCCTCATACACACTGAACAGGACTGAATGGAATCTGGCATGAAAGAGTCCTCTTGGAAAAGGAGTAACTGTCCAAAACAACACATTCGGATCAGCCTTTTGATACATGGGATCAAAACATTCTAAGACAACAACCCAGGCAAAAAAAGCATGTGATAGCTGTAAGGAGAATGCTACAGTAGGCTGTGTTCAGTAAACTCTGCAAGACAGGATAGCAGTATTGTCACTTGTTAAATTAAAAAAAAAAAAAAAAAAAATTTCCTCAACACAATAGTTTGTAACATACCCACTCCAATTCTTCAGTCTTCAAATTGATAAGTGGTTTGAGTTATTGTTTCACAAACTATTCAAGGTTTAATAGGAAAAAATAGGTGGAGCCTCTAAATTTTTTTTCTGCTGAATCCTACAGAAAGCTGTTCATGTGTGGCGAATGGAAAGCAGGTATTGTCTGTTCTCCATCTGTGCCAGCATTCTCAAAATAAGCCCGAGATGAGGGTGATGCTTAATACTACTTGGCAGGATCCAGTGGAAATAGGTTTCATTTCCTGAAACTGAGCATTGTATATTCTGGGTAGAAATCTATAACTTAATTGGATCTGTCAATATAATAACATGGCAAATACCTATTCTAAAAGTGAATGTTAGCATAGATGAGGGGAGCAATAAACATGTAGCTGGACTTCTCCCAACCACCCCAAAAAATCCTTTGCCTCTGGCAGGGGTTTGAGGCTGTCAGCAGTGAATTTATATGCTGCTGGGAAAAGAGGTTAGGCTGACCAGCCCCACAAACTGAGGTGCTTTATCCTACAGAACGGGTATCTCAGTGACGACCATGAAGGTTTACACATCCAAGTTCTGGAGCAGGTGGAGAGTTGATTCTCAATGGTCCATTCAGCCTTAGCTGGGATTGCTAATAAGGGGACCAAATAGTGCCGTTTTTGTGGGTTCTCTTTTTATCTAATGTGGACTCCTATCCAGTAGAAGCTGGACTGAGACTAACTCCACATAAGCCACGTGGAAAACCATTAGTGACTGTTGTTCACTACTGACATGGACTAGGTTTGGATCAGCGACTTAGAGGTGATGGTCTCTCTCTGCCATCCAGTCCTCTAGCAGCACATACTCTTTTAATTAACTCTTGCTTTAGGTTGAATGCGCCTTTATTCTGTTACATAAGACGACAGCCATATAGACATTTTTTTCAGTAACCAATCTTGTCAAACTCCTTTTCACAGTGACCCTGGTGCTATCCTTTAGGGATAAATAGCTGCAATAATTCAGTTTTTGGAGTGGTGGGTGCAAATCTCCAATATCCAGTGGGATATCACCTCACTGAGACCTCAAGGCCTGGAGTATTGCATTGCAGTTGTATAGTTTTGTTTAGCTGTATGTGTCTTTCAATTGTGGAAAGTAGTTCAATGTACAGTGAGGAGTTGCAGTCAGTCTCCTTCTTGGCTTACATGCCAGTTGGCATGCTTTTCATATTTCCTTTCCCTTTGAGGTCAGGCTCTGTGTTCTGCCAGCCACCATAGGAAGCAGGTACAGCTTGGCAAGAATCTGGCTGCTTGTGTTACAGCATAAGCAGTGACCGTACAGACTTGCTTTCCCATGCTGCATTCAGCACTACCGTTTAAAAGGCAAGAGCTGCTCATCCTGAATAAAATAAAGAGAAACGTCATGTATTTCAGACCACAGCAGGATCCTGAGAGTATTTGGAAGAAATTTAAAAATGAGAGGAAAATACATGTAGAAAGGGGGAGAATCCAAGATTGTTTTCCCACTTTTTTGATGCAATAGGTATTGGTATATTGGCATGAGGAGGAAGGCTATCTGACAAGTAAACAGTGCTGTATATGTCAACACTGCAGTTTAATGGGGTCTGTGGCATGGAAATGAGACCTACCTTGTACTTGCAGTGGCCCTCTGTGGGTCCTGTCCATTTCATATTTTTCTCCTGCTATCACTTGGCCACTAGATTATCCCTGGGACTCTTCGCAGCCTGCAGTACAATCCACATATCTGGTTTTTCTGATGCATCTTACTTTACATCGTCATTTTATTTCTTTTAGGGAAGAGATTCAGGATTTTCTAAATTGTATTGATGCCAGTCTTGAGGAGCTCCAGGCGATGCTGTCTGGGAAGAAATTTAACTTTGGCTCTGAATCCTTTAGTGATGTGAGTGTCTCCTTATTTGCACACTTTGATTTCTCAAATGTAATAATTGAAACAGTTACGTTTATTTTTCCTCCTGTTAGCTTTTATCCCATAGGGATGTGTAGAGGAGAAGATCTTCATAAATACAGATGTAATGAATGAAATAGTACAAAGTTATAAATCGTCACTGTAGGGACTCCTGTCAGACCGTCTTATGGTTTGTTACCCTCATGTACACATTCCCGTTTTACATGGAACAAGAAATATAACATGCCCTGCCTGTCAGCATCACAGACTGATAACCAAGCACATTCTCCCTTCGTGCAATGCCTTGGTTGTCTGTGTACCCTCTAGATATTTGTGTTTGCTGCCCTAACTCTTGAGGAATTTGAGATGATGCAGCGTTAAATATTTTTTTGGTTGGTGTTCACTGCCTTTAGAGGCACTATATGAAGGGTTTAAGGTCAGATGTGTAATGTTAAACTGTGATGGGACTTTCCATTGCATCATTGTTACAATCTGGTTTTTTTGTATCTATTGACTGGAAAGTCATGAGAGTCTACAGTGAACATAAGATGCAAGAAACTAACAGTCTGATTTTGAGTGCAGTGGAGCGCTTGCTACTTCCATTGTAATCGGTGAGAACTATGGATGCTCAGCTCCTCAGGGGGGGAAAAAAGACCACGAGTATTTTGGCTCTTTTGGCTGAGATTAAGAGCAGCATCCGTTTATAAGGCACGTCTTCTAGCAACAGTGCAGTTCTGAGGCATAGGAGATCAGAATTCTTTTCAGTTCTTGCTGTCATGCTCTGTGATACTGGACAAGACACTTTGCCTGTGTGCCTCAGTTTCTTTTTCTGTACATTTAGTATTCTCCATAATTTATCTCGCAGGCATCTTCTGAAGCTTGTGAAGTGCTCTTAGATTCTCAGATGGAAGGCCCTATATATTGTTGAACGTAACACATCCTCTATTAAAGGTGTTATCCTTCCGTTGAAGAGGGGAGGAATGGACTCCACAATCTGCCTGGCCTCCTTTTCCCTCCTTCCTTTGTGAATCTGCATATGCTATGTGTGTGTCCTTGTGACTTTTTTTCCCATAAATATATATTATATAGTATGTTCTTTCTCTTTTTACCTTTAGACTTTCAATCCTGAGTTTCCAGCCCTGGACGCTAACTTGACAGATGCTTCATCCAATATGGAAAATGTAAGTGAGGAATTTTTCTGGTGGGAAGGACTGACAAGGTACTGAAGGAGCTGAATTTTGTGTGACCTTAGTCAACAAGTTGTCTATGTGACAAGTGAAATTGATTAGAGATGCAACATGAAAACTGCCATTCTAGTTTTTCACTGTCCAAAGTGAGTGAAGAGCAGAAATTGGGGGGGGGAAAGCTTGAACTTTAGATTTGTTTGAATTATCTCAGGTGTTACTATGTGCAGCAAATAAGAGAAAGTTGTCTTGAGTGTCCTCTTAAAGTTTGCAGAGAGTCCTGTACCACTTCGGGTATTCACCCACGAAAGCTTATGCTCCAATACATCTGTTAGTCTGTAAGGTGCCACAGGACTCATTGCCGCTTTTACAGATCCAGACAAACACGGCTACCCCTCTGACTCTTAAAGTTTGTAATATTCCTACCTATTTTGGAAAATGTTTTTCACCCATTCTTATTTTGCCTTCGGTAACGTACTCTTTGATTTTGTCAATAGAGGTGGGGAATAATGGGGAGGGGGAAACCTAGTCAGAAATACTTTCAGTTCATATATTCATGAATTATTCACTCAACTCTGTAAACGGGGCATTGATGAATATTTGTCTTCATTAAGAATTGACACCAGTTCTTCATAGTGATGTAAAAACTTGAGTAAAATACACTTCTCTCAAACACCCCTCCATAGCAGCTTCTTAAAGGGAGACATGAGACGACAGAATTCAGTGCTAATAGCTGTTCTTTAATCCAGTTCTTAAATTCCTCTCTTGAAACAGAAAACTGGTGAAAATATGGCTTCTGATTTTGCAAATCTTGAAATAATATACTTTAGTTAAATACGCTTCTCTGTCAGCCTGCTTTGGATCACGTTAATCAGAGTAAAATGCTGGCAGCTTTCATCAGGTGTGATTTTAATTTGTAAGCATTGAAACAGTTTTTATTCCCTGCTGGAATAAAAGAACTAGCAGAGCTTTTGGTTGAGATCAATATTTACTGGGAAACATCTGCTAAAAACTGCAGCAAACCTGTACAGAGAATATTAATTACCTGAATTAAAAGAAGCATATCTGAAAGCTCCTATTTGCTGCCCTGCCAGCTTTTACCCTCAGAAGCAGCAACAGTCCTTAAAGTCAGGGCTGTGCAGTTTAGTAATAGAAAGGAGGGAGGGGAGGGTGATAGAGTGCATGCATGCCATTTTGGCCTTTTTTTGGTGGAGATTTTGGTTAATGACTACCCCCACCCTAAGACTCTGTAACTTAACAACAGAAAGCTGGAAGTCCCAATAATTGAGTTTAAAAATTCTCTATAGCTAAATGTGCTGCCTTTATTTTGTTTTCACTTTCCCTCTAGATTGAGGGCTTGACGGACAGCGTTGAAGAGCTAGGAACAAGTGAGCGGAAAACAGGAAACAAAGGTGGGCAGCAGGGAAAACTGGGAATTGTCCCAGTCTTTAGACCACCCTAAAAATACATCACTGGGGTTTGAATTTAGCTTTCCCAAACGGTGTTGGTATGACCTCACTTCCATAGTTGAGAGCCCAGTCCAATTCCTGTTTGACCCTGACTTTCCATTGGCTTTAATGGGAGCTGAAGGATTTAATATAGCACCATCATCTTAGCTGTTGGATTTAATTTTTCCTGGTCTCCCTTGGCCATGTGTTAATGTTACCAAGGAGACTTTGCATTTTTAAATCTGATTGCGGTCATGGGAGCAAGTGGAATTCAGAGAGCTTCAAATTAGGGTTCACAGCTGCACCCCCTTTACTGTGGCAGTGTGGCCCACATAGACTGCAGCGCCCAGAATGCTCTGTCCGCTTTATTTATGGAGCGTGGTAAGTATACATACAGCTTCATGTAATGTATGAGGTCCCAGCTCCGATGAGTTTGTGCTCTACTTCAGGCATGAATATGAAACGCAAGGGAGCCTCAAACACAAGGTGGTTGAGGCAACAGCAAGGGAAGGCTTCATGAAAGGAGGCATGTTGAGACATGAGAGGTTGCTCCAGACAGATGATGCAGCATGGCAAAAGGTTCAAGCTGGGGAGTGGCAGATGAATGAGATTGGAGCAGTTGTAAAGACACTGCCAAGTGTATGGCTCTAGAAGCAGACTAGGAGGAAATACAGGAAAGATTCAATAATGCCTTCAAGGCACTGTGTGATAAGGAAAGGCTGAAGTGTGAAGACACAAAGCCACGGAGGGGATTTGAGGGAGAGAATAATGTTTGGAGTGACAGGGGAACTTTTAACAGGAGCAGAGTGAGGAGAGAGAAGTTGTTGAGAGGCTGGTGCATGCCATTTGTATAGCATTACAGTGGTCAGGGCAGGCCACTTTGGAAAAAGTTAATTGCATGCATTTGTGATGTGATTTTTGTAGCATCCACAAATTGTCTCCAGCCTAAAGATGAAGGCAACCAAGTCTGCTCCATTTCATACGAGCTTTTAAGTGCAGTCCTTAAGATCCTTTGTTTCTGGCCCATAGCTGGCCAAAGGTAGTTTACCTCTGATATCTGAAGTGAAGGAATTTTTGAAGCAATTCTTTCCCCCCTGCCCAATTTCCCTTTTTGAATAAGACCTCCTTGCTCTCACACCTGTCATGAATCTGAGTTTAGAATGTCTGTTTCTTTACAGACATGCAGCTGATACAATACAGGGGCAATCCTCTGCTTTCGTTATTCGAAGAACTGCCTTCTGTTGAAGGTGCAGGGAAGACGGAGGATCCTAAAGATCTTCTCCTGTCCTCACTGGAGGAGAAACCCGCTCTCTCTTTTCCCTCAAGAAACGAAGCAGCTTCACCACTGGCAGCTCCAGCAAACCAGGCTGAATCCCTCGATGCATCGGAACTGTATGATCAGCCTCTGCTCTCGGAAGACGGAAATGGAGAGTATAAATTATTTCCCCTCCTGCTTCTCAGTCCTGTTGCTAACTTTATAGAAGAGGCCTCTGAGATAGAAACGGCTTGAGAACTTGCACAAAATCTTCGTAAGGTCAGCTTCCTGGTGTAAAATATAGAGATGGTACAAAGCTCAGTGAGAAGTTTCTCTTCCCACCCCCCCCTCCCCCCGGGCCTAATATGGAAAGAAATAAAAGGACTCTTCAAAAATGCAAGAGCAGTTCATGCAAGAAGCTGAAAGCAATGTCAAACAAGAACTGCACAGCACTGAAGGCCCTTGGAAGAGGAGCAAATGTCACAAATATATTGCACTGTAATATGTAAAAAAAAAATTTATATTGCAAAAGGGAAATCTGTATCCTATTGTAAAGTCGGGCTGTATTTTTTTTTAGCTGTCCTGTCGCATCCTATTGAATACTCCAACATGGGACTTGTTCTGAGAGTTTCTTTCATTAGGTGGCTTGTCTCTCTTGTTGGATCTAGATTTTTTTTTAACATTTGAAAAGATGGAATATATTTTGTTTTGTCTGCTGCTACAATTGTTTGCATTTGCCTATGTCACTTTTTTCTAATCTTAGATTTGCCCCTAGGTATTAATATAGGCAAGATTATTTTCTTATGGAAAACGGTATTTTTAACATGGAATATTTTTAATCTAACAACCATCCTTTGACCAGAGTTCTTAAGTGTTCGGCTAGTTAACTGATTTCTTGTGCACAATGCATGCCAGCTCCTCTGGCGTAACTTGCACATAACACACGCATGGGTCACTTGTCCTCAATAGCTGGGGATCTGAGAAGTCCAGAAGGTAACAAAGTCCAGAAATTGACCTTGCCTGAGCAAAGAGCACAGTTTGACATTTTCCTGCACCTGTTACAAAACTTTGAGCTCTGCCTTGGCTCACTTGGGGCAAAACTGAAAGAGCCACATGGTGATTTTCACTAATTTAAAAAAAATTCCTGTACATTGCTCTCTTCCATCCAAGATATCTCTCTGTTCGTGCAACTGCACTCCTACATTGGGCCTGATTCTGCTTTCAGCTATATCTGAGGCATGGTGTACTGAGAAATCTGCACATCTTTGGCAGAACTTTGTCCTTGGCCGATGTCCTCTATTCCCAAATCTCTTCCTAAGGGTTATAATTGCAAGACTGTATTTTCTCCTATAAAAATAACGTATTCAGAACCTTTTAAAACAGTTCCCATGTTGGATATTAAGAAACAAGGGTGGTGTCAAAAAATATTTTTCTCCTGAGTCCTGAAACAACCATCCTGTACTCTCCTGCTGGCCACTGTCTGTGATCGGCTATGATGTAGAGAGCCACATTTAGCCACTGGTATAACCTAATGCTTCTCCATTGATAGCAAACTTTTAACCTGCTTGTGCTCAGGCTGGATGTGGCTCATAGGCTTTAAACGGACAATATCCTGAACCAGCAAAACAGCTGGGAGCTAGCCAGAGACAAAGAACCAATTCGATAATATGATATAATTCCATTAGAAGGAATGGCAGTTACTGTGAAATAACTTTACTTTGTGTTAAGTTTGTAACTAACTTTCATTCCCAACATTCTATAATATCCTGAATCTTAAGTGTTTGCCTGATCAAGAACCCGAGCTGTTTGATAGGCCTAAACACAACTGTTCCACATTTATTTGGATAGTGGCTAATGACACCAGATACATTGTTTAGATAGAGTAATTTGCAACTCTGGCCTGTCGGAACCTGGTTTGTAGCTCCTGTTCTCAGAGTCTTGAGTTAAATGAAGAAGTGGCTGTTTCTAAAGGTTGTGTAACTTACAAAAGGACTGGCCTAAACCAACATTTTGAACTGTCCTCTACCTAGGTGATGTTTCATGTTTGTATCTCTTTAACTGCTGGTTGTTAGGTGTGCAGTATCCCAAGCTCTTTTTAGAAAGGTTTTGGCCCATTAAACTCTTTCTTGGGTTTGAAAAAGCTTGGTTGGTTGGTTTTTGGTTTTAGTTCAGTTTTCACATTTTTGCAATCCCTAGATTTGGCCAGAAGTAGCAAAATAGTACAGACCAGACCTTTCTAGTGCAATTTCAAACCACACAGTTCAGGAAATGTCAATGTTCTTTTATCATTTTGATTTGAACATCTTCACTTCCCATACTGATATCTCTTGAGATCTCCCATCGTGAATGTACCTTGCATTAGCAGTGCCAGCATTTATTCAATCAGGGTTTAGATCAAGTTATTTTTTTGTTGTTCTCCACATTTTTATTTTCTTGAGACTGTGCTTAGAAAGCTTGAGCCAAAAAACCTAAGTTTAAAAATGGAAACGGAAAATGCTGACAGCCTTTTTGTTGGTGATGAGGTCTTGGAAATGTGTGAGCGTGTGCAAGCTTCTTGGCACCAGCATATACTGGGTGTGGGGAGGATGGGTAGCAAGGGAGGAACATGAGCTGAAGTAATTCAATTCTGGGATTGTAGAATCAGTACCAAGTTTGTCATGCCTTTTGTTACTTCGCATGTAAAAGTATGTTCTTGGGAGGAAAAAAGAATTGCAGCAGAGTTGGTCTGGTGTGGGAGCAGCCAGGATTAGAGCTTGTGTGTTGAGATGTTTTGCACGTGATTAGGGAAAATTTATTTTATTATGGAAACTGCAAAAATGAAGTGAGTCCTATCAACTTCCAGCAGATGCAGGACATTAGCATTCTGATTTTAAGTAATGAGGGTTAACATTGAGTATTTGTTTCTGTATGTGGTGGTGTAAGCGACAAACTAGCACATTGTAATGATATTGCAAAACAACTACACGGGAGGGTTGTCCAGAGGGCAATGCATTGTCAAGTAATTCTGAAGTGTTGAAAGCTTACAGGGGGCTGTTGCATCCTCCTGTCTTTGCAGTTCTACTCAAGGACTCTGTTTCTGGAGTCACTTTGGGGTAAGATCCTAACCTTTTGTTTAACCTACTTCCCTTCTCCTTTCTCTTCCCCCCCCCCTGCCCCCCCCAAAAAGTATGTTAAGAAGGAAGCCTGTCCATTTGACCTCTGAAAGAGCTCCATCACGGAAAGATCAAGGGCCACAAAGACATGGAGATGAAGTATGTGGGACAAATGACAATGGGGAGTGAGCTCAAAGGTAGAACGAAAGAGAATTGGGGGGGGGGGGAGGCGGCAATGAGCAAATGATCCTACACAAGTACTCTGAAAAGGTGTGCAAAGGAGCTAGCCTGTTTACGGACTGTTTAAGTGGCGCACAGGATCAGGTCCAAGAGGTTTATTATAGCTGAACTGCTTGGTAATAGGGACCATAATGTAATTAAATTTAATATTCCTGTGGTGGGGAAAACACTACAGCGGCCCAACACTGTAACATTTAATTTCAGAAAGGGGAACTACACAAAAATGAGGAGGATAGTTAAACAAATTAAAGGGTACAGCACCAAAAGTAAAATCCCTGCAAGCTGCATGGAAACTTTAAAGACACCATAATAGAGGCTCAACTTGTATGTATACCCCAAATTAAAAAAAGAGAACCACAAAAGAGCCACTGTGGCTAAACAACAAAGTAAAAGAAGCAGTGAGACACAAAATGGCATCCTTTTTTAAAAGTGGAAGTTAAATCCTAGTGAGGAAAATAGGAGCATATACTCTGGCAAATGAAGTGTAAAAATATAATTAGGAAGGCCAAAAAAGAACTTGAACAGTTAGCCCAAGACTCAAAAAGTAATAGCAAATTTATTTTTAAACCCATCAGAAGCAGGAAGCTCACTAAACAACCAGTGAGCCCACTGGACAGTTGAGATGCTAAAGGAGCACTCAAGGACAATAAGGCCATTGTGGAGAAACTAAATGAATTCTTTGCATTCGTCTTCATGGCTGAGGATGTGAGGGAGATTCCCAAACCTGAGCCATTCTTTTTAGGTGACAAATCTGAGGAACTGTCCCAGATCAAGGTATCATTAGAGGAGATTTTGGAACAAATTGATAAACTAAACAGCAATAAGTCACCAGGACCAGATGGTATTCACCCAAGAGTTCTGAAGGAACTCAAATGTGAAATTGCAGGACTACTAACTGTAATCTGTAACCTATCATTTAAATCAGCTTCTGTACCAAATGACTGGAGGATAGCTAATGTGATGCCAAGTTTTTAAAAGGGCTCCAGAGGTGATCCCGGCAATTACAGGCCAGTAAGTGTGACTTCAGTACCAGGCAAACTGATTGAAACTGTAGTAGAGAACAAAAGTGTCAGACACATAACTTATTTGGGAAGAGTTAACATGGGTTTTTGTTAAGGGAAATCCTGCCTCACCAGTCTACTAGAATTCTTTGAGGAGGTCAACAAGCATGTGGACAAGGGGATATAGTGTACTTAGATTTTCAGAAAGCCTTTCACAAGGTCCCTCACCAAAGGTTCTTAAGCAAAGTAAGCTGTCATGGGATAAAAGGGAGGGTCCTCTCATGGATTGGTAACTGGTTAAAAGATAGGAAACAAAGGGTAGGAATAAATGGTCAGCTCTCGGAATAGAGAGAGCTAAATAGTGGTGTCCCCAGGGATCTGTACTGGCACCAGTACTGTTTAACATATTCATAAATGATCTGGAAAAAGGGGTAAACTGAGGAGGCAAAATTTTCAGATGATACAAAACTACTCAAAATAGTGACGTCCCAGGCAGACTGCAAAGAGCTACAACAGGATCTCACAAAACTGGGTGACTGGGCAACAAACTGACAGATGAAATTCAATGTTGATAAATGCAAAGTAATGTGCATTGGAAAACAATACCAGACCCCATCATTTTATATGTAGAGCTAAATTAGCTGATACCGCTCAAGAAAGATCTCGGAGTCATTCTCTGAAAACATCCATTCAGTGTGCAAAAGCAATTAAAAAAAAAAAAATGTTGGGAATCATTAAGAAAGGGATAGATCATAAGACAGAAAATGTCATATTGCCACTATTTAAATCCATGGTATGCCCAAATCTTGAATACTGCGTGCAGATGTGGTTGCCCCATCTCAAAAAAGATCTATTGGAATTGGAAAAGGTTCAGAAAGGGACAACAAAAACCATTAGGGGTATGGAATGGCTTCTGTATGAGGAGAGATTAATAAGACTGGGACTTTTCAGCTTGGAAAAGAGATGAGGAAGGGGGGATATGAGAGATGTCTATAAAATCATGACTGGTGTGGAGAAAGTACATAAGGAAGTGATGTTTACTCATAACGCATGTACTTGGGATCATCAAATGAAATTAATAGGCAGCAGGTTTAAAACAAAAGGAAGTATTCTTTCATACAACACACCGTCAACCTGTGGAACTCCTTGCCAGAGGATGTTGTGAAGGCCAAGACTATAACAGAGTTCAAAAAAGAACTACATAAATTCATGGAGGATAGGTCCATCAATGGCTATTAGCCAGGTTGGGCAGGGATGGTATCCCTAGCCTGTTTACCAGAAGCTGGAAATGGGTGACAGGGAATGGATCACTTGATTACCAGTTCTGTTCATTCCCTCTGTGGCAGCTGGCATTGGCCACTGTTAGACAGGATATCGGGATAGATGAACCTTTGGTCTGACCCAGTATGGCCATTCTTATGTTCTTAATAACTGGAATTGGTGGGCAGAGAGCACCAGAACAGAAGGATCCTCCCATGCAAGGGACAGTGGGGCCTAGTGTGGCAGCCCTGAAGAATAGGCAGAAGTGATGTCATACAACTGTAGTGGTACAGCAAGCTTCCCCAGATTTCAGTTCCCATTTTGCCTCTGACCCAAAGTTGAAAGACTCCATCTGGTAGATTACGAGAGGCTGTTGCCCTACCCCCTCCTTTAAGCAGCACTTTCCTTGTTTACAGTCTCCTTAACCATCCAGCTCCCTTCACTTGTATTTCTCTGGATTTTCTTAAAAGTTAAGATCTCTGTACTAAATTAAGGGACACTGCAGGAGAAAAGGTAGAAATGAAATGCTGGCGCAGCTAGTTACATGGGTATTTCCTTCTGTTTTGACACCTATCTTATTAATGTGGCTTATTTCCTAGTAACAAGGAGTGACAACATTGATGCACTGAATGTAGTACAATGTGATGACAAATAACTGCTGTCTTGTTAATGTAGCTGCCACTCTACCCAGCACACACAGTATTAGAGCCGTTGGGTACCTGGACTTTCTGTTCAATTAAAAATGTTCGGATTTGAAAGTTCTATTTTGTTCTATATCTGAATGTAGGGAGAGTGAAATTTGTCTGTGAAGTGGAATTTTCAGTTGATCAGAACATTCTGTTGAGAGAAAATCAAAACCTCTTTATTAAAAAAAATTTCAAAATGAAAAGTTCTTTTTGAAAAGAATAGAAATGTTCTGTTCCAATAATAGACTTCATTCTGAAGCTCTAGCAAGGTGTTCCTTTTCAATTTGGGTGTATCTTTTCTCCCTCTTCTTCCCCCTCCTCCCCCCGTTGGTGATTGTGATCTTGATGTGAAAGCTTCTGTAGGAGACATGCACCAACCCCTTTTTCACTGTCATCACGTTATGGGGATTCCTCTTTGTTCACATCACAGCATGCCAGGATGGGAGAGTTGGGCACCAGTTCTTTGTGCGTGATGGCTGCATTATTTTAAGGTAACCACGTCCAATACTTGCCTCTGTGGTTTGCACTCGGGAGGTCAGCCAGGGTCTCCTGTATCACACTGCAGAGAACCACAATCACAACTTGTTTTTAATTCACTTTCAGATTTACTTTCTTGGCTCTTTCTAGCAGAGAGACGAGGTTGAGATCCTTACCGGCCATAGTTTCTGCAATGCTGTGTCTGCATCTGCATACTAGAATGTCCTCAACTGTGAGCGACGCTTATCCCTGCAAGTCTTGTTAGTGTGGCTTGCTGGCAGCATAGGTTGTCCTTCACTACAGGTTTTGATCCCAAACAGCATTCTCAGCCCTCTGTATCTTCCCGCTGATGTCCAAAATGTGGTGAGGTAGCTGCTTTCCTTACCAAATAGCACTTGCCAGTATCAGTCTTTGGCAAATACTAAGGCTATTTTGAGCTTTACAATGTCAAGTAACACTTCTTCAATTGTAAGCATTTTGTAGTGAGCTGCTCTTAGTGCTTTGTTTAAACTATTTGGATCTGTACAAATGTGCAGCTTGCAGGGCTTCACAATGGCTGTCATGCTGTTTATCTAACTTGAGGGCTTTATGACTTGTTTTTTTGTTTTGTTGCTTCTATTCTTTTTTCTTAAACTGTACTGTGTGAGGCTGATAGTGGCTGAATTGTTTTGTTTCTGGGTGTGACATGCCTTTATGACATCCCAGTCCTTCAAAACCAGCTTGATAATCTTTTGGGAGCTTTGCTGCAGGGCTGCCATGGTTCATTGTCTGCTCTGGGTATGTTTTTGCTTGTGTCTGTTGTATGAATGGTTTGTCCCAGGTTTCAGCCTTCAATTGTTCTAGCTCAAAGCAGTGGTTTCTATGTTTCCTTAGAGACTAACAAATTTATTAGAGCATAAACTTTCGTGAGCTACAGCTCACTTCATCGGATGCACGAAAGCTTATGCTCTAATAAATTTGTTAGTTTCTAAGGTGCCACAAGTACTCCTTTTCTTTTTGCGAATACAGACTAACACGGCTGCTACTCTGAAACCTGTTTCTATGTTTGTGCTACCAGAAATTTCTGCCTGATTTGCTTTTCCTGGGTATTCTGCACGTAATTTTCACTGTCCTAGTGTATTATGATCACGCCTTGCCTAATTTTAATTTGGCTTCACTTGGTTGAAATTTCACTTTCTTCTCTTGCATAATACCAATCTTTTTAGCCTAGCACATTCACCGATGCCTCCACATCTATTTGACATTCAGTTTCCTGCATGTATGCTGCTGCCTTCTCTTTGCATCTGCTGCTAGTCTGAGCTTCACAAATCATTTAATTTTGCTCTTTCGCAATATATTAGTCATGTGCAGACTCCCCTCCTCTGAGTCACTGCTTGCTTCCTTGATCTGGTATACTACTTTTTTGTTTTGTTTTTTTCTGCAAGCCTTGGCATAATTTCTTATTCCATAATTTTGTCAAGACCCCAGATGCTTGGCATTTTCCATTAACATGTTTTTCTCTACAGTACCCCCAGGTCTTCCTTAGCATTTTTTCTCTCTTCTGCTTTGTGATTTGTACATTTGCTTTTGCACATATGTTGGCGTATTTTTCCTTGTAGTTTTTATTCTTTCCCTTGGCTACTTGGTAAACTAATCTCTGTCTGCTCCACTTATGCTCTGCATTTGAATATGAGCTTGAACACTAGCTTTGCACATGTCCCTCGCTCTTGGTAGAGTTAGTGTGGGCTTTCTGAGCATTCTCTTTCAAGCTCCTTTGTCTTTTTTGTCCCATTAGTAATTATCTCTTTAAGTTTTGACAATTGTGTGAGTCAGATTGCCAAGCTGTGAAAATGACTATTGATCTGTTTGTTCAGATTCATGATTACACTTGTTGAAGAGAAATCTTTCATGTCGTTTGGAGCACTTCTAGTATTTTACGTGGGTCTGCTACTGACATGTCCGGAAGTATTTGGAGCATGTGGTGGCCTTGTCTCCCACAGTTAATAGCGAGGCTGTTCTTATTTTGTTTTCCTTTTTAGCCAGTTTGTTGCAATTTTATAGTTTTCCCTTTGTGATCTAAAGGATCTAGACCACTGCTTCTCAAGCTATCTGATGTGGGGTCCGGCAATTTTTTTTCCCAATGTGCACGCAGACCGGCAGCCGATGGCTCACGGACCGGCACCAGTCCATGGACCACCACTTTGAGTAGCACTGATCTAAAGAATGTCCAATTGCAAAATGCATTGTCTGTCTTCTCTGTCTGCTCATGGATAAGAATCCTTGCTTGCTGCCATAATTATCCTTTTTTCTTTTTGAGTTTTTGATATACTTAGTTTCTGAATGAATGAACCTGGAGGGGCCAATTCTCTTCTGACACCATGTTCAGTGTTCATACCTACAAAGAGAGAAAGTGGAGACAGGTGAAATATTCAGGCTATGTTCCTTCCTCCACATGTACAGTCTTCTCTCATTAAGCACTCCTTAAAGTAGTTCTATAGGTTCCCAGACATTGCCCTATACATAAGCTTATACATCAACTAGTAAGGTAGCTTCCCAATATGGAGTGATCTCTCATAACAGGCTACTATGAGATAAATTAATTCGGGGAGATGGCTTCTCTTCACCTTTCCTTCCTTCGTTTTGAACATTTCATGCTAGTGTCCCTTCTGCCCAGCTCTAGAAGCTGTTCAGATTGAAAGTAGAGATGCCAAGACACTTCTCAAAATGTCAGAGATGCCCAGACCTGGGAAACCATTCCCTAACCCTATAAAACAGGTTCTTCTATCCCAAGTTGTGATCTACAGCAGGATGCATTGTGAGAATAATGTCATCGGTTTGTTTAAAGAAGCTCCAGCTGTGTTACTGGAGGTTGACTCAGATAATGAAAGATGGAAAACTCATGTCGGTCTCCTGGAGGTTCTCAGCCAGGAAAGCTGATTTTTAGGAGGAATGTTGATATGTCACTGCTGCGTGAAGCAGCCCAAAGGGCCTTGAAACCATGGCCAAAATCAAGCTGATTTGCATTAGGTTTTTATTTCACTAACGGGAATGAAGGCCATGGTTTTATGATTTTCTGCGTCACTGTTTGCTAAATGTGGGGGAGACTGTGATAGTTGTTAGTGTTATGGCTAGTGCCATCAGTTTCTTGATGCAACAGCCAAAATCTAGACTAAAACTGGGGGTTTCATGGCCGCTCTTTAGTCTGTTCTAGAAGTCAGCTGTGATGGGAGGCAGTAGGGAGATTTAGTGTGAATGTTTTGCTGTATAACTTGCCCTTTCTTCTGCATGCAGATTGTTTGACAACAACCTTCTCCTGATTCGTTACCCCCCTTTTGTTGGCCTGTGTGAAACAAATGGGAGGGTTTCAGCCCCATTCCAGAGCCAAAGTGGTGCCTGAATCACAAAAACAATAGGTGTAATGGACACTTATTGAGCCCTCTGACTCAGCTGCAAGGATAAGGATTGTAGGGTCCTGGGGACTGAACTTCCCTGTGTTCCTTAGGGATAATGGTGACTGAGGTACAGTGTTGGGGGGACATGGAGAACGTCAGTCTCGGTACTTTGAGCCCCAAATTCAAGTTTTAAAATTATAGTAAATGGGAGGCTGGGGGAGAAATCCTGGCCACAGCTGTGATATTGGTCACTTCTCCTGGATTGTGATTTCACATGGTTGGCACTTGGTCTGTGGTATCTGAATGACTGCTCACAGCCTTCTAGATCAAGGGAAGATGATTCCCTTTGGCCGAGGATCTGAGACCATATGGCTGTATGCTACTCAGCACTGGCACTAAGAAGAGCACTGCCATCAGATGGTTGCCTCCTGTGTGCCCCCTCCTGGCCTCAGGGCACTGTGTAAGCATCTCCCTGCCTCAGTTTCTCCCGTCAAGGGGCTTCTTCAATAACTCATAAATCCTTTTGTCCATTGACAGCCCTTCTCAGGTGCTGGTTTATTCAATTAACAAATATTCAAACTAAAGTTCTCAAGTCCTTCCATTTTAACTTCCAGTCTTTGTTTGCCTGTAGTCTTACTCCCAAGTCCCAGGATTCTCTTTCAGAGCCTACTCTGTCCCACCATCATGTATATTCCATTCTGGTCTCCTTGATCATCTCCTTCTCTGTAGCCACCAAATGCTCCCTACAGGGGAATCAGCTGATCCTTGTTCAGGTGTGCCTCCTTAGTAACTTGATTGATAAATTCCAAGGCCAGCAGGGACCATGTGGTCATGTTGTCTGGCCTTCTGCATAATACAGGCAACAGAACTTTCCAAAAATAATTCATTTTGAACTAGACTATAACTTTTAAAATCAAGATTAGATTTGTTTTAAATGCCAGTGATTGAGAATCCACCAGGACCCTTGGAAAATTGTTCCAATGGTTAATTACCCTCACTGTTCAAAAATTTACCTTATTTCCAGTATGACTGTTTAGCTTCAATTTCCAGCCATTAGGTCTTGTTATACCTTTGTCTGCTAGATTGAAGAGCCCATTATCAAATATATTGTTGATCAAGTCATCCCTTAACTTTCTCTTTGTTATGCTAAGTAGATTGAACTCCTTGACTCTCTCACTATAGGCCATGTTTCCTAAAACTTTAATCATTCTTGTGGCTCTTCTCTGAACCCTTTCTAATTTATCAACATCCTTCTTGAAGTGTGGACACCAAAAGTGGGCACAGGGTTCCAGCAACAGTTGCCCCAGTACCAAATAGAGGTAAATTAACCTTTCTTTTTCTAGCTGAGATTCCCCTGCTTATGCATCCAAGGATCACATTAGGTCTTTTTTGGCACAGAGTCACAATGGGGGAGCTTTTGTTCATCTGATTTTTATTTTCCCTCCCACCACAGCCCCCAAATCTTTTTCAGATTCTCTGCTTCCCAGGATCTAGCCCTCCATCCCATGAGCCTGGCCACCATCTTTGTTCCTAGACGTATGCATTTATATTTAGTCACATTAAAGCCCATGTTGCTTGCTTGCTTGCTTGCTTGCTTGCTTGCTTGCCCCCAGTTTACTAAACAATCCTGATGGCTGTGCATTAGTGACCTGTCGTCTTACTTATTTACCTCTCCCCAAATTTTTGTATCGTCTGCAAACTTTATCAGTGATTTTGTTTCCTTACAGGTCATTGATTAAAAAGCTAAATAGCACAGGGCCAAGAACCAATCTCTGGAAAACCACATTGGAAACAAACCTGCTTGATAATGAGTCCCTGTTTACAGTTACATTTTGAGACTTATCTGTTAGCCAGTTTTTAACCCATTTAATGTGTGCAATGTTAATTTTATATTGTTCTAGGTTTTGTTTAACAAAATGCTATGTGGTATTAAGTCAAATGCCTTGAAGATGTCTAATATATTAAGCCAACATTATTACATTTAAGAACCAAACTTGTAATCTCATTTTTAAAAAAATAAATAAATAAATAAAAAAGCTATCAAGTTAGTTTGGCAGGATCTATTTCCCATAACCCATATTGATTTGCATTAATTATGTTATCATTCTTTACTTCTTTATTAACCAAGTCCCATATCAGTTGCTCCACTATCTTGGCTGGGATTGATGTCGGACCAAGAGGCCTATGATTACCCAGGGTTTACCCTTTATAAAAATTGCACAACACTTACTTTCTCCTGGTCTTCTGGAACTTTCCCAGTTTTTAATGATCCAGCAAGCTCCTCAACCAGCCAAAGTCCACACATTGAACAATGAGGAGAAAACAAAATCAAACAACTGTTCATTCACCAGCCATTTTGTGCACTGAACGAGGCAGGGGTCCTGTGGAAAAAAAAATGTGCTCATATAATTCAATACTGTACCTTAATGCATATACACAAGGGCCCTAAATTGATTTGGCCCAGTCTATCTTAATTCTGGCACTTCCTAACTATTGAGTGCTTCTCTTTGCAACCATAATGTACTTTTTAACAGAACTTACGTGTGTGATAATGATATAAAAATATGGCCTTTGAGAGAAGAATGCAAAACATGAAAAGAAGGCAAAAATGTCCAATTAAAAAGATAAAGGAAGCAATTACTTGGTCAATCAAATGAATGGCAAGCAAAGCAAACTCAAAGTAAAGGTAATATGTAATGGAAAAAGATGGAAAAAAAAAAAAACTGAGTCCTTTTTCCTAACTCCATCCTTCATTAGGATCCATCCTATCTGTAGAACCATCACTACAACACTTTCAGTAAGACATACTTGTGGTTTTTTTGTGGGGAAAGAGAGGAAGGAAAAGAGCAGCAGCAACTCTGTATGTTAGCTGAGTGAGTGAGTGCTCAAAGGAAGTATGGCTGACTTGGCATCTGATGATAGGAGAGGAGGTCCAGGGTAAGAGAAGTAGCTGCAGTTCTGTGAAGAATGGAAAAGTTAGTGTTGCTGGTGGTGTTTGTGAATTCCTTCACCTTCTGCAGTGGTGAGTAAATGAAAACATTTTCCATATTCAGAGACAGTTAATCTAAGTTCACGTAAGTATGGACTTGATAAAAAGACTTAAACCTTTAAAAGGCTGTGAAAACCAGTATCTCTTCTGTTCTACCAGCTTGGTTTTCAGTCGCTTCAAATTCAAACCATGTAGAAAGTAGCAGCTTGTTTATCCCTGGAGTGAAAATGTAGCTTATATATTTCCAGTTCAGTCACTTACATTCTCCTTGTATGTGATGCAAGAAACAGCCCAGTATTGAGCAATTTGTCAGATTTAATGTATTCAGACTAAGAATAAAATAAGACTGTCCAGGGTACTGGGAGAGTTTATCCTCTGGCATTTTAGCTTCTTCAGAATTCATGTTGTGGTTGGAATATGTTCATTCTTTTTAAATTTAGGTTTTCAGAATCATACTAGTGCAGGGGTCAGCAAACTTTTTGGCCTGAGGGCCACATCGGAGAATAGAAATTGAATGGTGAGCCATGAATGCTCACAAAATTGGGGTTGGGGTGTGGGCTCTGGGGTGGGGCTGGGGATGAGGATTTTGGGGTGTAGGAGGGGGCTCTGGGCTGGGACCGAGGGGTTTGGAGGGCAGGAGGAGGATCAGGGCTGGGGCAGGGGTGCAGGTTCTGGATGGCGGTGCAGGCTCTGGAGTGGGGTTGGGGATGAGAGGTTTGAGGTGCAGGAGGGTGCTCTGGGCTGGGATCAAGGGGTTTGGAGAGCAGGAGGGGGATCAGGGCTGGCGCAGGGAGAGGCTATGAGGTGCAGGCTCCAGGCAGCACTTGCCTCAAGCGTGGTACAGCCCTTGACCCAGCACCCCGGCCGGAGCAGGGCTGAGCCGTGTGGTGCAGCCCCACCCAAGTGCCCCGTCTGGAGTGGGGCTGAGCCGCTGGTGCAGCCTGCGGGCTGGCTTAAAATAGCTCGCAGGCCATAGTTTGCCCACCCCTGTACTAGTGGGTGTCGTAATTACAGTGCTAGCTATGGCTCTACACACAACTCTCCTCCAAACAGATTCTGATCTCCATAAAAGTAAATAGAATATCTTACAGTTGTGTAATTGAGATCAGAATCTGAGCTGTCATTTTACATCGTGCTGCAGTTTCAAATGAAATGTGCTAGCACTTTATCAGTAAATCTGCACTGAATGACAACGAACTTGGAAAACAGGATAAGGGGAAAATGTTGAAAACTGCTTTGAAAGGTGAGTGTGGAAACCCAGTTATTCCCATGTTTTAGCAAAGGATGTCAAGTAAGGCACCAGTCCTGGTTTCTGATGCAAAAGTAAAAGTTTAGATGTATGTGAGCTCCTATTTCAGTTGCTTACTTGGAGTTCCATTTTAAACGGAGTTAAAAGTAACAGGAGGCTTTCAGAAAAGAGGTCTAGGGGGATGAAAGTAAAAGCTAGACTTTGAGGAAAATTCTGAAGTCATTTGCTAATGAGATTCAGCAGTTCAGATAATTTATGAGGCTGAAATTTGGACGGCCTTCTGATATACTGGAAGAGTGAGCCTAGTTTCACAGAATTTCGAGATAAGGATTGTGGCTCCAAATGCAAACCTGCCCATAGTTCTGATCCAGTGCTCTGGTTGGGATTTGTCTTATAAGGGTAGCCATGAACCAAGAAGATCAGATGCAGATCTGGACCTCCCCAAAGTTCAAGGAACTTCGGATCCATTGTTCCAGTTCACAGACCAAAGGCCAGTGACGTTTTAAGAGAACGCATAACTAGTGTTTGAACTAATTAGGACAACATGCCTTGGTGTGCATCAGCCTCTGAACATCTTTCTGCTCTGTGGGGTACTTTAAGGAAGGGGGGGGGGAACTTTCTAAGCAGCCACATTAAGTTATGACAGGATCCGAGAGGCAATAACCATAATTCCTCTTCATGAGTAGAGCTCAAAGCACTTCACAATCTTTTCATGTATGTTTCCTCACCACACTCCTGTGAGACAGCAAAGTGGCGTTATCTGCATCTCGCAGAGGGGGAACTGAGTCACAGAAATAATAAGGGCTTGCCCAAGGTCACACATGAATTCCACGGTGGAGCAGGGAACTGAAGCCAGTTCTCCCACATCCTAAGCCAGTACCCTATCCACTAGGTGTGACTAGAGAAATCGAGCCGTAGTATTTGTCAAGAACAACTGTCTGTGCTTGCAGCTTAGTGGACTCCACCTGGATGTGCCTCTAGCACTGTTTGGTCTTACTGACATTCTCTCCTCTGTTCTTTTATTTCTACCCCTCATCTCCTGTTCCCTCTCTACAGCCATCCTGGAACTCACTGGCACCTATGACATTGAAGGGACATGGAAGAGTTCCATCACCTTGCCATGTGTCTATGTGCCTTCCCAGGACTTTGTGCAGCAAACAGTCATTTGGACCCTGGAACGAGATCAAAGCCCTTCCACCATCTTTCGAAGGGATAGCTCTGGCGATCACATCCTGTTGTCACAGTACAGAGGTAGGGTCAGCGTGCCAAATAGCACGCCAGGGGATGTGTCTCTTGAAATTGAGAAGCTTGAAGTCTCAGACAGTGGACACTACACTTGCAAAGTCACCTGGAGAGCCCAGGACAAGAGCCTGCTAACAAGGGAGAGAACCACTACAGTTAATGTCATTAAAGGTAAATCCAATAATAAAACGTGATTTACTTGGCATTTCTCACTCATAAAGCACTTGCCCGAGCTGGCTTTAGATCTGGTTCGGATGGGGTTATGCAGAGGGACTTCCACTCCACACTGATTCCCCACATCCACAGGGTTGAGGCCAGCATTTCCCATGGATTCTCGAGTGCCATGTGTTGGCTTCACTACACTGACACTAGCCCCGCCCTAATTAGAGGGAAATGAACCAAAGGATGGGATTCAGGCCTGCAACATTGATTTTGGGGTGTGGCTTGGCCACTAGTGCTACTTAGAACAGCCTTCACAACTACTTTAAGGTGACTCATTGCTGAACATATCTATGGGCCTTGCAGAAGTTACAGAAGAGTTGGAGTACAGGATTGCCCCAGCTACATACTCAAGAACATCCCCAACGCACCCCAGAACTCTATCTTTGCATTTGGTGTGGAAGGCTTATGGAGGGACAGAAAAGTGGCTCTGCCTCTGACAGTGACAGCCTGTGGTGAGGGGGTATTCCCTGCAGTGGCCACATTGTGCTGACATAGCTGGTGCAAAGCAGTAACAAGGAAACCATGAATGGAGCTCAGAAACTCTGTATAGAAGGGGATTATATAAGCAGGTAATGAATGAATTCATTCTGTAGAAGGGTGAACAGCCCTGGAATTCAGGGAAGTCTGACTGCTGCACCTTTCTCTATGATGACCATATTCCCAGATCAAATACCCTGCAACTTCAGGACAATTTAGACCCAAATCCCTTTTCCCTCTGTCTTTCAGTTGCAGTGACCAAACCCATCATCAGACCAGGCGCTCTGGGATTCACTGTACCAAAAGGGGCTAGGACAACCCTGACTTGCTCTGCCAATGGGTCCCCACCCATCATCTACCGATGGTTCAAGGGAGAGCCAGGAGGAAACACAGTGTCTGTGAGCAATCACTCCGTACTCCTGTTTGATTCTCTGCAAACGTCTGACACGGGGAAATATTACTGTGAAGCAGAAAACAGAGCAAGCTCACAAGTCCTACAGCAGAGTGATGCAGTGGAGCTGACTGTGAGGGGTAAGTGCCCCAAATTAGTGCTTGGTGATCTCTGAGACGCTGGGTGATAATGAGACAAATGGCTTAGCAGGTTTAAGAATGAATGTAAACCACATAGTGACATTCGCTAGCTCTCACTCTCAGCCTTCCTAGTTAGGACACAGCTGATCACTGGCTAGGGTCATAAAAACGTTCAGTCCTCCAGCTCTGCCACTTGCCAGCTTGCTGATCTTAGGCAAGTCCACTTCCTGTGCCTCAGTTTACTCCTGGAGATAACAGGTATTCTCTTTGTCATGTCCTTTGAGATCTACAGATGAGAAGTGCTCTATAAGACATGGGAGCTCACAACTTTTGCATTTATCCAATTTATAAATTCGCAAGTGAAGGGGTGGAAGAATCTGACACATTTGTCACTTCTCTCTTAGACCTCACAAAACCAGCAACCATGGTGCCCTGCTCTGAGACCAAGGTGCACACCATGGTATCAGAAGGAGGTGAGGCCTGCTTAGTGCTGAATTGGAAGCAATTGGGAGACAGGAAGTGAAGTGGTGGTTTCATTGCAGTTCTGCGTGAATGATGGAGAAGGGTGGGTTGAATGTGACACGTCCACTTGCTGCCATTTTAGAAGTTAGTCCTCAGGTTGATGGAACTTGCTGGAAATGACCTCTGCTGCCCTATGTGGTTCTAGCTGCTACACCCCTTTCCTCTGCTCTCCTGTGAAGCATGACCTTGTGCCGTTGGGCTACTTGGTTGCAGGCTCCATGGGATGGCAGCTGTCCTAACACTTGGAAGGACATGCCTAGAGGAGTCATGGATTTCCGTAGTTTCATGTGGTTGGTCATGAAGTCATCAGGAGCAAAATTCCTGCTTCCATAACTCCCATGGTTTGTGAGAATTCAGTATGTTGGGGAGCCCAGCAGAGCACAATTGCTTCCTTATTTGAAACCTCACCATGTGCTGTTTTGATCTAGGGTACCAGGGGACCAGCCTGCCCCTCTATATCATCATCCTGATTGTTGTGCTCTCTGTGGCTGTGGTGTTTGTTGTCATTGCGATCGTCTTATGTAAGAGAGAGACCAAGAAGGGTGAGTGGGATATGCTGGGGACTCTCCGGGTGAACAGGCTGACTTTTTTTGTTTCTGAAGATTTCTGGAGAGGAGCCAAATAAAAACATTGCTACAGTGCAATGAAAGAAAATAAGTCAATCTAGATCACTTCTTGAAATGGAATGCTAAGGGGTAGGCATATCTTATCAAGAACAGGAACTGACAGTGTAATCATAATCCACTGTGCTAGTCTCATTTTCTTTGAGCGCTGAACTACAGTATTTTATCTATCCATTCCAATAGCGTGAATGCACTTCTTGCAGCTGTGTGCCCCAGAGATGTTTGCTGGGAAGTCAACATGGTTTCATTCTGTAAAAGTTGCTTCCAATTGACATCTCAGTACAGTTCCTATTGATTGTAGAAAGAGTAGATGACTGAAGGGACCACTGTAATCATCTAGCCTTGGCCCTCCTGCAGAAAACAGGCCATAGAACTTCTCTGAATTAATTCCTGCTTCAAGTCATCCCCTGTTCCACATGTGGTTTCCTGGGTTCTGTGCAGCCTCTTCCGTACATAGTTCCTGGAGGTTTCCCTCTGCCTCAGGCTTCGCTGCTGCTACTGGCCATGCCACCACTGCTTCCAAAGAAGGGCCAGAGAACTTCCTTGGTCCATTCTTTCAATAGAATTCTGCCCCCTTCTCCTGCCTGGCCTGCGGAAGATGAAGTGTGGTGGGGAGGTGGTTGATGGGAACAGGTAGTTTCCTGCTTAGCAGATTCGTCACAACTCCTTCCATGGGTGGTGAGCAAATATGACAGGGCAGAGAGAGAGCTCAGCATCTGCCAAAGAAAGCCGTCTGTGCTGGGGGTATTCCGGGCAGCCATATTGTACTAGCATAGCTGGTGCAAAGCAGTCACCGGGCAACCAAGAACTGAGCAGGACATGAGCAGGCAATGAATTGCATCACTCTGGAGAAAGGCCCAAACCCCGCATTTGAACAGACATGAAAATCAGATCTGGACCCATATTTTCCCCTAAATGTATAATAAACTCCCAGATCAAATATCGCCCCAGTGTTGGGATAATGCAGATCTACATAGTTAAGCACTCTTTAGCGTTTCTCACAACATAACTCTGACCAGTTTCCACGCCCCTTTTTTGGTTTACATTCTGCCCCAGTCTCCTATTGGGTTATGTGTGCTTTTGGTGCAATTGGCCATTTTGAATTTTTTTTTTTCATGGGGAACTTTAGGGCTGTTTGTGTGAGTTTTACGCGTTAAGGTTAGAAGAAAATGGGTATTTTACTCACGTTTTAAAGAAATACTTCTATAGGCATTTTTAGATAATTTACAAAATAACTTAGATTATGACAGTGATAAAGGAAAAATGTCAAGAGTGTTTTAAAACTGCAAAAAAGAAAGTCCCTTAAATATGCTGAGGTCTTTTCAGAGAAATTTATTTTATCCTTTTTTTTTTTTTTAAATAAAGGTATTAAATATTAGTTTTTAGAAAATATTGTTTATGCATTTAGGTTACAATTATTTTTCACACTTTTTTCAAAGTATGTCTTTTGAAATAAAGAATAGAGCATGTATATTAGAGAAGATAAACAAGACACAAAGTGAGAGAAAACAGCTGAGAAAAGCAAGTCTCTTAGCCTGTTACAGAAAGAGTAAAAATAAAGGGAGAGAGAGAGAGTTTTATAAAGCAGCAAGAAAGCTTGTCACTGAGCACATGGCAGAGAGAAGAGAAAACCACCTAACCCCTACAGCTGCCTCTAGTCAAATGCCAACAATTCTGGGGGACAAGCTGGTGAGGTAATATCTTTTAATGGATCAACTTCTGTTACTGAGAGAGACAAGCTTTCAAGCTACACAGATCTGATCCCTTGAAATATGTGTTAACTACTCATGCTACACAATCTGTTCTACCTTGTATTTAACTGTGACACTCTAATGTTGCAAAAATCTTCACGTGTGGGAAATTAACTGAGAGAGTCACAACTAAATACAAGGTCGAACAGATTGTTTAGCATAAGTAGTTTATTATTCTATTAGTTATTATTGGACACTATTCCTTTTTCCCCCCGCATTATTATTGACCATACTTCCATTTTCATCTAATAGTAGACCAATACTATTGTCTGGATTCCTTTTGTTCCTTGTTTGTAAATAAAAACTCCTTATTGTTCTTAACTCTGCTGGGCATACATTTCTTTTGCTTCCTTAATCAATTTTCTACAGTTCTTAGCTGTTTATTTTTATTCGTTATTATCTGCTTCCCCCAGTGTTAAATGGTGCAATTGTAGCTTATTGGGCATCTTAAATTGTTCCCAATTATCATTCACACTTTTCTGTTTAAATACTTCCACCCAGCTGATTTGTGATTGTTTTCAGTTTTGTAAAACTGACTTTTTTTTTTTTTTTCAAAGCATCAAGTATCTACATATTACTAGTTTGGATGTCATGGATATATTTTGTCATTGCAGTATGTTCACAGATAAATGTAATTGAATCACTTTGTAAACTTGGTGCTAATTTTGCAATTTTAATTTTTCATTCTGGTTGAATCAACTTTAGTGTTTACTCGCTAGCTGGACAGGCCTAATACATCCAGCGTTCATCCAGCTGAAATGAACATTTCTGCATTCATTGCAGCATAAGGCACTTCAGTGACAGATGCCTTTTGGAAATTATCACTGTCACATGGCTCAAAAAAGAATTAGATCACTCGATGATTGCTTCTCCTGTTCATTCCCTCTGAAGCACCTGGCATTGGCCATTGTTGGAAGACAGGATGCTGGGCTAAAATGTACCATTGGTCTGACCCTTCACAGCCATTCTTATGTAGAACCATCATCCAGGGAGGGGCAGCAAGATGTAATGGACTGAACACAAGGCTGTTTCTATTCCCGGTTTTGGCAAGTCTCTCTCAACCACTTTGTGCCTTGGTTTTGCAATGAGTAAAATGAGAACAACACTAACCAAACAGGATCCTGCAATGGACGCACTAGTTTCTAATTGTACAGTGTTATAAAAACATACTGTGTAATGTAAGGGCCAATTATTATTACATCTTTCAATGATAAGATTTTAAAAATAAAAATCTGATTTCCACTTGGAAGACTAAAACTACAAAATATTTATTTTTCTTGTTTTCAGATAATCCGAATGAAGTAACATGGTGAGTAAGATTCTTCATCTGTCATGCTGAAAGAACTTCTGGGGTTGTAATATTGATTTCTGGGGCAGGAAAGCTATTTGCCAAGTGAAGAATGAATGTCCTCTTTGGTTATACAGGAGGACGGGGTATTAATGGTATTTGTGATTGACAGCATTAGATATTTACACAGGGGATAGCGATAGAAATGTTTGTGAATATCTTAGAATCACCAAAATTGGAACTGGAAAAGACCTATTGGATCCTCTGTTCCTTCACCAAAGAGACCAGTGCACGATTGTCCTCTGTAGTGAATTCCCAGTGTTTTGTCCAGAATCTAAAGAACAGGAATTTCTAGCTCTTCCCTTGGGATAGTATCCCAGTTGAATGGATCTCCCAGTTGAGAACCATTTCCTGATGTTCATCCAAAACTGTCCTTTGCTGAACCTCCTTCATTACTTCCTGGTATTTCTTCCTGGAACCATCCTAATCCTAAATTTGAATCCCTGTGTCCTACTAGTCCATTTACTAACACACATACACAAGCCACGCTGTCAATTTAAAGATCCTGACAATAAAACAATATGTAATGTGGGAGCTACTTATCCAGATGCCACTGAAAGTGATCATAAGAGTGTATGTTGCAGTGTGGTATCCTGCCAATGAAATTTGTCCAAGTGAGATTTGTACAGCAGTATGTTAAAATAAGGTCTAACTCTGATCAACGTTGTTCACTGCATGCTGGGACTTCTCTTCGTTGGTTGCACCTTCATTGTAAAAAAAAAAAAATGGGGCCAGCCACATGCTACCTTGGAGAACTTTATCAGCTGTACTTGGCCCTTGTGTTGCAATTTGTCCACTATTTATTCTGTCCTTTATTTTCTAAGGCCCAAATCTCCAGCTGGCATAGCCCCACTGAGGTCGGTGTCATAACATCAGCAGTGAATTTGGTTCCAAACTTAGCAGATTTTGTCTCTCTCTTATTGTTGCTTTTCCTTTTAATACAACTTTTTCAGCCTCTGATAATGTGCTTGGGTTAGTATCCAGGGTCTTGTTGTTCCATAGCTAATATTCAACTGTCATTTAAAAGCAGAGGACCAAAGTCTGATCTCTGCTACCCTGCTGTAATTTCAGTGTCACTCCACTGACATTAGTGGAATGACTCCAGGTTTATGCTGGTGCAATGCAGACTAAAATCAGGCCCAGGACCTAAATTCTCACTAAGGTGTGTGGCCGCACAGGAGGCCACCAAAGGCTGCACACTTAACTCCCCCAGCCCTGGGGCTGCGGCACGGCAAGGAGACATGCCTCTCCCGCCCAGCTCTGGGGCTGCAACTGGGAGAGAGGACTCCCCCAGCCTCGCAGCCGCTGTGGCAGGGAGAGACGCTCAACCCCAGCCCAGAGGCTGCTGCAGGGAGAGAGGGCTGGGGGGAGTCCTCTCTCCCTCTCTCTGCCCCCCCTCCCACCCCAGGGCAGCCTGCACCCCAAACCCCTCATCCCTGAGCCCCCTCCCATACACTGAACCCCTCAGCCACCCCCAGCACACATCACCTCCATATTAGTGAACATAACAAAATTCATTCCACACATGGATAGGAAAAATTAGAGGGACCATTGCCCAGGATCTTGAAACCGGGTGATGAGTCTCCCTGGCTCTTTCTTCCCATTAATATTCAACTTTTTGTTTCAGTTCTAACTCCAAGAACCACACAAGAGGAGAGACTTGTTTAGGAGTTAATGACAAGTGCACGTATGAGGAAGCAAAATCTAGAGGTGAAAACAACTATACATCACAGCCTGTGAAAGAGAATGAATATGAGAGAATTGGCACAATGAAAAACAATGACTATGCGACTCTTGTGAAAGCAACAGCGTCTGAATATGAACTGGGGGATGTTCCATAGAAAACCAGCATTTACACACCAGCAGCAGTGCAGAAGATAGGGCTCTAGAGAATGAATGGTCACCATTCAAGAAGGGAAACCCTTCATCCTTTCCATCTTCTTCTCATAAAAATATTAAGCTCTGTTGTTTAATTGTTGAAGGGCAATTGCATCACCCTCTGGTTTTTCATGCTTGAGAACTTGCATGAAAACTTCCTAAGATTAGCTTCCTGCTGTAAACTATCCAGGAATGATACAAAGTGAAAAGTAAGTGTGTGTGTGTGTGTGTGTGTGTGTGTGTGTGTGTGTGTGTGTTTGGTTCTCCCCCCTCCCCCCCAGGTCTAACATTCAGCACAGACAATGGAAGGTCCTTTTTAATAATGCGAGGAGAGTTCAGGGGAAAAGAGAACCTGAGAGCAAGGCCAAAATAAGAACTGCCTAGTACTGAAGGGACCAGCAGAAAGGAACAAACTCTATATCCGTATCTTGCTCTGTCATAGTTTTTATACCATATCTCAAATAGTCTTTATACCATACTGCAAGAGGAAATCTGTATGTATTCTGTAGTAAAATTTGGCTGCTAGTTCGCTATCCAATCATATGGTATCTCAAATTGCAACTTGGGATCTATTCCTTCAAAGCGTCCCTTCCTTTTTGTCTCCTGCTAGAATTGCATTTTTAACATTTGGAAAAGATGGAAGATAAGTCTGGGGTGAGGAGTATTGGCATCTCCTACTGTAACTTTTTTTTTTCCTGCTCTTTGCTTTGCCCTTAGGCTTTAATATAGTGTTTTCCTAGGCAAAACAATATTTTTAGCATGGAATCATATGCTAACAACCCTCCCTTGCCACAGCTCTTAAGTGTTCTGTTAAGAAAAACTTTCCATTCTGTATAAAGCTGATTTCCCATGCACGTGGCACCTGTTTTGGTATAGTGTGCACACAGCATATACACAGGTCATATGTCCTCCATAGGTGGGGAATTGAGAAGCCCAGCAGGCAATGGGAGACATCTAGCAACTGCACTCATCTGAGGACCGAGCAGTTTCTTTCCTCCCCGCTGTAGTTACAAAGCTTGAGCTCAGCCTTGGTTTGCTTGGGACAAATATGAAAGAACCACATGGTGATTTTCATTAACTCAAAATTATTCTGTAGCTGCCTCTCTTCCACCCACTCCTGTTCACAAGCCCACAGTCTGATGTTGGGCCTGATTCTGCTCTCAGTTTTATCCGGGCCCTCCCTGTTAGGGAATTTGCATATCTTTGGGCAGAACTTTGTCCTTAGCGGATGTCATCTATTCCTAAATCCCTTCCTGAAGATTGTAATTACAAGACTATATTTTCACCTGTAAAAATGTGTTCTGTACCTTTTAAACCAGTTCACATGTTGGATATTAAAAAAACAATGGTGGTGTTTCTTTCAAAAATATCTTTCCCTAGAGCACTGAAACAACCCTCCTGTATTCTCCTACTGGCCACTCTCTGGGGTCAGCTATAGAAAGACACTTTTAGCTCCTGGTATAACCTAGCACTATCCTATTGAATTCAAACATGTAACTTGCTTGTGCAAGAACTAGATGTGGCCCATAGTCTTTAAACCAACAATATCCTGTAGCTGCAGTACTGATGCAAAGCAGCTGGGGCCTAGCTGGAGATGGGCAAAGAACTAATTCCATGTTTATAAAATTACCATTCTTTCCTGTGGAGCTACTCTGAAATCACTTACTTGGTATTGTTTGTAGTTAACTTGCATTCCCAACTCTTGAAATGCCCTGAACCATGAAATTGCCTAATCAAGGAGCCAAGGTACTTTCTTGATAGGCTTAAACTGAACTGTTTCACATAGTCCAGTGGCAACTGACTTGACACCAGGTGCATCATTTTCAAATACAGTAATTGCAGCTCCAACTGGTTTGAACCTGGCTTGTATCTCCTTCTGTTGTCAAAGCCTTGACTAAAGAGCGGAGACTGTTTTCCCTAGAGGGTGATGTTAGAGGGCTTTCCCTCAACCCTCTCACTTCCCTGTTTCTTGTCACATAGACAGCAAGTAGCAAAAGACCAGTAGTCCGAAGCACAAACAATGCGATGTTTATTGGGGTTAGTTTCCAAGCAAGCACATTCTGAAGCAAGCACATCCTTCACACCAGTTGAGCTTGTCTCTATATGCCGATAGAGTCTGTTCCCAGCTCTAATGCCGCAGAACATTTACCCCGTGTCCCCCTTCTCGGCTCCAATGCCACAGAGCCTTGCCTGTGTCCCTGTTCCCCGTTCTTCCCCCCACTTAGCAAGCAAGATTCCAATTTCCCCTTCCGTTTCCTGTTTGACCCCAGTTTATATAGTCATATTCTCAGCTATACCTTACCAATCATTTTACTGAAATTTAACTAACCAATCCTAACCTATTGTAACATAATTCTCTAATCAATTATATCCCCCTACCCTAATTAATTTACACCTAGCAAAATTAGTTATACAGCAGACAGAAACAATTAGAGAACCAGACAGATTAACAATAGAAAAGTAGGGGCCATACACATAAAACAATACAGAAATGTGGGTTTCACAGCCAGAAACATTGATAAGTGAATTCTTGCTTTCTTAAGATCTGTTTCTTTATCTGATGGTGATGGGCATTATCAGGACAGGTTTGTATTCCTAACAGCCCAATAGCACCTTATTTCAATGTGACTGGTTTGGAATGTGAGGATGTGACCATACGGCTGTCCCTGCTGCTTAGCCAAAGACCTTAGCCTAAGAACAAGGCTTCAGACTATCCTAAAAAGAAAAGGAGTACTTGTGGCACCTTAGAGACTAACAAATTTATTAGAGCATAAGCTTTCGTGAGCTACAGCTCACTTCATCGGATGCATTTCTTTTTGCGAATACAGACTAACACGGCTGCTACTCTGAAACCTGAGACTATCCTAGTGAGAGAAGACCCATACACAGGTGGATTGTGATTTTGATTCTTTGTTTTATACCTCTATAACTAGCTAAGTGATAAAAACTACACCTAAGTTCTTAAAGTATAGGCCTTTACAGGCAGGCCTGAATATCTATAGTCTTAACACTCCACCCTTTTTTTTTTTCTTTTGGGATCCTCCTGCCCAGGTATCCCTGACCCTGGAAAAGCATAGGACATATGGCGACACATTTCCTAATAGGGCCAGGCATCAAGATAGAAGGTGTCGATGTTCCATCTGTTCCACTGCCCCTTGTGTGTATTACAATGTCCTACACCTTCTCTCATATGGGCATACCACACCTCTTGCAATTAGTGTTCCACGCTTCCCATTATAATGGGCCCAAGAAGGTTGAGTCCGGGTTGTCTAGTACACTGGAGGGGGGCTTACCACATTATTTGTAGGTTATAATTAGTGGCCTTTCTTTAGAGGGTTGTGCCCATCTTGACTGTTTCCATATACAACGTAACACAAGTGTACTTAACAATACTATGATATAATCCAGAGCAACACCAAGAGTCCTGCTCACTGTAATATAGTGCAACATCCTGGCCACCACCAAAACCACTGCTTCTCCTCCTTTGACAGGGTTAAAAATTTTAACACCCTTTTGGAAAATATATTTTAAATGTGTCCAGTTGCAGTTAGCTGCTCCTGCAGTCTTCGCATGGTTTTGTCCATATCATGAGTCCACTGGATATTCACAGAAATATGGGGTTTTGTCCAAACCAGCTCGACCAGTTGGTATGAAATTGGGTAGTATGCACTGGTTCGATTGTCCACAGCAAAGAGTTCCACAGATCCATTTGTGCACCGAAGTCCCAATGGCAGTGTGTAAATGTGCATAATTGTTCCAGATGCTGGTGCACGTATGTCCCCAAGTGTTGTGTACACTCCCAGCAAACATCCCAATCACCCCAAATGGCCCCTATTTGCAACAGGCCATTAATTCTGCCTGTCCATGGCCATTGAGGAGGGGCACATTCAAATATTTGCTCTGGACAAACAATTACTTAACTGAATCATTGTCCATTTTACACCATTCCATCCTCCCCATCTATCTCCCAGTGGTTCCCCGCAAGCTCCTCCCTTTCTCATTATTGCCATAGGGCTCATGGGGACCACCTTAGTAGCTGTCCAATTCCAAGGTGCCTCAGTAACTATTACACAAGTGCTAGCCCTAGAGTTGAGCATTTTGTATCCCCGTACACACCTCCCCCTCCCAAATTAGCCTTTTGAAGCCATCCTCCACCCATGTCATGAGGTTTCCTGCCAATTGAGTTAGCCGCAGGTTCACTTTTGCCACCCTTTCCCATCCCATTGCGATTGCAGTCAGCTTTTGTGTCAGTAGCTCATTGATTTGCTGCTGCAATTTCACATTTTGGCTTATCAACTACTTAGTTACCCAACGATCCCCCAGATTTCTTACACCCAACCCTGTATTTCCTGCTGCCCACAAATGCCTTTTCCAGCAATGATTCCATGTAAGTCCCCTCACCCACCAATTAAATTGCTGCTTCAACCCTTCTCTGTATGTACTGCAGTTGGGATGTACCTGGTCCGCCCACCATTCTTTGGGGTGTACCACCCAGGTAATAGACTAGAAAGATGCTGAAAAGTGCTGGTTGCACCCCTCCCACACATTCACCTGTCAGGAAGTATTTCTGGCTCCAAGCTGTGGCCAGCTAGATCAGGATTCTTCCAGCTTGACATCCATATTACCTATAGGGTTACATTCTGCAAAGTGGTTAAATTGTCATACCCAGCGTCTCAGGGGGAGACTGTATGCCTAGTGTGATGTGTACATAACAACTGCACGTTCAGGGATTTTCCTCTGTGGAGGTACCAATACACATGGTAACATCACACCCTAACTGCGGGACCCCATAACCCAAACACCCCAGGAGACCAGAGAGTATATGTTTTTTGGGCCCTCTGTGAGAAACCACATGTTCAGATGATTGTGTTTCCCACTGTCATTCACGCTGTATCCTACGGAATACCATGCAATTATTTCCTGATAAATTTGATATTCTCCACAGGGTTAGGACCCCTCCCCCTTCCAATCAGTATACCACATACCAACACTGCCAAATTCCCATGGGGGGGATCAGTGGTACAATTTTCTATGGGTATATCCTTAAGGTCCTTATCTGCCTTATTACCACAACCTGGGGGGGAGTAGCAGTCCACCTGTTCCCTCCTTTTGCCACTTCACATCGGGGGATCTAGGCAGGGTTTACAATTGTGATTAGCAACAATGATTGTTCCATTCCAGGCCATGGAATCCTTGGATTCCCCTTTGTAGATTCACCTGTAATATGGATGCAACAATTTATATGTCCTCTTTCTTAACCCCCATTTTGTGCCTTTTTATTTGCACTTGATTGCCCAGTTTGGGTAGACAGTGCTTCCCAGGCAGGTCATACCATGCATTGACCTTTCCTGCTATATGTGTTAGCCCTCCTTGAACACTATCCACCAAAATAATGGTAATAAGACAAATACACAACACAATCTTCATCACAACAGTCAACATATGGTGCTCTGGGTTATTCTTCCACCAGCTTGCTTGTAGAATGTCTGAAAAACAAAAGGAACATTTCCCAGCCCACTGGATGGGGACAGATTATTGCCTAAAAATACCCCTTCCAAATCTTGCTGACTGGAGGAAAAAACAGAAGAATTACCTCCCTACTTTCCTTGTTTTGTTCCATAGGCTAGTGAATTATCCCACTGTTTATTCATGAGGTGGTGTATTTCAGGTTTCCCCTCTTGTACAACAGACCATGTTTGTAATGATTTTTCTGTTGTGCCTAGCTTTAAGTTTATTCACAGGTAACAGATGAGAAGCATTACTGCCATATGAACTAACAACATTAACATCAAATCTATTACCAACAGGAGTTTATAAGTATCTTGTTATACCATGCCTTTTATTTAGACAAATTGTCTTTGAAGCCAGTGTATTCATTACCCTCTTGAAATCTTTGCATAGGCTTGGGGTTTTGTGAATTACAAGGTCAGGGTGTCGTGTATGTAAGCAGACTCCTTTTGAATCTGTCTTCAGTTTTTGGGGAATTATTGGTTAAATTGGAGAAGATGGGGATCAATATGAACATCAAAAGGTGGATAAGGAATTGGTTAAAGGGGAGACTGCAACAGGTCCTACTGAAAGGCAAACTGTCAGGCTGGAGGGAGGTTACCAGTGGAGCTCCTCAGGGATCAGTTTTGGGCCCAATCTTATTTAATCTTTTTATTACTGACCTTGGCACAAAAAGTGGGAGTGTGCTAATAAAGTTTGCAGATGATACAAAGCTGGGAGGTATTGCCAATTCGGAGAAGGATCGGGATATTATACAGGAGGATCTAGATGACCTTGTAAACTGTAAATAGTAATAGGATGAAATTTAATAGTGAGAAGTGTAAGGTTATGCATTTAGGGATTAATAACAAGAATTTTAGTTATAAGTTGGGGACACATCAGTTAGAAGTAACGGAAGAGGAGAAGGACCTTGGTGTATTGGTTGATCATAGGATGATTATGAGCTGCCAATGTGATATGGCTGTGAAAAAAGCTAATGCAGTTTTGGGATGTATCAGGAGAGTCATTTCCAGTAGGGATAAGGAGGTTTTAGTACCATTATACAAGGCACTGGTGAGACCTCACCTAGAATATTGTGTGCAGTTCTGGTCTCCCATGTTTAAAAAGGATGAATTCAAACTGGAACAGGTACAGAGAAGGGCTACTAGGATGATCCGAGGAACGGAAAACTTGTCTTATGAAAGGAGACTTAAGGAGCTTGGCTTGTTTAGCCTAACTAAAAGAAGGTTGAGGGGAGATATGATTGCCCTCTATAAATATATCAGAGGGATAAACACAGGAGAGGGAGAGGAATTATTTAAACTCAGCACCAATGTGGACGCAAGAACAAATGGGTATAAACTGAACACTAGGAAGTTTAGACTTGAAATTAGACGAAGATTTCTAGCCATCAGAGGAGTGAAGTTTTGGAATAGCCTTCCAAGGGAAGCAGTAGGGGCAAAAGATCTGGCTTTAAGATTCTACTCGATAAGTTTATGGAGGAGATGGTATGATGGGATAATGTGATTTTGGTAATTAATTGATCTTTCAACATGCAGGGTAAATAGGCCTAATCTCCTGAGATGGGATATTAGATGGATGGGATCTGAGTTACCCAGGAAAGAATTTTCTGTAGTAACTGGCTGGTGAATCTTGCCCATATGCTCAGGGTTTAGCTGATCGCCCTATTTGGGGTCGGGAAGGAATTTTCCTCCAGGGCAGGTTGGAGAGGCCCTGGAGGTTTTTTGCCTTCCTCTGTAGCATGGGGCATGGGTCACTTGAAGGAGGCTTCTCTGCTCCTTGAAGTCTTTAAACCACGATTTGAGGACTTCAATAGCTCAGACATAGGTGAGGTTTCTCGTAGGAGTGGGTGGGTGGGTGAGTTTCTGTGGCCTGCGTTGTGCAGGAGGTCGGACTAGATGATCAGAATGGTCCCTTCTGACCTTAGTATCTATCAATCTATTTTAGTACTGTGCAGACAGACAGACACACAAGAATACTTATTTTCAGGCTTGACTTGTTTTCCTACCTCCCCTTCCTGGAGGGCCACAATTTGAGTCTTCTTGCTTACAAGTAGCTTGTTTGTTGACCAGGTATATTTATTATTTGCAACTCCTTTGAACTGCCATTTATGGGCAGTGCTCTTCTTCCCCTATCGCCTAGCCTCTGTGTGGATGCAAATTACCTTTCTGGCTTGCTTTTGGATCCAAAGCTATTAGCAGCTCAGAGACTCTGCCTTAAAAGGGACACAATTAACTTCCACCAGAGTTCTGATTACTTTTCACTTTTAACTCCTGCCTCTAAAACACACAGCCATCTGAAAAAGAAAATACAACCTATTGTGGCTCCTTTTGGAGCCCTAATAGGATTTTAATTAAGTAGCATGTTTTGTTTGCATTTCTTCTACAATATACACTGCACATGTTCTGGGAAAATGCATATCCCCTCCACAGTTCAACTCTACAACATTATATTAGCCACATCAATTTTCACACAAGGTGAAATTGTCTCCCCTGTGGCCAGAGTTCTCATGCACCCCCAGCAAAGTGACAGTCCGATCACCCAGAGCCACCCCAAGGCTCAGTGTTCCCTTCATTCCTCCCCTTTTCCTTCACTTTTTTTTGTGTGCCCTCACAGGAAAAAAGATCCTAAATGTCTCCCTCATCCCTTGGCCCCGGCCACCTCCCACCACAGCCACGACTTTGGTCTTTGTTTAAAAACATATTAGACATTGAGGTACCTTAAGGGTTAAATGTTAAATACCAAAACCAAACACCACTAGTTACCTGTGTCTGGCAAAAAGTGTCTGTCAGTTTTGCAACTTTGAATGAGAGATTCAAATAGATTTAGTGCCATTTTTTTTTCTTTTAAATAAAGAAAAAACAAACAAAAACCAATTCATCTTAAACCTATAAACAGGATTTTACAAGCCACGAGTATTGGTTTAGTCCTTAAAACCTCACATAACTACACAAAAAGATTCACACGCAAAAATTCTCTTACTCAACACCCCTTGCACTGCTTCTATTATTTTTTACACAACTGTACCCAGATTACATTCCCATCTTGTACATACAATCGGAGACAGTCAAGTTTTAATGGAAACCCCTTACATTCCTTTAGTGATTTTGATAATTCGTCCTGTGGTCAAATCATAGAATCATAGAATATCAGGGTTGGAAGGGACCCCAGAAGGTCATCTAGTCCAAACCCCCTGCTCAAAGCAGGACCAAGTCCCAGTTAAATCATCCTAGCCAGGGCTTTGTCAAGCCTGACCTTAAAAACCTCTAAGGAAGGAGATTCTACCACCTCCCTAGGTAACGCATTCCAGTGTTTCACCACCCTCTTAGTGAAAAAGTTTTTCCTAATATCCAATAATATAGATCAGAGTATCTGGCTGCCTGCAGCAGTCCTTTACAGACTATTTCTGTGGGAAAAGGGCCCATTTTCCCACAGAATAGCTCTAAAGGCTCCTGGGGACAAAAACATAGTAGTGGTCAGGGCTGTTCTTAGGATTTATGGGGCCCTATGCACTGTTAAACTGGTGCCCCTATGTCCGAAGGCAGCCCAGGCTTGCAGCCTGGTGGGAGCAGGACGAGGCAGCAAGGATACTGAGCCACCCAGCCCACCTCACAGTGGCAGAGAGTCACAGTTCCCCGCAGAGACCCCCATGCCCTCTCCCTCATACAGAATGTGCGGTGCCCACGCATTCGGCTCTGTGAATACGACCCCTGCCTAAGGAGGCTGCAGTACACACTGGCTGTGCGGGAGCCAATCCCCTCTTACCTGTGGTCATGGTCAATGGGTGAAGCTGCTACTTGGGGAGGCTAGCTCCCCAGCCCACCTGTGACCCCGCCCATATGCCACCCATGCTCTGCTCCAGGCCCCATCCCCTCCCCACTGTCCCCCTCCTCTCTTCCCTCCCCCTCCAAGTCAATCTCTGAACCCAAATTAAGCAAATAACTATAAAGAAATTGCAGAAGAGTGGTTTTTTTCCCCCAAAAGAGAATAGAGCATATTTTCCATTGCATGCCAGCTGGTGAAGACTGGACATGCAGAAGGTACCCAATTAAAAGCACTAAACTTGGGAATAAAAAAATGTCAGTCACAGGTTTTTATATATTCTGAAGTTTGTCAGAGATTTATTTGCAAAAACTTTCTACTAAGGGCAAGTCAGCTGTCCTGCTGAATACAACATTAAATATTATGGAATACATGATGCAGCTCTTCTCTGTTTTACATTTTCTTAATTGGTATTTCTAAGCTGATTTTATATTTTAAATGTACTCTTAAGCCTTCATAAAGTAATCATTCAAGATTACTACATATCTAACTCACTGAAACAAAGACATTATTTCAAATTAATCAGTCACAGAGGTTTACTGTGTTCATAACAATGTTCATTGCTTTTAGAAAAAGGGAACACTAATTTACATTGTGTGATCTCCATAACAATAGACATGTTTATGAAATTTCACCAACATTAAAAAACGTTTCCAAAGATTTTAGGCATAACAAAGGATTTTATGTCTTACTAAGGTACTGATTTTGCTGGAGGGTTCTCTTAAAGCTACTTCATCAAATAGAAGTAAAGAAAGCTGAACAAACAGTTGCCCTATCTGGAAGGATAGGGGTGTTGTCCCTTTAAAGGCTCTCTTCAATTGGGGGGGTTGAAGGGAGAAAGGGATGGACCGAAAGGACAGGAAGACTTTGGGAGCAATTTTTTTGTACTATAGTAATTACAATTAAAATGCATATTTTAGATAAGAGTGGTCTTTTGAAGGATTTATTTAAAAAAAAAAAACCTATATGTCTGAAGATCCAAGCATTTAAGGCTAAAGATGAATACTCAGATTATGCATCTAAAAATCTATGCAAGGATTTTTTTAGAGATGTGATTTTATAATCTTCAGCAGTGTTCTACTGAAATATTTTAAAAACAAATTTTAAATGAAGGTCTTGACAGTATATACCTGGGGGTTGGCAAATGCCTGTTAAATGGCTTCACTACCACTTGAATGGCTCTTTAACAGTTTCAGTGTTGTGCTAATAGGTCTGGCAGGCTGGAAGGCTTTTGCACTTTTAAGTTACTAGATCCCCTCCAGAGGAAGACTCACCAGGCTACTGCAGCCAGCTGTGGGAGCCTGCAGGAAGAGTCAGAACAGGGATAGGAAGAGATGGGCTGGTGGACAGCAAGACCCAGGGATGCCCCAAATTTTCAGGTGCCTTACGCACCTATGCCTACGCATATGCCTAAGGATGGCCCTGGTGGTGGTAGAAGCCACCTTACCTGCTTGTGTAATTTGTTTAACTACCACGATTCAACCCAATGTGACTATACCGTGTTGCACAAATAATTACATTTACATAACTAGGTTTTATCATCAAACGAGAAACTTCCTTCTTATAACACTGCAACTGTTACTCTTTAATATCTTCACAGCCGTTACCTTTTAACATTTCCACAACTCCCAACCATTTACTTCCCTCCAAATTACACACACACACACACACACACACACACACACACACACGGTAGTATTAATTTCTGCAAACAACTGCCTTTTACCCTGGGCTGTCTTTACCTTGGGATTGTTCAAAAAGGCAGTAAAAACCTTTTATCTCCAGGGTCACCCCTGGATCTTTTACTCTAAACATTTCAGCAGAATCCAGTAGACTTCCAAAAAAAAAAAAAAAAATTTCCAAAAATGAACAAACATTTCACCGAAATATCTAAAGTGCCCTCCATTAAAACTTCCACAAAACCAAAAGTGTGAGAGAGGGGGGTGTTGTGGAAAGCAACCAATTAACCCAATGAAGTTATTTTAAAGTACAGGCTAACAGCAGCAAATTAAGCAAACGGAGGAGGAGGAGAAGAAAAGGACATGGTTAGCTCTGAGCAAAGGGTAGGGCTCCTTAAGTTTAAACACTTGGGAACCCTTACCCCCAGGTTTTTATCCTGGCTCTGGGAGAAGAGTGGGGGTTGTTATCTGCTCCTGCAAACCCTGCTGTTTTTCACCTTGAAACTTTTTTTTTTCCCTCCACTCCCCTAGGACCAAGTCCCAGCTCCTGTCTCTTAAGGTGGTTTGTTAACTCTGCTTTTGACTCCAAACCCTATTGTGCCAAATCATCTTTAACCACCCCAAATGCTGATTTATAATCCTCCCGTAGCATTCGCTGGAGTAGCACCAAACTTGAAAGATTACTGGCAGCTTCCCACAATACTGCCTTTACTTCAAACCCCTTACAAGCAGACTTAAGGGCCTTCTTTCCCTGGAAGGCATCCTGTCCCCATGGGCACGAACCTCCTTCTGCTACCCATTTACCCAGGAGGGTGGGCTTCTCAGCCAGCCCCCATCCCTCTGGGTCCCCTAACACAGCTCCCAGTTCCTCCTTAATCTCATCCCAGGTTGACCCCTATGCCTGGCATGGGGCCTGATTCTTTCCTATCCACTTATCCAAAAAGACCATTACCCCAGCTTGCAAGGACCCACAATTACCATTATGAGAGTCCGCCATAACCCCCTCCAAGCAGCTGCACGGACTGTTGGGGAGGGACACTTACCTGGATGCCACTCACCTATCCAATGTGATGTATCCAAGTCATGGCATCAAGATGTTAGAGGGCTTTCCTTCAACCCTCTCACTTCCCTGGTTTTTGTCACGCAGACAGCAAGCAGCAAAAGACCAGAAAGTGCAAACAATGTGATGTTTAGTGGGGTTAAGTTTCCAAGCAAGCACATTCTGAGGCCTTTCACACCAGTCAGGCTTGTCTCTATACGCTGATAGAGTCTGTTCCCCAGTGTTCCCTTCTCAGCTCTGATGCCACAGAGCATTTACCCCATGTCCCCCCTTCCCAGCTCTGATGCCGCAGAGCATTTACCCTGTGTGCCCCTGTAATGATGCTGCCCTTCGTGGGACACTTCTGGGAGTGTCAATTCAGGACAAATTGCTTAGAGCAGGGCAGTTACAGCCCAAAGCTGGAGTTCCTTTACTATTAAGGCAAACCAAACCAGCCAAATAGAGAGGACTTTGGTTTTACCCCACTGGCTAACCATAAGTCACACAAGCAATTCCTGTGGACACTCCAGTTTCCCAGTATCACCACCGGTGCCACTCATTATGGGGATGAATGGTTATGAAAACCAATACTCCAGTAAAAGAAAAAAGGTACTCCCAATCCCAAAGGGCCAAGTCCCAGACCCAGGTCAATATACAAGTTAGATCTTACCCACAAATCATGTTATTGCCAACCCTTTAGAATCTAAAATCTAAAGGTTTATTCATAAAAGAAAGAAATATAGATGAGAGCTAGAATTGGTTAAATGGAATCAATTACATATAGTAATGGCAAAATTCTTGGTTCAGGCTTGTAGCAGTGATAGAATAAACTGCAGGTTCAAATCAAGCCTTTGGAGTACATCCACAGCTGGGACGGGTCATTCAACATTCCTTTGTTCAGAGCTTCAGTTTGTAGCAAAGTCCCTCCAGAAGTAAGAAGCAGGATTGAAGACAAGATGGAGGAACTGCAGCAGCCTTTTATAGTCTCTTGTCATGTGGCCTTTCTTTCTTGGTTCCAAAGACAAGCATTCCAGCACATGGCATAAAAAATCCTTAGAGTTCTGTCCATAGGCATGTCCCTGCATGTCTTACTGAGTCAAAGGTGTATCTTCCTTCTTTCAGTGGATCAGTTGTATAGCTGATGGTCCTTAATCAGCCATCAAGCAGGCTAGGCAGTGCTGATACCAAATTGTCTGGAGTGTCACCCAGAAGCATAGCACAAGTTTGAAATACAGACAGTATAGAGCCAATACTTATAACTTTAAATACAAAAATGATACCTGCACACAGATAACATAATCATAACCAGCAAACCATAACCTTGTCTTAGACACCTTATCTGACCCCTTTCCTAGCTCTGATGCCACAGAGTCTTGCCTGTGTCCCTGGTCCCTATTCCAATGTCCCCCACCCTCAGCAAGCATGATTCCAATTTCCCCTTCCACTTCCTGTTTGACCCCAGTTTATATAGTTATATTTGCAGCTATAGATTAACCAATCATTTTGCTGAAATTTAACTAACCAATCCTAACATAATGACAGGTTTCAGAGTAGCAGCCATGTTAGTTTGTATTCGCAAAAAGAAAAGGAGTACTTGTGGCACCTTAGAGATAAATAAATTTGTTAGTCTCTAAGGTGCCACAAGTACTCCTTTTCTTTTTGCAATCCTAACATATTGTAACATAATTCTCTAACCAATTATATCCCACTACCCTAATTAATTTACAGCTAGCAAAATGAATTATGCAGCAGACAGAAACAATTAGAGAACCAGATAGATTAACAATAGAAAAGTGGGGGCCATAAAGATAAAACAATACAGAAATGAGGGTTTCACAGCCAGAACCATTGATAAGTGATTTCTTGCCAGACAGGATGCTTTCTTAAGATCTGTTTCTTTCTCTGGTGGTGATGGGCATTATCAGGACAGGATTGTCCTCCTAACAGCCCAATAGCACCTTATTTCAATGTGACTGGTTTGGAATGTGAGGATGTGACCATACGGCTGTCCCTGCTGCTTAGCCAAAGACCTTAGCCTAAGAACAAGGCTTCAGACTATCCTAGTGAGAGAAGGCCCATACACAGGTGGACCGTGAGACCGTGATTTTGATTCTTTGTTTTATACCTCTATAATTAGCTAAGTGATAAATTACACCTAAGTTCTTAAAGTATAGACCTTTACAGGCAGGCCTGAATATCTATATTCTAACAGGTGAGTACCTTCAAAATGCTAATTATTCCAATACTTTTGTAACTGTCCTTTAGATGTGAGACTAAATTTGTTAGTCTCTAAGGTGCCACAAGTACTCCTTTTCTTTCACATTTGTATCTCTTTAATTGCTACTTGTTGGATATGCAGTGCCCCTGGCTGATGTTTAGGAGTAGCTGAATAGAGCCAATTTCTTGGGTTTTGAAAATACTTGGGTTTGTTTGTTTTAGTTTGCTTTTTAATTTTTCACATATCTTTGCTATGTCTGGATTTTGCTGGGAGCAGCAATATAGTGCAGACCCAGCAGTTCTAATGCAATTTCAAACCAATCACATATGTCAGGAAATGTGGTTGTTCTTGCATCATTTCCAGTCTGAACAGGTTTGATTTCAATATCTGCACTTCCAGCTACTGATCTCTTTTGAAGAATGAATGTATCTGGCTGCAGCAGTGTGGTTAAGCATTGTTCCCCATCATATTTTAGATCCAGTTCCTTCACTTTTTTCCCCTCCAAGTTTCATTTCTTTTCTTGAGAACGGTTTTAAAAATCTAGAGCTACGAAACCTAGGTTTTAAAATGGAAACAGAAAATGCTGACAGTGTTTTTATTGGTGATGTGGTCTTGGAAATGTGCAGGCTTGCTGGCACCAGCATGCTCCGGATGTGGGTAGGTTGGGTAGCAAAGGAGGAACATGAAATGAAGTAATTAAATTCTAGGTCTGTAAAATCAGCACGTTTGTCATGCCTTTCATTATTCTGCATGCAAGAAGGTGCATGTGCAAATAGCTCAGCCTGAGGGAATGTTCCAAGACGTCTAAGAGTATAAAGAAGGTTAACTTCCCCTGCAGAGTATTATCATGCATGTGCTGGATGTTTAGGTGTAACCCAAGTGTTGAGGGTGATCTTTCGCATAGGATATTTTGACACTTGATATTTTTGAAAGGGAAAAGGCAATGCTACATCTGCTCCTACTGATGGAATACAGCAGAGCATCAAAAAACTGTTGCAACAGACTTAGCTGGTGTGATGGGACCAGTGTGTGATGGGAGCTAGTGCACTGACAAGACATTTTGCACCTGATAGAAGAGAGGATCATTTTGTGGAGATGGATAGGACCCACTTCATTTTTGCAACTTCCAGCAGATGCAAAATATTAGCTATCTGATTTTAAAGCAATAAGGAAGGTCAAAAACATACATATATAATTAATGCTAGTCAGCATAGTTTCATGCAAGGTAGGTCTTGTCAAACAGGATAGTATTACAGGTCTGGTTGATAAAGGCAACTGTGTGAGATAGTATATATACACAAAGATTAGTGAGGTAGTGAATAAGGAGGAGGATGGATTACTATTTCAGAGGGATCTGAATCACCTGGTTAACTGATCACAATCCAACAAAATGTGTTTTAATACAGTCACATGCTAGGTAATACATCTGGGTTCCAAGGATGCAGGTTATACCTACACAATGAGAGACTATTTTGGAAAAAAGTGATTCAGAAAAGGACTATAGGGTCATTATAGATAATCACCTCACTGTTAACTCTTAGTGTAATGCTGTGTCAAAAAGGATAAATCTGAGATCCTTGGATATTTTAAAAGGGGAATATCAAGTAGAAGTAGGGATGTGATCTTGCATCTGTATACAACATTAGTAAGATCACTACTAGAATACTATCTCCAGTTCTGATGTCCACACTTCTGGAAGGCTGAGGAAATACTGGAGAGAGTTCAAAGGAGAGGCAAAAAATGATCCCCGGGCTAGAAAACAAGCCTTTGATATGAGGTTGAAGGAGCTCAGTCTATTCAGGTTGCTGAAGAGAAGGTTGAGAGGTGACTTGATCACTGTGTGTTAGCAAAAAGAAAAGAAGTACTTGTGGCACCTTAGAGACTAACAAATTTATTAGAGCATAAGCTTTCGTGAGCTACAGCTCACTTCATCGGATGCATTTGGTGGAAAAAACACATAGAAGAGACATTTGATTGCGGAGCAGGGGTCATGTTTCAAAGGCATAACAAGATCCAATGTGTGGAAGATGAAGTTAGATAAATTCAACCTTAAAATAAGACATAATTTCCTAGTTTTGGGGCTAATTAAACATTGGAAAAGTTTAGTGTAGCTGAGGCCTGTCATGAGTGAGTAACAGATGTGGGGAGCACTTCTTGGAAGATAGAATTAGGGAGGGAAACAGATCATTAGGCTGAAAACAGAACATTTATGCAACGCAGATAAGTAAATAGGTCAGTAGGCTAAAAGACTGAAAGTCTGAGTCAGCTTAGATAAGAGGGAACCATTTACTACAAACAAGATAACAATGGACAAGATAAGTTAAGAATGAGTGTGGACAATGGGTGGACAGGACATGCTGCACAGGGATTGGTTCTTGCAAAGCAACCAATCCAAAAGGTGTGATGCAATGTGCAATAAGTGCAATAAGATGCAATGTATAGTAAGTGCAATAAGACCTGCAAAGGGAGAGGGTTTCTGTGTAACTTTGGAGCTGTGATGTACCCTGCATCCACCCTTTGCATTTGAGTCTGACCATCTCAGCATAGTATTGCTGTATGCCAAATAAAGATATCAGAGTAACAAAGTCTGGAGTACAAGTGAGTTCTTGAGAAGTCCAGTGGAAAAAGGTCTCGGAGGGAATCTCAACACTTACCAGGTGAGGTGTTTCAGAGTAGCAGCCATGTTAGTCTGTATTGGAAAAAAGAAAAGGAGGACTTGTGGCACCTTAGAGACTAACAAATTTATTTGAGCATAAGCTTTCGTGAGCTACAGCTCACTTCATCGGATGCATTCGGTGGAAAATACAGTGGGGAGATTTATATACACACAGAGAGAACATGAAACAATGGGTTTTATCATACACAGTGTAAAGAGAGTGATCACTTAAGATGAGCTATTACCAGCAGGAAGGAGGCGGGGAAGGAGGAAATCACCTTTTGTGGTGATAATCAAGGTGGGCCGTTTCCAGCAGTTAACGAGAACATCTGAGGAACAGTGGGGGGTGGGGTGGGGGGGGAGAAATAACATGGGGAAATAGTTTTACTTTGTGTAATGACCCATCCACTCCCAGTCTCTATTCAAGCCTAAGTTAATTGTATCCAGTTTGCAAATTAATTCCAATTCAGCAGTCTCTCGTTGGAGTCTGTTTTTGAAGTTTTTTTGTTGAAGGATAGCCACTCTCGGGTCTGTAATCGAGTGACCGGAGAGATTGAAGTGTTCTCCGACTGGTTTTTGAATGTTATAATTCTTGACATCTGATTTGTGTCCATTTATTCTTTTACGTAGAGACTGTCCAGTTTGACCAATGTACATGGCAGAGGGGCATTGCTGGCACATGATGGCATATATCACATTGGTAGATGCGCAGGTGAAGGAGCCTCTGATAGTGTGGCTGATGTGATTAGGCCCTATGATGGTATCCCCTGAATAGATATGTGGACAGAGTTGGCAACGGGCTTTGTTGCAAGGATAGGTTCCTGGGTTCGTGGTTCTGTTGTGTGGTGTGTGGTTGCTGGTGAGTATTTGCTTCAGGTTGGGGGGCTGTCTGTAAGCAAGGACTGGCCTGTCTCCCAAGATCTGTGAGAGTGATGGGTCATCCTTCAGGATAGGTTGTAGATCCTTGATGATGCGTTGGAGAGGTTTTAGTTGGGGGCTGAAGGTGATGGCTAGTGGCGTTCTGTTATTTTCTTTGTTGGGCCTGTCCTGTAGTAGGTGATTTCTGGGTACTCTTCTGGCTCTGTCAATCTGTTTCTTCACTTCAGCAGGTGCGTATTGTAGTTGTAAGAATGCAGGATAAAGATCTTGTAGGTGTTTGTCTCTGTCTGAGGGGCTGGAGCAAATGAGGTTATATTGTAGAGCTTAGCTGTAGACAATGGATCATGTGGTGTGATCTGGATGAAAGCTAGAGGCATGTAGGTAGGAATAGCGGTCAGTAGGTTTCCGATATAGGGTGGTGTTTATGTGACCATCGCTTATTAGCACCGTAGTGTCCAGGAAGTGGATCTCTTGTGTGGACTGATCCAGGCTGAGGTTGATGGTAGGATGGAAATTGTTGAAATCATGGTGGAATTCCTCAAGAGCTTCTTTTCCATGGGTCCAGATGATGAAGATACCATCAATGTAGCGCAAGTAGAGTAGGGGCATTAGGGGACGAGAGCTGAGGAAGCGTTGTTCTAAGTCAGCCATAAAAATGTTGGCATACTGTGGGGCCATGCAGGTACCCATCGCAGTGCCGCTGATTTGAAAGTATACATTGTCCCCAAATGTGAAATAGTTATGGGTGAGGACAAAGTCACAAAGTTCAGCCACCAGGTTAGCCGTGACATTATCGGGGATACTGTTCCTGACAGCTTGTAGTCCATCTTTGTGTGGAATGTTGGTGTAGAGGGCTTCTACATCCATAGTGGCTAGGATGGTGTTTTTAGGAAGATCACCGATGGATTGTAGTTTCCTCAGGAAGTCAGTGGTGTCTCAAAGATAGCTGGGGGTGCTGGTAACATAGGGCCTGAGGAGGTAGTCTACATAGCCAGTCAATCCTGCTGTCAGAGTGCCAATGCCTGAGATGATGGGGCGTCCAGGATTTCCAGGTTTATGGATCTTGGGTAGCAGATAGAATACCCCAGGTCGGGGCTCCAGGGGTGTGTCTGTGCGGATTTGTTCTTGTGCAGGTGAGGTGGTGGACTTACCTTCTCTCATGTCAAAGACTCCAAGCATTGATATCTTTTAAAAACATATGACTTAATCCAGCTTCTGGGGAAATTCAATGGCCTCTGTGTGGTTGGGAAGGAGGGGGTGGCTGGCAGACTGGATGGTTGTGGCTGTCCTTTCTGGGCCTGGAACCTGTGAATCTGAATCCTCCTGTTCATCCTCTGCCTTCAGGGGCCAAGTGGAGAATGGAACCACTTGCATTGCCTTCAGCATACTTATAACACTTGCAGGTATTCATTAAGATAATGTCTATCATCAAATCTAATGCTTCAGGGCTTCAGCCAGTCACTAGTAAGTGGTCAGGAAGGAAATTTTCCCCCCAATGCTCAGTTGGCTACATGTCTTGGGATTGGTTCATTTCCACCTTCCTCTGAAGTATCAGAGATTGGCCACAGCAGGAGACAGAACACCGTATAGGGTGGATTAGAGAGTCCTCTTTCCAGATGCCTGGCTTGTAGGTCTTCCTCACATGCTCAGGATTGTACTGACCTCCAGATCTGGGGTCAGAGGATTTTTCTCCCAGATCAGATTTGCAGGGACTCTAGGGTTTATTAGTCTTCCTCAGCAGCATGAGGCATGGTTTGCATGCTGGTGTCATCTGGGAATGTCTCGTCTAATCAATTCCCTGCCATTGCAGTGCCGTGGGCATTGGTGGCATCTTGGTCTCTCCTGTTCTCAGCCTGTGACATGCAACTTCTGAGGCAGAGGGAGAGCCAGTAACTGAATATGTACAAAGGTTCAGAAAAGAAAGAAGAGATAAACTAACCCCAAAGATGTCAGTCCAAAGAAAAGGTGTAGTTTGATAAACATACTTGCAAATGCTCTTTTGAAATAAGAGACTTAGTAATGGTATCAGAGTAGCAGCCATGTTAGTCTGTATTCGCAAAAAGAAAAGGAGTACTTGTGGCACCTTAGAGACTAACAAATTTATTAGAGCATAATCCGATGAAGTGAGCTGTAGCTCACGAAAGCTTATGCTCTAATAAATTTGTTAGTCTCTAAGGTGCCACAAGTACTCCTTTTCTTTTTAGTAATGGTAGTAAGCCCTGTGGAAAAAAATGCAAAATTCTTGGGAAGGACTTCTTGAGGTGATAGAGGTAGTTGAAGATACATATCATGTTAAAAAGTCTCATGGTAATGCTGTCCCACACCCAGTACATGTAAACAGGCTTAAAGTTTATCACAGCAGGGATAACAGGGTTATCATCTGCTGTGCAGAAGGGGAAATGGAGGCATGTTGCCTCTTTGAGTTCATGGCTGAATGCCAAACTGACTCAACTCTGGAAAGCATTGATATCTGCAGTGCCTTAACTCCATCTGAAAGGGCAGAGCTGTTGTCAGTGCTGCAAGAACACAAAGAGGTGTTTTCCCTAACAAGCCAGGGAAGACACACTTGCTGACTGAAAATCATTACAGAAGGACCACAGCTGCCTGCCAGCAGACTCTACAGAGCCATTGGCAAGGTGCAGGAACAAATTCATATAGAAATAGAAAGAGTGTTAGAACTGGGAGTAATTTAAAGAGTCTGACAGCTCTTGGGTGTCACCTGTGGTCTTGGTACCTAAGAAAGACAACATGGTAAGGTTTTGTGTTGAGTATAGAAAACTCAATGCTGTCACTGGTTTCAGAGTAGCAGCCGTGTTAGTCTGTATTCGCAAAAAGAAAAGGAGTACCGGTGGCACCTTAGAGACTAACAAATTTATTAGAGCATAAGCTTTCGTGAGCTACAGCTCACTTCATCGGATGCATTTGGTGGAAAAAACAGAGGAGAGATTTATAAAAAAAAGGAGTACTTGTGGCACCTTAGAGACTAACAAATTTATTAGAGCATAAGCTTTCGTGAGCTACAGCTCACTTCATCGGATGCATTTGGTGGAAAAAACAGAGTAGAGATTTATATACACACACACAGAGAACATGAAACAATGGGTTTATCATACACACTGTAAGGAGAGTGATCACTTAAGATAAGCCATCACCAACAGCAGGGGGGGGAAGGAGGAAAACCTTTCATGGTGACAAGCAGGTAGGCTAATTCCAGCAGTTAACAAGAATATCAGAGGAACAGTGGGGGGTGGGGTGGGAGGGAGAAATACCATGGGGAAATAGTTTTACTTTGTGTAATGACTCATCCATTCCCAGTCTCTATTCAAGCCTAAGTTAATTGTATCCAGTTTGCAAATTAATTCCAATTCAGCAGTCTCTCGTTGCAGTCTGTTTTTGAAGCTTTTTTGTTGAAGTATAGCCACTCTTAGGTCTGTGATCGAGTGACCAGAGAGATTGAAGTGTTCTCCAACTGGTTTTTGAATGTTATAATTCTTGACGTCTGATTTGTGTCCATTCATTCTTTTACGTAGAGACTGTCCAGTTTGGCCAATGTACATGGCAGAGGGGCATTGCTGGCACATGATGGCATATATCACATTGGTAGATGCGCAGGTGAAGGAGCCTCTGATAGTGTGGCTGATGTGATTAGGCCCTATGATGGTATCCCCTGAATAGATATGTGGACAGAGTTGGCAACGGGCTTTGTTGCAAGGATAGGTTCCTGGGTTAGTGGCTCTGTTGTGTGGTGTGTGGTTGCTGGTGAGTATTTGCTTCAGATTGGGGGGCTGTCTGTAAGCAAGGACTGGTCTGTCTCCCAAGATCTGAGAGAGCGATGGCTCGTCCTTCAGGATAGGTTGTAGATCCTTGATGATGCGTTGGAGGGGTTTTAGTTGGGGGCTGAAGGTGATGGCTAGTGGCGTTCTGTTGTTTTCTTTGTTGGGCCTGTCCTGTAGTAGGTGACTTCTGGGTACTCTTCTGGCTCTGTCAATCTGTTTCTTCACTTCAGCAGGTGGGTACTGTAGTTGTAGGAATGCATGATAGAGATCTTGTAGGTGTTTGTCTCTGTCTGAGGGGTTGGAGCAAATGCGGTTATATCGTAGCGCTTGGCTGTAGACAATGGATCGAGTGGTATGATCTGGATGAAAGCTAGAGGCATGTAGGTAGGAATAGCGGTCAGTAGGTTTCCGATATAGGGTGGTGTTTATGTGACCATCGCTTATTAGCACCGTAGTGTCCAGGAAGTGGATCTCTTGTGTGGACTGGTCCAGGCTGAGGTTGATGGTGGGATGGAAATTGTTGAAATCATGGTGGAATTCCTCAAGAGCTTCTTTTCCATGGGTCCAGATGATGAAGATGTCATCAATGTAGCGCAAGTAGAGTAGGGGCATTAGGGAACGAGAGCTGAGGAAGCGTTGTTCTAAGTCAGCCATAAAAATGTTGGCATACTGTGGGGCCATGCGGGTACCCATCGCAGTGCCGCTGATTTGAAGGTATACATTGTCACCAAATGTGAAATAGTTATGGGTCAGGACAAAGTCACAAAGTTCTGCCACCAGGTTAGCCGTGACAGTATCGGGGATACTGTTCCTGACGGCTTGTAGTCCATCTTTGTGTGGAATGTTGGTGTAGAGGGCTTCTACATCCATAGTGGCTAGGATGGTGTTTTTAGGAAGATCACCAATGGACTGTAGTTTCCTCAGGAAATCGGTGGTGTCTCGAAGATAGCTGGGAGTGCTGGTAACGAAGGGCCTGAGGAGGGAGTCTACATAGCCAGACAATCCTGCTGTCAGGGTGCCAATGCCTGCCAGCACTCCCAGCTATCTTCGAGACACCACCGATTTCCTGAGGAAACTACAGTCCATTGGTGATCTTCCTAAAAACACCATCCTAGCCACTATGGATGTAGAAGCCCTCTACACCAACATTCCACACAAAGATGGACTACAAGCCGTCAGGAACAGTATCCCCGATACTGTCACGGCTAACCTGGTGGCAGAACTTTGTGACTTTGTCCTGACCCATAACTATTTCACATTTGGTGACAATGTATACCTTCAAATCAGCGGCACTGCGATGGGTACCCGCATGGCCCCACAGTATGCCAACATTTTTATGGCTGACTTAGAACAACGCTTCCTCAGCTCTCGTTCCCTAATGCCCCTACTCTACTTGCGCTACATTGATGACATCTTCATCATCTGGACCCATGGAAAAGAAGCTCTTGAGGAATTCCACCATGATTTCAACAATTTCCATCCCACCATCAACCTCAGCCTGGACCAGTCCACACAAGAGATCCACTTCCTGGACACTACGGTGCTAATAAGCGATGGTCACATAAACACCACCCTATATCGGAAACCTACTGACCGCTATTCCTACCTACATGCCTCTAGCTTTCATCCAGATCATACCACTCGATCCATTGTCTACAGCCAAGCGCTACGATATAACCGCATTTGCTCCAACCCCTCAGACAGAGACAAACACCTACAAGATCTCTATCATGCATTCCTACAACTACAGTACCCACCTGCTGAAGTGAAGAAACAGATTGACAGAGCCAGAAGAGTACCCAGAAGTCACCTACTACAGGACAGGCCCAACAAAGAAAACAACAGAACGCCACTAGCCATCACCTTCAGCCCCCAACTAAAACCCCTCCAACGCATCATCAAGGATCTACAACCTATCCTGAAGGACGAGCCATCGCTCTCTCAGATCTTGGGAGACAGACCAGTCCTTGCTTACAGACAGCCCCCCAATCTGAAGCAAATACTCACCAGCAACCACACACCACACAACAGAGCCACTAACCCAGGAACCTATCCTTGCAACAAAGCCCGTTGCCAACTCTGTCCACATATCTATTCAGGGGATACCATCATAGGGCCTAATCACATCAGCCACACTATCAGAGGCTCCTTCACCTGCGCATCTACCAATGTGATATATGCCATCATGTGCCAGCAATGCCCCTCTGCCATGTACATTGGCCAAACTGGACAGTCTCTACGTAAAAGAATGAATGGACACAAATCAGACGTCAAGAATTATAACATTCAAAAACCAGTTGGAGAACACTTCAATCTCTCTGGTCACTCGATCACAGACCTAAGAGTGGCTATACTTCAACAAAAAAGCTTCAAAAACAGACTGCAACGAGAGACTGCTGAATTGGAATTAATTTGCAAACTGGATACAATTAACTTAGGCTTGAATAGAGACTGGGAATGGATGAGTCATTACACAAAGTAAAACTATTTCCCCATGGTATTTCTCCCTCCCACCCCACCCCCCACTGTTCCTCTGATATTCTTGTTAACTGCTGGAATTAGCCTACCTGCTTGTCACCATGAAAGGTTTTCCTCCTTCCCCCCCCTGCTGTTGGTGATGGCTTATCTTAAGTGATCACTCTCCTTACAGTGTGTATGATAAACCCATTGTTTCATGTTCTCTGTGTGTGTGTATATAAATCTCTACTCTGTTTTTTCCACCAAATGCATCCGATGAAGTGAGCTGTAGCTCACGAAAGCTTATGCTCTAATAAATTTGTTAGTCTCTAAGGTGCCACAAGTACTCCTTTTCTTTTTGAGAATACAGACTAACACGGCTGCTACTCTGAAACGAGAGATTTATATACACACATTTCATGTTCTCTGTGTGTGTGTATATAAATCTCTCCTCTGTTTTTTCCACCAAATGCATCCGATGAAGTGAGCTGTAGCTCACGAAAGCTTATGCTCTAATAAATTTGTTAATGCTGTCACTGTACCAGATGTCTATCCCATAACTAGAATTGATGATATGCTCGGCATTTTAAGCAAAACGAAATATCTGAATTCACAATGTTACCATTTGGGTTAATTAATGCAGGAGCCACCTTTCAAAGGCTGGTCCACCAAGTGTTAAATGGTTTGCAGAACTTCGCAAAAGCGTAAGTCAACAACATCGGAGAGTTTAGCAATACTTGGACTGATCACAAAAAATACTTTAAAATTGTGCTGTTGAAGCTCAAAGAGGCAGGCCTATCTATAAAAGCCTCCAAATGTAAAATTGGATCATCCAGAGTTCCTTATTTGGGACACTGGGTAGGGGAAGGTCAAATATCCCCTGATTGCTGGTAAGTTGAAGCCATTGTAAAATGGCCTATATCCCCATCCAAAAAAACAGGTCCAATCTTTCATAGATCTGGTAAATTATTACAGAAGGTTTGTGTGTCAGTTCAGTGACATTGTATCTGCAAGCACAGATCTATGTAAGAAAACCCCAAGCTGTATGGACAAAGGCATGGCAAGAGGGTTTTGATAAGGTAAAAAAATCTTGTCTAAAAAGCCTATTCTAGCCAGTCCAGATTTTGAAAAGATGTTTGAACTGTGTACCACTGTGTCAGACACTGGATTAGGTGCTTACAGGAGTTTAATATGGAAATTGTGTATATAAAGGAGGGAAAAAAACATGGTGGCAAATGCCCTACCCAGGAAAGAGGGTCTTGACCTGGTGTCTCCAGGTCAGCCAGTGGCTAACCCTTCTGCAGCTTTGTAAAGAGGGAAATGTGACAGAATATACCCCTGTGTTCGGTATGCCTTGTGAGGTATCATTTAAATACCTCATAATTTGATGATCAGTAATAACATAGCAAAATGCACATAGCAGCATTATCTGTGCAGTTATAAACAAGCTGAGATCATGACTAAACATATGTTTTCCAGATAAACCTGGGGAGTGGTCAAACCAGTTCCTCAGAAACAAAGGGCAAGCTGATGCCTTAGCCAGGTGTAAACAAGGCTGATGGACTATTACCTGCTAAGTGGCCATTCTTTGGCAGGAAAGGGGTCAGGGGCAAAAATCTACATCTTGGAAAAGAAACAGCATGGAGTTTCCTTCCACACAGACTACCTGTTACCTTGCTCCCAGCTGGAAATACTTCTCAAAGAGTGGACAGGACTCTCTCTCTCCCTCCCTCCCTGTTCCCTCCGCTCATTGCATTCTCTGCACCTGAAAAGACAAAGGAAGCAGCTGATGGACTCTGGGAGTGGGGTCCTGACCTAAAGAATTTGGTCAGTAAGACTGCTGAAAGCATGTGGTGAGAGAATTTCTCTTTGACTCTAATATAATTTAAGTCAGGCACCAGAAAGAGTTTTATCTTTATTTTTCTTGTAAGCATTTCTGACTTTTATTACTTGGACTCGCTTAAAATCAGTCTCTTTGTAGTTGTATTGTTTTATCTAATCCTGTGTGTTTAAATTGAAATATCTGAATAGCTATTTTAAAATAATACGCTGACATATTATTCCCTTAAAGGAATAACACACTAAATATATTTGTACTGTCCAGGAGAGTACTGGGCAATACAGGACTTACATTTCTGGGGGAAGATCCAGGATGAAGGATGAGGTGGACGTTGGGGTCACCCTGCAGCATAACCAAGACTGGTAAGAGCCAAGGTGTGGCTGGCTGGCTGCAGCACACACAGACATAGTTGGGAGTGACTTACATGCTGGAGGCTGTTTGTGAGCATTCCAGGCTAGAGGCTATAGCAGCAGGGCATTGTAAAGGGTACCCCAGGTTACAGGGCAGGGGTGATGCAGCTACTCCTTAATCTGGATTGTGCCCCGGTATGTCACACTATGATATACAGGTTTCAGAGTAGCAGCCGTGTTAGTCTGTATTCGCAAAAAGAAAAGGAGTACTTGTGGCACCTTAGAGACTAACAAATTTATTAGAGCATAAGCTTTCGTGAGCTACAGCTCACTTCATCGGATGCATCCGATGAAGTGAGCTGTAGCTCACGAAAGCTTATGCTCTAATAAATTTGTTAGTCTCTAAGGTGCCACAAGTACTCCTTTTCTTTTTATGATATACAGGAGATCAGACTATATTATCCCTTCTGGCCTTAAAACTCTATGAAGCTATTAATGGTGAATTATTTGCATGGTGGACATGTAAGGGACAAAATTATACATGACAGTGATATTGCAAAACACAATCAGACTGCAGGATTTTCCAGAGGGCAACTGAAAATCATGACTGGGTAATGTATTGCCACATGATAATTTCTGGAGTGTTGAAAGCTTACAGGAAGGTGTTGCATGCTCATGTCTTTGCAACTCCAGTTAGTGTCCCATTTTCTAGAGTCACTCTGGGCCAAGCTGCAGACCTATTATTATTTTTTAAAAGAACCTATTTGACCTCTGTGAAGGTGCACCATCACAACAGCAGCAGCAATGGCACCCCCTTCAGGAATGGGGAGGGGCCACAAAGACACAGCGATGAACATGAAAATGGAGAGTGAGAATAGAGGTTCAATAAAAGGGAACCGAGGGGACACTGAGCGAAGAATCCCAGACAACGCCCACTGCTCCAAAGAGATATGGAAAAGAGCTAGCCCGTTTGATAATTGGGATCAGTGGGCAGAAATCCTCCAAAGCAACAAGAGGCTCAACTCCTCATCTGAGGCCTAATGCGAATGAAATCCTGTTACGAGGCAGACGTGGTGCAGCAAGCTTCCCCCAGATAACAGCATTTTGATTCCCGTTGAGTTGGAAATGACTGAAATGCAGATGTTATATGCAGTGCTGTTGTAGCTGTGTCGGTCCCAGGATATTAGAGAGACAAAGTGGGTGAGGTAATATCTTTTATTGAACCAACTTTTGTTGGTGAAAGAGACAAGCTTATGAGCTTACACAGGTCTAGGAAACTTACTCAGAGTCACAGCTAACTACAAGATAGAACAGATTGTTTAGTGTAAGTAGTTAACGCATATTTCAAGGGATCATTCAAGGTGCAATGGCTTGTTAATACTCCTCCAGTCACAGGGAGGAAAGGGAGGGGGGAAGCAGCTGGGAGGGATTGTTAGTAGGTTATAGACTGTTGTAATAAGCCATAAATCCAGTGTCTCTCTTCAGTCTATCATTGTTTGTGTCTAGCAAAATTATGACTTTAGGCTCCCAGACTCATCTTTTGAATGTGTGTGTGCTGGTTTGCTTTGAAGATGTGGACTGATAATTCAGATATAGAGTTATTGCTTTGTGACTCTATTTCAAGTGGTCCAGTTGGTAGCAAGCCATTGTCTGTGTGATTAAAAACCACCACTATAGTTCAGTTCATTCAGTAGAGAGGTTTAGAAGGGAACGGGTTGTGCAGCTATCCCTCTAAGTCAGGCTTTAGGCACACTGGCCTGGGTGCAGTGTGAGCAGGGGTGAAAGTAAGATAAAAAACTTTGATAAAAGCGTGGCAGTGCTTTCACATCGGCTGTGTACGGGCCAGTACCAGCGGCTACTTCTTACCAGTTCACTGTCCCGGTCCACTTTCACCTCTGAGTGTGAGAGAATGCTGAAGTGCAGCTGTCTAAAATATTTATTTTCCGTAGATGCACAGAGGATTTCAGTCTCCAGGGCCATCAGTCTGGAACCTCGCACAAGCTCATCTACACCATACCATGCTATATACACAGCTCCTTCCTCTGGGACCCAGTGCACTGAAGAGTCAAGTTTTAAAGTGAACTCCACATATCATTAAATTAAACGAAATGCAATGGTCCAGGTGTGGTGCTTCTGAACAAGCACATTCCTCCAGGTGATCAAAATGAGAGGGTTGGGCCTCAGCTACTTTCACCAAATGGCTGATTTTCAGCTAAGAAAAATGTCCCATTGTCTCTCGCCATCCTGTGCTGAGCGGGAATGATCCATTGTTTGCAGTTCACAGTATTTTCAGTGACCAGTCTGAGCTCAGCTTTAGTGAAGACCACTTAATAATGACACTAGGCAGACAATTGGTGGCAGGGTCTGAATTATGGTACATTACACTTTAGTTAACCCTCTAACCCCAACTGAAAAGGGCCAATGTTCTCCAGCAGCTTCTGGTTTTGTGTACAGCAGGGTATTATCCTGAATTCCCTGTAGACCCCAAACATCCCTAATGTAATCAGTGAGAGATTGCCTAAGGAGTGGAAGGGTTGGATGATAGATGGCTATTGTTCTCTGCTCTCTTTCCATTCAGGCAAGCCAGGAGGGTGCAGATTATTGAGCCCTCTCCCCCTAGACAAGAACTGAGGGTACTGTCTTTACCCCTGCAATTGTCCCAAGTAGTAGGACAGGATGGTGCTGATCACACTTTATATTAAGGGCACATTTATAAATAGCTTATAAAGGCATAATAAATTATTAAAAGATGTGTTAATAAATGGTTCATCATTTGTTATAGTGACCAACAATAATAATAGATTGTCCATAGCCATGATTTCTAATCATCTGTAATACCTTTTCCTGATGTGTTTATAGCCGGTTATAGCACATATTACTCCTGTTTGTAACATGGTAAGAACATCTATTAATCATTTATTAACCTATTTATAAATGTACCCTTACTATAGTGTGACCAAAATACCTATTAATGGAATGGGGAACCTGTCATAAATCTTCCCAAAGAATATATGTATATGTTTGTACAGCACCTAGCATGATGGAATTACTATCTTGAGTGGGACCTTCGTCCTAAAAATATTAATGTACCAAGACAATCTGAGATGCTGCGTGAATTTGAACATCAGAAACTAATGATTGGCTCTGCCTGCAAATATTAAGGAATCTTGGAATGTTAGGTTCAAATGACTGTGTAGTTACTTTGTAATTTGATTTTAGTTAAAACAAAAAAGAAGTTTGGATGCTGTAGAAATCCTTCCCTCTCTATTATAGCTGCAGGTATCTATAACTGTAGTCACAACAGTGGCATCTGGTTGGGAGGCTGGTGAATTTCAGCTTTCTCTGGGCAATCATTTCTGCTATTTACTAACAATACAAGGCACGGTTTTCTAAAATTCCCCAGCTCTGTGGGGAGTGGGTCACTAAAACCCACAATTGCCTCATTAAGAGTACAAGTCTCTTTCCTTCCCCAGCAGCAATAATGTGGAGCCAAAAGTCGTAGTCTTCTCTTTTCAGCATAGACATGTCACAAGAGAAGAGGAAAGGAACAGATAGAACTTCCCTGAATTCTAGCTCATGATGTACTTAGCGGTGGGGGAACACACCCAAGTATGAGTAAGTCCAGAGCAGAGAGCTAGAAACACAAATCAAATGTCCTTTTCATCAGCATTTTTCATTCTTTTTCAGAACATGACCCCACATTCAGTCATCTGCACCCTACCCGCCACCTCTGCATCCCAGAATGCTTTGTATCTGATTAAACAGTGCTCTCCAGAATAGGAGCTAGGCCCCATGGTGCTTCCAAAGAATCGCTGTGATCCCAGCACCTGATGCAGTGGCTGATAGGGCATCTGCTGGACTCTGAAAAAAAACACCTGTTTCCAGGGCAGACAAATCTGCTTCAGCAGGTGACCAGAGACCGGGCATGAGGCTGGCTCACAATGCTCTTAGATAGCTGCCAGCAACTTGCTTTAACCCCCAAGCAGAGCTGGCCTTACCATGAGGTGAACTGAGTTGGCTGCCTCAGGTGCCAGACGGGGGGGGGGGGGAGGGGAGGTACCATTAGGACCCAGGGTGTAGAAAATGGTGTCTGCTGCTGGAGCATATGTAGGCTCTCTGCTCTAGATGCACAGAGATGGTGGAGTGCTGTGCTGGATGAAGGGGGGCACAAGAGACATAACAGGCTGGCAGGAGAAGAGGTGAGAGGGAATAACAGAAAGCAGCGGGAGCTGCAGGGAGAGAAAGGAGGATCCTCTTATGTACCTCCCTAGCACCCCCAGGAGCCTGGTCTGATTACACCAGCTTCTCAGGCCATGTCTCCAATACAAAAGTACTCCGATTTTAGAGAAGTTGATTTTTGGGAACAGATTGTATAAAGTCGAGTGCACACTAAGCACATTAATTTGGCAGTGTGCATCCACAGTACCATGGCAAGCATCGACATTCTGAGCGGTGCACTGTGGGTAGTTATCCCACAGTTTCCGCAGTCCCCGCTGCCCATTGGAATTCTGGGCTCCCAATGCCTGATGGGGCCAAAAATGACTGTGGGTGGTTATGGGTAAATGTCATCAGTCAACCCTCCCTCCCTCCATGACTGCAACGGCAGACAATCATTTCACACCCTTTTCCCTGGATTGCCCGAGCAGACACCATAGCACGGCCAGCATGGAGCCCGTTCAGCTCACTGCAGCATTGTAAACACCTCGTACATTATCGTGAAGTTTATGCAGAGCCAGCACCTGAAAAACCAGGTGAGGAGGCGACGGCAGCGCGGTGATGAGGACATGAACACAGATTTCTCTAAAACCGCGGTCCCCAGCAATTTGGAGATCATAGTGTTAATGGGGCAGACTCATGCCATGGAATGCCAATTCTGGGCTCCGGAAACAAGCACAGAGTGATGGGACCACATAGTGTTGCAGGTTTGGGATGATTCCCAGTGGCTCCGAAACTTTCACATGCATAAGGGCACTTTCATGGAACTTTGTGACTTGCTTTCTCCTGCCTTGAAGTGCAAGAATACCAAGATGAGAGCAGCCCTCACAGTTAACAAGCAACTGGCAATAGCCCTGTAGAAGCTTGCGATGCCAGGCAGCTACCGGTCAGTCGGGAATCAATTTGGAGTGGGCAAATCTACTGTGGGGGTTGCTGTGATGCAAGTAGCCAATTCAATCATTGAGCTGCTGCTATCAAAGGTAGTGACTCTGGGAAATGTGGAGGTCATAGTAGATGGCATTGCTGCAATGGGATTCCCTAACTGTGGTGGGGCTATAGATGGAATGCATATCCCTATCTTGGGACCAGACCACCAGGACAGCCAGTACATAAACCGCAAGGGGTACTTTTCAATGATGCTGCAAGCACTGGTGGATCACAAGGGACATTTCACTAACATCAATGTGGGATGGCCAGGAAAGGTTCATGACGCTCGCATCTTCAGGAACTCTGGTCTGTTTAAATGGCTGTAGGAAGGGATTTACTTCCCAGGCCAGAAAATAACTGTTAGGGATGTTGAAATGCCTGTAGTTATCCTTGGGGACCCAGCCTACCCCTTAATGCCCTGGCTCATGAAGCTGTACACAGGCACTTTGGACAGTAGTAAGGAGCTATTCAACTATAGGCTGAGCAGGTGCAGAAGGGTGGTAGAGTGTGCATTCGGACATTTAAAGGGTCACTGGCGCAGTTTACTGACTCACTCAGACCTCAGTGAAACCAATATTCCCATTGTTATTGCTGCTTGTTGTGTGCTTCACAATCTCTGTGAGAGTAAGGGGGAGACATTTATGGCGGGGTGGGAGGTTGAGGCAAATCACCTGGCCACTGAATATGCACAGCGAGACACCAGAAGAGCACAGCAGGAAGCACTGCGCATCAGAGAAGCTTTGAAAACCAGTTTCATGACTGGCCAGGGTACTGTGTGACACTTCTGTTTGTTTCTCCTTGATGAAAACCCACCCCTTTGGTTGCCTCTAAATTCCCTATAAGCCACCCGCCCTCCTCCTTTCAATCACAGCTTGCTTGCAAAGGAAATAAAGTCACTATCATTTAAAAAACGTGCATTCTTTATTAATTGATTATAAAAATAGGGAGATAATTCACAAGGTAGCCGGGTGGGGTGTGGGAGGAGGGTAGGAGGGAAGGAAAAGGCCACTTCAAAACTTGTTGAATGACGGCCTTCTGTTGCTTGGGCTGTCCACTGGGGTGGAGTGGTTGGGTGCCCGGAGCTTCCCCCTCCCCACTTTCTTGGGGGTCTGGGTGAGGAGGCTATGGAACTTGGGGAGGTGGGAGGGCGGTTAAACAGGGGCTGCAGCAGCAGTCTGTGATCCTGCTGCCATTCCTGAACCTCCACCAGATGCCAGAGCATGTCCGTTTGATCCCGCAGTAGCCCCAACATTGCATCATGTCTCCTCTGATCTTCCTGCCGCCACCTCTCCTCACGTTCATCGGCCGCTTTCCTGTACTCTGCTATTGTGTCCCTCCACACATTCTACTGAGCTCTGTCAGTGCCGGACGACTGCATGAGCTCAGAAAACATTTCATCGTGCGTGCGTTTTTTCGCCGCCTTATCTGAGATAGCCTTTGGGACAGAGGAGGGAGGCTTGAAACATTTGCAGCTGCTGGAGGAAAAAAAAGGGAGTGAAGTATTTAAAAAGATACATTTTACAGAACAATGGCTATACTCTTTCATGGTGAACAACACTATTCACATTACGTAGCACATGTGATTTTGGTACAAGGTCGCATTTTGCATCTTATATTGAGTGCCTGTGGCTTTGGTGTTAGAGATCACACATGCAGTGCTGGGCAACAGAATTCGGCTTGCAGGCAGCCATGGTAAGCCATAGTCTTTTGGCTTCTGCAACTTTCATAACAGCAGCGCTCTCCTCTCCCATACCAAGCAAAGCCCATTGAGTTGGCCATTTAGTGCTGCAGTTTTCCTGTCTACGTACAGCAGCAGAAACTAAACTAACCCCCCCACATCCAATTATCTGGGATGATCACTTTACCCCTCCCCATACTGCGTGGCTGGTATCAGGGAAGATCCCTGCTAGCCAAATGCGAACAGCTTAGCTCCAATGCCCCCCACCCCCAACCATGTGGCTAACTGTGGGGAGGATTTCTTTCAGCCAAAGGCAAACAGGCCAGTAGGAACTGCCACCTCTGAATGTCCCCTTAATTAAATTCCCCTATTTCAAGCAGATTACCATGAATGATATCACTCTCCTGAGGATAACACAGAGAGATAAAGAACGGATGTTGCTTGAATGCCAGCAAACACTGGGACCATACGCTGCCAGGCTTTGTCATGCAATGATACCAAATTACTTGCTACTAGCGTGGCGTGGTAAAGTGTCCTACCATGGAGGACAGAATAAGGCTGCTCTCCCCAGAAACCTTCTGCAAAGGCTTTTAGAGTACCTTCAGGAGACCTTCATGGAGATGTCCCTAGAGGATTTCCAGTCCATCCCCAGACACGTTAACAGATTTTTCCAGTAGCTGTACTGGCCACGAATGCATCCCAAGTCCTCAGGGCTAATTAATCATTAAAAAAATGAACATATTTATTTAAGCATAAGCTTTCATGAGCTACAGCTCACTTCATCGGAAGTGTAGCTCACGATAATTCATGATATTCATGCTCAAATAAATTTGTTAGTCTCTAAGGTGCCACAAGTACTCCTTTTCTTTTTGCGAATACAGACTAACACGGCTGCTACTCTGAAACCTGTCATTAAAAAAACGCTTGCTTTTATAACATGTGTTATATTTTAAAAGGTACACTCACCAGAGGTCCCTTCTCTGACTTGGTTCGTTTCAGAGGGTATTTCAGTCAAGGTGATAAAAAGATCCTGGCTGTCAGGGAGAACAGTGTGCTGTGTGCTATGCTCAAGCTCCTCCTCCTCCTCCTCATCTTCCCTGTCCTCAAAATCCTCAGGCATGGTGGAGAGTACCCCATCCATGGACAGGGGTGGGGTAGTGGTGGCGGGGCCCCCCCCTTAGAATTGCATGCAGCTCAGTGTAGAAGCAGCATGTCTGGTGCTCTATCCCGGAGTGTCCGTTTGATACTTTGGTTTTTCTGGTACGCTTGTCTGAGCTCCTTAAGTTTTACACGGCACTGTGTTGCGACCCTGCTGTAGCCTCTGTCCCTTATGGCTTCAGAGATTTTTTGAAATGTTTTGGCATTTCATCTTTTGGAACGTAGTTCTGATAGCACGGATTCCTCTCCCCATACAGTGATCAGATCCCGTACCTCCTGTTCAGCTGGAGCTCTTTTTTGATTCTGGGACTGCATGGTTACCTGTGCTGATGAGCTCTGCATGATCACCTGTGCTGATGAGCTCACCTAGCCAAACAGGAAATGAGATTCAAAAGTTCCTGGGGCTTTTCCTGTACACCTGGCCAGTGCATCCGAGTGCAGAGTGCTGTCCAGAGCGGTCACAATGGTGCACTGTGGGATAGCTCCCGGAGACCAATATCTTCAAATTGCATCCACACTAACCCTAATTCGAAACAGTGATGTCGATTTCAGCGCTAATCCCCTCATTGGGGAGGAGTACAGCAATCGTTTTTAAGAGCCCTTTATGTAAAAAAAAAATGGGTTCGTTGTGTGGACGGGTGCAGGGTTAATTCGATGTAATGCTGCTAAATCCGACATAAACTCGTAGTGTAGACTAGGCCTCAGGGAGCATTCTGTTTCCTGCTGCTTCCCTGAACCTACTTGAGGAAAACAGACAGTCAGCTAAAGTAGTAGGAGCCAGTTAGGCCCTTAAGACGGTGATATCTTCCCTCACTCAGGTCCTGCTACCAGCCTGCTTATTTGTCCCCTTCAATGGAGTGTTGAGAGCCACTATAGCTGGCACAGAACAGCAGTCATGAGTGAAAGAAAAAAACGCCCCTCTGGGGCAGCATTCAGAAAAAGAAAGAAAGCAAAAGAAGCTTTTATATCTAAGCAGGAAGGAGCTCTCCTGAGATACATAGACACAAATGTTCACGGTGAGCCTTCTAGCCCCAGTGAAGATGTGAGTGGTGAGGAGATGCCTGATCTTCCAGTTAGTCAGAGTGCAGGTGACCTGGCAGCTACTGCAGCATCCATATCTCCATCTCAAATGGATGTAACCATGCACATTCCTGAAGAAAAGTGTAGATCAGAGAAGAGTGTGGTGGAGGCACAAGAAACAGCTGCTGCTGAGTTTAGTTCCTTAAGTCTAGATGATCCAGGACTGTGGACCCACTTGAGCAGTAGCCTGAGGGACTTCCTTGTACTGCATGGGCCACAGCAAGTGAAAAACTTCATGTTCCCCAAAGACAATGAAAATAGAAGTTTCCATACAACATATTACTGGCGTGAAATCCCCAATGGTGACAAAGTGGAGAGGCCATGGCTTATGTACTCAAAACTCCAGAAAGCTGCATACTGTTTTTGTTGCAAACTCTTCCAATCTAATGTTCCAGCCACATTGGATTCTACAGGAACAAAGGACTGGAAAAATCTGGCTAGAAATCTGGCATGCCATGAGAAGGCAGCAAATCACCAGAGAGCATTCCATAGGTGGAAAGAGTGTGAGATGAGACTAAGGTTAAAGGCCACCATAAATGATCAGCATCAAGAGAAGATTGCATCAGAGTCTCTTTACTGGCAAAATGTTCTCATTGTCATTGTGAGGATGCTTGCTACCCAAAACTTAGCACTGCATGGCATTTCAGATCAGCTGTATGTGCCAAACAATGGAAACTTCCTTAAAATTGTGGAGCTGATGGCTGAGTTTGATGCTGTACTCCAGGAGCATCTAAGAAAAGTCACCACCCAAGAAATGTACACACACCACTACCTTGGAAAAACAATTCAAAATGAGATCATACAGTTACTGGCAACAAAAGTCAAACAGAAGATTGTGGCAGATCTGAAGTCAGCAAGATATTACTCTGTTATTCTGGACTGCACACCTGACATCAGCCATAAGGAACAAATGACTTTAATGGTGTGTTTTATAACAACAACAGAACCTAGTGAAAATGTCCCAGCAATGGTGACTGTCAGAGAGCATTTTCTAGAATGTATGGACATTGATGATACTACTGGAGCTGGTATGACAAATGTGCTTCTTAAAAAGCTGGAAGTTACGGGAATTGCGGTAGCTGACATGAGAGGTGCCAACATGAGAGGGAAGAACAGAGGAGTGCAGACATGGATCCAAGAGTTAAACCCTCAAGCTTTTTTTGTCCCATGCAGTTCTCATTCATTGAACTTGGTGGTCAGTGATGCAGCATCAGCTTCTAGTGAGGCTGCTGAATTTTTAAATGTAATTCAAAGCATCTATGTATTTTTCTCTGCATCAACTCATTGACGGCAAATTTTGAAGCAACATCTGGGAACAACCACTCTGACAGTGAAACCACTGAGTACCACATGATAGGAAAGTCGAGAGGAGGTGATAAAGCCTATCAAACACCAAATTGGGAAGATAGATAATGCCATAGTTGCCATTATGGAGAATAATGCTATGACAGGAACTGTTCATGGGAGAACAGTGGCAGAGGGAAATGGAATCACAAGAAACATACATAACTTCAAATTTCTATGTGGCTTAGTGTTGTGGCATGACATACTGTTTGAAATAAATGATGTAAGCAAGAGACTCCAAGAGACTTGATATATCTGGAACAATGGAACAAATGGACAAAGCAAAGTCATACTTACAGTGTTACTGGTCAGATGAGGGATTTCAAAACGTTCTGAAGAGTGCACAGAAGTTGGCAGAGGAACTTCACACTAAAGCTATTTTCCCACCCATTCAAAAATACAAGAGTCACTGAAGAAGAAGACATTTTGATTACGAGGCATGGGATAATCCCATAAGAGACCCCAAACAACAATTCAAAGTTGAATTCTTTAACCAGGTGCTAGATGGTGCAATACAGTCAGTTGAAGAACGTTTCATGCAGCGTAGGGAACACAGCAGTATATTTGGGATGTTGTATGATATTCCAAAACTCCTCTCTATACCTGAAGAAGACCTACACCAGCAATGCAGGGCCCTAGAGGCAGTGTTGACACATGATGACATGCGTGATATTGATGCGAGTGATTTAGGTGATGAACTGAAAGCCCTTTCAAGATACATTTCAGCAGGATCAACTCCAAAGGCTGTTCTGGAATATATGTACACAAATAAGATGGCCACCCTCTTTCCAAATGCTTTTGTTGCTCTGCGCATACTTCTAACACTTCCTGTAACAGTTGCCAGTGGAGAACGCAGCTTCTCCAAGCTGAAATTAATAAAAACACATCTACTCTCCACAATGACGCAGGAGAGGCTGGTCGGCCTTGCAACCATCTCAACAGAGCATGAGCTGGCCCAGACTGTGGACCTTCAGGAAGCAGTTCAAATCTTTGCAACCAAGGAGGCATGGAAAGCACCACTTTGATTATTCAAACAGATAAAAATGCCAGTGTTTACTATGCAGACAAGAAAAGTTTCAAAAATTTCCTTTTTTGGCCATGTGTGTTTTTTTTAAAACTAATTTTCTCTTTTATTTAACTCTTTCTAAATGCTCTTTTCTTAACCTACCCTTATATTTAATACACCTTTTATATTTATTTCAAATTTTTCTATTCTTTAATAACATACCATACTAGGCCTTTAAAATCATCTCTCCTTACTAAACCTCACCGAATAACCTTTCTTTCCCTTTTTTCCTCTAAACCTTACCCAAACTTTCTTTTTTATCTTTAGACTCTCTCACTCTATTCTTTCAACCTTTTGCGCTAAATGTATCAAAGCACAAGCACACAACACTCCCCCTATTCAAACATAACATTTTTTCAAAATGGCCGATGGCACCAAACTTTGGCGCCAATGGAAATGGGGATGGAGGGCAGGACATAAGCCCTAAATGGGGTGTGGAAACCTCTCAAAAATACATGGTGATGAATACTATCGATGTATATAGTACTACCACTATCAGTTCCTTCATTAGCTGAAGTGTCAGAGAACTGCAAGATGGAAGCTGGAAAGTGTGTAGTGAATAAGGCCGGGTATTGCAGGAAGAGAAAGAAGCAGGTCATGGTTAAGGTAATTAAATGCTGCCCTGAGGAACAGGATTCTATGCCTCCTTAGCCATAGAGCTACTGAGTGATTCTAGGAAAGTCATTTAAACCAAACTTTTCATCGTGGTCCCCAATTGTGTGTTCCTCATTTTCTGAGTGCCTAACTTGATAACCCAAGGTCCCATTTGCAGAAGCGCTGACACTCACCGCTGTAACTGAAGTCAATGGCAGCTGTGCTTTGAACATAGAACATATTATGTAATGCTAAGGACTTTGAAAAATCAAGTCCTAGGTGTCTCAAATTGGGCACCCAAAATTAGTGGATTCTTTTGACCTTAATCTCTCTGTTCCTCAGTTCCTCATCAAAGGGGTATTAGTTAAGTACTCCAAAACAATTGTGATAAGTGCCATAGAAAAGCCCAGGAGATAATTAATCATTCTGCCTTCAGAGCAGGGTTTGAAAGTGTGCAGTAAATAAGGCATGGGGCCCACACATTGAACAGTAAGGTTAAAATAAAGTTTTCAGTGAGCACCATCCATCCTGTACACTGAATAAGGCAGGGGTTCCTACAGAAAAATAGTATGTACTCAGGTAGTTAAAGACTGTATCATAACAAATATGGTCAAGTAGGCCAAATTCAGATGCACAATCTTAATTCAGGCAGCTCCTAACATTGGAGCATTTGACTTTTCAACCTCAAAAATGTTCTTTTGTTTGTGTGTGTGGTTTATATATATATATAAACTTTATATATATATATATATATATATAAAGATGGCCATTGAGAAAAGAATGGAAAACATGAAAGAGAAGAAGGCAGAAAAAATAGCAAGTTATAAAGAGACTCAAAGGAAGCTAGTTTTAGAGTAGCAGCCGTGTTAGTCTGTATTCACAAAAAGAAAAGGAGTACTTGTGGAACCTTAGAGACTAACAAATTTATTTGAGCATAAGCTTTCGTGAGCTACAGCTCACTTCATCGGGCGCATTCGGTGGAAAATACAGTGGGGAGATTTATATACATAGAGAACATGAAACAATGGGTGTTATCATACACACTGTAACGAGAGTGATCACTTAAGGTGAGCTATTACTAGCAGGAGAGCGGGGGAGGGAGGAACCTTTTGTAGTGATAATCAAGGTGGGCCATTTCCAGCAGTTGACAGGAACGTCTGAGGAACAGTGGGGGTGGGGGAGGGAAGAATAAACATGGGGAAATAGTTTTACTTTGTGTAATGACCCATCCACTCCCAGTCTCTATTCAAGCCTAAATTAATTGTATCCAGTTTGCAAATTAATTCCAATTTAGCAGTCTCTCATTGGAGTCTGTTTTTGAAGTTTTTTTGTTAAAGAATTGCAACTTTTAGGTCTGTAATCGAGTGACCAAACAGATTGAAATGTTCTCCAACTGGTTTTTGAATGTTATAATTCTTGATGTCTGATTTGTGTCCATTTATTCTTTTACGTAAAGACTGTCCAGTTTGACCAATGTACATGGCAGAGGAGCATTGCTGGCACATGGTGGCATATATCACATTGGTAGATGTGCAGGTGAACGAGCCTCTGATAGTGTGGCTGATGTGATTAGGAACCACTAACCCAGGAACCTATCCTTGCAACAAAGCCCGTTGCCAACTGTGTCCACATATCTATTCAGGGGACACCATCATAGGGCCTAATCACATCAGCCACACTATCACTGAATGCATCCGATGAAGTGAGCTGTAGCTCACAAAAGCTTATGCTCAAATAAATTTGTTAGTCTCTAAGGTGCCACAAGTACTCCTTCAAAGGAAGCAGTCACTTTAAAAAAAATCAATGAACGGTAAGCAAAGTAGATAGACTCAAGGTAAATATGAAATGGAAAAGAAAAGAATATTAGAATCTTCTTATTAACTCCATCCTTTGTTAGGATCTCTCCTCTCTGTAGAACAGTCACACAACACCTTCGACCACCAGTAAAATGTAACTTGTATTTTTTGTGAAAGAAGGAAGGAAAGAGAGGAGCAGCAACAGCTGCTCTATATCCCAGATGATATAATAAGTGAAGAAAAGGAAGTGTTGCTGACTTGGCTTCTGATCCTGGCAGAGTAGGTCTGTCTCACTGAGTTCAGCATAAGAGAGAAGTAGCTGCAGTCCTGTGGAGAATGGAAAAGTTAATGTGGTCAATGGCACTTGTGAATTCCTTCATCTTTTGCAATGGTGAGTAAATGCAAATATTTTCATATTCAGAGAAAGTTACTCTACAGGTGCAGAATATGCCTGTGTGTGTTAGTTGATTGTTTGTATAGGTATGTTGTTGATGGAAGAAAAAATATTAAAAATGCTGTGAAAACCAGAACCTTGGTTCTGCAGCTAATATACATTTACAGTCATTTTGCATCACATACAACTGGGAGATGTTTTTGAGAATGTAACAAACAGCCCGGTATTAAACAATTTGTCAGATGTAGTGTGCCCAGAGTTAGAACAAAATAAGATTGTTCAGGATACTGGGAGAATTTTTTCTCTGGCATTTTAGTTTCTGAAAAGTTCATTGTATGGTTGGAGTATGTTCATTCTTTTGGAACATAACAACTTTTCAGAATTCTACTGGTGGGTATAGTAATTACAGTGCTGGCTGTAGCTGTACCCATGGCTCACCTCCAGACAGACTCTGATCTACATAACTCTCTTATTCTAGGCTACACTCATGTAATTGAGATCAGAATCTGCTGCAGTTTCAAATGAAATGTGCTTGCATTTTACTAAAAGAAAAGGAGTACTTGTGGCACCTTAGAGACTAACAAATTTATTAGAGCATAAGCTTTCGTGAGCTACAGCTCACGAAAGCTTATGCTCTAATAAATTTGTTAGTCTCTAAGGTGCCACAAGTGCTCCTTTTCTTTTTGCGAATACAGACTAACACGGATGCTACTCTGAAACTTGCATTTTACTAGTAAATCTGCACTGCATTAGGAAGAACTTGGAAAACAGGATAAGGGGAAAATGTTGATACTGATTTGAAGGGTGTGTGTGGAAGCCCAGAATTACTCCCATGTTTTAGAAAAGAACGTCGGTTTGTTATACAAAAGTAGAAGAAGTTTAGATGTATGTTAACTCCTATTTCAGTTGCTTACTTGGAGTTCTGTTTTAAACTGAGTTAAAAGTAACAAGAGGCTTTCAGAAAAGGGGACCAGGGGGCGAAAAGTAAAAGCTGGACTTTGAGGAAAATTCTGAAGCCATTTGCTAATGAGATGCTGCAGTTCTCAGACTATTTATGAGGCTGAAATTTGGACGGCTATCTGATAAACTGGAAGAGTGAGCCTAGACTCACAGAACTTGGAGATGAGATAAGGATTGTGGCTCCAAATGCAAACCTGCCCATAGTTCTGATCCAGTGCTCTGGTTGGATTTCATCTTATAAAGATGGCCATGAACCAAGAAGAACAGATGCAGATCTGGACCATCCCAAAAAATTCTTGTCCCAGTTCACAGATTTACTGTATGAGACCAGAGATTCAGGGAGCAATTTTATGCCACTAGGAATGTGGGGGATTGAGAGAGAAGGAGGGGAGACGGTCTAAAAGAGATTGTCCCACTCTTATGGAATGGTCCAGAAAATGAAAAGGTTTGAAAATTTGTACTATTCTAGAAGGTTAGCTAACCCATTCCTCTGACCAATGGAGGAATGTTCTCTAAAATACATTCTCTGTGGTTTTGGCCAGTTTACTTTTAAATCCCTTTAATGATGGGAAAACCATAATTTCCCTTGGGAAGCTACAACCCAGTTAAACAGCTTTCACTGGTAGGAAATATTTCCTATTCGGAAATATTTCAGCATCAGTTTTCTTTGCTCTGTGTATCCCATTACACCTAGTTGTCTCTTCTTTGGGGTATAGTAATCGTATCGCTTTGCAAAATGCAGCAAGCTCTGGGCTGAAACACGGCAGCTGTTTAATGGCACGAAGCAATAATGCACACTCCAGGAAATATGGAATAAAGGTTTATAAGTTTCCAGTTAACTTTACCAGGAAGGGGATGGGGTGGGGCAAAGCATATAGGTTCCTTAAAATACAGCTAGGTAGGTAGGACAATGCAAGTTTTTTCATAAAAACATGTCCTTCTTTACCAAGAGCAAAAGACCAGGTTACTGTTCTGTAAATCCCCAATATAGACTCTACATTTCTTGGAGCTCTCCCAAATCTGACCCTATTCAACTCATACAAGCTGAGAAGATTACACGACCAGCTACTACTGAGCATACTGCAGGGCTGTTCCATTCAGCATATATGTTAGACTTCAGCTCTTCCGTTCCAACATGGTCATTTTCCTTCTGTCTTCCTTAAATCATATTTGTTTTTTTGCTAGCCTACTCCCCTAAAAGGCTCAGCCCCCTTTGAGCCCAGCTGTGTCATTTTTCATTTCTAAGATAACTTGCAAAAAGAAAAGGAGTACTTGTGGCACCTTAGAGACTAACAAATTTATTAGAGCATAAGCTTTCGTGAGCTACAGCTCACTTCATCGGATGCATTTGGTGGAAAAAACAGAGGAGAGATTTATATACACACACACAGAGAACATGAAACAATGGGTTTATCATACACACTGTAAGGAGAGTGATCACTTAAGATAAGCCATCACCAACAGCAGGGGGGGAAGGAGGAAAACCTTTCATGGTGACAAGCAGGTAGGCTAATTCTAGCAGTTAACAAGAATATCAGAGGAACAGTGGGGGGTGGGGTGGGAGGGAGAAATACCATGGGGAAATAGTTTTACTTTGTGTAATGACTCATCCATTCCCAGTCTCTATTCAAGCCTAAGTTAATTGTATCCAGTTTGCAAATTAATTCCAATTCAGCAGTCTCTCGTTGGAGTCTGTTTTTGAAGCTTTTTTGTTGAAGTATAAACACTCTTAGGTCTGTGATCGAGTGACCAGAGAGATTGAAGTGTTCTCCAACTGGTTTTTGAATGTTATAATTCTTGACGTCTGATTTGTGTCCATTCATTCTTTTATGTAGAGACTGTCCAGTTTGGCCAATGTACATGGCAGAGGGGCATTGCTGGCACATGATGGCATATATCACATTGGTAGATGCACAGGTGAACGAGCCTCTGATAGTGTGGCTGATGTGATTAGGCCCTATGATGGTATCTCCTGAATAGATATGTGGACAGAGTTGGCAACGGGCTTTGTTGCAAGGATAGGTTCCTGGGTTAGTGGTTCTGTTGTGTGGTGCCCATGGTATTTCTCCCTCCCACCCCACCCCCCACTGTTCCTCTGATATTCTTGTTAACTGCTGGAATTAGCCTACCTGCTTGTCACCATGAAAGGTTTTCCTCCTTCCCCCCCTGCTGTTGGTGATGGCTTATCTTAAGTGATCACTCTCCTTACAGTGTGTATGATAAACCCATTGTTTCATGTTCTCTGTGTGTGTGTATATAAATCTCTCCTCTGTTTTTTCCACCAAATGCATCCGATGAAGTGAGCTGTAGCTCACGAAAGCTTATGCTCTAATAAATTTGTTAGTCTCTAAGGTGCCACAAGTACTCCTTTTCTTTTTGCGAATACAGACTAACACGGCTGCTACTCTGAAACCTAAGATAACTTGGACTTTCAAAACATTTGGAATATATTATATATATTTCACTCTGCTCCAGTTCACAGTATAAATAAAAGAACAACCCCCAAAGCTGACTCTTAAGCTAAGCTCTTCCAGCTGGAAAAGGTTCCATTTAGAGCTACCGTGCTCACCACTTCCTGTTTTCAAGTTTTCTATTTGTATCCAGCTAGCTCCTGTGGTTCGTTTGCTTCTTGTCATTTTTTGGACAAAGTTTAGAGTATTTTCTTGTTGGTTTTTTCTTGTTGTTGCATTGTGTTCTGTTTAGGAGACTTTTCATAAAATTTCTGAAAATCAGTGTCAGTGATCTGGCCTTTGTATGACCAGATTTGTATTCCTCCTCCGCCCTCCCCCCCGACCCCATTCCAGGTCTCATTATTGCATTATTCAAAGTGAATCTTTTCTGAATCTGACACCAGGGCTTTCATTATGATTGAAGTAGACATAGTCCCCAAAGAATGCATCCCAGTCTTTACATCTGCCCAGGCACGTTATCTCAAATAATGTCGGCATGTCTGAGGTTTGTTATAAGTGGTAGAGGACCTATGTCCTGCAGCCCAAACTCCGTGAACACTCCCTCTCATGTCGGTTGATCTGGGACATCTGTGACTTGTAGGATGAGAGGGGAATTCACTATCTGTGAGTGTTCAACCTTGGCTTCTCTGGGGAGACTTCCAGCAAGCAGGCAAGAAGTACTAATTGGCATGGCAATGCTGGGGATGAGGTCACTTATGATAAGAAGTTGGCAGAGACCCCCCACCAACTTTCACATAATGCAGGCCAAAGAACTGTTTAGTACCAAGAGCTTGATAATGACTCTCAGTGACATTGCCCTGGTCTAAATTATAACCAAGACTCTCCCTTTTAATCTTGCTTCTGCTCATTGTTCTAGTTTTCCCAATAATTCTCCATAACTGATTCCTAGACATGGGTATTCACAGTCCTCTCCTGCATGTAATGTCTAGATGCCAGATCCTGAGCTATTGTTAATCAGTGTAGCTCCATTGAGCTCAGTAGAGTCATTTGTCTCAATAGGGCTACACAGATTTATACCAGCTGAGGATCTGCTGCATTGTATTTATTTAGTATTTTGTTTGCACAACACAGATGGCTTCTATGCCTTTAATGCCTTAGACACTGGACATTAGGATTTTAAAAGGCCAACACTGAGAGAATACAAAATACATTCATAGCTGTTGATAAGAATTTCACAATATTCAAGGAAAACTACTGCAAGACTCTGGACAATATTTGAGAAACAAATGCAAATGCTCCAATGGAAATTTTAAGAGCTGGGAAACTTTCCATCTCTGTTTTCCAAGTTCCAGATTGAATATTGAGACAAAAGGGCAGGTTCTCATCTCAGGTATACTGGTGTAAATGCAAAGTAAACCTATTACAGTCTGGATTTCCTTGGTGTAACTAAATGCAGAATTTGGCCCTAAATACATTAAAGGCATTAGAGCAGTGGGAATGACATTTTTTTCCTCCTTCCTCCCATATATGATGGACAGTTGTGCTTGAAGGGGTGGGAGGAGCAGTGGCTACTCATGTTGTGAAAGGAACCTGCATGGTAGAGTATTGGGGCACCATGTCCAAGCTAGGGTGACCAGATAGCAAGTGTGAAAAATCGGGATGGGGGTGGTGGGTAATAGGTGTCTATATAAGAAAAAGCCCCAAATATCAGGACTGTCCCTACAAAATTGGGACATCTGGTCACCCTAGTCCAAGCAGAAAACTAAGGAACTCCTTGGAGCTGAAAGATCCAAAACAACCAGTTGTACTTAGAGGTAATATGAATATGTAACCACAGTCCTAGGAAAAGGAGGTAATGGTGCTCCTTTCTGTGGACCTGTGGTCAGCACAGCCGGGATGTTTCATTCAGTTCTATTACATCTCAGCAGAAAGGTACTGAAAATGGGAGAGAGTTCAGAGAAGAGCAACAAAAATAAACAGGGAGCTGGAAGAAGCTGCAGCCAGTGGTCTGACTGACCGTCTTGGATTCAGATGGTAATAACAAACAGCACATATAAGATGGTTGTCGGGAGTGACTGTCTGTGTCTGTGGCTTGGTGAGCTCAGCCTGGTGGCGCATCCAGCATGGTTTGGTGTTGCTGATATTCTTTCCTCTTTTATTTCCATCCCTCCTTTCCTGCTTTCTGCAGCCATGTTGGAACTGACTGGCCACCACGACATTGAAGGGACATGGAAGAGTTCCATCACCTTATCATGTGTCTACGTGCCTTCCCAGGAATTTGTGCAGCAAACAGTCATTTGGACCCTGGACCGAGATCAAAGCCCTGCCACCATCTTTCGAAGGGATAGCTCTGGTGATCACATCATGTTGTCACGATACAGAAGTAGGCTCAGCATCCCAAAATACAGGCCAGGGGATGTCTCTCTTGAAATTGAGAAGCTTGAAATACCAGACAGTGGACACTACACTTGCAAAGTCACCTGGAAAGCCCAGAACAACAGCCTGCTAACAAGGGAGAGAACCACTACAGTTAAGGTTGTTAAAGGTAAATCCAGTAATAAACCCTTGCACCTATGTATCATTTGTCAGTCATAAAGCACTTGACTGAGCTGGCTACATATCTTTTGGGGATGGGGTTATGCAGATAGGCTTCCATACCACACTGACTCCCCACATCCACAGAGTTGGGGCCAGCATTTCCCATGGATTCTGGAGCTCCATACCTCTTCCTCACTGCACTGGCAGCTAGGGTGACCAGGTGTTCATCCCGAACAGCCGGTCGAAAAGGGATCCTGGCAGCTCTGGTCAGCACTGCTGACCAGGCCATTGACTGTTTGGTTGGCGGTACCGCAGAGCGGGGCTGGCAGGCTCCCTGCTAGCCTCTGCGCCGCCTGGCTCCCGGGAAGCAGCCAGCATGTCCCCGCTCTGGCTTCTATGTGTAGGGGCAGCCAGGGAACCACGGCTAATGGGAGCTGTGGGGGTGGCACCTGCGGACAGGGCAGTGTGCAGAGCTGCCTGGTTGTTCCTCCACATAGGAGCTGAAGGGGGGACATGCCACTGCTTCTGGGAGCTGCTTGAGGTAAGCACCACCCAGAATCTGCACCCCTGACTCTCTCTCAGGCCCCAAATCTCTGCCCCAGCCCCAGCCCTGATCCCCCCTCCCACCCTGCAAACCCCTCATCCCCACCCACACCCCAAAGACCGCATCCCCAGTTGGAGTCCTCACCCCCGCACCACACCCCAACCTCCTGCCCCAATCCTGATCCCCCTCCTGCCCGCTGAACCCCTCAGAGCACCCTCCTGCTCCCCAAACCCTCATCCCCTGCACCACCCCAGAGCCTGCACCCCCAGCTGGAGCCCTCACACACCCCCAACCCCCTCCCACACTCCAAACCCCCCCGCCCGGAGCCCCCTCCTGCACCCCAAATCCCTCATCCCTGACCCCATATCAGAGCCTTCACCCCCAGCCAGAGCCCACCCCCATGGACCCCAACCCCCTGCCCCAGCCTGGAGCTCCCTCCCATACCCTGAACCCCTCATTTCTGGCCACACCCCAGAATCTGACCCCCAGCCCAGAGCTCTTACCTTCTCCCACACCTCAACCCCCTGCTTCCCCAGGGAGCCTCTTCCCATACTCCAAACCCCTTGGCTCCAACCCCCTCCCAGCCTGGAGCCCCCTCTTGCACCCCAAAATCCCTCATCCCTGGCCCCCCACACTGGAGCCGGCAACCCCAGCTGGAGCCCTCACCCCCTCCCGCACCCCAGCCCCCTGAGGCAGCCCAGTGAAAATGAGCGAGTGAGTGAGAGCAGGGAGAGTGAGCAACAGAGTGAGTGGGGGCGGGGCCTCAGAGAAGGGGCGGGGCATGGGCAGGGCCTCAGAGGTGGGGCAGGGGCGGGGCAAGGGTGTTTGGTTTTGTGCGAGTAGAAAGTTGGCAACCCTAACTGGCACTAGCCCCATCCTAACGAGGGGGAAACAAGCCAGAGGATGGAATTCATGCCTGTGATGGGGCAGACCCCAGCTATACTCTCTGCCCACTCCAGATCATCCCCAGCAACAGCATCCCCAGGAAAACTCTAATTGGTGTAGCTATTCAGTACTATGGAACTCTAAGGTGTTAGTAGCCTGCCAGGTGGACTGCGATGCCAGGGCAAGTCCTGAAGGCACTTCAGCGGCTAGGCCTTTTAGGCACTTGCCCTGGTGGGTACACCGGTAACTGCTCAGACACATGGTATTTGATTAGGGCTGGCAAGGGTATTTGATTAGGGCTGGCAAGAAAGGGAAAGTTTGAAAATACTCTAGATACCAAGGCTTAAACAGTTCTAACTCAAAGTGAGGCAATAGCTGTTCTTATGGTTGTAGGAGGTTGGGGAGGGGAATCAAATCAAGGGTTAGGACTCTTCAGGTCTACTGCCTGAGTTGTTCTCTTCAGTCCAGCCTTCTGTTCAAAACAAATAGAAGTTTGCAGGTTTCCAGGCCATGATCAGTTGGTGGTGTGTGTGTCTCATTGAGGCCCCTCTGCACCAGCTTTCTGCCCAGCCTTTGTTGCTGTCCCACAAGTCCTGTCCTACACAGACCTGCTCAGCTGCAATGTCTAGCAGTTACACGCTGTTCCACATGTGGTCTTCCAGTTTCTGTGCAGCCTGCTCTGTACATAATTCCTGGGCATTTCCCTTGGCCTCAGGCTTCCCTGCTGCTACGGGCCTTGCCGCCACCCCTTCTGCAGAAGGGCCAGAGAACTTCCTTGGTCCGTTCTTTCAATAGAATTCCTGCCCCTTCCTCCTACCTGGCCTGTGGAAGATGACATGTGTTGGGGAGGTGGTTGATGGGAATGGGTAGTTTCCTGCTTAGCAGATTCATCACAACTCCTTCCATGGGTGGTGAGCAAATATGACAAGGCAGAGAGATAGCTCAGCATCTGCCAAAGAAAGCCGTCTGTGCTGGGGGTATTCCGGGCAGCCATATTGTACTAGCATAGCTGGTGCAAAGTAGTCACTGGGCAGCCATGAACTAAGCAGAACGTGAGCAGGCAATGAATTACTTCACTCTGGAGAAAGGCCTGAACCCTGCATCTGAACAGACATGAAATCCAGATCTGGCCCATATTGTCCCCTAAATGTATAATAAACTCCCAGATCAAATACTGCCCCAGTGTTGGGATAATTCAGACCAACATAGTTAAGAACTCTATAACATCTGTCACCATATAATTCTGACAGGTTTCCATGCCCCTCTTTTGGTTTACATTCTGCCCCAGTCTCCTGTTCGTACACTTTCACTTTTGGCACAGTTGGCAATTTTGAAAAAAAAACTTTTATGCGGAACCTTAGGGTTGTTTGTGTGTGAGTTTTTACATGTTAAGGTTAGAAGAAAATAGGTATTTTAGACACTTTTAAGGAAACATAATTTTATAAACTTTTTTAGATAATTTACAAAATATCATGGATATGGCAAAATGATAAAGAAAGGAAAAATTTCCAAAAAGAGAGAGTTTTAAAATGACAAAAAAAGAGAAAAGTCCCTTAAATATGTTGAAATCTTTTCAGAGAAAAAATATTTTTATGCATTTTTAGAAATAAAGGTATTAAATACTAGTTTTTAGGAAATATTTTGATGCATTTAGGTTACTTTGTAAAAAAAGTGTGAAAAATAATTGTATGTCTTTTGATATAAAGAATAGAGCATGTATATTAGAGAAGATAAACAAGACACAAAGTGAGAGAGAACAGCCAAAAAAAGCAAAAGCCTCTTAGCCTGTAAACATCTTCAGGTCTGTGAAATTAACTCAGAATGTCACAGCTAAACACAAGGTGGAATAGATTGTGTAGCATGAGTAGTTAACACATATTTCAAGGGACCAGATCTGTGTAGCTCAAAAGCTTGTCTCTCTCAGTAACAGAAGTCGATCCATTAAAAGATATTACCTCACCAGCTTGTCCCCCAGAATTGTTGGCATTTGTCTAGAGGTAGCTGCAGGGGTTAGGTGGTTTTCTCTTCTCTTTGCCATATGCTCAGGGACAGAGGCCTTCTTCATGCTTTACATCTTTCTCGCTCCCTTTATTTTTCCTTTTTCTGTAACAGGCTAAGATGCTTGTGCTTTTCTCAGCTGTTCTCTCTCACTTTGTGTCTTGTTTATTTTCTCTTAAAATGTATGCTCTATTCTTTATTTCAAAAGGCACACAATTCTTTTTCAGACTTTATGGCAAAATAATGTAAGTGCATAAACAAAATTTTCTTCTAAAATTGATATATTTAATACCTTTCATTCAAAAACTTCATAATTGTTTTCTCTAAAAAGACCTGTTAACAAATTTCTTTTTTGCAGTTTTAAAATTCTTGCTTTTCTAACATTTTTCCTTTCTTTATCACTTGGTGATAATCCGCTTAAAAATGCCTATAAAATTATTTTTCTCTAAGAATGTGTAAATAAACCCTATTTTCTTGTAACCTTCACATGTTAAAAAACACACACACACACAGCCCTAATGTTCCCCATAAATATATATATATATATTTTCAAAATGGCTGACTGCTCCAAAAACATACTGTGGTCCAAATGTAAGACTGGAGGTAGGACATAAATCAAAAAGGGGACATGGAACCCATTAAAATTGTGTGCTGATGAATGCTATGGAGTTCTTAACTACTGACCCAAATCCCTTTCCCTCTCTCTTTCAGTTGCAGTGACTAAACCTATCATCAGACCAGGCAATCTGGGATTCACTGTACCAAAAGGGGCTAGGACAAGCCTGACCTGCTCTGCCAATGGGTCCCCACCCATCATCTACCGATGGTTCAAGGGAGAGCCAGGAGGAAACGCAGTGCCTGTGAGCAATCATGCCGTACTCATGTTTGATTCTCTGCAAACGTCTGACACGGGGAAATATTACTGTGAAGCAGAAAATAGAGCAAGCTCACAAGTCATACAGCAGAGTGATGCAGTGCAGCTGACTGTGAGGGGTAAGTGCCCCAAACTAGTGCTTGGTGGTCTCTGAGACACTCCCAGCTGCAGGATGATAATGAGGCAAATGGCTTCAAGGCTTTTAAAAAGGATTAGACATTTATAGTGACACTCGTAGGTTAAAACAAGAATGGCTGTCAATCCACATGCTTTAGGATCACTCAGCTCACTGGCTGGGGTCATAGAAATGTCATGGACCCTCCAGTGGGATAGCATTGTACAGTAAAGTACATTATGGGAGGCTTCCAACTTCCCCCTAAAGATTTTGTATTTATCCAATTTGTAAATTGTAGTAGCAAAATCTGATGTGTGATCATTTCTCTCTCAGACCGCACAAAACCAGCAACCACAGTATCCCGCTCTGAGACCAAGGCGAACACCACGGCCACGCCTGTCCCAGGGAGAGGTGAGGCCTGCTCTGCACTGAATCGGAAGTAGCTTGGAGACTGGACGTGAAGTGATATTTTCATTGTGGTTGTATGTGAATGGTACAGAAGATGAGCTGATGATGTGACATGTCCTCTCATTTGCAGCCAGTTTTTAGCAGATGGTCTGTAGGCTGCTGAGGCACATGGCTTCCTGGAAATACCTCTGCTGCCCTAGGTGACTTCCAGCTCCTCTCTCCCTTGCTCCTTGGGAAACATATTCTCATGCTGCTGGACTACTTGGTTACAGCCTCCATGGGATGGCAGCTATTCTCACACTTCAGAGAACATGCCTAGGGGAGTTATGGATTTCCTTAGCTCCATTTGGTACAGCATAAGTTAATCAGAGGCATTAATGCTGCCCCTATCATTCCAGTGGTTTTGGGGGGCTCATTATGTTGCAGAAACATGCCAAACAATCACTCTGCAGAAGTTCAAAGGTATCACAGCAGGGCCTTTCATTTTCAATCCAGAAGGGACCATCACCCTGGCAGGTAAATCAGCACTGGCTCTAAAGGGTTTGTTTCACTGGCTTATTAGGCTAAACAGGGAAATGCCTCCAATCCTGCAGCTACTTCAGAGACCAGAATCAGATTTCTTTCTGATGCTGAATGACTTGTACACCATTATGATCACCTGAACCTTGCTTGATTTGCAGATCTGATCACAACAGCACTTGCAACTGGGAGTGACGTGCGAGTTCCAGTAAGGCAAGAAGTGACAATAGGTAAGGGGAGACCTTCCGAGCAGCAGGCAGGGAGGTCAAGCAGTCAAGCTGGAGGTTCTACACTGACACCTGCCAATAGATTTTGTTGCAGGGAAATGAACTGTTGGCATAAAAAAATCCAGAGTCTCACACTTTGCTTCTCTGTGTGTATAGATGGTCCATTCAATAGCACCTCCTTCCCAGCTTCCAGTCCATGTGGGTTTGTCCAAATCCTGATGTTTGCTTTGAGTTTCAGGATTCAAATGTACTGAAAATCTCAAAGTTAAAGTCATCTGGAACTGTCATGATTTACTTAGTTTTTTCAATGAAACAGTAGATATCGTGATTTTCTGAGAAAAAACCCAGCATGTCTCAAAATGTCTGTGAACCTTGGTGACTCTTTGGATGAGTTGGGCTGAAACTAGAGTTTTAATGAGGCCCCAAACTAGATGAGTTTCATATGGTTTGATGTTTGGTTGTGAACGTTTTGCACAGCTCTGCTCTGCACAGCTCCTACTTTCTCAGTCAGCAGGGGCTTCCTTTCATCTCTTAGTGGAGATTCTGACCTTGAACTACAATAAGCCCCAATGTCACAGCAAGAGGCAAGTGCAGGAACTCCAACTGTGAGACAACAGATTTGACTGAACCACTACCTCTGCTGTGAGCCCCTTTGGCCCAGCTGGCTGATTCAGCATGAGGACGGGACACAACCATAAACCACATAATAACCCAGGCCTCAGTCAGTACATTCAGCTCCCAAGGGAAAGCTTTATGGTTGTGGCTGTTGTTGTTAATTACAAAGCAGAACTGCTTCCTTGCTTGAAACCTCAGCTTCTGCTGTTTTGATCTAGGCCCCCGGAGGACCCGCTTGCCCCTCTATCTCATCAGCCTGATCGTTGTGCTCTGTGTGGCTGTGGTTATTGTTGTTGTCACTGTCGTTTTGTGCAGGAGAAAGACCAAGGAGGGTGAGTGGGGTGTTCTGGGTGATCAGGCTGATTCTACTGCTGAGGATTTCTGGGAGAGGGGGCCAATATTCTGCCAACAGTTAGCAGAGGTAGTTTTGAGATCTGCTTTAAAAACCTTAAGATGTTTGCTCAAGGTGTTTGAGAGAAATGTGGTCTGAGCTCATGGGAGTGATGTGTGTGTGCAAGTAGAGATGGGATGGGGAGTGGTCTCTTGAATGCGTGTGATTTTTCTCCTGAGGATTAGGTGTAACTCATTGCAGACAGATAGGATCTTCCCAGCAGGCCAGTAGTCACATTGCACTCCCACAGGCTACTCACTGGCCTAGCTTACATACATGGAAATTCAGTAAGAAGAAATAATATTCTAAGCAGCTTTCCTCCATCCAGCATATAGACTGGAAGGAATGAGCTATACCCAAATTAGAATACTGATGCAATACAAAGGAAAATGAATCACTTCTCATATTTGAACACAAGGGGGCAGGCATGGTCTATCAAGGAAGGGAATGGACAAGGTAATCAGAATCACAGTGCCTGCCTTCCTAGATTTCCTATGAGCACTGAACTGAGGGTACTCTGCCTATCCATTGCAGGACTGGGATTCAACATCTTGCAAGTGTGTGCTCCAGAGATGGTTGCTAGGAAATCAGAATGGTTCCAGGTTTCAGAGTAGCAGCCGTGTTAGTCTGTATTCGCAAAAAAGAAAAGGAGTACTTGTGGCACCTTAGAGACTAACAAATTTATTTGAGCATAAGCTTTCGTGAGCTACAGCTCCAATGAAGTGAGCTGTAGCTCATGAAAGCTTATGCTCAAATAAATTTGTTAGAATGGTTCCATTCTCTAAAAGCAGCTTCCAATTGACACCAATCCTCAGCACATATCCTACTGACTGTAGAACTTGAATAGTTGACTCCTAGCTGAGACTAGCTCAGCATGGATCCTACTCGTGAATCAGGGGGTAACTGCTTCCTCTTGCCTCACCTGTTGGAGCCATTGCCTGCATACAAGAGACGAAGAGAGATCATGTGCAGGACACAGAGAATCTGGGCCCCAGATAACCAGTCACCAGAGGCTAAATCCACTTTAGTGTCTGCTCCTTAGCTGGGCAGGCACAATACATCCAGTCCCAATAGTAAGAGCTTTCTAGTGTTCATTTCAGAAATGGGAATTTCAAAACTGGATAGTTATGAATATATAATTGTTGTACAGAAATATCAGCTGGGGAGGGGCAGCGAGATGTAATGGGCTGAACACAAGGCTGGGAGGTGAGAACTCCTGGTTTCTAATCCCAGGTCAGCTGTGACTTTCAGCTGGTCATTTAACCACTCTGTACCTCCATTTTCCTATCTGTAAAATGGGAACAAAAAACTTACTTAGCAGGGTGCTTGAGTGGATTTATTAATGTCTGTATAGTACTATGAAAACTTTATTCAGTGCTATGTAAGTTCCATTTATCATTATTAAATCTTTTTTCAAAGAGCACATTTTTTAAATAAAACTGATTTTCTCTGTGGGGTAATAAACATGCAAAATTTTCACATTTGTGTTTTATTCTTTTTTTCAGATAATCCGTACGAAGTAACATAGTGAGTAAGATTCATCACTTGTCATGCTGAGAGAACTTCTGGTGTTGTAATATTGATTTCTGTGGCAGGAAAACTATTTGCCAAGTGAAGAATGAATGTCCTCTTTGGTTATACAAGAGGAGAGGTTTGAATATCTTAATGGTGTATGTGATTGACAGCATGAAGGTTTAGTTATTCACATAGGGAACAGCAACAGAAATGTTCTTGAATGATATCTTAGAATCACACCAAAATTAGAGTTGGAAAAGACCTATTGGCTCCTCTGTTCGTTCACCAAAGAGACCAGTGCATGATTGTTCTCTGTAGTGAATTTCCAGTGTTTTGTCCAGAATCTAAAGAACAGGAATTTCTGGTTCTTCCCCTGGGATAGTATCCCAGTTGAATGGATCTCCCAGTTGAGAACCATTTCCTGATGTTCATCCAAAACTGTCCTTTGCTGAACCTCTTTCCATTACTCCCTGGCATTTCTTCCTGGACCATCCTAATCCTAAATTTGAGTCCCTGTGTCCTTCTCTTCCATTCACTAACAAACATATACAAGTCAAGCTGTCAATTTAAAGGCCCGACAATAATAACAACGCGTAACATGGGAGCTGCTTATCCAGATGCCAATGAAAGTGATCATAAGAGTGTATGTTGCAGTGTGGTATTCTGCCAGTGACATTTGTTCAGGTGCTATTCTGTCAGTGAAGTTTGTACAGCAGTATGTTAAAATAAGGTCTAACTCTGACTAATATTGTGCACTACATGCTGGGACTTCTCTTTGTTGGTTGTACCTTCACTGTAAAGATGTGACCAGTCATAGGTCATCTTGGGGAACTCTATCAGCTGCATTTGGTCCATGGGTTGCAATTTGTCCAGTATTTGTTCTATTGTTTATTCTCCAACAGCCAAATTCCCCACGGGTGTAGTCCCATTGAGGTCAGTGTGGTAATGTCAGCTAACTTGAGGGCCAAATTCTCTGCTGATTGTTCTTGGTTGCCTCTTTTTTTGTATGTGACTCTCTCATTATTTTTGTGTGTCTCTTTAAGACAACTTGCACAGCCTCCCATAATGTCCCTGGATTAGTATCAAGAGTCTTGTTATTCCACAGCTAATATTCCTCTGTCATTTAAAAGCAGAGGACCAGAGCCTGATCTCAAATACCCCATTGCAAATCCAGAGTCACTCCAGTGAAGTTAGTGGAATGACTCTGGATTTACTCTATTCTGGTGTAAGTGAGATCAGAATCTGAAGATGTTGAGTTTCCCTGGCTCCTTCCTCCCATTAATTAATGTTGGACTTTTGTTTCAGTCAAAACAAGAGGAATGATGAGAGAAGACAGACTTGTTCAGGAGTCAATGGCAAATGCAAGGAGGAAAAACCCACGGTCAAAAATTACTACATGCCAGAGCCTATGAAAGAGAATGACTATGAAACAATAAGCATAAAGGAAAACATTGAATACAAGATCCTTGTGAATGCAATGGAATCTGAATATGAAGTGGGCGATGTTCAGTAGGGAACCAGCATTTTTATGCAAGCAGGAGTCAGAAAATAGAGCTGGAGGGCTTGAACAGTGACCGTTCACTGAGGGAAACCCTCTTTCCCATCTGTCTTTTCCTCTGATAAATATTCTAAACTCATTCCTTTATTTGTTCTAGGGGAACTGTGTCACCTTCTGCTTCTTCAGCAAATTGAGCTCTGTCCTTTGTTAGCTAACTGATTTATACAGTGATTAATTTGTGAGCATCCTGGAGGCCGTGGGGGTCAGAGTTAAAGGGGCTCCACAAAAGTCTTGAAGCTGGAGATCAAGGTAACATACCTAACAAAAAGAAAAGGAGTACTTGTGGCACCTTAGAGACTAACAAATTTATTAGAGCATAAGCTTTCGTGAGCTACAGCTCACTTCATCGGATGCATCCGATGAAGTGAGCTGTAGCTCACGAAAGCTTATGCTCTAATAAATTTGTTAGTCTCTAAGGTGCCACAAGTACTCCTTTTCTTTTTGCGAATACAGACTAACACGCTGCTACTCTGATACCTAACAAATGATAATGAAAACAATAAAAAGATCTATAATGGTAAGTGTACATTCCCTGGCTAGAAAGTTGCTGAATGCTTAGGCCTGGGAACTTTGTTAAAAGGAGGAAAGTTCTCTGGTTTCTTCCATTACAATTAAATCACTGGTTTCAGAGTAGCAGCCGTGTTAGTCTTTATTCACAAAAAGAAATGGAGTACTTGTGGCACCTTAGAGACTAACAAATTTATTTGAGCATAAGCTTTCATGAGCTACAGCTCACTTCTTCGGATGAAGTGAGCTGTAGCTCATGAAAGCTTATGCTCAAATAAATTTGTTAGTCTCTAAGGTGCCACAAGTACTCCTTTTCTTTTTAATTAAACCACTGATTTTACATCTTATTTGCACTCAGGTCTTCTCCCCAAGATTTGGAGTGGTGTGGTAAAAGGACTGTAAAGGTTTGGTTGATGTTCAGGGTGTGTCAGATTGGAGCTGATTGTTTGCTAGAAGAAGGAATGGCATCTTTCTTTCCTGCCTCTCTTCTGGAAAATCAGAGTTGGTGTTGGGGAAAACATTACAGCTTGACTTTAGGGTGGGGGGAATAGGAACACAATATAATAGAAATGTTGCAGAACTTTGCCATCCTGAGTCAGAGCTTAGAGGGGAAAGAAAGGGGTAGTCTAGTAATATGAGCAAGGATTTGGGAACCAGAAGTGGGAACCTGAGTTTTAATACAGGCTCTGACACCGGCTCAGCGTGTGGCCTTTGGTACGTGTCTCAATCTGACTGCTTCAGTTATTTATCTGTGTAATGGAGATATTAGTACTGACCTATCTCACAGGGATGTTATGAGGCTTTCATGTTTGTAAAGTGCCTTGAACATAGCAAGTGCTTGATAAGTGCTGAGTATTTTAATATTCTCCTATGGTAATTGCAAGGGGTCTCAAGGAGTCTATTGAATATTGACTCTGACCACTTTAGTCTTTCATCATCCAATGCATGCTCATTCTGTTTCCTGCAATGTATTCCCCTTGCTCTCTTGTCTGATGTAACTCTGCAGAGTGATTTGGGCTACAGTGTGCCCTACTCAAAATAAAGTTAGATGGTGTTTTCACAGTCACTGGTACAGTCTCTTCGCACAAGTTTTCACAGACATGCAGCTTGCCTGCCATTGTACTGACAGCACAAGAGGATATGTGAGTTTGGGTCCTAAAGGTTAGCTCACAGCTACTTACTCTAATGACACAAATAAGGTTTTATTTTGTGCTGCTGTCAGATCTGCTGAGCCAGGATCAGATCTGCTCTTAGTTATACCATTGTAACTTGGATGATTTAATTGGGGGTTGGTCCTGCTTTGAGTAGCCTGTTGGACTAGATGACCACCTTCCCTTCCAACCCTGATATTCTCTGATTCTATGAACTCCACTGAGAATGCATAGCAGCTGTGCACACAGAAATGGTACTGTGCAAAGATAGGGCAACACTGGCTGCCTCACACCACTGCTGACCAGGAGCAGCTGCTGCACAAAAGGGAGGATGATTTTTCTCTTGACCTGTAGAGCAAAACCAGCCAACCACCAATCCAGTAACCATCATTTAGTAGCCCCAGTGGAATAGGTTAAAAAAAACAAGAATATTTCATTCACACACACACACACACACACACACATTACAATGAATTAATGTTTTGCTTCAGCTGAAATTTTTAGTGGAGATATATTGTTTTCTTAATGAAAAATTTTGCAAACATTTTTAATTTTAAAACAAATTTCAAAAGATTTTATTTCATTTTGTGGGGAAAACCTACTTTCTCTCACTTTATTACTTTTCCTACTGATAAAAGAAGGGAAAAGTTAATGAAAAGAGGCCACTGGAAAAACTGAGGAAAAAGTAAAATAAAATGGATTTTTTTTTCTATTTTTTTTCTCATTCCCCATCCACACTCCTCCCACTTTCCACTGGAAAAAAGTCAGAAAGTGAGAGAAAATGACTATTACCCTTCAAAACAAAACTTTTTTTTAAAAAAGAAAAAATTTAAATATTTTATTTCTAATTTTTTCATTAGAAAACAAAAACCTGCAACCTTAATGAAAAAATAATGCAAATATTTTGTTTCCCCTGAGAAAAACTTAGATGGAAAATTTTCAACTAGCTGAGAAGTCCAAGGCTTATCTCCAGTAACATCTTCCCCCTTACTTCCCTTCCACTTTCCTTTCCAAATCAATTATTTCTCACCCATTCTGAATGGACTTCCTTTCATAAGACAAATGGAGGATGTTCTACATGTCAATGGAGGTCGTCTCTCTTATTTTAGTAACCCCTGATTTGAATCCTACCTGGTGCTGCTCTCTGGGTCCTGGTTTACACCAGTCAGATAGATAGAACCTGGGTGGATTCTCAGAGTGCGAGAGGAGAGAGAGGGAGGAAAAGTGCGGATAGATGGGACTGGGAAGAGTCTTTATCTTATTTCTCCCTGAAGTACCTTTTGTTGTCCAGGCCACTAGGAGTCCCTGTTTCGCCACACAACTAATCTTGACCTGGAAGTCTGAACAATTGCCTCCTTCATCACCCTTATAAAAATGATGTTAAAGGAGCAAGAGTGATGCAGGGAATTGGCAGTGCAAGTAAAGAGCTTTTCACTTCAAGGACACTGGTTTAAATCCAGGCGGACATCACAAAATTCAGCAACGCAACTGACAATCTCAAAAACAATGGATGAAGGGGCGAACAGAGGGAAAATACATTGGAAAGTGTTACATCAACTTAACTAAATTATAAAAAGAAAAGGAGTACTTGTGACACCTTAGAGACTAACAAATTTATTAGAGCATAAGCTTTCGTGAGCTACAGCTCACTTCATCGGATGCATCCGATGAAGTGAGCTGTAGCTCACGAAAGCTTATGCTCTAATAAATTTGTTAGTCTCTAAGGTGCCACAAGTACTCCTTTTCTTTTTGCGAATACAGACTAACCGGCTGCTACTCTGAAACTTAACTAAATTATTTGAATTATGCCCAGATACTATGTTGATCAGTGCCTTAGAAATGAATATGGTAAATAAATGAATTTATAGTGTCAGCAGAAAGGCCCAAGAGTGATAGAACATTACCTATTCATCCCTAAAGAGGGTAGGAGGCTCTGCAGGGGGAAGCTTATAATGACAGTGCCTGAGGTGTACCGAGTCTTCAGATCAGCAGGGACCTTCATCAAGCCCAAATGTAGCTGTCTAATTTGGGCAGTCATACCATCCTCTGTTTCTCAGCCAGAACTCCCAATGGGCATTGTATTGGCAGACAGAAGTGCGACTACTGCCAAAGGACAAGGCCTGTTCATGTTGCTTTTATTATTCAAAACCTAAGTATGTTAAATAATCACAGCAGACTACTACCAAATACATGTCAAAGTGTCCGAGTGGGATGGAGTCTTTCTCTGCTAGGGCAGTAGCTCAAATATACATTTATGTGGCTAGAATAAAGTCTCCACTTTATTTGCTTGACTTCTTTCAACTTCAGTCAATGTACAATGTGCTCCTCATTCAGTCCCAAGGCCTCTTTACACTCCAAAGACTCTGTGAGTGAGAGGAGCCCTCTAAAAATGTGCTAGGATCCAATTGCCCTGTGTGTGCAATTACTATGCTTGAACCTTAGATGTTGTAACCAAACTGTGCCAGCAGGTGATGATTCTGCAAAGCTGCTCCTTATGTTTGATTTGCTGTATCCCAGTATTACCAAACTGAAGCATTCAATAATTATGTCAGGCCCCAAAAATCAGACCATCTTAAAAACATGAGTTTTTTTAAAATAATATATTTTGAGTTCCTTTTATGTGTTGTCTGCCTTTTGAACCTTTAGGGTTCAAGTGTTCAAGGTTTCTTTGTAACCATGAGGACTAGAAACTTACTCTTTTTTAAAAAATGAAAGCTGAGATTCCCATGCAATCACTTGACTCCAGAAGCTGGAGCTTTTAGAAAGACACCAATGAGAGTCATGAGAGTTGGTAACATTGTATACCCAAGAGGCTCACCTATTTACTATATCTGCTTCCAGCTCCTCTGGGTCATCCCTATGATGCCTTACTGCTTCTTGCAACAAACAGGCCCTATTGGTCTGCCTGCTTTCATGGGTCAATTAGCTGCAAGGTCACTTGTGGGGGATACAGGGAGGAAACAAGCTATGGATGGCACTGGTGAGTTACTAGACTGCATCACTACCTAGCAAAGCTTCTGTACCAAAGCAATATCTTTCCCTCTTGGGCTGCTGTTCTCCCTACTGCATAACTATCAGAAACGTCTCCCCACTAATTCCCCAGCCTGACCACAGAAATGTGGAAACAATTAGCTCTCAGTACAGATGGACTAGAACACCAAATCCAACCTGCCCACCCCAACTTTTGTCACAAATTTATGGACAATTCAGGTCCTTTGTGACCCAAGCCCATCCCTACAGCTGGCCAACTCAGAACCCCAGTTCTGCACACCCCAGAGCACACTGGGGAATCTTCCACTTCTGATTGGACTGTGGATCTGGTCTGCACAACTTGGCTTATCTGTCATTCATGGGCTATGTACCCAGGAAATGGGTAATTTTCTAAGGGTTAATAAAGAGACCTGGATCATCAGTCAGTCTGTGTTACCCCCACCTCCCCTTTCTGCCTCATCTACTCAGGCAGGGAAGGGGTTAAATGCTGCAGTAGGGTTGTGCTGCAATCAACTTCAGCTGGGCTTGGTGGGGTGAGGCCATAAAAGATGAGGCAAGGCAGAGGGTAGGTTTTGCAGGACAGATTGAGTAAGAGGAGGTTTTCGGAGAAAGGAGTAGAGTCATTTGCTAGCCTGTGATAGGAAAAGAAGAGGAAGCTCAGAGAGGGAAATGAGATCCAATGCTGCTTCCTGCATTATGCTCTTGACTCAGTCACTTTGTCTCTGTGTCTCTTCTGCTTGCTTACTCGGCTTTACACGCTGAGCTGCTCACCAGCAATCTGCCTGAGCACATGAAGGTGCTTCAGACTCTGCCCCCTTCCATCCTGCCTCCCACACTAGCCTGTGGCTTGACATTACTTATGTGCTACTCTTAATGTGAAACAAGTGCCTTAGATGCTTTTATAGCTAACAATAGCATCTGCGGTGGTGATAGCAAGTGCAACGTTTCTGGGGTTGTCAGTCCTCATGTGTCAGGGCATTAACTGATCAACAGGCAGGGATAGGAAGAAATATCTTTTCTCCCACTTTCCCTGGAACAGTACAGTGGGTGCTAACACCGCCTCTAAAGTTTCTGGCCACCATCAGAGACAGAGTAATGGACTAAACAGCTCACGGTTCTGTTCCAGTAGGGCAGTTTGCACATCCCTTATGAGGGTTGAAGCAATTGGAAGGGTATGATTCCATTTAAACAGTATTGCAGCTAAGGGGGACAATCTCTGCTTGCTGTGCCAGGGTGTAGTTCTGTGCCACTCACAAAGAAATAAACCTCTTATTAATAGCTCTTGGGGCCTGCCCGTGCTTCTTTGGTAACCATGCAGCCCACAGTTTTGATTCCTCCCCAGTAAAAAGCATCAGCTCTGTGCTGCCTCTGCAGAAGCCATGGTGCAAAGGATGGGGCGGGAGCAGAGTGGAGGAAGAAGCTGAAGCGGGGCTGAGACAGGCCCAGAGCAGGCATGGCTGAAGTGGATCTGTGCTCTGATTATCCCTGACTGCCACATGTTCCAGCAGTCCCAGGGGTGCCCTTAGCCGACGCTTTGGTCCCCAAAAGCACCAAGCAGCTTCCTTTCTGGCCTTACACTGTTGCTTCCCTCTATGCAGTGGGCATGTGATTTCTGGGAGGGAGAAGCCAGCCAGAACAGGACATTTTCCCTTGCAAGTCAGAAGGGTTTGCAGAGGGGAAGTGACTGGGCGGGGAGGGGTGTATCTCCAGATAATGGGGGAACTTCTCCTTTCTTTGCACTGATCACTCACCTGATGATCTGATTCATACAGTCAATTCCAGAATCTGAGCCAAAGTGGAGAGAAAAACCGCAGCTTCCTCTGTGAAACTGCACTGTGTACAAGACACACAATACTTGGCAGCAGCGGTTAGAGTGTCATGAACCAAATTCTGCCTTTGGTTGCATCTGGGCAACACCATTGACTCGATATCAGTGCCATTGCAAGGGTGGTATTCAGGGCAGACTATATTCATGGGTCTGTCAGAGAACTATGAGGCAAAATGGGATTGTGATGTGCAGACATTTTAAGCCAGTATTTTCAGAGGGGTTTACTAATTTGGGTGCATTGGCTTTTTTGTGTCTGTCCTGATCCTGATTTTCAGAGGTGGTGAGAAGCTGCAGATCTTGATGGGAATTGAAAGGAAAGATGCCCCAGAAACAGCAGGATTTGTTCCACCAAAATGAGGGGTTAATTCTCTTCCTTCAGAGTTTGTCAAAGATGGAGAGATTAACCTTGCTTCCTCCCTGGGCCTGGAAGAAATTGAAGGATCTGCTCCTAGACATTTCAGAAGAAGCGGGGAGAGAAAAGTAGTAAGAATAAAGACTGAGGTAAACTATTAGAAAAAGAGGATGTGCGAGATTTAAAATGGACCCTGAGATGTGCCTTCAGCTGGCTTCAAAAAATGTAGCTCCATTGACATGGCTGGAGCAGGCCCATTTAAAAGAGCTGAGGATCTGACCCAATTGCTTCTGACAAGGGACAGAAAGGGTTTAGGGATAATGTATGCCTCAGTTATACTATGGATTATCAGAGATGGAAAGTCAGACAGAACAATGGACTTGTACTCTTTTAAAACTGAATGCACAGATAAAAACAATTATTAAGATGAGAAGACTATGTCTTTAGACTATGTCTAGAGATGTCTAGACTATGAATCAACTTTAGGGCCTGGAAAGAGAATGCAGGAGGGACAGTTTGAGTCAGAATGACTACAGCCATGTTTGCTCATAGAGGTGCACACTGCAGATCTATTATGTAGATGATCAGAAGCATGTTATTCACTTAGAAAGGCAATACCATTTATTTACAGATAGCATTCTTCATACAAAGCCCAGCATCTCCAGAACATTTTACAATAAGTGGTTGTAATCTAAAGAAAAAAGGAGAGTTAAGGATGAAATCTATATTTTATATATATATATATATATATATATATATATATATATATATACAAAACTTAATTGCACAATTGGCTTTTGATACTGCTCCAGTAACAGTGAGAAGGGTTTTCTGACAAGCCCTTTACACTAGCAAAGTAACAGTGGCCTGAATTTTCAAAAGGGATTTTGGGTTCTGGCTCAGTTTTTGAGTGTCCAACTGGAGACGCCATAAAGGGACCTGATTTTTCTAAATATGTGGAGCCTCAACCTCTGAAAATCAGACCTCTTTATGAGTCTCACCCAAAATCACAAGTTTCAGAGTGGTAGCCGTGTTAGTCTGTATCAGCAAAAAATACGAGGAGTATTTGTGGCACCTTAGAGACTAACAACTTTATTTGGGCATAAGCTTTCATGGGCTAAATCACAAAATCACAGGTCACTTTTGAAAATGTAGGCCAATAAATAGGTCTTCTTCATCTGAGCTGGCTTAGTATAGCTTCAATACAACAGCAGAGGTACAGCAAATATAATCAGTAACACTGCTTGGAGATCTTACTGGGAGTAACTGGCTGAAGAGAAGGAGGCTTCTCCTAAACATGAGATTTATTTTATTAGGACTTCCAAGCAAAGTGATTAAAGCTCCTTCGCTTAAGTCATTTAAAATTGGACTAATCAAACCACAGGAGAATTCGCTGCAGGGAATAATCTTATATTGGCTGGTGGAGAAGAGGGGAAATGAAATAACGGCCCTATAAGTCTATTTCTTCTCCATCTTCTATGATTATACAAAAATATTTCAACACATCTGATGAAGAAATTCTCTGTTATTGGCAATGCTGTTGTAAGTTGGATCACAACTGCCTTAACCTTTAGCTTAGTTGAATATACTAAACCACTGTCATGCAACAATTCAATTTATCACCAACTAGTTGCCACCATTACTTCAGTTACTAGCATTGTCTTTGGCTACAGACTGAAGAAATAAGTAATTCTGGGAAAAATTATCTGCTTGTGTAACTCAGTGGAAGTGTGCCAGCAAAAATTTGGCCCTATTTCTGTAGAAACTCACCATTCAAATGCATGTTCAAACAGATGCTTCTGAATTTGGGGCACTTTCCTGCTAGCACAGGAAGCAAAGCATAGTATGCAGTTATTAGATAGCACTTTGTATATTCAGTGGAGAGAAAATATTAAACAAAAGACTCCCGTCCCAGTCAGATGCAATAATCAATCTTCTCTGGTGCTGATGTGTGTTGCTAAGCAAATGCCTCACTTGGGGTATTTGACAAACTGACACTCTGCCACATTGAGTGTCAAACTCAGCTTGTCAAATACACGGAGCGCAGCACTGCAGGACCTGGGAAACGTTCAGTGACGTGGTGTCCTAGATGGGAAGAAAAAGAAAGGTTGAGTTTCTGTCAGTGACAGGTAGGAAAATCCCTCCCTTTAATTGGTGGGGAGGAGAGCCAAATAAGCAAGTATTGATTTCTGCTGAGTTCACATCAGCTATATTGATCTGTGAACCGAAGCTGGATATGAGGAGCTGTGATCTATGCCCAGAGATAGAAGCTAATCTGAATGCCCTACTAGCCCACAGGGCTTGAAATATTTACTGCATTGCCCACACAAGAACCGTCCACACACATAGACGTGGAGTTTGGATGCATGGTCAGGAAGGCTGATGTCTTTCTGCATACACAAGGGCCTTTTTAAAAAGTACTTGTCTAGACAAAGGCCTGGAGCATATACCCTAGGGAGCATTTCTGCACCGGATGGGGTCACAGGCAAGATGATCTAATAGAGCGTTTGCATTTTTCATTTCTGTAATTATACATTTAGATAAGCAGGCCAGGATTTTCAAATGTAGGTTCCTTTATTAGAACCCCTATTGTAATTTGCATTTGCATTCCAATGATCAATGACCCAAATCTGCAAGGTACTTAGGAACTTGCCCAGCTTCAAGCATATAAGTCATCCCATTGCAGCCAATGCTTCACATTCTTAAGTATGTTGCTGAATTGGGGTCTCTGGCCCAGGTCCATAATGAAAGTTAGCAGCCTAAAGTCCTTTGTGCATCTGGGCCTATGTGACTAAAACAGGTGTTAGGGATGAAATGACAAAATTCCCATTGACATCAGTGGAACCAGGATTTCACCCTTGATGTTTAAATGCTGAGATCAATGAGCACCCAGATTTGGAACTGGCCACCTGAATTTGAAAAATGGGACCTGCAGGCCTATCTGAGATGAAGGGTATGATTCTGGTCCCTTTGAAATCAATGGGAGGTTTGCCATTGACTCCACTATTAGCAGGATCCGATCCTAAAACTGGCTCAAAGTCCAGTGTCAAATGTGTTCACTGTCGTAAAAAAACAAAAAACAAAAAAACAAAACAACCTCCCCCAAAACCCCCCCTCCACCAAACCAAAACCGCTAAAACAAAAGGGAGTTCAGCACATTCCGTTCTTGCCTTCACTCCAGTAATGGTCCCAAGCCGTCACCTTCCTATATTGGACTGCCCTGTTTGGCAATAATGTTGTAAGGGTTCTAATTCTCTATTGCTGTACAGCCAGGGGATCTCAGAAAGAAATAATGAATTTCTTCACGAATGACCTTAGGAACGTTCTCTTCCATTGTCAAAATTAACCCTTTTGTTCCCTTCCCCTCCCCGATCCCCATGAACAAACATAGCTTTCTACCCACATATGCCAGCACAACTCACCCCCCATAATCTTCTGTAACTCCCCACTGAAACCCTGTCCCCTTTGTCCCCCCGCTTTGTCGTCCCCCCCGCTCCCCTGCACACAAGCATGCAGATGCAGTTCCCTTGCCTTAACCCTTTTAGAATCAGAATAGTTTGCTTTGAAAAATTCCAGCGCACCAAGTCTGTAGGAGGAAAGGCATTGCTCAACTTTACTAACAGAAGCATGCTTAAAGGAAGATGGCAGCTCAGAATGTGGGTTGCTGCTTGAAATTATGATGCAGGGGAAATCTCTCACAACTCCTGGGAAAAACCCATCCCGTGTCATACCATCTCAGTGCTGTTCACATGCTCTGTGGTTGAGGCCCCAGCAAAGCCTATTTTTAAAAATGAAAAAGTTTTGCTACTGTCAGAGTCCTCTTCTTTTCATTTCACATGACCAGTGGCACCAAGGTTCTGAGAAAGCAAGCAGGCTATTTTTGATACCACAGTGAGAAACTCAACTGAAACCCTTTAAAGGAGATGAAAGCAGGATTAAACCGTTACACTGGCAGTGAAATGGAGTGGGTGATCTAATAGGTCTAAATTCTAATTTCTAACTTCTGGGATGTGGGCCTACGATGATATCTTAGTATCCCATCTGTTATTACAAACACACACACAAACCCCGGGGTGTATTTTTTCTACATGTAAAATACAAAAATTCTAGTCAGTGTTGATCCCCTCCCCCCCTTACCCTCAACCCCCACCCCCATGCACAGTAAGCATAAGATCTATGCAACTCTCAAATTCCACGTAAACACTCAAGTTAGGGTTTAAATGGGACTTTAATGATGCATAATCCTTGTGCTTGTCCTCTGCATAAGGGAATATTTCACCCTAAATAGCTGCATGAACGACATTGTTGGCATAGGGTTTTGTCGATAGTAAACTTGCACCAGTGTAACTGAACCAATTTAAAACCAATCCAGTAAATTACGGCCTTAAGCTACATTGGTTTAGGCGGAATTTAAACGAATCGAGGTGGTCTACCTGTGGGGTTTGCTGCGTCATACTATACTGATTTTAAAATGTCTTAGTCACAGCCGTGCAAGTGTTATAGTACTGTATAGCCAAGGCCACAGATTAACTCTTGCAAAGTTGATGTGCCCTAGTGGTTATAGCAGGGGACTGGGCAGCAGGTGCTTGGCTCTTCTTCCCAGATCTGTCATTGGGCTCTCCTTGCAAATTATTTATGATCACTAATTAGACATTGTGCAGTCCTTGGCACCATTCTCTCTATATACAAGTGGGGAAAGAAGAATGAGCTCATCATTAAACTAACTGGGAAGTGGTTCAAATGCCTCAAGTTTGCTCTAAGAACTCTCTTTCCAGTAAAGTTTTTGATGTGGAGGCTGCATCAAAAGTGTAAATCAGCAGAGCTCTATTGACATCAGTGTAGTGACACTGACTTACCCCAGATGAGGATTTGACACTGAAGTTCAAGAAGGCTCTTTTTTTAAAAAATGAGCACCGCTGCTTCTGCTATTCTAGCTTAAAGTCGTTGTGGCTTTCAGAGGGGAAAAACAGAGCTGCTCATAATGCTGCTGTCAGCAACAGATAAAGGGAGCGGGGGGGGGGTCACAAAGTGAAGATCATTCTTTCAGTACATAGGAGAGGAACTCACTCCGCACCCTGTATTGATGGTATGTTGTTTGGGTGGACCTCATTATTGACAGTGGTTCTGGTTTTCAGTTGGAACGGGTATTTCCAAGGAAAAGCCTGGTGTTAAAAAGCAGACTTAACTATCAGTATTACTGTAGGCAGAAAAACAGAAACAGAAGCATTCTCCATGCAGCCCCTTGTGAATAGCATAAAAGGCCAATGCTTTAGAAATCCTGCTGTGAGCTGATCTCTCTTCAGAGTTTTACAGGACTCTCTTCCTATTCGCTGTGCAATCGGTGATGGAAGGAAAATAACAAAGCAGGATGGATTTGACCCCAAACTTAGACAAGTGCCTGTATTTTGGCTGTGTGTTTCTTTGAATTTTCGGTCGAACCGAGCCCAAGCTCTGAAGTTCAGCTCTCAATTTGGATACACACCTTTCTCAGGTTCAATGCACTCAGAACCTGGGTTTGGATGCAGACCCATCTCTAATTGCCATACTCACTCAAACACACATCTCAAATCAAAATGAAGAGAGCGAGAATCCACATGAACCTGGGTGGAGCTGGGTTTGTAAAACCCCCTACCAACTGTAAGCTCTAGACTTGAGTCTCCTCTCCCTTACACATGTGTAAATTAGGAGTAACTCCATTGAAATCAACAGACTTACACTGGTTTAAAACTGGAGTGAGGTCAGAATCAGGCTTCCTGAGTGTCCCCCCAAGCTCTAGCTGGAAATTGAAAACCCTAATATCACTGAGCCAAATCCTGAAGCCCTTACTTAATTGAACCTCCTATTGAATCCTATTCTATTCCATTGAAGATCTGCACCCATCACTATGGTTGATGCCAATGGGAGATTTACCTGAATAAAGAGCACAGGATTTGATTCAAAGTATTCAATTACAAGTATCAGGCATGCTCCAGAAAAGATCAGAGCTGGAGATAAAAGAGTTTACTCTGAAGCAGCCTTGCCAGGTTGTACCCACATCCATTTTTGCTATAGCACATCTGTGGATTTGGATTAGACAGTTAATAAGTTTCAGACAGAGCAACCACCTAAGTATTGTGCCCAGTACATTAATAACGCCTGCTCTCTGGCTGACAAGTGTCATTGCTGCTTCTTAGATCATGCAGGACAGCAAATGCTCTGCTCCCTGTTAATGAGGGCTGATCATGTTATGAACTGCCTTCCAAGGATGCTGAATCCAAATAGAAGAGAGTTTGTTCAGCACTAAATAAAGCATTCGATTCCTTATAAGAGCTGAGCAACAGCAGCACAGGGCTTGCCAAAAGCCACATGACGGCTTTCGTTGTGCACTTGCCCTTGGCCTTTTTACAGCAGTGAGGTTCCTGGTTGCACATGGGGCCCTGCTGCAGATGAAATCATCTCCCCCAGTGCTAGAATTAATGGGAACTCTCCTGTTTACTTGTGAAGGGCAGCATAGTGGCTTTAACCCACGATACACTATAGGGGACAGAGTGGAGCTGCAGCAGAGAGTTCCTGGAAGAATACTGGCTTCAGGAGGTTGAGGCAGCCACCTGGAAGCAGGTGCAGGGTACACACTGCAGCTCTGTTGGCTGGTACAGAGGAAGCAGGGTGAGGTTATGGTCTTCTCTCACCCTCACCCTCTCTGAGGAATCCAGCCCTGCCAACAGCACTAAACCAAAGCGGTTCTTGCGTTCAGAGAAAAAGCATCCAATCCAAAGCCCATCCAGCTCATTGGAAATATTCCCATTGACTTCAGGGGACTTTGGGTCAGGCACAAAGATTGTGCCCAGCCTCGGCATAGAGGTGAATGTGGAGAGAGGCTTCTCGCACCAATTCCCTCCGTACAGGGGCCAGGCACAATGGAGCTCTACGTGTTCCAGTTAGAGATGGGCTCAAGCTGGGACATCCAGCTCCAGAACCAGATTGGCGACCCCCCAAAGTTCAAGGGTGCTGGGTCCAGGGCACTGGCTCAGCTTATTGCCAGGGCTGGCGAGCAGCCTCACATGTGCCCTCTGACCTCCCAGGGAGCTGGGCTCAGGCTGCTTTCTTGATTTTGAGACTGTTCTCAATCCAAATGTTCCTACAGGGAAACGTATAAAACAGTGAAATGTTTCCCCAAGCACCTTCTCCCCATGTCTTGTCATCCCAATGATCCCCTCTCTCCCCTCCCCCCCATCAGGGTGATTTTGTCCTTACTTATGCCAGCTGTATAGAGTAGAGACATAGGCCCTAGGTCATTGTCTTTATTCTCTGCCAGAAATGCCACTCTTCCTCACTCAGCCCAAACTACTCATCTGAATATCCCTTCTCTTTCCTTGCCCTACACCTGCCTCTGGCCCTTCTTTCACATGCTTCCCTCCCCCTGCAAACCCACCTGGACCCCTTCCTCCACCTTCTTCTCAAACCCCACTTCTCCACAGAGGCTTACAAACCAGAGTCCCATAAACAATAATTCTACCCTCTAAAGTACATGCATTAGTCTCCTCAGCAACTATACAAGCGTATGCCCTTCCTTTTCCCCTCTCCCTCCCTGCGTTGACATCTTCTCCTGTTGTTTGCACCTTAGCTTAGATGGTAAGCCTCTTTGCAGCAGGGTTGTGTTCATTTGTCTTTGTACAGCCCTGTGCACATCTGTGGTGCCATGTAATAGATGAGTACAATGCACTGTTCACATTGCTGTTTTAAATAAAATAAAAGGCCCAAATTCTGATATCTATTCTCAACTTGAGGAGCACTTACTCCACAGGTGGTCTCATTGACTTCAGTGGGACTATTCGTGGAGCAATGTTCTATTCCGTGTGAAGTACATGGTATTAAAGCTTTCTTCTCTCACTCCACAGAGTTATAAAAATAAAAAATCCTGTAGAGCATTTATCTGGATAATTGGACTGGGAGCCAATTTACAATGCAGACAGTTAAACTCAACTTCAGGGATGGGGGCTTGAACCAATAATCCAGGTACAGACACCCCTGAACTTTGGGATATTCAAAAATTGAATCCAGAGTTTACTGCTGGGCCCCATCTCACTGTGGCTGACATAAAAAACACATGGTATCCCCAGCATTCTTATTTGCAACACAATTCAGAGATCCAGAAAGGATAAAGCTATAAGCAAAGGAGAACTTTTTGATAGCTGATCAATACATGAATAATCTCACAGTCTGACACATCAGGGGATCGATTAGAGCTGCGGAAATGGCTTAAGAGCCTGAAAATCAGAAGAGTGGCAATTTACACATGATAATTTATGCTTCTAGACAAAGCAATGCAGAGGTGCTTGATACAATACTAATTATTGCTAGCATTGCATATCTCTGAATCCTCCTGCAAATCCCGCCTTGAAACTCACCTTCTAGCGCCGGCCTCCACCCCACCTCTTCTGTGCTCCAGCTGGACTCTGCTCTCTCAAACTGTTTGCTTCACTGACTTTTAAGAAGGGAGAAAAGAAAAAGGGAGGGAAAACGCTAATATCTAAAATTCACATACACAGAATTTGAGAAAAGGACCCAGCCAGTGGGGCATGCGCACTAACTTATTGCATGATCTTTCACTGGCGGAAACCTCCTTCCTCCCAGATCACCTCCCCCTGCTCATTGCTAGTTATAGCCCTGGCTTTTCTATGTCTCATTTGGATTGAAATCTCCCCAAAGCCAACAACATGTTTTTTTATTTCTCTGTAAAGCACCAGACATGCATTAGGAACTGTACACATAGTCATTAATAATAAATAATCATCATAATCATCATAATAAATTAATTATGGTTCCAAGTGCAGAGCTCCCAGGCAAAATCAGCTGCATTTTCTTCCCTGGCGGGATGTATGGGGAGAAAAGACAAATGAAGAAGCTGACCCCTCTATCCGTATACTTAAAATATATTGTCCAGCTGCATGGTTTTTCTCCATGCAGGAGAGACCCGGCAAACCCCCTCAATAAAAATATCTGCCCCAGGGAGGATTGAATATTGGATTTGATTCTGTATCTTGGGGAAAGGGATTCTGGAAGCTGAGGTAAGAAATGATCTAGCCCAAATTGTAAACATAGGGGACAGACATCAAGGAAGGTGGGGATGGAGTGTCCAGCATAGGTCTGGCAGAAATTGGGGGTGTGCCTCGGGACCTCACCTCAAAGTCTCCCAAAGAGACCCCCCCAAAACAACTTTAGACAGGAGACTGGCTAGAAGTGGTTTGTTGCTGCCTGTTCTCCCTAGCTGTACCCATCTCAAAGGAGAGGTAGCAGGCCCTTTGGAGGCGTGAGACAAGTGTCCCATTTGAAACTCCATCCCTTCTCCCCCGCCACCCATTTTAACAGCATACAAGAGAGTAAAGCCAAGCAGACGTGCCAGCGGGTACAAACCATACCTGTAGCAGCACTGTCACAGGGCAAGAAGTGGAGTGGTGCTAGTCAGGCATGCGAGGCCTGCTGGGGGCACCCAGGGAGCAAAGCAGAAGCAGAACAGTGGGGCTCAGCCCAGGAAGGCGGCTTGTTTTTGAAGGGGCCTCTCCTCCTTCAAGAGGAAGCTGAAAATGGGGAAGATAAGGCTGAGGTTAGATAACAGGAAATGTCTGGATGTGAGTGACAACATGTCAAAGTTGTGAAATGCAGCAGCAGCAGCTCTTGGCTTTGTCTCTCTCACAGGGTGCAAAGCTCACAAACTGCTGCTAAAGCAAAGCTGGACAGGGTCCGTGCAAACTCTCCAGATGCACTTTCAGACTGAATTCCTTGCAGATTAGAATAGGCCCCAAGGCATCAGCAGAACTGGTAACCAGGCCACATTTCTTGTATTTGAGCTAATGACACCTTGTGGAAGGCTGTTCACTGCTGGCTCATAAAGGAACTCCAGGGGCTCACCTGATAGCCTCTTGCTTTTAGAAGGGGAAATTTACTTTAACTGTTTAAATGGCCAGATTGGCTTAGGTTGCCTGTAAACCCACTTAAAAGAAAAGGAGTACTTGTGGCACCTTAGAGACTAACAAATTTATTTGAGCATAACCTTTCGTGAGCTACAGCTCACTTCATCAGATGCATTCGGTGGAAAATACAGTGGGGAGATTTATATACACACACAGAGAACATGAAACAATGGGTTTATCATACACACTGTAAGGAGAATGATCACTTAAGATGAACTATTACCAGCAGGAAGGAGGGGGGAAAGAGGAAATCACCTTTGTGGTGATAATCAAGGTGGGCCATTTCCAACAGTTAACAAGAACGTCTGAGGAACAGTGGGGGGTGGGGTGGGGGGGAGAAATAACATGGGGAAATAGTTTTACTTTATGTAATAACTCATCAACTCCCAGTCTCTATTCAAGCCTAAGTTAATTGTATCCAGTTTGCAAATTAATTCCAATTCAGCAGTCTCTCGTTGGAGTCTGTTTTTGAAGTTTTTTTGTTGAAGGATAGCCACTCTCAGGTCTGTAATCGTGTGACCAGAGAGACAGAAGTGTTCTCCGACTGGTTTTTGAATGTTATAATTCTTGACATCTGATTTGTGTCCATTTATTCTTTTATGTAGAGACTGTCCAGTTTGACCAATGTACATGGCAGAGGGGCATTGCTGGCACATGATGGCATATATCACATTGGTAGATGCGCAGGTGAAGGAGCCTCTGATAGTGTGGCTGATGTGATTAGGCCCTATGATGGTGTCCCCTGAATAGATATGTGGACAGTGTTGGCAACGGGCTTTGTTGCAAGGATAGGTACCTGGGTTCGTGGTTCTGTTGTGTGGTGTGTGGTTGCTGGTGAGTATTTGCTTCAGGTTGGGGGGCTGTCTGTAAGCAAGGACTGGCCTGTCTCCCAAGATCTGTGAGAGTGATGGGTCGTCCTTCAGGATAGGTTGTAGATCCTTGATGATGCGTTGGAGAGGTTTTAGTTGGGGGCTGAAGGTGATGGCTAGTGGCGTTCTGTTATTTCTTTGTTGGGCCTGTCCTGTAGTAGGTGACTTCTGGGAACTCTTCTGGCTCTGTCAATCTGTTTCTTCACTTCAGCAGGTGGGTATTGTAGTTGTAAGAATGCATGACAGAGATCTTATAGGTGTTTGTCTCTGTCTGAGGGGTTGGAGCAAATGCGGTTATATCGTAGAGCTTGGCTGTAGACAATGGATCATGTGGTGTAATCTGGATGAAAGCTAGAGGCATGTAGGTAGGAATCGCGGTCAGTAGGTTTACGATATAGGGTGGTGTTTATGTGACCATCGCTTATTAGCGCCGTAGTGTCCAGGAAGTGGATCTCTTGTGTGGACTGGTCCAGGCTGAGGTTGATGGTGGGATGGAAATTGTTGAAATCATGCTGGAAATCCTCAAGGGCTTCTTTTCCATGGGTCCAGATGATGAAGATACCATCAATGTAGCGCAAGTAGAGTAGGGGCATTAGGGGATGAGAGCTGAGGAAGCGTTGTTCTAAGTCAGCCATAAAAATGTTGGCATACTGTGGTGCCATGCGGGTACCCATCGCAGTGCCACTGATTTGAAGGTATACATTGTCCCCAAATGTGAAATAGTTATGGGTGAGGACAAAGTCACAAAGTTCAGCCACCAGGTTTGCCGTGACATTATCGGGGATACTGTTCCTGACGGCTTGTAGTCCATCTTGTGTGGACTGTTGGTGTAGAGGGCTTCTACATCCATAGTGGCCAGGATGGTGTTTTTAGGAAGATCACCGATGGATTGTAGTTTCCTCAGGAAGTCAGTGGTGTCTCGAAGATAGCTGGGAGTGCTGGTAGCATAGGGCCTGAGGAGGGAGTCTACTAAGCCCACTTAGTTAATCAGGATGCTGCCCGTGGCTACACTGTGATAAAGCTGGCAATGTGGATTCAGGGTGCAGAACGTGAGCGGAGCTATGGGGAATGCACTTGGGAAAGGAAATAGATGAAAGAGACATAGACTGGCAGAGAGCTATAGTTCAGCCTAAGAGAGAGGATAGGTCCCAAGATCAGCTGTTCCTGAGAGATTTTTAACACCTTTGGTCGCTTATGGACCCAATTAAAAAAAAGCCAGAACCAAAAGAGATGGGCTGGTTTGGGACCAAGGAACTGAATCTCATCCCCAAACCGATCAGATGGCTTCGGACTTGAAATTGTAGTTTGGACACATCTCTCTTGCAAATGAAATACCTTCCCATAAATATCCTGGTTAACATTTGTTTCTAAAAGTCACTGCATATAGCACGGACTGCACTGCTAGTTCTATCTGTCCATCTGTATACCCATCTGCCTATTCACCCATCATATTTCGAAGACCTCTATCTCCAGAGTATCTAAGCATTCTACACACACCAGCACAGAAAACATCAATGGTTTGTTTACCATTAGCTTGTTCTGCACTGGAGAACTTTCACAAACTATTCTCACCATTGTGAACACCACATCGGTTCCATGGGTGTTAGCAACATGGGGAGCCCTAGTGGAGCCAGCTTGCCAGCTCCAGCTGTCACTCTCATCTAATCAATGCAGTGTTGAACACAACTGCCAGAAAGCCCCTACGCTAAGCTCCACAACACAGCTAGGACTATGGAACCTGAATTTGTGTTACCAACGCCAGGAATTTTTTGGAAAACTCTTAGTAAGGACAGCATTGTGTGCGGCATCTTCCTATGGAGTGAGTGCTCTTTTGAAAGATGTCACTGCATGTTTAGTTAGCTCCTGGCTTGTGTCTCATTAGTTACCAGGGATCGGTTCTCCCTTTGTTGCCACTCAGAAGCTGCCTTTCTTTCCTATTTTGTTATGTTGGATTATATTAAAGAAGTTCTGTATTAAAATCACAAATGAGTTTGATTCCCCATAGTTTAAATTCCAGGGTATTACTAATTAAGAGGTCTCTTGGTTTTTGGTCTCTTATTTTTACTGTTTCTCTCCCTCTCTGTGTGAAATTTGCAAGCTGCTAATTGTGTTAGTATATCCTAAGACAGAGTCTGTTCTCAAAGCAATACTTTGTAACAACAACTACTCACACAGAAAGAGACTCAAAGCGATACTTTGTACAACAGAAACAGCACACAGAGACTCCCGGCCCTTTTGTTGTATTAATCTCGCTTTGTTACAATTGTGATTAAAATAGAGATAAAAAGAAAGGAGTACTTGTGGCACCTTAGAGACTAAAAAATTTATTAGAGCATAAGCTTTCGTGAGCTACAGCTCACTTCATCGGATGCATTTGGTGGAAAAAAACAGAGGAGAGATTTATATACACACACAGAGAACATGAAACATGGGTTTATCAACACACTGTAAGGAGAGTAAAAAGAAAAGGGATACTGGTGGCACCTAGAGACGAACAAATTTATTAGACAGAAGCTTCGTGAGCTACAGCTCACTTCATCTATGCATCCGATGAGTGAGCTGTAGCTCACGAAAGCTTATGCGCTAATAATTTGTTAGTCTCTAAGGTGCCACAAGTACTCCTTTTCTTTTGCGAATACAGACTAACACGGCTGCTACTCTGAACCTGTAAGGAGAGTGATCACTTAAATAAGCCATCACCAGCGCGGGGGGGGGGGGGGGGGGGGGGAGGGGGGAGGAGGAAACCTTTCATGGTGACAAGCAATGTAGGCTAATTCCAGCAGTTAACAAGAATATCAGAATGAAGCTTATGCTCTAGATAAATTGTTAGTCTCTAAGGTGCCACAAGTACTCCTTTTCTTTTTGCGAATACAGACTAACACGGCTGCTACTCTGAAACCTGAAGAATATCAGAGGAACAGTGGGGGGTGGGGTGGGGGGGAGAAATATCATGGGGAAATAGTTTTACTTTGTGTAATGACTCATCCATTCCCAGTCTCTATTCAAGCCTAAGTTAATTGTGTCCAGTTTGCAAATTAATTCCAATTCAGCAGTCTCTCGTTGGAGTCTGTTTTTGAAGCTTTTTTTGTTGAAGGATAGCCACTCTTAGGTCTGTAAGCGAGTGACCAGAGAGATTGAAGTGTTCTCCAACTGGTTTTTGAATGTTATAATTCTTGACATCTGATTTGTGTCCATTCATTCTTTTACGTAGAGACTGTCCAGTTTGGCCAATGTACATGGCAGAGGGGCATTGCTGGCACATGATGGCATATATCACATTGGTAGATGCGCAGGTGAAGGAGCCTCTGATAGTGTGGCTGATGTGATTAGGCCCTATGATGGTATCCCCTGAATAGATATGTGGACAGAGTTGGCAACGGGCTTTGTTGCAAGGATAGGTTCCTGGGTTAGTGGTTCTGTTGTGTGGTGTGTGGTTGCTGGTGAGTATTTGCTTCAGATTAGGGGGCTGTCTGTAAGCAAGGACTGGCCTGTCTCCCAAGATCTGTGAGAGTGATGGGTCGTCCTTCAGGATAGGTTGTAGATCCTTGATGATGCGTTGGAGAGGTTTTAGTTGGGGGCTGAAGGTGATGGCTAGTGGCGTTCTGTTATTTTCTTTGTTGGGCCTGTCCTGTAGTAGGTGACTTCTGGGAACTCTTCTGGCTCTGTCAATCTGTTTCTTCACTTCAGCAGGTGGGTATTGTAGTTGTAAGAATGCATGACAGAGATCTTATAGGTGTTTGTCTCTGTCTGAGGGGTTGGAGCAAATGCGGTTATATCGTAGAGCTTGGCTGTAGACAATGGATCATGTGGTGTAATCTGGATGAAAGCTAGAGGCATGTAGGTAGGAATCGCGGTCAGTAGGTTTACGATATAGGGTGGTGTTTATGTGACCATCGCTTATTAGCGCCGTAGTGTCCAGGAAGTGGATCTCTTGTGTGGACTGGTCCAGGCTGAGGTTGATGGTGGGATGGAAATTGTTGAAATCATGCTGGAAATCCTCAAGGGCTTCTTTTCCATGGGTCCAGATGATGAAGATACCATCAATGTAGCGCAAGTAGAGTAGGGGCATTAGGGGATGAGAGCTGAGGAAGCGTTGTTCTAAGTCAGCCATAAAAATGTTGGCATACTGTGGTGCCATGCGGGTACCCATCGCAGTGCCACTGATTTGAAGGTATACATTGTCCCCAAATGTGAAATAGTTATGGGTGAGGACAAAGTCACAAAGTTCAGCCACCAGGTTTGCCGTGACATTATCGGGGATACTGTTCCTGACGGCTTGTAGTCCATCTTTGTGTGGACTGTTGGTGTAGAGGGCTTCTACATCCATAGTGGCCAGGATGGTGTTTTAGGAAGATCACCGATGGATTGTAGTTTCCTCAGGAAGTCAGTGGTGTCTCGAAGATAGCTGGGAGTGCTGGTAGCATAGGGCCTGAGGAGGGAGTCTACTAAGCCCACTTAGTTAATCAGGATGCTGCCCGTGGCTACACTGTGATAAAGCTGGCTATGTGGATTCAGGGTGCAGAACGTGAGCGGAGCTATGGGGAATGCACTTGGGAAAGGAAATAGATGAAAGAGACATAGACTGGCAGAGAGCTATAGTTCAGCCTAAGAGAGAGGATAGGTCCCAAGATCAGCTGTTCCTGAGAGATTTTTAACACCTTTGGTCGCTTATGGACCCAATTAAAAAAAAGCCAGAACCAAAAGAGATGGGGCTGGTTTGGGACCAAGGAACTGAATCTCATCCCCAAACCGATCAGATGGCTTCGGACTTGAAATTGTAGTTTGGACACATCTCTCTTGCAAATGAAATACCTTCCCATAAATATCCTGGTTAACATTTGTTTCTAAAAGTCACTGCATATAGCACGGACTGCACTGCTAGTTCTATCTGTCCATCTGTATACCCATCTGCCTATTCACCCATCATATTTCGAAGACCTCTATCTCCAGAGTATCTAAGCATTCTACACACACCAGCACAGAAAACATCAATGGTTTGTTTACCATTAGCTTGTTCTGCACTGGAGAACTTTCACAAACTATTCTCACCATTGTGAACACCACATCGGTTCCATGGGTGTTAGCAACATGGGGAGCCCTAGTGGAGCCAGCTTGCCAGCTCCAGCTGTCACTCTCATCTAATCAATGCAGTGTTGAACACAACTGCCAGAAAGCCCCTACGCTAAGCTCCACAACACAGCTAGGACTATGGAACCTGAATTTGTGTTACCAACGCCAGGAATTTTTTGGAAAACTCTTAGTAAGGACAGCATTGTGTGCGGCATCTTCCTATGGAGTGAGTGCTCTTTTGAAAGATGTCACTGCATGTTTAGTTAGCTCCTGGCTTGTGTCTCATTAGTTACCAGGGATCGGTTCTCCCTTTGTTGCCACTCAGAAGCTGCCTTTCTTTCCTATTTTGTTATGTTGGATTATATTAAAGAAGTTCTGTATTAAAATCACAAATGAGTTTGATTCCCCATAGTTTAAATTCCAGGGTATTACTAATTAAGAGGTCTCTTGGTTTTTGGTCTCTTATTTTTACTGTTTCTCTCCCTCTCTGTGTGAAATTTGCAAGCTGCTAATTGTGTTAGTATATCCTAAGACAGAGTCTGTTCTCAAAGCAATACTTTGTAACAACAACTACTCACACAGAAAGAGACTCAAAGCGATACTTTGTAACAACAGAAACAGCACACAGAGACTCCCGGCCCTTTTGTTGTATTAATCTCGCTTTGTTAACAATTGTGATTAAAATAGAGATAAAAAGAAAAGGAGTACTTGTGGCACCTTAGAGACTAAAAATTTATTAGAGCATAAGCTTTCGTGAGCTACAGCTCACTTCATCGGATGCATTTGGTGGAAAAAACAGAGGAGAGATTTATATACACACACAGAGAACATGAAACAATGGGTTTATCAAACACACTGTAAGGAGAGTAAAAAGAAAAGGAGTACTTGTGGCACCTTAGAGACTAACAAATTTATTAGAGCATAAGCTTTCGTGAGCTACAGCTCACTTCATCTAATGCATCCGATGAAGTGAGCTGTAGCTCACGAAAGCTTATGCTCTAATAAATTTGTTAGTCTCTAAGGTGCCACAAGTACTCCTTTTCTTTTTGCGAATACAGACTAACACGGCTGCTACTCTGAAACCTGTAAGGAGAGTGATCACTTAAGATAAGCCATCACCAGCAGCGGGGGGGGGGAGGGGGGAAGGAGGAAAACCTTTCATGGTGACAAGCAAGGTAGGCTAATTCCAGCAGTTAACAAGAATATCAGAATGAAAGCTTATGCTCTAATAAATTTGTTAGTCTCTAAGGTGCCACAAGTACTCCTTTTCTTTTTGCGAATACAGACTAACACGGCTGCTACTCTGAAACCTGAGAATATCAGAGGAACAGTGGGGGTGGGTGGGGGGGGAGAAATATCATGGGGAAATAGTTTTACTTTGTGTAATGACTCATCCATTCCCAGTCTCTATTCAAGCCTAAGTTAATTGTGTCCAGTTTGCAAATTAATTCCAATTCAGCAGTCTCTCGTTGGAGTCTGTTTTTGAAGCTTTTTTTGTTGAAGGATAGCCACTCTTAGGTCTGTAAGCGAGTGACCAGAGAGATTGAAGTGTTCTCCAACTGGTTTTTGAATGTTATAATTCTTGACATCTGATTTGTGTCCATTCATTCTTTACATAGAGACTGTCCAGTTGGCCAATGTACATGGCAGAGGGGCATTGCTGGCACATGATGGCATATATCACATTGGTAGATGCGCAGGTGAAGGAGCCTCTGATAGTGTGGCTGATGTGATTAGGCCCTATGATGGTATCCCCTGAATAGATATGTGGACAGAGTTGGCAACGGGCTTTGTTGCAAGGATAGGTTCCTGGGTTAGTGGTTCTGTTGTGTGGTGTGTGGTTGCTGGTGAGTATTTGCTTCAGATTAGGGGGCTGTCTGTAAGCAAGGACTGGCCTGTCTCCCAAGATCTGTGAGAGTGATGGGTCGTCCTTCAGGATAGGTTGTAGATCCTTGATGATGCGTTGGAGAGGTTTTAGTTGGGGGCTGAAGGTGATGGCTAGTGGCGTTCTGTTATTTTCTTTGTTGGGCCTGTCCTGTAGTAGGTGACTTCTGGGAACTCTTCTGGCTCTGTCAATCTGTTTCTTCACTTCAGCAGGTGGGTATTGTAGTTGTAAGAATGCATGACAGAGATCTTATAGGTGTTTGTCTCTGTCTGAGGGGTTGGAGCAAATGCGGTTATATCGTAGAGCTGGCTGTAGACAATGGATCATGTGGTGTAATCTGGATGAAGCTAGAGGCATGTAGGTAGGAATCGCGGTCAGTAGGTTTACGATATAGGGTGGTGTTTATGTGACCATCGCTTATTAGCGCCGTAGTGTCCAGGAAGTGGATCTCTTGTGTGGACTGGTCCAGGCTGAGGTTGATGGTGGGATGGAAATTGTTGAAATCATGCTGGAAATCCTCAAGGGCTTCTTTTCCATGGGTCCAGATGATGAAGATACCATCAATGTAGCGCAAGTAGAGTAGGGGCATTAGGGGATGAGAGCTGAGGAAGCGTTGTTCTAAGTCAGCCATAAAAATGTTGGCATACTGTGGGGCCATGCGGGTACCCATCGCAGTGCCACTGATTTGAAGGTATACATTGTCCCCAAATGTGAAATAGTTATGGGTGAGGACAAAGTCACAAAGTTCAGCCACCAGGTTTGCCGTGACATTATCGGGGATACTGTTCCTGACGGCTTGTAGTCCATCTTTGTGTGGACTGTTGGTGTAGAGGGCTTCTACATCCATAGTGGCCAGGATGGTGTTTTTAGGAAGATCACCGATGGATTGTAGTTTCCTCAGGAAGTCAGTGGTGTCTCGAAGATAGCTGGGAGTGCTGGTAGCATAGGGCCTGAGGAGGGAGTCTACTAAGCCCACTTAGTTAATCAGGATGCTGCCCGTGGCTACACTGTGATAAAGCTGGCTATGTGGATTCAGGGTGCAGAACGTGAGCGGAGCTATGGGGAATGCACTTGGGAAAGGAAATAGATGAAAGAGACATAGACTGGCAGAGAGCTATAGTTCAGCCTAAGAGAGAGGATAGGTCCCAAGATCAGCTGTTCCTGAGAGATTTTTAACACCTTTGGTCGCTTATGGACCCAATTAAAAAAAAGCCAGAACCAAAAGAGATGGGGCTGGTTTGGGACCAAGGAACTGAATCTCATCCCCAAACCGATCAGATGGCTTCGGACTTGAAATTGTAGTTTGGACACATCTCTCTTGCAAATGAAATACCTTCCCATAAATATCCTGGTTAACATTTGTTTCTAAAAGTCACTGCATATAGCACGGACTGCACTGCTAGTTCTATCTGTCCATCTGTATACCCATCTGCCTATTCACCCATCATATTTCGAAGACCTCTATCTCCAGAGTATCTAAGCATTCTACACACACCAGCACAGAAAACATCAATGGTTTGTTTACCATTAGCTTGTTCTGCACTGGAGAACTTTCACAAACTATTCTCACCATTGTGAACACCACATCGGTTCCATGGGTGTTAGCAACATGGGGAGCCCTAGTGGAGCCAGCTTGCCAGCTCCAGCTGTCACTCTCATCTAATCAATGCAGTGTTGAACACAACTGCCAGAAAGCCCCTACGCTAAGCTCCACAACACAGCTAGGACTATGGAACCTGAATTTGTGTTACCAACGCCAGGAATTTTTTTGGAAAACTCTTAGTAAGGACAGCATTGTGTGCGGCATCTTCCTATGGAGTGAGTGCTCTTTTGAAAGATGTCACTGCATGTTTAGTTAGCTCCTGGCTTGTGTCTCATTAGTTACCAGGGATCGGTTCTCCCTTTGTTGCCACTCAGAAGCTGCCTTTCTTTCCTATTTTGTTATGTTGGATTATATTAAAGAAGTTCTGTATTAAAATCACAAATGAGTTTGATTCCCCATAGTTTAAATTCCAGGGTATTACTAATTAAGAGGTCTCTTGGTTTTTGGTCTCTTATTTTTACTGTTTCTCTCCCTCTCTGTGTGAAATTTGCAAGCTGCTAATTGTGTTAGTATATCCTAAGACAGAGTCTGTTCTCAAAGCAATACTTTGTAACAACAACTACTCACACAGAAAGAGACTCAAAGCGATACTTTGTAACAACAGAAACAGCACACAGAGACTCCCGGCCCTTTTGTTGTATTAATCTCGCTTTGTTAACAATTGTGATTAAAATAGAGATAAAAAGAAAAGGAGTACTTGTGGCACCTTAGAGACTAAAAAATTTATTAGAGCATAAGCTTTCGTGAGCTACAGCTCACTTCATCGGATGCATTTGGTGGAAAAAACAGAGGAGAGATTTATATACACACACAGAGAACATGAAACAATGGGTTTATCAAACACACTGTAAGGAGAGTAAAAAGAAAAGGAGTACTTGTGGCACCTTAGAGACTAACAAATTTATTAGAGCATAAGCTTTCGTGAGCTACAGCTCACTTCATCTAATGCATCCGATGAAGTGAGCTGTAGCTCACGAAAGCTTATGCTCTAATAAATTTGTTAGTCTCTAAGGTGCCACAAGTACTCCTTTTCTTTTTGCGAATACAGACTAACACGGCTGCTACTCTGAAACCTGTAAGGAGAGTGATCACTTAAGATAAGCCATCACCAGCAGCGGGGGGGGGGGAGGGGGGGAAGGAGGAAAACCTTTCATGGTGACAAGCAAGGTAGGCTAATTCCAGCAGTTAACAAGAATATCAGAATGAAAGCTTATGCTCTAATAAATTTGTTAGTCTCTAAGGTGCCACAAGTACTCCTTTTCTTTTTGCGAATACAGACTAACACGGCTGCTACTCTGAAACCTGAAGAATATCAGAGGAACAGTGGGGGGTGGGGTGGGGGGGAGAAATATCATGGGGAAATAGTTTTACTTTGTGTAATGACTCATCCATTCCCAGTCTCTATTCAAGCCTAAGTTAATTGTGTCCAGTTTGCAAATTAATTCCAATTCAGCAGTCTCTCGTTGGAGTCTGTTTTTGAAGCTTTTTTGTTGAAGGATAGCCACTCTTAGGTCTGTAAGCGAGTGACCAGAGAGATTGAAGTGTTCTCCAACTGGTTTTTGAATGTTATAATTCTTGACATCTGATTTGTGTCCATTCATTCTTTTACGTAGAGACTGTCCAGTTTGGCCAATGTACATGGCAGAGGGGCATTGCTGGCACATGATGGCATATATCACATTGGTAGATGCGCAGGTGAAGGAGCCTCTGATAGTGTGGCTGATGTGATTAGGCCCTATGATGGTATCCCCTGAATAGATATGTGGACAGAGTTGGCAACGGGCTTTGTTGCAAGGATAGGTTCCTGGGTTAGTGGTTCTGTTGTGTGGTGTGTGGTTGCTGGTGAGTATTTGCTTCAGATTAGGGGGCTGTCTGTAAGCAAGGACTGGCCTGTCTCCCAAGATCTGTGAGAGTGATGGGTCGTCCTTCAGGATAGGTTGTAGATCCTTGACGATGCGTTGGAGAGGTTTTAGTTGGGGGCTGAAGGTGATGGCTAGTGGCGTTCTGTTATTTTCTTTGTTGGGCCTGTCCTGTAGTAGGTGACTTCTGGGTACTCTTCTGTCTCTGTCAATCTGTTTCTTCACTTTAGCAGGTGGGTATTGTAGTTGTAGGAATGCATGATAGAGATCTTGTAGGTGTTTGTCTCTGTCTGAGGGGTTGGAGCAAATGCGGTTATATCGTAGAGCTTGGCTGTAGACAATGGATCGAGTGGTATGATCTGGATGAAAGCTAGAGGCATGTAGGTAGGAATAGCGGTCAGTAGGTTTCCGCCAAGCTCTACGATATAACCGCATTTGCTCCAATACCATCATAGGGCCTAATCACATCAGCCACACTATCAGAGGCTCCTTCACCTGCGCATCTACCAATGTGATATATGCCATCATGTGCCAGCAATGCCCCTCTGCCATGTACATTGGCCAAACTGGACAGTCTCTACGTAAAAGAATGAATGGACACAAATCAGACGTCAAGAATTATAACATTCAAAAACCAGTTGGAGAACACTTCAATCTCTCTGGTCACTCGATTACAGACCTGAGAGTGGCTATCCTTCAACAAAAAAGCTTCAAAAACAGATTCCAAGGAGAGACTGCTGAATTGGAATTAATTTGCAAACTGGATACAATTAACTTAGGCTTGAATAGAGACTGGGAATGGATGAGTCATTACACAAAGTAAAACTATTTCCCCATGGTATTTCTCCCCCCCACCCCACCCCCCACTGTTACTCTGATATTCTTAAAAAGAAAAGGAGTACTTGTGGCACCTTAGAGACTAACAAATTTATTAGAGCATAAGCTTTCGTGAGCTAAACCTCTGATATTCTTGTTAACTGCTGGAATTAGCCTACCTTGCTTGTCACCATGAAAGGTTTTCCTCCTCCCCCCCTCCCCCGCTGCTGCTGATGTCTTATCTAAAGTGATCACTCTCCTTACAGTGTGTATGATAAACCCATTGTTTCATGTTCTCTGTGTGTGTATATAAATCTCTCCTCTGTTTTTTCCACCAAATGCATCCGATGAAGTGAGCTGTAGCTCATGAAAGCTTATGCTCTAATAAATTTGTTAGTCTCTAAGGTTCCACAAGTACTCCTTTTCTTTTTGCGAATACAGACTAACACGGCTGCTACTCTGAAACCTAAAATAGAGATAGAGGATGTATGTGGATGGATGCTTGGTGTGGATAATAAATGAATGATCAGGGAGGTGCCAGCCTAAGAATCAAGTGTCCATAGGCTGAAGAAGGTGTCAAGTGGAAACAACCAGAGGACCCCTGCAAGTGCAGACTGGAATCCACCCAACAGCCTCAAGGATGGGAGAACTGAAGAACAAGATAACATCTGGCAGCATGGAGCTGTCAGGAATGTGCCATCTGCTGACTGATTCAGCAACAGCATGATGAAGCAATTCCCACAGACTGGCACAGGAATAAATTCCTATAAAAATGGACTCTAGAAACTGAGAACTTTGGGGTCTGATTCTGCAAACCAACTTCCAGGAGCATCAGATGAGAATCTGGCCAGTGGTTTGGCACGAGCAACTCTAAGGCTGGTAACTATGATTACAAACTTGCAGAACCTGTGTGTGTGTGTGTATGGATGAATGTGTGAATAAATATGAAATTGAATGGAATGTTATAGCTATAAGTAACTGCATATGATGATTCTTTCTGTATTCACAATAAATGTAGCATTTTGCCTTATTCCCCTTAATAAGATCCTGCTGGTTTTTATTTTATTGGTATAACAATTTTACCCATCTAGCCTTCCCTTTTCCAACTTCCCATTGCTGTCTCAGTACCTCTAGCCAAACCACATGGAGAGGTCTGCAGTCTTTGTGTGCTGGGACTTAACTAAGCCAGCAGCTTTCAGTTGCTTTATCAACACAGAGAGGGAGGCAGCCACTGGTTTCACCATATTGTTACTGTGCTGTCCAAGGCCCTGATTCTGCAAACACTTATGCACATGAGTAGCCGCGCACACTTTGAACTCAGTGGGGTTATTTGTACATGTAAAGTCACTCACGTGCTTGCAGGATCTGGGCTCAAGCCCTCAGCTAAGAACAAGCCCTGACCCTTGTGTCTGACAGGGAGTATTAGAAAATGAGGGATATAACTAGCATGCTGAGTTCCTCTTTCATAGCCGGCATTTTAAAATATATAACAATAAAGAGGAATGGAAAGATTTGGGTGGTTTTTTTTAAAAAAAAGTTGGAGGGAGTGGAATCTGAGATATAGTTTGTACAATTTGTTCTGAATCCTTTTTTTCTCTCTCTCTTTACCATGAAAACATCAAGAAGCCCTTGAAATCAATGGAAACTTCCATAAATTCCTTGAACTTCCAGGTCAAATTATTGACTTTTCATAGGTAAGGGAGGACATATTTTATTTGTATCCCTTTCTGGGCATGAAATACAAGGAGCAGTGCAGTATAACACAGAGTTTGATACACGCACTAAATCATGTTCTTATTGTGACAACAACCAGTACAGGGTTGAAAAACCTAGGGACAGCCTGAGCCAGAACTCCAAATCTGAACACCCTTAAACCTGCTAGAAATCAAGCCCCAATCCACAGTCCAGGTCCACGTCTTCAGAATTAGCATCTCAATTTGGAGCAATGTCATCATGCTTCTCTCTTCAAATGAATGCAATGGCAGATCTGATATGTGCTCACTAGTTTCCTATGCTGTTTGTGTCACGTATTGCAATGTTGTAGATAAAACATGATGGGCCTGACTCTGACCTGATTTACATCACTTTTTCACCTGTGTGACTCCATTACTTCAGTGGAGTCCGTGCTGATTCAGACCTGTGTGGGAGAGAGAGCAGAATCAGGTCTTGAATAACCAAAAACTCAACCCAGAGCTTGATAAAAGGCATGAAAGCTGTAAACATGCTCAAATATTTTCATCAAGAAATCACAATCTCATGTCCATACATTGCTCCACAAATTAAACTGCTATAAATAAATGTATGCAGGGTAGTTGTAGTGGGTAACGTTCAGAGCAGCATTTGATCTCACTCACACAGCAAACAACCTTGGACTGTGCTAAAGATGAAGGCCAATGTTCTATGGCTGTGTTATGCAGATTGGCTGATCAAAATGGTCTTTTCCGGTCTTTAAATCTAACATGAATCTGTGAACATTTTCAAATCTGGGTGCCTAAAGTTGGGCTCTTAAATCCGCAAGTAGGCACCTAAGTAAAGCAAGCTGATGGCTAAGAGTGCTAAGCATCTACAGCTCCCATTCTCTTTGACGGAAGTGGTGAATACTCAGGCCAGATCCTCAAAGGTTTCTATGCTTCTAACTTCCAATGGAAATTAGAAAATTTCAAAATCAGGAGACTTATGTTTTAGTGCCTATGAATGGATTTAAATCCTAGGCTTGAAAATTTTGGCTAAAATATCTTTGTTCCTTCAGCCTGTAGTTGTAAGAGAACTTTTTGCCTAAGTCATTTTTGAAAATGAGATACTCACTTAGGAGCTTGAGACTATGTTACCCTTTATGCAGAAGCAAACACATTTGAAAACTATTCACCAGTCTTTTATGATGTTTGAAACTGATGTTTGATACTGACAGGGCAACTATATTTCATGCTCCCCTTGTGTCACAGTCTACAATACTGACTTTCCCTGCCCTAAAGAAAGTTAATAGTTAATATGGATAAAAAGCATTAAACTACTTGTGTGTGAAACATAAGGGGGCAGGCTCTACATTGTAATTCAGCCTGTTTTCACCAAGCTGGTGGCACAAAGGGGCTGGACAGCACCCAGACCTGCTCTCGGAGGATTCCTCCCATAGAGGCATTTGAAGCTGGCAAAGAGCAGGCAGAGCCATTCCTACACCACACACCAGCTGTGGCCACCGCGGTAGGGGGCATGGCTGGAGTATGATAGTGCTCTGACAATCCTCATCTACCATACAGCCCCTTAGAGTTATGGTTTGTCTACAGTGCAATAAAACATCTGCAGCTGGCCAGTCTCAGCTGATTTGGGCTTACAGGGCTTGGGCTGCAGAACTTGGTTCTGGGACCTCGCTCCCCCTGCAGGGTCCCAGAGCCTCGGTTCCAGCCTGTCCCCGAACATAGATTCATAGATTCATAGATACTAAGGTCAGAAGGGACCATTCTGATCATCTAGTCCGACCTCCTGCACAGCGCAGGCCACAGAATCTCACCCACCCACTCCTATGAAAAACCTCACCCATGTCTGAGCTATTGAAGTCCTTAAATCATGGTTCAAAGACTTCAAGGAGCAGAGAAGCCTCCCTCAAGTCTCCCATGCCCCATGCTACAGAGGACGGCGAAAAACCTCCAGGGCCTCTCCAATCTGCCCTGGAGGAAAATTCCTTCCCGACCCCAAATATGGCAATCAGCTAAACCCTGAGCATATGGGCAAGATTCACCAGCCAGATACCCAGGAAAGAATTTTCTATAGTAACTCAGATCCCATCCATCTAATATCCCATCTCAGGGGATTTGGCCTATTTACCCTGAATATTTAAAGATCAATTACTTACCAAAATCCCATTATCCCATCATACCATTTCCTCCATAAACTTATCATAAACATCTACACTACAATTTTATAGCTCCACAGCCTGAGCACTGCGAACCCAAGTCAGCTGACACAAGCCAACCACTGGTGTTTTATTGCAGTATAGACATACCCTTGGTGGCCTCAACAAGCTAGCAATGGATCTGAGTCGCCAGACAGTGAGAGACCCTAAATCTCTCTCCAGTCCAGACACCCTGCTCTAGAGCACACCCCACTGGCTCAGAGCTCCTAGGCCAGCTTTAGCAAAAGCAGGTGGGGATTTCACAGTGAAGCTGATTTCCCCTTCAGCTTGTCAGGTGTCACCACACTACCCCAATGCATGCAATAGCTTTGAAATTGCACTCAGCATTTCCTAACCAAGTCAGCCTTTCCAGAACATGTTTGCAGCATACTGCTCTGCAGCCTCCCCTAGGGGATATTAAGGACATACTCAGGCTAGCTCTGGTAGAGCTAGCATGCTAAAAATAGAAGTGTAGCTGGGGCTGCCTCTGCCATGGAAGTGCCTAGCTGCCCTGAGTACAATCCAATCCGAGTCCCTAGGCACACACTAGGGCAGCTAGCCCCTCCCGCCACTCGCACTGCCACAGCTAAATGTCTACTTTTAGTGTGCAAGCTTGTTCAGGTGCAGACATGTCTCCTCAAGCTGGAAAGTTCAGTTTCAGCGCAGACATACCCTATGTGTCTCAGAGAGGTTATCAGTTATAGCCTTCAGCCTGCCAACTCCCCAAAGCACAAACTGTGCAGTAAAAGTGGGTGACAAAGCACCTTTGAATGAGGTAGCCCGCACATGGAATGGGATGGGAGATTCATTTCACCACATCTTCACTCATTTCAGTTTCAAGATCCTGCACTTCCATTGTCAATATATGTAGGAGTAAGCAGTGAGAAAGCAGCAGGAATTGGTTTGCTTTCATTTAGGGATGAGCTAACTCATGAAATCCATGTGGCCATAATTTGCTCTCATTGACCCCACCCTGATGTCAGGGGCTTGGACACGTGCAGGTTAAAGCAGAATTTGGTTGCTGGGCTAGATCCAGATTCAGTATAAGGGCAGTGGTGTTGCACTAGGATGCTCATTGAATATAAAGTGCTGAGAGATGTCTTGAAAGGCAAAACTCCACAAGTACACAAGCAAATTAGAGTGTTGTGCTGCCAGTTTAGGACCTGATCCAAACCATTAGTGAGAATGAATGGGCTTTTCCTTGACTTCTGAGGGCTTTGGATCAGGCCCTTACTGCAGTTCCAACCAGTCCTGTAACCCAGCTGGAGCACAGATGCTGCCTATTTTTAAGTCCTGCTAACGCAGGATGAAAATCCCAGTGTGGACAGGAATTGTAATTTACACATCACACTGTAATAGCCCAGCGCTCTCTCTCAGGCTTCTCCTCTCACCTGAAGACTCCTACTTGGTTCTTGCTTGACAAACTGCTATAATGATAATGTTCAAATGTTCTTGCTCTTTTCCTTCCCACTTGTGGCATCTCCCCCCAGTCCCTGTTTTTTCCCCTGGATCCTGGAGAGGTTTCTGATTAAAAGCTCACAAAAGCTAGTTGCTACTGGAGCTTCTCCCAAAATGGCTGCAGCTTCTGACTTCACCACAGTCTAGGTGTGGTTGGAGCAGGGCCGTCTTTAGGATTTATTGGGCCCTACTCAGTATTATTAAACTGGTGCCCCTATGCCCGACAGCAGCCCGGGAGAGGGGCAGGGGAACGAGGCAGCAAAGGATAGCGAGATGCCCAGCCCACCTCACGGTGGCAGAAAGTCACATCCCCGCAGAGACCCCCATACCCTCTCCCTCACGCAGAATGGACATGCAGAAGGTACCTAATTAAAAGCACTAAACTTGGGAATAAAAAATGTCAGTCACAGGTTTTTTGATATTCCCTGAAGTTTGTCAGAGATTTATTTGCAAGAACTTTGTAGTAAGGGCCAGTCAGCTGTCTTGCTGAATACAAACGTTAAATATTATGGAATACATGATGCAGCTCTTCTCTGTTTTACATTTTCTTAATCAGTATTTGTAAACTGATTTTATATTTTATATCTTAAGCCTTCATAAAGTAATCGTTCCACATTACTCACTAAAACAAAGACATTATTTTAAATTAATCAGTCACAGAGGTTTAGTGTGTTCATAACAATATTCATTGTTTTTAGAAAAAGGGAACACTAATTTACATTGTGTGATCTCCATAACAATAGACATGTTTATGAAATTTCACCAACGTTAAAAAATATGTTTCCAAAGATTTTAGGCATAACAAAGGATTTTATATCTTACTAAGGTACTGATTTTGCTGGAGGGTTCTCTTAAAACTAGTTCCTCAAATAGTCAGAAGTAAAGAAAGGAAAACTCTTTGTCCAGTTATCTGGAAGGAAAGGAGTGTTGTCCCTTAAAGGGCTCTCTTCAACAGGGAAGGGGGGGTCATGAAGGGAGAAAGAGATGGACAGAAAGGACAGGAAGACTTTGGAAGCAAGTTTTTTGTACTGTAGTAATTAAAATTAAAATGTGTTTTTTAGACAAGGGTGATCTTTTGAAGGATTTATTTCAAAACTATATGTCTGAAGATCCAAGCATTTAAAGCTAAAGATGATTGTGCATCTAAAAATCTATGCAAGGATTTTTTAGAGATGTGATTTTATAATCATCACCAACTCACTAATGAAATATTTTTAAAGCCAATTTTAAACTAAGGTCCTGCAGACTAACATATTATGAGTAAATATTACAGTAATGCACAACTGTTTTTGTCCATAAATTCAGAAACTGACAGTATATACCGGAGGGTTGGCAAATGCCTGTTAAATGGCTTCATTACCACTTGAATGGCTCTTTAACAGTTTCAGTGTTGTGCTAATAGGTCTGGCAGGCTGGAAAGCTTTTTCATTTTTAAGTTACTAGATCCCCTCTGAAGTAAGAGTCACCAGGCTGCAGCAGCCAGCTATGGGAGCCTGCAGAAACGGTCAGAACAGGGATAGGAAGAGATGGAAAGGTAGACACTAAGACCCAGGGGTGTCCCAAATTTTCAGGTGCCTTACACAGCTGTGTATTCTTTGTATGCCTAAGGAGGGACCTGGGTTGGAGCTCTGTGGAGGACAGCAGCAGGTTCTCAGGTGCAGACACACCCAACAGGAGCACATCTTGAAACCATGGCACCTGGTGTTTTTGTACAGCGGTCTTCATTAGAACATTGGTAATTTCCACAGTATTACAGTATTACTATCAATACTAGGCCCCATACTAAGGGCAATATATGCCTGACCCTGGGGTAGGTGCACAAGAGACAGAGATGGTGCAAGAAGTCCCCCTCCCTTGTGTCTCTGTGCAGGGGCTGGGCACAATCAGTCTTTGCACACTTGAATGTGGAGCCACTGGCAGTGCTGGACTCCCAGGAATGGGGAGAGCAGTCAGTGGACAACAAGCCCTAATGTGGGCTGTTGCTTAATGGCACAACAGAGCTCTAAGCATTTAAGACTCCACAGATGATGCAGAAAAATAACAGCTGAATCTTTAGTAGAAGTTAAGTGAACCATGCATGATGGAGAGCCTCTTCTATGAGATGCCACATCATGCCAGTCTCTAACCTCAGCAGCAAGACATTGAGACATTCAACCACTGGACACTGGATTAGAAGCATTGCATCTTCACCACTAGTCTGATTGGTCAATTACACTCTGAGGGCATGAAGCTGTTTCTGGCACCTTCAGCAAAAAGCACTTTCAAAATGAACTCTTTACTGGCTGATGTGTATGTAGCTCGCTAACCTGGGGTGGCTGGAGTTTGATCTCATGAACACCTTGTTGCTGCTCACATGTGCTTATACTTCACAGAAAAGAAAACCATCACCAGTGCCTCATAATGTTGTTTTAAATAGTGTGTTTGGGCTTTTATAGTTTGTCTGTCCTATTTTCAGCAGCCAGTGTTGGAGGCTGGGCTATAGCAAATGGAGGATGTTGCTGCTCATGGGCGATTATGTGTTTGTCACATTTATTTTAAACTTCTGTCTTTAGGGAAAAAAAAACCAACACACAAGAAACTGCAAGGCTCAAGCTGTTTTTCAGATGGCCTGTGTCAGATAAGAAAACCCCACTAACTGTCACCGCCCTTGCACGGAGTTCCAAGTTCAGTCTAAAAGAGCTCTTCAGTGACCCATAAGCATCCTGTACAATATACAGTCTAATTTATTATTAATAATATTCATATACACTTGGTGTTTATGAAAGGAATAGAAAAATAGCACCCACCAATGAGCAATGGGACTGGGCTTATTTCATCTGAACTGGTTCATTCAGATCTATTTTAAAATGGGGGAAGAAATGGATCTTCCTTCTCTTTCCCCAAACCTGTCAGCCTTGTTACAGTACAGCATGGTTCTCTGTCCGTATTCTCTCACTACAGGGATGTTACTTTCCCTAGAAGTTCTGAAAGCAAACTTATGCTGCAGCTTTGTCCTAAGCCATGTCTGTCTATCTATCTATCTATCTAGTACTCGTATAGCCCTCATCCCTGTACTTTATAGGGTTATATTCTACCTTACTCATATACAGAACAGAACTGCTACTCCTTGGTAGTCCCATTATGTAGCTATGTAACGAGTAAGGTACTCCTCTATATTTTGCAAGGCAAGCAAAACTAGCTCTTAGCAATTAATATAATCAGGGGCCATGCGGCTGTGTTTTAGTCTCAGTTATGTCAATGGAGTTATTTTGGATTTACACCAGTGTAACCCAGGGCAGAATCTGGTCCCGGAAGACTACAAAAACAGCTGTGGGTTGGAACCCATTCTTCAAATGGAGGGTGAGGCATCAGAACATGTTAGAATATATTTTGAATGAGATAAATACTTCTAAAACAATATTGTGCTGATTTCCTACTGATTAGTAAGGCAGAATTTTATTGGGTATCTGATGCTAATCGGTTTCTTTTTCTGAACACACTAAAGATGCCTTTCTATGCCTAATAGCCTTTAATCACCACATACGAACCATGTTTCACCACTGTGAGTCCCTAGAGAGGTTATCAAATTAACATCCTGAGTATGAAGGCTCATTGATTAGTACTGAGTGTAGCAAGCAAAAAGGTTTAGGCCTACCCCATACTCCCTTCTTTATGTATGGTCTGTGAAACACAATGGTCACATTCCCACCATTGTCTCAGTAGGTGTGTTCAGTAGTAGAGCTGGTTTTAGAGCTCAGGGAATGGTGCCTCTTATTTTTGGTGTAGCTTTGGTTGGCTTGTTACATGAATTTGCACTGTATGGGTTTGAGTCCCTTTTTCCATATGCTTTCTGTGAACATTCAGGAAATTGAGTTTTACTGGCACAAATGTTTGCAGGAAGTGAATTTCAATGCACTGTGCACTGGTGGAAACTTGAGGAAAGTTGCACACTCAGGTATTAACAACAGAAGCGTTTGCATGCTTGTCCAGTCAGGGAATAGAATCAATACTAGATGATATATCTGACCAACCACCACTAGGTAACACAGCTTGAATTTCATATGTTCTTGATCAATCCACAGAGGCCAAAACTGAAACAGACTTCAAATGACAAACACATTTGTGAAAATCACGACCTATTAGTGAAGACTCCATGAACAGAAACGCTGGCTAAATTAGCCATGTAGCTTATTTGTTGTGAATTATTCACTCATCTGCCATCGGTTTTGACTACTACTGAGTTATTTTTTCCTTTTAAAGTTTCTGTATGGATTTTGTGCTGTTGAGAAAGCACTGAATTGACTGCCCCAGAGACAGTTTTCCCCAGAACAATTGACCTAGAAGAACATCATCCAGGATTGGGAGCATAGATCAGTCTTTGTGGCTTATTCAGTCCTGTCTGTGATTCCCACATTTTGTCACGGGTCAGCCTGGTTCCTTTCACTTGCACATTCAAAATACAGAAACTCGTCTAGGCCATTTAGATCCATATTTTGAAAAGTATTCTGTAATTTTTCGATGCCAAACTTCGGACACACCCAATACTGAACACCCCTCACTTCCCCTCACATTTGAAGCCAATGGAAGCTGTAAATGCCCAGCACCTATGAATATCAGGGATAAGTGTCTAAAGTTGAAGACCCAAAATGGAGCTAAGCAGGATTCCACCTTCCCTCAGGTGGAAATCGCTTCCTAAAGAGATTCCAAGGTGAGACTCATTTGTATTTTAAAATTTAAGTAGAAAATTGTCTTGTTCTACAAAATGCTGCTAACTTCCTGTTGCGTTTGAGTTTTCTTTAGCTTGTGGGGCACCCGGCTCTCTGTTAGTGGTGCTATTTACATTAATAAATAATACCAACGGCTAGGGAAAGCAAATCCCAACAACAAGCTCATGGCTTTGTAAATCACATGACTAGGATCCCCAAAGCACTGTCATGCATCCTCAAAGCACTGTTATGCAGATTGGCTGATCAAAATGGTCTCTTCCGGTCTTTAAATCTAACATGAATCTGTCAACATTTTCAAACCTGGGTGCCTAAAGTTGGGCTCTTAAATCCGCAAGTAGGCACCTAAGTAAAGCAAAATCATATCATAAAATCATGACTGGTGTGGAGAAAGTAAATAAGGAAGTGTTATTTACTCCTCATAACACCAAATGAAATTAATAGGCAGCAGATTTAAAACAAACAAAAGGAAGTATTTTTTCACCCAACACACAGTCAACCTATGGAACTCTTTGCCAGAGGATGAAGTGAAGGCCAAGACTATAACAGGGTTCAAAAAAGAACTAGATAAGTTCATAGAGGATAGGTCCATCAATGGCTTTTAGCCAGGATAGACAGGGATGGTGTCCCTAGCCTCTGTTTGCCAGAAGCTGGGAATGGGCTATGGGATGGATCACTTGATGATTACCTGCTCTGTTCATTCCCTCTGGGCACCTGGCATTGCCACCTTCGGAAGACAGGATACTGGACAAGATGGACCTTTGGTCTGACCCAGTATGGCCGTTCTTATGTTCTTATGAGTGCCATAGTAGACGAGACCCAATGTCCACCTAGTCCCATATCCCATCTCTGGCTATGGCCAGTATCAGAAGCTTCAGAGGAAGGTGTAAGAACTCAGCGATAGGCAGATATGGGACTATCTGCCTCCCAGCCTTTCCTTCCCCCTTGGGTCTCACCCTGATCTCTAAGGTCTCATCCTGACCTTTAATTGCCAAGAACTTCTTGTCTATAATGCAGCACTGCCACCTTTGATTCCTGGCGTTATCCAAGTTCTATCCTTTCATAAACATCTCACGTCCATTTGTGCTGCTCTCCCAAAATAGACTTTACTGGGAAAGGCTGGGGTTTTTGTTTGATTCGTCTTTTTAAGAGGGAGACAGGGGGTCTTTGTAACTTGTGAAAAACACTTTAAAGGAATCTATACCAGAGGCCTGATCTTCCAAAGTGCTGTGTATTCACAACTCCAGCTAAAATAATGGGTTTTCAACTCAGCACCTCCAAAAGTCAGACGTCATATCCACAACTATATCAGCCAATTAAAGAGCTGTTTATTCTCTTTTCATATAGATCCAGGCTTCCCTGTTACTCCAGGGCTTCCAAGTTTGGATCAATAACTATTTTTGTAACACTAAATAGGCAGCAGTTCTATGGATTTACAAAATAGTGGAAATAACAGCTGTACAGATGCTAACTATTAGAGCATGTACATAATATTGCTGCAACTGAAATGGATTATACTCCACAGTTTACATACATAACACAAGCCAGAGAGATATTATAGATGGTGCACATCTAATGATCTTTAAATCATATATAGGAAAGATCTATTGTTTCAGTCAAAATAGTGCTACGTTGTATTGTCATTATAGTGTAGGTCTTGAGCTCACATCTCGGTTAAGAGGATGCTTTACAGGGAGGTCCAATAGGTAAGGAATGAGCCTTTCACTTGGGTTCAAATCCTGGATTCAAATCCCATCATCAATTATAAATGAAAATCACTTCGGTGGGATCGATACTAGTTCCCAAGTTCTGCACATCCTGGCAGAATTTGACATTTAAAAACCCTCTGCTCAGGAGAAGCCCCAAACTGGAAAATCAGAGTGCTACCAGTCACCATGCAGGTGACTTGGCTGAGCTCACGGAGACTGTCAGACTAAGACAGTGAGGTCAGGACTGAGGTGTATCAGCAGAGTTTTGTCAAGGAAGCTTGGCCAGCACTAGCCTGCACTTTGGTTGGCTCTGACCAGGCCTGTTAACCCTGCAATTTCATCAGCACAGAATCCTTTCCATGCATCTTTAGATGGGAAAAAAAGTGCTTTGCAGAATGGTGAGATGCCCAGAGTAAAAGCTTGCCACTGATGGCAATGCTTGAGGTTTAATGTCAGCAGAAACAACAGAAGGGCCTGTGATACCAAGAATCCCGTTAGATACAAAATTGTCTGTTTATCAATCCTGCAGTTCCACAGGCTGGGAAGCAGCCACCACAACATAGCCACGATACTGGTGTTTGCCTCTCTTGACCTGTGCACTGTGGGCTTTTGGGAGAAGGCAGGCATGCTGCTTATCTGGTATCACTCGTCTAGCACAAAGAGGGCATTTCAACACTGCGGCCTCTGCTTGCAGAGTCATTGTCACAGGGAAGTATGTGACCACCAGGCCCCAGCTCCTGCCCTGAGTTGCTCAAGAGTGACAGTTGGGTTTACATCAGCCATCATCCTCTTTGGCAACGAAGTGCTTCCCCAACAGCACAAGACGTCCTTCAGCTGCAACAATAGCACAGACAGCATGGATTTTTATGGCTGTCTCTCAGTCCAGGGTGTGTCACATTTTGAGGCCTCCTGAGGAATTGATTCCATTGCTTTAAATGTGGCGTCTGAATTTTTAGTTTTGAAGAGCCAAATGCTGGGTCCCAAGACTGCACACTAAGTATTTCCATGGGGAAGCGGGGGATCCTTTTGGCTATCATCCTTCCAGGGCCACTCTATAATTGCCCTGTTCTGTTTCTTTCCCTTGAAGCATCTGGCCCTGACCACTGTTGGAAGACAGGATACTGGGCTAGATGGACCATTGGTCTGACCCAGTACGGCTGTTCCTATGTTTTTATGCTCTATACCCACTCTGGCAGTTGTAAGGCAGCAGCCCTTGTGACTGATGTGCCCCCGCCCCCTTCATGGAGGAAGAGTGCCAAATAGATCCAAAATTAATTACCCTGTGGCTCTGGCCCTGTCCTACCCCTAACACCTGTGCACACTGCTACACAGGGAGCCTGCAAAGAATGGTGGGATACAGACCCCCCTGCAGGTCATCTCCAAATCTTGCTTTTCTGCAACAGAACCACCCTGTTCTGCTGGGTCAGGACCTTCCACAGATGTGCAGACGGCTTTGGCCCCGAAAAATTGTGCTGGTGAAATTGACAGCATCTTTCAAAGGCTGAAGTCCCCTCATTGCCAACTAGATGCAAGGTTACGCTGCTCTGACAATTCACCATGCTCCTGCCCAGTTCCCAGGGCCCATTCAGTCCTCAGCAGCTCTACTAAGACTGCCCACAAAGGGAGCAGTCTCTGGGTTATTTGTGACATTTTTGTAAGTAGGAACTGAGCTGGGACCCAGCAAACAAACCAACTCATCTCACATCATTGGCCCCTGGATGGTGTGTTCTAAGTTTCCCCCTTTGTATGACAGAGCTTTTAAAACACAACAGGCCAATTTCAGCCCTGGCGACACTCCACTGAAAGGCTGGGAGCAAACTATAATGATCCTTGCTAATGCTCTTTATGAAATGGCCAGTGCTGAGGTACAGGTAGCAAGCCAGTGCTTAGACATGGGGGTATCATTCTTCTGCCCCAGAACAGTGACATATTTAAGCCACAAGACTGATAAGCTAATTTTGTTGTACTGTTATTATTTGTATTTTGATCTCAACTAAGAGTCCCAGTAATGGACTAGGGCCCCACTGTGCAAGGTGCTGTACAGACCAAACAAAAAGACAGTCCCTGCTCAAAGAGCTTCCAATCTAAGTATAAAATAATTTGTATAGTAATTAAACTTGCTGAGTTGCTTAACCTGAGTTACGCAACTCAGGGATGGAGGAAAGACTACTTCAGAAAGGAAGATGGAGTAATACAGGAGGAAGGAGACAGAGTTTCTCCATTGACAAAGGTATTTAGAACACTGCAAGTTCTACTAAAAATTGATCAATGTATCCTTTTCACTGTCCCATAATGTGGGAACCAGCAAGCATTTGAAATTCAAGATTAATGCAGTCGCAATATATAAACAAGGTGACACTTCGTCCTACAGCAGACACTACATGAACCCATTGAGTGTAGAATTAAGAACAGGCTGGATAACTTTGAGTAGTTATAATATTTATAGGGTGATAAACTAAGGCACAACACAGCACACTTTCTGTGTGCATACAGTACTACTGGACAAAGACAGAGATGCTAATGCTACATTGTGGAAACCCAAGCATGGATTTGGGAGCTGAATGCATTGGGGGCCAGGACACATTTGTAAATAGCTTGAAAACTGGCCTATTGTGTAGTGTAATTTCTGTATTTTATCCCATTTGTTTAGCTTATGGATTTGCAAAATGTCTGTGAAACATAAACTAGATCTCTGGGTACTGAAATCAGGCAGATGGGCAGATTGTTTCTGATGAATGCAGGGAACATACTTGCACATATAAAATATCGACTGGGGAAGCAAAGCCACTGCTCCATACTAGCGTTGCTACATGCACTAGTCCCTCTTAAGCTATTTTTACTCTAATTTTTTCCACCTATAATTTCTGCAGTCTAGATCAGGGTTTCTCAACCTGTGGGTTGGAACCCAAAATTGGGTCACCAGAATGTTTCAAAGGGTGATGTGGCAGTTCCTGTGGCTCCTTGCTCTAGTCACCGCAACTCTGGGATCCTAGCACCACTCACGTCTGGCCCAGCCATCGGGATGACAGCAGTCCAGGTAGGCCAAATTTGAGTGAGTGGCACTGCAACCCCATGAGCCAGGTCACAACTCCACTCACACAAATTTGGTCCAGTCAGGGGGATAGGGCAAAATCTGAGCAGAGCTGCAACCCCAGAGGTTGAAAAGCCCGGAATGCAGAGCCAAGCCCAGCCAGCCCCACAGCACAGGAGCTGCCAGTGTGCAGTGAGTGCTGGGCAGGACCCAACATCCGCCCCCCACTTCAGCCCTGGGGGGGGGGGGAGCAGGACCCACCTAAAACCACCCCAGGGCCTCCACACCCAGAGTATTTACTGTGTTGCAACAGACCATAAATATTTACAACCAGATCTTGAGCCCAAAGAGACTGAGAACTAATGGTCTAGATAACACAGTGGGTAAAATGCCAACAACCACCAATGCCCTGGCTTGCTCTGCTTGATGGAGCTGGACCAGTGGAAATACCAGGGGGAGACTTTATGGGCTAAAATCTTGTTTAAACAAGGTCGGAGGGGATGGGGAGCTGGCCTGGCATAGACAGAGCGCATGATGCACCTGCTGGCAGAGATGTCGCTGCAGTGGGTGCTTTCTTTGGAAGCCTGAGGAGGAATCTGAATCAGCATGAATTCTTCCTGGAGCATCTGCTACCATGTCCAGCTGCAGGCAGGGCTCTGAGTTGAGACAGTGTTGTCCTTGATGTGTGCAGGTTATGCTGCTAGGTGAGACTAAGTACAGAGTTGAGGTGTGCAGGCTGACCAGCTGGAGTCACCATTATCAATTTCTTTCCTCTCTTCTACTCCCCACCTCCTCCCCACACCCAAAGAACCCCATTAAATGCTTAAAGCATTTAGTCAAAATTGTCAAACTTGGGGGCCCAATGGTAGACTACTCAAGTGGCTGGTTTTCAGAAGTGCTGAGTCCCACTGACGTCAGTGAGACCTGTGCATGCTCAATCCCTGTGAAAACCAGGCCGCCTATTTAGGATTAGGGTTACCAGGCATCTGTTCTTTGACCAGAATGCCCAGTCAAAAAGGGACCCTGGTCACTGGCTCCAGTCGGCACTGCTGACCGGGCTGTTAAAAGTCTGGTTGACGGTGCAATAGGGGCCCAGGGTTAAGGCAGGCTCCATGCCTGCCTGAGCTCCTGGAAGCGACTGCCAGGTCCTTGCAGCCCCTAGATACATGGGTTACCAGGAAGGCTCCATGTGCTGCCCCTGCGCCAAGGACCGGCTCCGCAGCTCCGATTGGCTGGGAACCGTCACCAATGGGAGCTGCAGGGGTGGTGCCTGTGGGTGCAAGGGCAGCGCATGGAGCCTTCCTGGCAGCTCATGCATCTAGGGCTTCAGGGAGCTGGGGATCACTTCCCGGGACCACCCCAACACCCTTCCCATGGCCCACTCCTGCACCCCAAACCTCTCATCACCAGCCCCACCCCAGAGCCCACACTGCAGCTGGAGCCCTCACCCCCCCACACACATGCCAACCCCAAACCCCTCATCCCTGGCCCCACCCCAGAGTCTTCAGCCCCAGCCAGAGCCCGCACCCCAATCCTCTGCTCCAGCCCAGTGAAAGTGAGTGAGGGTGGAGGAGAGCGAGCGACAGAGGGAGGGGGGATAGAGCGAGCAGGGTGGGGCCTCAGAGAAAGGGCGGGGCCTCAGGGAAGGGGCAGGGCCACAGGGAAGGGGTGTTCGGTTTTGTACGATTAAAAAGTTGGCAACCCTATTTAGGATCCTCACTTTAGGCACCCTAAATTTGATGATATTGGCCTTAAATCTAAAAGGCAAAGACACACAGTCAGAAGCAGCATAGCGCTTGATTGCTTTACTCCTATATTCTCCTTCAAAGAACAAGTGGGGCGGGGGGGAGTGGACGTTCACTTATTTAGCTAATCCAGGATCCCTTCCTGTGGGCTCCTGTTCATTCTTTACCCCATTCTCCCTTATGACAATGGAAGAATGTTCCACTGCTGACAATAAGTGCCAGCCACATACTGCTGAACTGATGCCAAATATAGCCAACGACAAACCGAGCAGCTGTTTCAAAAGGAGAGAGGCCTTTAGTGGTTGGCTCAGTGTTTTCTCCGCACATGTGCTTCCATTTGCTCAACACAAGATGGTGCTGCAGCTTCCAACAGAAAGAAAAATTGGAAATGGGAGTGAAAGTGGATTCGATGAGGCAGCAAAGGCACATCAGGAACGGGCACACACAGATTGGTTACCAGAGCCGCAGCCGTGTTAGTCTGTATTTGCAAGAAGAAAAGGAGGACTTGTGGCTAGAGGAGCTACGCTCACAAAAGCTTATGCTCCAATAAATGTGTTAGTCTCTAAGGTGCCACAAGTCCTCCTTTTCTTCTTACAGATCATACGCATGGCAGTGTAGTCCAGTGTAAGCGCAGGTAAACCCACTTCTCGTCCGGAGATTATGGAGTTCAATTTAGTTTAGTTTTGTTTACCCGCTTATTTTATTACCACTACACCACTGCAGACACACACTAATACACATGCTGACCTACACTGACATGCACGCGCATCCACAGCCATGCACGCACACACACACAGATGTACCTGTATTTTCACACATCTATTCGAATGAACTCACACAGAAAAATGATAAAAGACAAAAACTCTCTATCACTTGCAGGTGAACATTTTTCACAAAGTGATCACTCTACATCTGGCCTCTCAGTCCTTGTCCTCAAAGGAAACCTGCACAAGACTTTCAAAAGACGAGCCTGGGAGCTTAAATTCATTACTTTGTTAGACAGCCAAAATTATGGACGGAACAGAAACTCTGGATTTATGGTTTATTATAACAATCTGTAACCCACTAACCCCCTCTTTTTGTCCTACGACAGATGAAGTGTTAATGGGCCACTCGACCTTGAATGGTCCCTGTAGTGATGTGGTGTGGTTCCCCGCTGCCCTGTAGAGAGGCAAGTCCCGCCGGACACCAAAGTGGGCGGAGCCAGGGAGCTCTGAGCCCGCCCCCCAGAGCGTCAGGCGTTGCCCCGGAAGTATAAAGGGCCAACCTCCGAGCTCACTGGGAGAGCAGCCACCGGGGAAGCCAGATGCCTCTGGCCTAGCTTGTGATTGGGAAACCCCAGCGGCCTGCGGTAAACCCGAGGGCTGGCCCGACCTGCCCCATGGCAGTGACCCGGAGGAGCTGCTGAGCCTGTCCTGAGCCAGCTACCAGGGGGAGTTGCTAAGTCTACCCCTCGCCAGCTGTCCCGAGGAACCCCTGGGGCTGGACCTCCCTGAGGACACCACCCCGACCCAGGAACCTCAAGAGGGGGAGTCTGGAAGTAGCCCTAGTCTGGCGGTAGCACTGCCAGAACCCATGTCAGTGTGTTGCGGCCAGGATCCCCACTGACGCAGCAGCGGGTCTTCTGCTGCTGCTAGGGCCCCGGGCTGGGACGCAGTGGAGTGGGAGGGCCTGCGTCCCCCCCGCCACCCAACTCGCGGGTGGCCGCCCCCCCCCACTTCCAGGCCCTTTGGAACCTAGGGCCTGGGCCTACTGTTATTATAGCCTGTTACTGCTCAGCCCCGAGCGCCTCACTCACCACTGCCCGCCCTGACCCAGGGCCTGGGCTTACTGTGTTTATTTATCCCTTCACAAAGGCTGCAGAGGAAGACTCCCATGGCTGGACTAATACCTGCAAGAACTATTCCTGAGCCCCGGAAAACCTCTCAACAGTCCCTTACGATATGTGTTAACTACTTATGCTAAACAATCTATCGGGTTTTGCTGTGATGGAGGGAGTTCCTGTCTCAGACCTGAAGAAGAGCGCTGTGTGGCTTGAAAGTTTCTCTCTCTCACGCACAGAAGTTGTTCCAGTAAAAGATATTTCCTTGTATCACACGTATACACAGATGAGCTCACATGTACTGACTATATAGATACACATATGCAGACACATGGTGTCAGATCCTGACCTCCATCAAGTCTGCTTTATGACATTCTGTGACGCAAACCTCCATAATGTGCTCCATGGAGATCCTCTGGCACAGAGCCAGTGTAGCAGGTAGAGCTGGTCCAAAAGTGGAAAAGGAATGTCATGAAAAAATGTAGAAGTAGTTTCCATTTTGAGGTTTATTTGTTTTTTTTTCCAGATTTTTCTTTTTAATTTCCAATTTTCACAAATCCAGTTTTGTTTTCTCCCCCCTTTTTTCCCCTTTTCTCCTATTTTATCTATAATTGTCATGTTTGAGGGGTTTTGTTTTGCTCTTTTGCTACTCCATAACTTTTCAAAACTTTCTCAACTCTGGAAAAGTTCCAGAGTGGCTGATTTCAAGTTTAATTTTTCTTCTGCCATTCTGGAACTTTTCCAAAGTTGAGGAAGTTTGAAAAAGTTACAAAGTGGTAAAAGAACAAATGGAAAAAGGACCTCAATTCCTAGACATCATTCGTGCTATTGCATTCAGCAACCAAAAGAAATCAAGGAAAAAAGGCAGGAGGGGGACCCAAAATTGAAAATTCAAACTGTGGAAAACTTTTGATGAAAAACTGGAAAATTTTGCAAAAGCAGAAAGCTTTGTGTGAAAGCTTTCATCAAAGAAAGGTTTTGGGGAAAGAATTCTGCCAGCTTTAGCAGCCAGTCCTCACCATGCCCCTCCTTGCCTCAACATGGAGTGTGTGCGCTTGTTAGGTTGGAGGGGGAGAATGGACTGGGGAAAAGACGGTGTGCCAGAGTGAAGCTGTCTCTGGGTGCTGGATGGTCTCCTGGGAAGCCATTGTGCCGTTTAGCGCAGCTCTGAGGCGACTCTAACCTGTGCTAATGGCTGAACTTCCTTTGTTCCCCACTCTAGCTGCACGGCACACTGCTGTGACACAGCTGAACATCTAGCCCACAGACACACATGGACACACACACACACAGTAAGCCTAATGCTCACTTCACTCACATCTTATCAAGCTGCTGAACTCAAGCAGCAGGAGGTTTGGCGGAGACGCTTCCTTCTCCTCAAAATCACTTGGTTGTAAACTGCACTGAATGTCAAGATGCCAAATGCCCTTGGTGCATGTTTCCATGCATGTTCTCCCCCCTTCCCCCCCACCACAAGTGAATTTTTTGCTGGAGAGAGACACTATCTGACCAGCTCCATCAGTGACAGCTTCCTCCACGTGCTGCTTCCTGCCCTGGAGGGGGCATCAATGAGCAGAGAGGGGAAGTCAGGGCCAGAGCAATGGGAATGGACCAATATTTGTTGGAGGAAGGTGTGAGGCTTTGTCTTTCCCCTCCCTCTGGCTCCATGGACGTCACTGCATGTGACCTTCATGTATCTGTGGCTCTGCACTTCAGGGAGGGACAAGTGGAGGAGCAGGGAGAGGGATGGGAGATGAGCTGCCTTATGGGAAGAAGTCATCCCCTTCCAAGTCCACAGAGCATTAGTCGGGAATTGCTGACTGTGTTGCACTAGACCATACAATAAAGTTATGTACTTCCTGCTGCCTCTGACATTAAGGGGCATTTTGTTATTAATTTTAATTGGAGAAAGATGGAGCTCAATCAATTTAATATCTGCAATGAGCTTGGAGGCTGGTCCTGAGTCTCTGCCCTTGTCTTACTGTATCTGGCACTAGCACATGCCCTGCTGCACACTCCTGCCTGTACCAACATAAACCTTTGGAAGTAACAGCACATAAGCAAAGCCTCCATGCTTCTCTAATCTCACCCCATCCAGAGACTGGTTTCCTAGTTCAGTGCAGCCTGCTGACTGACCCCCCCTAGAGCTCTGAAGTTTGGAGCAGGGGGTGGATATTGATCTAGTCTGGTGGAGGATTAGTTGCCTGCTCTGCACCTCTGCTGGTTGCCAGAGACTCTATATGCATGATGGGTGGTTTTGTGTAAAGGACATGGGAACATTCTTTGCAATCCTGGGCTTGCGCTGTCCCCAGGGAAAGAGCTGTTGGGCAGACATTTTATTTCTAATGGTGTTTTTAAAGAACAAGCAAAAATATTGCAAATAAAAGTTTGTCTCTGTGTGTGGAATCCAGAACACAGAGCTCGGGGGGGGGGAGGGGCAGTGAAGAGAGAGAGAGAGACACACACACACACCAAAACAAACAACTCTGAGAGAAAATCAGCATTACCAAATCACTTACTCTGGGGACCATCTTCCCACCAGCAAAAATGTGACTTTCAGCATCATTATGTTGGTGGCAATGCTCTACAAGGACCCAGGATAAACCCCAGCCCAGCATTAAAGAAACCTCATGGGTCTGACTGTGTCAACCTCAAAGCCAAACAATGAACACTTGCACCAGAACTATTACGGTCAATCATATGCACCAAATGAGCATCCTGTCATCGTTCAAGTTACTCCCTACATCATGATCTGTTTGCAGAGGCCAGCAGTGATGATCTGCCTCATTAAGATATGAGAATAGAGAAATTGGCAGTGTCCTGAGCATGGACCTTCCTGGGGTCATTCGGTGCATTAAGATCCTGAACAGGATTGTCTGTTTATTTGAGATGTTAACCCTTTGTGGGCAGGGACCCTGTCTTCCCCTGTATTGTGCAGAGCTGGGCACACAGAGAGCTCATTGCGTCGTGCTAACTATACATATTCATTAGCTTGGTTTATTAGCTTCTTGCATGACCGTCTCAGTTCCCTCCTCTGTGCTGCCTCTTGTGGCACAGGGTCAGTGTGTAGATCCTGCAGGCATCTAGAGGAAGTAGGCTACAGCAAGACATGGACACAGAGTTTAGGGCTGCTGTGAGTCAGAGCCTGAGTCTGGTTTCACCTGTCATGTTGACGGAATTGGTAAGGGAAAGCATTTCCCTGAAACAGGTGATTCCCTGCTTCCTCGAGAGTGCACCATCCCTTACACTTGGAATGCTCTCCCTGACTAGAATTGTAGGGCCACTACCTTCTCCTTCAAATCCCTGCTCATGCCATGGTGCTTCATAGGAACGAGTCTGTTCCAATGAATGATGGCTCAGCCTAGCAGCAGATGAGGAGAGATGATACTTACTTTATCTGTTTATAATCTGTTTTTAAAATAAAAATGTATATATGTTTATAAAACTTGCACATATTGCATATATTTTCTCTCTCCCCCTTACCCTTCATAATTCACCTGTCTTCGTAGATGGTAAGCACTTCAGGGCAAGGGCTATATTTATTAATTACTATTTGTATTTGTACTTCAGTAGTGCCTAGTGCCCCAGCTGTGATCAGGGCTCCATTGTGCTAGGCACCTTACAAGCACATTGGGAGAGGCTGTCCCTGGCCAGAAGAGCTCACTGGATACATAAAGAAGACAGAAACAGTCACAGAGAGATTAAGTAACAGGCCCAAGGTCACAACTGTTTGTACAGTCCCTGACATCGGCTGGAGTCCCTGGCTGCTGTTGCAGTGTAATAGTTAATAATTTGAGGATTGGTTTTCAAACACTCATTTTGTAAATACTTCATTTAGGTGTTTGGTGTGGTACTTTCAAAGTGCCTAAAATGCCCAAATCCTATATGGTTTCTTAACTCTTAGATTCCTTTGAAAATACCAGCCTAGATACTTCCAGCCAAATGTATCCTTCATCCAACTCCAATCACTTCCAGACATGGATTTGATTCCCTGTTGTTAACTTGGCAGAGCAAGATTCATCTGTGTTTTTTTCTGTGTACCCAGAGCTAAACATTCAGTCTGGATGACTTTTATTCAGGAAAGCAACAGAGAATGAAAGACTAAACATAAAGTCTCTGCGAGAGGCAACATAATGTGTGAGACTGACTTTAAAACAGCAGCTAGCTTGAACTGACTCACAGCACTGCTGCAGCACACACAATAGGGAGACTGTTTACCCTTAAAAGGGCAGTGCACAGGAGCCAGAATCATAGCACCTTTCCCACGTTTACAGAGTTACATACTCCACCACTGTCCAGATCAAACAAATGCTGCAGCTTACAGGGCTGACACTGTGGTGTTTCAGATGACGACTGTAGACTGCAGTGGTATCGTTATGTGTGTGTGTCTACGAAGGTTATAAATTACTACTTACCCCCCAAGAAAGGGAAAACCTGGGGGGAAACTGAGGTGCATGAACAAAATGCTAGTCATTCTGCATGCACATAGTGGGTGGAACAGGTGTCATCCACTGAGTCACCCTGTGGCATGCCCAGCAGGAAATGATTTATCTGCAGTGCCACAACTGAGAGGATGTGAAATGAGGTGAGGGACTGAGCTAGCCTGAGAATTTCTAGCTTCCTGAGGGAGGGGCGATGATAGTGAGCAGAGATGGGGGAGTGTTTAGCCAGAATTTTTCACTATAAATAAATGAAAGCACTGAGGGTTTGAAGCCACTGCAGATCATGATGGCAGCAGGAGTTGGGCTCTCCTGGGGGTACTGGGAGCAAGGGGCATTGTTAATATGCAAGGAGACCTTTGAGGTGGGAGGATGCAGTTGGGTCACAGGAATATCAGCACTTCACATGACAACTTCTTTTAAAAACCTTTTTTGAGTGCATTAGTGCTTGTGCAAGTCAGAGGAGTGGGGGTCATTGGCTAGTTGGACAGAATCAGGCAGGCTGGAGGCATGTATTATGTAAGCTGCACAGCTCTGCTAATGCACTTCACACTTGTAGCAGCTCCTGATAGTCTTCTCCCCACACAACTCAATTGATACAACTTACTCCTGACTTGTGGTGCCCAGCTGCTATTCCAATCCTGTGGCCTCCCACTCCCCGCTCGCCCCAGGTCTGCTGAGGCAAAAGTCATATTTTCCCAGTGAAAATTTTTGAATAAAACATTTTATTTAAGAAATGCCAATTAAAATCTTCAAATTTTTGGATGGAAAAATTTTAAATGAAAGAAACACATTTGTTTCATTCAAAATTGAAATCTTTATTTCAATTTCCTTTTTGAAAACTGACAAAAAGTGGGTTCTGGTTTTTAGGTTTCTCTTCCCCTTCTTCCTCTCTTGAAAAAGGGCAGAAAAGTGGAAAAGGGAGTGAAAATGACGGGGAAACCCAACACGTTCCCCCCAACTTTTCTCCCTTTTATACTCTTCCACTTGAAACACAGGGAAAAGTGTTTATTGGAAAAAAAAGTGAGAGAAAGTATAATTTTCTCTCACTTTTTTACACTTTTTTCATACTATTCTACTGGGAAAAGTAAGTAAGTGTGATCAAATGTTTTCTTTCCCAACTTTTTCTCAGTTTTTTACCTTTTCCCCCACATTTTCCAGTGGGGGAAAAAGGAGGAATGGGTAACAAACTGTGAGAACATGGATATTTTACCACAATTTCAAAGCAAAATTGATTACAAAAATATTATTTTCAAATAAGTCCCATTTTTGACAAACAAAACAAACACCCCTCTCCCTGAAAAAAAAACTATTTGTCCCCCCCAAAAAAATTTTTGACCAGCTGTAACTGCTGATGCACCTCACTCCTCAGCTGCAGCACTCCTGCTATTCTGGTCATCGGTGTTGAAAAGTTGGGCCATTACATATTAATCAGAACTGTCCACGGGTTTTGCAGGTCCCGAAATGAAATTAGACAGAGACAGACCTAGGGAACACACAGATCACAGTTAGAGAAGGGGAAGGGTTTGGGATCTGAAAGCGTTTAGCACCAGGGGCTGACAGGTTAAAATGAGTGCAGGAACAGTTAAAAGCTCTAGATGCTGCTGCTGCTGTAGCTGGCGGAATCCTCACAGCATTAACTATTGAATGCACTTGCATCCCCTGGTTTCTAGTTGCTTGAACAGCTGTTCTGCTCTCTGCCCGCATGGAAGAAGGGATCCTAGGGGAACCAGCATGGTGAAGCCCTCTTTTTGGCAATGGGAAAAATCAAGCACAAATAGTTCTAACCCCTTTCACTTTGCAGTTACAGGCATGGATCAAAGAGAGACCCCCCCAGCAAAGCAAACAAGGCACTGCAGTCAAATGGGATTCTTGCCCCAAAGTTCTCCCTGTGTGATGAAGAATTAGGCTGAGGCCTGTGGTTAAAGTGGCCAAGTTAAGGCTTATTCCAAAATGTGATTGGTCTTTTTCTCCAACTCTTTAGCCAAGGCTCCATAATGCCTTAAAGATGTTTCTAATTCCAAAATACAAGCAACAGTGCTCTTCCTTTCTAAACCAAAATGAAATGCTGGAAGCACTGCACCCAGGAGCAGCCCAATAACACAAACCAGTGTGCACCACTCAACAGCACTGCAGTCACAATCAGCTGTACATAGTCCAGCTGTTGTGAGCAGCACTAAAAATAACAGAGCAGCATGTGCAGTATGGTGTTAATGTTTGTGCAACCCTATAGAAACAAACCCTAGGTGCATATCCCAATTTTCACAGGCCCCACCACAGTACTAAAGCAGTGTGCACAGCCAAGGTCTCATGAACAACACGACAACAACAAACTGCCATGTGCAACATCGCATTCACAAGCAACCTGACAAAAATAACCTACAAGCATAGCCGAGCATTTACAAGCATCCCTACAGTACTTAACAGGCGTTCATCATAGACCAGTGCTGCTGAGCAACCTGAGAGTAAACTGTGGCCTAATTTTGCTCCCATTAAAGTCAATGGAAGTTTTGCCTTTGCTTTCAGTGGAACAGAGTCAAGGTGTGTGGGGAAGGTGTAAGAACAGATGAGGAAGGTGCCTGGAGTGAGTTTGGTGCCCTCCCAAGTTGTGTTGAAAACTTTGATTTGGCTGTTTATATGTTCAACTGCCTGTCACTTTAGGCTGTGCCTGGTGCATGCTGTGGAGGACTACAGGAGTTTATTGATATCATGGATCTTTAAAGCTCAGAGTTCATGTACCTCACTGTCAGAGCACTGTTATGGGGGACATCACAGGACAGTGGAGGATCTTGGAACTTCCCATGAGCTGTGTTTTCTTCTTTAAAAACAAAAAGAAAAAAAACAAACTTCAGTAACATTAACTTCTGTGCAATGGTTTAAATGCTGTCATTTTGGGGGGGGGGAGGGGCTAAAACTCAGCTCCTCCATTCAGGTCATTTTGATGTGATCTCTCTGCACTGTGCCCAGCTGGCAGCATTTGCTTCAAAACTGTGGGATGAGGTGAATAGTTAACATGCAGTGCAAAGAGAACAAGCAGAAACAGTTCTCAGGGAGGGTACTAATGGTGACTATATTAGCTGTGTGCGGCAGGGCAGAGAACTGTTCAGAGTGTGCTGACGGGGGTTCTTCCTGTGCGAGTGAAAACGTATTTGGGGGTCAGCAGAGAGCACTGGGAGGGATGTTCTGCATCATCACTGTTATTTATCACTAGTTTAGCACTTACAGGCCCCAAATAAGATCAGGGTCTCCATGTGACAGTGCAAAGGGCTGCCATGCAGAGAGTTCATATTCAGGTGCTCAGCTTGGTCCTTGCTCCTGGCGTTGGCAGAGGACGGAAGCACTGTGGAAGCAGCAGGATCAGTCCTGGGAAGGTTGGGAAGGACTCACCTCTGGTTGTTCCTATAAACTAACAGTTAGTGGGCAAAAATACATTGAAAAAGGTTTGAGATCATTCAGCTAAAAGAAAATAATGTATATAGGAAGCAATATTTTTATTGTGTTTTGGAAGACATGCCATCAAGATCTAGTATATTTCAAACAACTTTCCTTTCCTTAGAGCAGAGGGAATAATTTATAATCAATTATTTATTCAAGAAATTTCACCTCTTTCTCTGTTTGCAAGCTGTCTGTGTCCAGATCATGATTTTTTCTATTTTATTTGGCTGTGTAGTCATTTCACAATTAGTTCTCTGCCAATGCTCACAATTCAAAATTGAAGCTGCTTTGCTAGGACACATAGATCACATGGTATGTTTCTGCCCAGACTGGATGAGCTTAATTCTGCTTCCAATCATGAATTATAATTTTGTTTTCAGCAAATATTCTTCAATATTCAGCTAGAAACCCATGTTTCCATATACACTTCTATCAGAAAATTCTTTCCCTGGAATATTCATGGACAGAGAGTAAATGGGGCATGTAGAAAATCAAACAGAGTTATTTTTAAAAAGAGCAACTATTCACGGGATTTTTATATTTTGCCACATTCTCCCAGCAGGCAATAACTTCAGTTAGTAACTCGGGATGAACTTTAAAGGTCTTATTTACTTTTCACCATCAATGCTACATATTCACTTATTGCATTTCACTCAGTTAAGAGAGTGAAACTCGCTTGGTCAGTTACACCTTCTGGCTCTAATGCACTAGCCTGTTGTAATGTCCCTCACATAGATGCTAACACAACTATCACAAATCACTTTTTGGCTCCCATCACTTCAGTGGACTCTTCAGTGACCCCAGAATACATTTTCATAGAAACAAAAAAAGAACAATACATACACAAAAATCTGTCTTCATAAAGGCAATTTTTTTAAACTACATGACCTAACTTGGAGGCCTTTTACCTTATAGTAACCCTTGATGTAACTAAATGAGTCTGCTAATTCTATTGGTAAAGAAGCAGTTCTGTGACACATCCAAACAGCCTCAGCCTGTGAGGGGGGCAGAGAGCTGGGAGGCCTTGACAGATAACTCACACTGTTATCATTACGGCTGAAGAGTGATTAATTCCTGTGGTATTTATTGTAATAACATGAGTCCAGATGACCTCACTTATTATTCATGCCGTTGCCATTAAGACTTCAATGTGCTACCCGCAAGATACTGAACTTGCAGCCATCTGTGCCATACCTGCTGTGAGGATATCTAGGTGTCCTTATCCAGCTTTGTCGTCGTCCCCCACATACGCACAATTCTTACCCTTTGGCAGCAGTTTATTGCTGAATCTATTAAAGCAAAATTCTTTGGCAGAGCTTCAGAGGATTTGGGGCTTGTTTGTTTTTTAAATCCTTGTGGGCTACTCAAATGTCCTAATGCATTTGTGTTTGCCTTGATCCTGCCCCACCTAGTAACTGTTCCTCACTTTATTTGAGACACTTGTCATGGGGTTTTGTCATCCTGCTTAAATATGTTTTCTCTTTCCTTCTTGCAACTACATTCTCCCAATAGATTCTGGGGTCTGTTGGGTTGAATTTTCCCTTCTCTCACAGCACAATACTCATTTGAAATTAATTATTACCAAAAAAATGGAGAGATTTGAAATCAGTTTAAAAATCATCTTTCAATTGCCAAGTACAAGCAGGACTATCTCAGCCAGAGTTTGAGGTTACAGCAATCAGCCTGTCAGCTCAGGGATTAGAATAATAACCCATTTTCACTTTAATAACCTCCACTGAAGTTTAACTTCTGTAGTACAGTTGCCCAAAGTTAGTTCAGTGCAGCAGGCTCTCGAGAACTAAGCAAAAGACCGGGCGTGAGGACTGTCTTCACTCAATTGTCAGCTTGAGGTATAAATTGAGTTTTGCTCCTGTTCAAAACAAAAATCTCTAGCTGGAGTTGTCATGCGTTAAGCCCTAGCTAGCTGATCTGTTGGGGAGTGGGTTGGCGTGTGAGTGCTGCTGAAGCCGGAATTAGCAATGCAGTGTAGATGCAGCAACTTGCATACACCTCATTGGCTGCTAATCCAGTCACTATATGTAACTCCCACTGCTGTTTCCCAGTGTGGTCATCCTGGGTACATCTACACTGCAGTGTAACTCCAGGGTTAAAACTCAGGCTCAAGCCTAACCCCCTTCCGCCTACACAGAAATCATGCAAATCCAGGACTTAGACCCAGGACATTCATCAATGTCTGCAATGTGTTATTAATAACAATTCTTTGCCTTCCTCAGCATCTGCCATCCCATGCTCTCCAAATGCTTTACAAACATGAATTAATACATTTCTCGGTGGGCTTGGCATTTTTATTTATTTATTTAAGATCTATTCTATATCTCAGACTAATGGGATGACACTGAGCAAAAGAAAATTTAAAACGAAAATCCAGCAGGAAAATCTTCCTAAAAGGAAGAAAATCTTGGAATCATTTACCAAGGGAAAGTGGTGGGAGCCCCATCACTTGAGTCATGTTAATATAGACAGGACAAGCAGCAAAGAATGTACTTCAGGAAACCATTTTACACTGTCCTGAGATGACTTAATAGGCTTTTCCCATCTCTGTTATATATACTTTTTCCCTAGGGCTGAGTGAAGTGGCTCGGCTGAAATCAAACCACTCCCTTCCCCACATCAAACTGGACCAAACCCAGCATCCTTTCTGGATGAATTAAACATTTTGGTGAATGTTTTTCTTTTTAATTTTCATTCCCTTAATAAGATTAGGCTTGGATGAAAGTCCTTAATCAGTCCTTGTTCTGCAAAGCTTCTCTGGGCTTCAGTGATAGTTTTGCCTGAATGAAGACTACAGATCAGCACATAATAAATAATTAGGAATAATGGAGGGGAGGGAGAAGCCTCTATGTGGGTGGGTGGGGGCATTGCATGCATGTGTGTGATCTCCAATTCTGTTTCCCACATTGACCTCCTCTGTTCCCCACTTGGTCGATGATGGATGGCTGATAATTTTTTACAGAAGGACCTAAGATCGAGAGACATAGAAAAAGAGGGAAGACTTTAAAAGTGCTACTAGAAACCAAATCAGTTATTGGCTGCACTACACACCACAAAGAAGGTTAAAGTAAGGTTAGTGGTGATGGATTACCCGTAGGCTATTTGTCTCCAATTTGGTCATCCCAGAATAGCAGCTTTGCTTTAGTTTCCAATACAAAAGCTGTCTCTGTTGCTCACATGTACCAAGCAGGAAACCAGCAGGAAGGGGGAGTGGGGGGAGATTCCACAGAAATTCCACCTCTTCCTGTATTGCTAGCAGCACAGAGACTTACTCTGGTTAGCTCTTGTTTGGTTCTTAGGCACCTGTCCAGACTCACCCTCTGGCAAGAGACGAAAAGTGCCGTGCAAGGATTGGAAATTGGGGCGCCATTCTTCTGAGAGACCTTTTGGCTGACAGATGTGTTGGCTCCTGTGTTTTCATCTCTTCCTCCCCCCCCTTAGGTTAATTTCTATCTTAAGAAGCTGTGTGGCACTAATGGAAAGAAGAAGAAGGAAAAAAAACACACTCTGTAAGGGGAATTAATAAAATAGTAGAAGGTCAGCTACGCCCAAAAGGATGCATCTGACCCTCTGGGTCTGGGAATCTGTCTGAGATGAACATTTCATTAAAATCAAAAGGCAAACATTACACAATGTTCCTCGATTTCAATGTCAGTATTGAAGGGAGGGTCAGCAGCTCGCAGAAACTTGATGGTGCAAAATTTGCAAACTTACAATGAGCATTGCATAAGCAGCTCCCTCTATCTGTGCACAGTTCTTTGCAGGCATCCAGGCTTTCGATCTAGGACCAGTGTTCACATACTATGGTGAGGGCACTTCAGAAGTAAATAGGGAGATCCGTGAAATATGGGGAGTGAGGCATTTTGCTTCTCTAATGAAGGAAATACCTTGGAAAAAAAATGAGATCTCATGTTATTTTGGCCTCTTAAATGGCTTCTGGGGGCAATAAATTAGCCCTAAAGCACAAACACAAATGCTGAGATTTTATTTCTGGAAAATCTCATTCACATTCTCCTACAAAACCAGCCTGAACCCTGGCAATTCTCTGTGAGCTTTGAAAAACACCCACTGATTGACATTAACTCCTATCCCCATGCAGGAAGGGTCCTCTGAGCCATGAAGTTCCCAACCCCACCAAATTTTCCCCTTTTCTTTCTTCCACCCTCATGTGCAGTCTCAGTGAAGTTCTCCTTCTTGCAGAGACATCTGACTACCCTTCCTTGCCTTAATTATAGGAATGTCTTATGGGAATATGAAATAACTGTTGAAGCTGCATTTATAAAGAAGCTAAGAACTCAAGGTTATGCATTGCTTTGGAAAGTAAGGCCACCACAACCCTCCACCTGGGCAAGAGGAAGCTCAGTGGCTGTGAACAAATGCCGTTCCGCCTTCCACAGTAGACTTTTGAGACACTAAGCAACAGCTTCAGTGATGGCCTGTTGTTGGACCACCAGTTCAAATCTAGCCCAGGTCAATTATAAGCATGAAAAGAGCATAACCATCAGAAAACTGTTTGGTTTTGTATATGGAATGAGCTGGTGTGTTTCAGTCTGGTTCCTACTGGGCAAATATCCAAACATAAAAATGACTATTAAAACTGCCATGCTCAATGGCAATTACAGCAGAAAGGCCAGGATGGAACAGATCATGGACCCTGAAGTTTCCTGGGTCTGAACAAGTTTTTAAGAGCTACATGTTAAGAGGTACACAGAAGAGGTCATTTGCAGTGTAAAACAAAAACATATATTGGTTCTACACAACCCAGGAACTATGCTATGTATTCCTGATCATCATCATCTGCTGGCACTTTATCTATTAACTACTTATGTATATGCAGGCGTCTCATTAATAGATCACTCCTGTAAGGTCAGGGTTGAGGCCTATTGGTTGGAGCCATGTTCGGACGCTCATGTTGCCTGTTCTATGGCTAAACTGAGGACATCGTCCCCCCTGGTTGTCGAGCCTACACTTTTTATCAGTGCTAAATTCACTCCACTAAAGCTAGGCTATGTCTACTACCTTTAGTCCGAACAATCACAATGAAACAAAAACTGCAGGATATCACTATGCTTTAGAAATTGTTACTTCAAGTTTATTGGCCTATGGTACATACTGAGCAAGAGATAATGGCTCAGGAAACAATGGGTGTACTTCTTCGAGGTGTATTGGAGGACAGCCTGATAAGATACACAGCTCATGAGCTTCTGTGATATCGAGTAAGTTCAAGACCAGGTTAAGCAAGTGCAGTTGCTCATCACTGCAAACAATGGAAATATTTTACTATTTAGAATAAAGGATAATCTAGGAATGTCATATCATAGCTTCTGTGAGACTGGCCCTGTTTTGCCTTCTTCTATAAGATTGGCTTCCCCAGGCAAGTCAGATCGACTCCGAGTCCTGTTCAGTGCAAGACAGATTATTAAGGTAATTTTTAAATAAAGCAGCAGAGCCTCTTTAAGATTTAGGCCAAGATTTTTTCACAGTATTTAGGCATTGCTGCACTCCGCCTTGCAACACCTCACAGATTTAGGAGCCTAAATCTGATTTTTCAAATTGGATTTAGACACTTAGGAGCTTAAATCACATTGACTATCAGTGGGATTTAGGCCAAGTGCCTAAATTCCTTCTGAAAATGAGATTTAGGATCCTAAATTTGTTCGGTGTTGCAATGCTGAGTGCAGCAATGCCTATTGTTAAAAATCTAGGCTGTTAAACCTGTTTCTGGGCTACAGTCTGTGACTTGGCTCTGATATCTTTCTGCTGAGCTGACTACCTAGTGTTACACACAGTGGTTGGGTTCTTGGAAGTGCTGAGCACTGGATGCTACTATTCATTTTGCTGGAAGTTGTGGTTGCTCAGGATTCTCAGGATCAAGCCCTAAGGTACTGTGGTTTGGTTTTTTGGGGGGGGTGGGGGAGGGGGAGGAGAAAAATAACCAAGAGTCAATGGCATAGGGTATAGTCCCAAAACTCATACAAGACACACATGAGATACAGGGAATCGGAAAACAAAACCATGGAAGGACAAAAAAATCAGGATCAGCAACCTGCATACCTCACCACACATGTCTGCAACCAGCAGGACTGAAACTGGAGCAAAGCTCAGCAGTGCAGAAAGAAGCACAACTGTTACAGGATGGGGATTGCCAAGGAGACACCATTAGCAAATCTATTGAGATGGGAATTGAAGCCCATCAGATAGCGGACTAATGAATGATCTTGGATAGGAAGTGTTACAAGAGTGCTCTCTGTCTGCACATATGTATATTGTGCGCTGGAAATAGTTTTCTCTGTGCAGCTGTTTCTATGGAGCACATGAGTGGCAGGACTCCTAAACCTATTCATTTTTACAACCCCTGCAAAACAGGCAAGATTTTGGAGCTTTTATTTGTACTCTGCTGTAAAGCACGAAAGAGCAACATAAAAATAAAACTAAAAGAGAAAAAAACATCCCTGGATGTGTAGCATGATGTTAGGGGGTTCTGTGCCACAGGATGTAATGTCCAAGACTCAGTAAGGATTCTTCTCCCTCTTGGGTCAGTAATGAATCAATGCCACAATATGGTGTTGAAAGGGCATCCACTATTAGAGATGGCACGTGTTATTTGAAATATAAACCCTAGGTCCTGAGTGCTCATGGATATAAATATTTACTATCCCCTTAGGTGAACATGGTACTTCATTGAGAATTACAGACTCCAACCTCTGTCCCAGAAGGACCTTTAAGTTAAAAGTATGGGAGGAAGAAGGACAATACCTTCTCTAGGCTTTCTCTGTGCAGAGATGCTGGTTTTAGAAAGAAGAAAAGGAGTACTTATGGCACCTTAGAGACTAACAAATTTATTAGAGCATAAGCTTTCGTGAGCTACAGCTCACTTCATCGGATGCCTCCGATGAAGTGAGCTGTAGCTCACGAAAGCTTATCCTCTAATAAATTTGTTAGTCTCTAAGGTGCCACAAGTACTCCTTTTCTTTTTGCGAATACAGACTAACACGGCTGCTACTCTGAAACCTGGTTTTAGAAAGGTATCCATCATGCCAAGGACTTAGCAATTAATTGAAAATTGTATAGGAAGGCCAGGAGACATGTAGGCACCATGCTGTGTGCTCTAACCATCTCAGGGACAATTAGTTGGAATGTCTATACTACAGCAGTACAGCTATGGAGCTGCAGCTGTGCCACTGTAGCTCTGAAGCTTAGATGCTTCCTACACTGACAGAAGGGATAGGTAATCTTAGAATCATAGGACTGGAAAGGACCTTGACAGGTCATCTAGTCCAGTCTCCTCCACTGAGATAAGACTAAGTATTATCTAGACCATCCCTGACAGTTGTTTGTCTAACTTGCTCTTAAAAATCTCCAGTGATGCTTCTTTCAAAGAAAGAAAACTCAGTGAGGCAGAAACACAAGAGCTACGATAGAAATCATCGCTTGGCTGAGCTTGTTGAGGCCCCTTTGCACTAGAGTTACTGTTGGATGGAAAAAAATGCAGTTGGCAAGGGAAGGAAATGGATGGATAAGGTGAGAATCATACCCCTCCTCCACCAGACCTAGCAGAGTCAGACTGCTGAGTTACTAGGTTCAGACTCTGGCTCCACAAAGCAGGAAGGAGATAGATGATGGAAAGTGGAAAACTCTACTGGTCTAAACAGCGTCTGGTCTGGAACAGGGAAGTTGCTCTATTTAGGACTCATCATAATTTAATTTTATTTTTAACAGTTCTTATATAGACACTGTTGTTTCTTGATTTTACAAAAGGAGGGAGGAGGGGTTTCCTTGGGGCAAGGAGTCTCTGAGTCACTGGGCACCATAACAACCTTGGAAAGGCTCTAATTCCAGGAATGCAGCTTATTATAGGTTCTGATCCAGGAAACAAAGTCACATGGCCGAATTCTGCACTGAGATACACTCTGTACAACTCTACTGATTCTAGTGACTTTAATCCTGCTAGGGAGGGATTTAGCTCAAGCAGTACATCAACAGTGCTGGCATAAACCTTGTGTAAGCATCAAATATGAAGGACGGGAATAAATTCTTTATGGTGGTTGAAGGGTTATAGATGGGAGTAATGGGAGAATGTGCAAAAGAAAATTTAAGCTGTACATCAGGTAAAATACTCTGGTGGTAAGACCTGTAAGTTGCAGTCTCCCAAGGGAAGTGGCAAACACTCCATTTATCTATCTAATGAATTTCTATAGCCCTCTCACCATCATATCTAAGCAGTTCTAAAGCCAACATTTGGGACTTTTAACCCTGGCCTGGAGAATATACATAGGATTTCTAGTTGTACTCCAAATTCCATTAACCCTTATTAAACACCAACTAAAGCAAAAAGCTGAAAATAGTTGGGCCTTTTTTTAACAGGCACCAGAGTGAAATGTACAATTTCTGCATGACTGGAAATTGTTTGCCCTGAAGAGGCCCCAGCACATACACACTTGCATGCCCAGCATGCCAGGATAGGAGGGGACAGGGGAAGAGAGCACTGCACTAGCAGCATTGGGCTTTGTAGAGGTCTGGCAGGCCCTAGCAATTCCCATGTTCACTGGCAGCTCAGCTCTGTTCTTGTAACCCTCTTGTGAAGTTTTAAGGTATGTCCTCAATGTTTACTGTTTTCGGGAATTTTGGGAAATCAGCTCCACTTAATCATTATCTTCTTGCACTATGACCCTATAACAGGTTATGCAGAGTCAGGAGCTAACTTGGCACCCTGTCACTCTAATAACCACCAGTATATATTAATTGGGACCTAACGGAAAGACATGTAGTTAACAGAGGGTATCAGCTGAGGACCTACTTGAGGGGGAAGCAATTCCAGCAACTGGGATTATATAAACAAACAGGAAGGAAGTGCTGGAGGAGAGGATTGGCAGCCTGAAGGAAGGCAAAGGTAGGCAGGACTGGCTGCATTGCTTCTTGCCCCTGAAAATGGGGAAGCTGGAGACTCACTGTAAATATAAATACAATAAGTACAAATGTCTTCATGAATACCCTACAGCCATGCAAAAACTCCTGAATAACAAACAAGAGCATGTCCCCCCTCACTCCCAATGAAAGTGAGCCAGACTTGGTATATTCATCAATGACATATTTGTGAATCAGTGTATTGGGGTTTTTTTTGTTTTTTGTTTTTTTTTAAACTCTTTGACCAGTTCTAGGGTACACCCACTTGAGGCAGTTACAGCGCAAGACAATTCACTGGGGTTCTGTGAGAGTTTTTGTCACTATGGGAGTGTCCAGCTCAATGGAAAATAATAGGGGAGTCAAATATTTTTCACCACTACACTAAATCTATGCTGCTTCTGGAAGCCAAATCAGAGAGCTTGAAGCCTGGTGGACTTTGCAGTGAGGGCTCTTTCAAACCTTTTCCCTGTATATGGATTAGGAATTTGTATAAATTTGCCTGTGGTTTGGTGTGTCTGAGGCATTCCAGAGATGCCTGTCAGAAGTTAAAGATGAAAAAAGATCTGTTAGTACATCTAGTCCATCTCACTGGGGCTAACGCAGCATTGTTCCCTGTTGGATGCTTATTATTGTTTACGTAAGTTTTAAATTTCTCAGCTGATGGAGCTTACAACATTTCTTTCAGGGAGACTATTAACAGCCTAATACATCTCACTGACAAGAACTTTTCCTGGTATTCTACTTAAGTTTTCCCTTTCTTAATTTCAATCCATTGCTCCTTGTTATATCCCATTGGGCCATTATAAACAGTTCTCCATGCTTGGTATTTACACTTTCATTATCAGGTACTACATACTACAGAGATAAAAATTATACATTAGATATAGAATTGCCCCCTTATTCATTCTTTAAAGAGATATCCATTTTTAAATCTCCTTTCATCCTTCTTTGAGATTTTCCCTCTAGTCTCCCACTCATTTTGATGCTCTTTGCTAGATTCCTTCATGTTTATCACTATCTTTTTGGTAATGTGTTGCTCAGCATGGAATAACAAATTTATTAGAGCATAAGCTTTCGTGAGCTACAGCTCACTTCATCGGATGCATCCGATGAAGTGAGCTGTAGCTCACGAAAGCTTATGCTCTAATAAATTTGTTAGTCTCTAAGGTGCCACAAGTACTCCTTTTCTTTTTGCGAATACAGACTAACACGGCTGCTACTCTGAAATCAGCATGGAATGGAATACAGTGCTTTTGCAGCACTCATGTTACCTATATCTTCCTTCCGTTGAATAAATGTACTTTGGGTTATTGTTCTCTAGGATATTAATTTGCATTTTTCCATAATTTTGTTATTGTTTGCCCATATTTCCAATATTTTTAGTATTTGAAGATATAGCCTGCGGTGGGTGGGAAGTATGTCTGAGCATCCCTCCCTTCCTCCGGTGTCCAGGCATGATGCTGCCATTTTCTTCAGTTCCCTGCACCCTCTGCATATTATCACTCAGTCTCTGCCGGTCTTCTGTGGCTCAGCCCTCCAGCCGGGTCACACATCCAAACCCCTTCTAGGGCACAACACACTCAAATAGAAAAAGTTCCTTGCCCTTCAGAATTAATTATAACTAAAATGGCTTCTTACCCATCTGGGCTTAATTCCCTCTCCACAGGGTTCCTCCTGAACTCCTGACACCAGTTGTGGCCAGCAATGAACCCTGACCCACCCTGATTCCTTTATCTGTGGCCTGGGGAGCATCCCTCCTTGCTCCAGCCAGGAACTGCTTTGCTAGCAGCAGGCAGCTCCTTTTATTTCAGCCTGTTGGGCCTTGACTGGCTGTTGGTGGTCCCCAACCCCTCTAGCTGCTGGTGGGCCAGATCTCAATGGTTCACAAAATGGCTGTTTCCAGGCAAGCCTGGAGGTCTAATACTCACTGTTCTTTTCTTTTCAGAGAGCTGTTTCCTGGAGTGGGGTGTAGCAGAGCAGCAGGGCCTCTAGCAGAGGATTGAGAAGGCCTGGTACACCATGTTCATATCTGTTTTTTGGTAACCAGAACATAGGCTCATCTCCAAAACCTTTTTTGGCTAAGTTGAATGCATTTGATGGTTCCCATTCTACTTTCTGGTGGATACTTGTATGCAAAACCACTACACAGTCTGACATAACTAACTGGTTGCTTAGGTCAGGAATGAGGTGTATTGGCAGAGCACTCGGAGAGGAGATCTAGAACTGTAACAAGTAAGTGTAGCAGTTAAGGATTGAAGTGAAATAGTGGGTCTTTGAGCGAGGGAGCCCAGGCCTGACACAGCAAGGTAACTGATGGTCAAAACCGAAGTAGCAGGAGATATTTTAGAAATGAGTTGTGTGGAGACTCGGGATTGGAATAAAAGGGGTTGCAAGTTGGGACTGATAGGCATTGGCAGAAATATGTGGGGAAAGCTTGATCTTCTAATTGGCATCATACTGATGAAGATCTGATTCTAGCCCCAGTTCTGCCACTGACTCGTCATATCACTTAGGCTATGTTGACGCTGTGAGCTACCGGTGTGATTTTCTGGTTTTTGTACATATACCTGTGCTAGCTCTCATTGAATTGATGTGGGTATAAATAGGAGTGCTCCTGTATTAACACAGGCAGTGGTAGTGGAGGCATACATACCTACCGGCTTCAGACCAGATTGTACTTTGCATGGCTCAGAAGTGTTTCTGCTGCCATTACCAGTGCTACCACAGATACACTGTAATTTATACTCAAGCTAGTTCGATGAGAGCTAGTGTGACTATGTGTAGATGAGCAGGGGAATCACACCCCTGGTTTGTGATGTAGCCGTAGCCATAGCCTTAGAAGAAGCCACTTCACTTCTGAGTAATGGAGCTAATAATCATAGAATCATAGAACTGGAAGGGACCTTGAGAGATCATCTAGTCCAGTCCCCTGCACTCATGGCAGGACTAAGTATTATCTAGATTCCACAACCTCCCTAGGCAATTTAGTCCAGTGCTTAACCACACTGACAAAATCTCCCTTGCTGCAATTTAATCCCATTGCTTCTTGTCCTGTCCTCAGAGGTTAAGAAAAACATTTTTTCTTCCTCCTCCTTGTAATAACCTTTTACATACTTGAAAATTGTTGTCATGTCACCTCTCAATCTTTTCTTTTCCAGACTAAACAAACCCAGTTTTTAAAATCTTTCTCATCGGTCATGTTTTCTAGACCTTTAATCATTTTTGTCATTCTTCTCTGGACTCTCTCCAATTTGTCCACATCCTTCCTGAAATGTGGCACCCAGAACTGGACACAGTACTCCAGTTGAGACCGAATCAGTGCAGAGTAGAGTGGAAGAATTACTTCTCATGTCTTGCTTACAAAACTCCTGCTAATACATCCCAGAAGGATGTTTGCTTTTTTTGCAACAGTGTTACACTGTTGACTCATATTGAGCTTGTGGTCCACTATGACCCCCAGATCCCTTTCCATAATACTCCTTCCTAGGCAGTCATTTCCCATTTTGTATGTGTGCAATTGATTGTTCCTTCCTAAATGGGGTACTTTGCATCTGTCCTTATTGAATTTCATCCTATTGACATCAGACCATTTCTCCAGTTTGTCCAGATCATTTTGAATTTTAATCCTATCCTCCAAAGCACTTGCAACCCCTCCCAGCTTGGTATCATCTGCAAACTTTATAAGTGTGTTCTTTATGCCATTATCTAAATCACTGATGAAGATTTGAACAGACCCAGAACTGATCCCTGTGGGACTCCACTCATTATGCCCTTCCTGCATGACTGAGAACCACTGATAACTACTCTCTGGGAATGGTTTTCCAACCAATTTTGCACCCACCTTATAGTAGCTCCTTCTAGGTTGCATTTCCCTAGTTTGTTTATGAGAAGGTCATGTACGATAGTATCAAAAGCTTTACTAAAGTCAAGATATACCACATCTACCGCTTTCCCTCATCCACAAGACTTGTTACCTTGTCAAAGAAAGCTATCAGGTTAGTCTGACATGATTTGTGTTTGACAAATCCATGCTGTCTGTTACTTATCACCATATTATTGTCTGGATGTTAGACAAACAAATAGATTGCTTAATTATTTGCTCCATTATCTTTCTGGGTAGTGTCCCTATCTTTGTAAAGGTCTTTGAGATCTGTGGATATAAAGTGCTATATAAGAGCTACTTATGATGCTAAATAAAAGCCACTTATGCCGATAATCATTATGAGTGTGACCTAGAGAAAACTCCAGAGGCAGTCTGATTCCATTGGTTCCTCCGCAATGCATCACTAACGTGGTGCAAACTGGTATTTTGTTCAGCTCTGTCTATCTGTTACCCAACTCCCATAGACCTTGCATAAAGTTGTTAGAATTCTGGGCAGTGATGTCAGAAAGTGTTGGAAAGTTCGTGAAGTTTTCATTTCTTACATGGAGGCACTGTGGCTTACCAGCCTTTTCTTTGGATGTCTTGGGAAGCAGCTATGCAGTGAGAAAACAAATCTTACAGGAGTCCGATCTTATTACTTTGTACTTACATTCCAAATGCTAAGGTGTGTGAGGATTGATAAACATGTCCAAAATTTATTTTAGCCCAAGCGTATGCATATTAAATCTGTTTAATATTCCCAATGCCCCCTTTGCCCATTTGTTTAGCCTAACTTTTTTATTACATATCTTCTTCAGCCTTCAAAACTTCTCAGACAGGATTTATGTTACACAGCTACAGTTCATAAACATTTTGATAGATCTCTTGCAATTAAAGTTGGTTTTATATCTACATAATGAACCTCTCTTGTAAGGGTTTTTAAATATTCAAGATTTATTAACTTTCCTTGGCACCTCCAAGCCACTGTACACAGTAGCAATTCCTAATCTGGCCAGGTTGCTCTGGGGTCTGAAATGGGTTTTCTGTATCACACAGAGATATTAAAATTGGATCAACGCTAATCTGGGAATGTATAGGCTTGACTTGCACCTTCATTTGCTTGGACAAACCTTTTCATGAATGACATACTACAAAGTTATTGCTGCCATTTGTGGCAGCCACGTTTCTATTACTTTTTTCTAATTGTTTTTTAAGTGAACATAGTGCTTGAGAAAGGTGATGAATTGATGCCACTGGTGATGAAATTACTTGGTCCAGGGCACTCATACAGGCATGGGCATCAGCAATGCAAGCATTCCACACAAGCCAATATGATTCCTTCCTGAGCAAGAGGGGCCACATTGAGGGTGAGAAAAGAATTCAGCCTTGTTGGTCTCGTCAGTCCTTGGCGTCTCTGCTAAGATTGCCAACAACAGTGACAGTTAAGAGTGGTTTTAGTGACCTGGGCACCTGCCTACTAGGAACTGGCTCAGGACTCAACAACTCATTTTGCAGAGCCCAAGGAACAGCTCTCAGATGGCACTGACTTCCATTTATTACCCATCCTGGGTTGGATTAGAACCATGACTTTGCTGTGAACGGCTCCATATCTTGTTCCCTTGAGTCATGCTCATTAAATGTTAAATATGTAAAGATCAAGTAACAGGATGGAATTACTATGCATCTGTCATAAATATAAAGGGAAGGGTAAACACCTTTAAAATCCCTCCTGGCCAGAGGAAAAACCCTTTCACCTGTAAAGGGTTAAGAAGCTAGGATAACCTCGCTGGCACCTGACCACAATGACCAATGAGGAGACAAGATACTTTCAAAAGCTGGAGGGGGGAGAAACAAAGGCTCTCTGTCTGTGTGATGCTTTTGCCAGGAACAGAACAGGAATGGAGTCTTAGAACTTAGTAAGTAATCTAGCTAGAGATGCGTTAGATTCCGTTTGTTTAAATGGCTGAGAAAATAAGCTGTGCTGAATGGAATGTGTATTTCTGTTTTGGTGACTTTTTGTAACTTAATATTTTACCTAGAGGGATTCTCTATGTTTAGAATCTGATTACCCTGTAAGGTATTTATATCCTGATTTTACAGAGGTGATTTTTTTTAACTTTTTCTTCTATTAAAATTCTTCTTTTAAGAACCTGATTGTTTTTTCATTGTTCTTAAGATCCAAGGGTTTGGGTCTGTGTTCACCTATGCAAATTGGTGAGGATTTTTATCAAGCCTTCCCCAAGAAAGGGGGTGTAGGGTTTGGGGAGGATTTTGGGGGGGAAAGACGTTTCCAAGCGGGCTCTTTCCCGATTATATATTTGTTAGACACTTGATGGTGGCAGCAAAAAAGTCCAAGGGCAAAAGGTAAAATAGTTTGTACCTTGGGGAAGTTTTAACCTAAGCTGGTAAAAATAAGCTTAGGGGGTTTTCATGCAGGTCCTCACATCTGTACCCTAGAGTTCAGAGTGGGGAAGGAACCTTGACAGCATCCATGCAAGAAACAAACCCCAGTTGCGTTTCTAAAGGTGGGGTGTTCAGCAGCCTTCAGGTAGGATGCCAGAAGAGTGTCAGTGCCTGGCTAACTGGATGCCACTGGCTATCTGCTCTGGGAACAGCTGCCTATATGCTATGGGCATCCCTGAATACCTGCTCTGTGCATTGCTGTGTACTCACTTTGGGCACTAATGCCTGGATGCCATTGCCTGTCTTCTCAGGGTCCCACTGGGCCCTTTATCGTCATTCCCAGAAGTGCTGCTTTCAGGGAAGTACTGTGAAGGGAAGTGTCACATCACCCAGAGCATAACCCTAACTCTTCTCTGCAGCATGCCTGAGAACCGAATAGGCATCAGAGGGCCAGTCCTGGGAGTGGTTAGCTCTATTTCTCACCCCCTCCTCTCCACCTGTGACCTATCTCCTTCACACCCTCTCTCTCTTTTGCTGTCTGCAACCCCCACCTCTGGGTTGTGTTATTCTTTTAGTTTGTATTTTCTTCCATTGTTCCCCTCAGGGTCCCAGGTTAATATTGTCTCTCCTCCCAGCCTTGTCTGCAGCCCCAGCTGTCCAGTGCACATTGATGGATGGGCTTTAAGAAAAGCCAAATACAGTAAATGTTCCCTTCTCCCCTGAAATTCTCCCCTCCCACACTGAAAACAAATCTCTTTTCTGTAATTCCCACATGCACCGGCTCTGGGTCTACAGGTGAGGAGGTCAGGATGCCTCAATGGGTTTCAAAGAGACTCTCATTTCATCTCACTCCCCAGACAAAGGGTGAAACGCCATCTTATGTTAATGCTGCCAGTGAGGCTCCTATCAGCTCTGGTTGCCTATGAGAACAGTTGAGCCACAGCTCTCACCCTCCAGCCTTTCCTTCCTGTTGCCAGAACCTGGGGGGTTCACAGATGAGAGCCCCCATGCTGTGCGGTGCTGAGCACCTCCTGCAAAGTGCTGATGGGACCTCAATGACCAGGAGGAGCCAAGGGGCACTCAGTGCCTCACAGAACTAGGCCTTTGATTTGCTTCTCTCTTCTCTCCCTTCCACCTTAATTCATCATTCTGTTGGTGGAGAGAGGCAGGGGGCACAAGTCATGGGGGCTCCTAACTGGTGGCTGTTAACTCTTCAGTGCCCTAGGGATCACAAACAACTATTCATTCCCTCCAAATGTGTGGTAATGTGTGACTAGACTGTGAGTTGCCACCACCTCCTTACTCTCATAATGCGATACAATTACCAGTCTGATGAGAATACTATGTCCTTCACACATATGGAGACATTTTCCAGTATTCATAGGATGACGTTTTTAATCTGCCCAAAGGGTGTGTGAGATCCCAGCACCTATGGAGTGATGCTTTTAACTGTTTGTAGGGGGTGCTATATCCCAACAAACTTGACCTGGTCGGGCTTTGCAGTCTATGTGGAAAATGTTTCTGAAGATTACTCCAGTATCCAAAGCTCTAGTATTCAATAACATAAATAATGTATGTGTGGGTAGCAGGGACAGATCTTGCAGTTCTTGTAATATATTTGTAAAAAGTGAAGTTAGATGAGAGTTTGCAGATTGTTGGGAGATGTTCAAGATTTTGTATAAACATTTATAGTTCTCATGTAAGGAAATTTTACTGCCCCAGTAAATGATTTCCCCAGGGCAGTAATGGCTCAAGGAAAGCATTCTGATTGCTTCTTAGACCATCCAGTCCCCATGAGGTTTATAGGGGGTCTCAGCAGCCTTGCAGAACACCTCAGCCCTGTAAAAGCTGCTGTGACTAACTGTCCTGCATGCAACTCACTTTCCCAAAAGTAGCAACCTGGGGCTGCAGGCATTGGCCAAACCTTTCAACATGAAAACTGAACAGGACTCAATGATGTCTTTAGTGTAACTGGGGTGAGTGAGAGCAGTGTGCGGGAAGGAGGGTTAATATCAATGTGATTGTGTGCCTAGGAATTCCAATGTCACTAAGTAATTGTTTGTAATAATTCAAAGTAACAGTTTCCATATGCAGAAACCCAAACACAAGAATTGCAAGTGGGAAGATACCTTCTCAGACTCGTTCGATGAAGACAGGATTACTATCTAAATCTAAATCTGGTCTATTCCTTTCCTATCCTATTCCATTCCCCACTACTCCAGCAAAGGTAAGATAATCTGAAGACAGAGATATCAGGAGGAAGATTTTTTCTTATAGCCCACTAACCCTCTGGAGATGGTGGCCATATGTTAGTGACATAGGGGCCTTGACAGGTTCAGATTTTAACATCGGTTTAGTTAAGCATCTAAATTATCTCCAAGCTACTTGGGTCTGTTAAATGAGGCTCAACAGCTCATGAGAGCAGCCTCCTGATGTTCTGGATTTTCCAGTCCTGGCTAGAACATGAAAGTTCAGGGGCAGAAGTGAAAATGAAAAATAGTCAGGAGGATGGTGGTGGGCCATAGAGGGGTGGGCTTCACCAACTATTTACACCTCCTCCGCAGGCTTTGTGTTACCTGAATGTAGGAGTTGGTTCTTGTGATGGGGGTGTATAAACCCCACACTGTCAGTGACAGGGTTAAGAGCAACTGGGTGGCTAGCTGGAAAATGCCAGTATATCAAGGGTTAAAACAGACAAGGTTGCTTATCTTAATGATATCATCTCCCCTTCGCACTTCAACCCCCTCCCTAATCCCCCCTGCCCCCCAATCTCTCTGAAGCGAGGATAAAGGAATTCCTTCCATGATGGGACATGGGACAGGGTCTAGGCAGGAGCCCTGTGTGTCAAAGCCACCCTTCCTCCACCACAATCATCCCCCAGGCCACTCCAAGTGCCAAGCCAGTAAGCATGGAGACACACACAAATGCTCTCTGTTCCTAAGTCCACAGCATCATCTTGGCTGCATCCTGTACGAACCCCTTGGCTCCAGGCCAGCTGTATTTTCTCTCTCTCTCTCTCTCTCTCTCTCTCTGTGCCAAAGCAAATTGACTTCTGACACCTTCCTTTACATTTTCATCCTTTAAAGGGTGGAAGGCTGAAAGCTCAGCTTTGCAATATTCACTGGCAAGCTTTCTTCCCCCGCCCCCCACTGCTGAGCCAATATGGCCATTAGTTAGACTCCTACAGTACCTTGAGCTGCTGTGTCACACACTTCAACTGTCATAGGAAATGACTTTGGCTGCCAGCTTCCCCACCTAGCAATAAAATAGGCTCTTCCAGACAGAATAAGGGGCATGGATTACTAGTACTTCAGGGCTTGCAGACAGAGAGGATTGTATTATTGTATGTGTGCATATGCATCCATGCAAATATGCATGTATATGTTTGCTCACTTATAGGGGTACTTTCAGTGTGGGCTAGAGGATAGGACACTGGACTAGGACTCAGGAGACCTAGAATCTATTCCTAGCTCTGCCACCCAGCCCGCCGGATGACCTTGGGCAGGTCATTTAATCACTCTGTGCCCCAGTTTCCCCATTTGTAAAATGGAGCTAATGATACTGATCTTCTTTTTAAAGCACTTTGAGATCTACAGATGAAAAGATGTGCTGTAATAAATGCCTGCAGGCAGAGGGGCTTTTTGCCTTCATGCCACTATGACCTGTTAGAACTTGGCCTCTTTTCATGCACCAACTAATGACAGTTACAATATTGCTCCTTTGCATGCCAGCCCATGTGCCACTTCTCCCTTCCCTTCCATCCCACCCTTCTCCTGTAACGTGATCTTGTACAATTCAAAGGTCTAAATGAATCCAACGGATGCTTTTGATTCCTACTGTAATTAGCCTCTAGTTCACCGGGGAAATCGTTTGGCATGTGTGAAATGACTTTCTGAGTGGCTATCATTCCAAGAGCTCTCCGGTCACAGTTTGGAATTAAATTGTAGGCTGCTTGGTGTAAGAGGATCAGGAAGCCCAGCCCAGTTCCGAATCTAAAAAACCCAGCCACCATGTCACATACCTTGAACGTTAAGACATTTCCTGATGCTCCCCTGATATTTAACACATTGTCTCAGTGTTTCCTTTGCTGGAAAATGAGTCAGGGTGTAGGGAAGCTCATGTGCAAGGAGAAGGAATTTACAGAATCCCACTGCTCACTGCCATATGCATCTCAAGTGAACTCTGACCCTACTTCAAATGAAAAAGGGGGTCATGCATTACCCACAGATTGTGTTTTCCATAGATTAGTGGAGCAGCATTTCCTGTCCCTCCTCAATACACAGATTTGTCACACACTTCAACTGCCATAGGAACCACTATGATAAGCATGCTCAGGCCAGGCCACAGAAGTTCTCCCAGAAACTGGATTAACACATGTCTCTCAGAAAGATAGCTAATCTTGTTTTAAAGACTTCAAGCAATGGTGAGTCCACCAACCCTGCTTAACTGTTCCAATGGTAAATTACCCATCACTGCTAGGAAATTGTACCTTATTTCAATGTTGAATTTGTCTAACTTTAACCTCCAGCCATTGGATCTTGTTATGTCTTTGTCTGCAAGGTTGAAAAACCCCTTCTCTTCTCTCCCTGGCCCCCAACTCTCAGCCGTCTCTTCCATCTGTAATTATCTACACACAGTGATCACATCACCTCTCAACCTTTTCTTTGACAACTTGAATAGAACGAGCTCCTTAAGCCTCACATCGTAGGGTTGTTTTCCATCCCTGGATCATTTTTGTGGCCCTCCTTTGAGCTGTCTCCAGTATTTCCTCATCCTTTTTGAAGTGCAAACACCAAAACTAGACACAGTATTCTAGCGGTGATCTTACCAGTGCTGTGTAAAAAGGCAAGATCATGTCTCTACTTCTACTTGATATTCCCCTTTTTATACATCCAAGGTTCACATCAGCCCTTTTAGTCACAATATTTCACAGAGAGCTCATTTTGAGGCAATTATCTAGCTGCTTTCCAAGACAGTCTCCCATCCTGTAGGTATAACCTGCAATGATGGGGTATCTGCCCCCACGCTGGCAGAGAAGCGCTTAATAAAGTCCTAGGGAGACCGTGCGAGAAGCAGCCAATAGGAGAGGGGCTGCGAGGAACCACCAATCAGGGCCCAGCAGGCCCATATAAAAAGACCTGCAGAACAGAATAGGGTCAGTTGCTGCTGGGAGCTCAAGGAGTGAAGACTGTACAGTATCTCTAGAAGGCTGAGACCTGTGGCACCTTAGATAGAGCTACTGCTGGCAGGGACCCAAGAAGCAAGAGGAGCTCCTGGCTGGCTGCTGGGACTGGATAGTTGCATACCCTGAGGAAGGGTGAAGAAAGTGCCAGGCTATGGGTAAGTGGGCCAGGAAGACACAGCAGAAGTGAGAGGAATTTGAGGTGCAGCAGGAAGCTGTGATCCACAGGGTCTCTGGGCAGGCTGGGACCCAGAGTAGTGGGCAGGTCTTGATTCCCACGACTTGCCACTGGGGAAGTGGCAGGACAATTGGCTGCAATCACCACTGGGGAAGTTGCTGGACTCCCCTGGAAGGGGGAGAACACAGACTGTGACATGGGCCAGAGGGCTGAACCATGAAGAGGATGCTGTGGTTCCTGATGCGACGAGAGGGGCTGCAGACAGAGTGTGAAGAAGCAATGACAGCGTGCAGACCATGGATAGTAGCATCAACCTTGAGCTAATCCCCAGAGCAACCTGGAAGAAGAGCCAGTCTGGTGGTGAGTGACGTGCTCCGTGACACTGCATTCTTTGTTCCCAGATGCGTAACCTTGGTCACACATTTTGTTCTGCTGTGACCATTTAAATATGCAATTCAGATCAGCCTGTAACAGCAACCCGTCTTCCTCGTTATTTACTGCCTCACCAACCTTTGTGTTATTTGTAAGCTTTGCTAGCAATGAGTTTACATTATAGTCTAATTGTTGATAAAAATATTAAATAGCACTGGACTAAAAACCAACCCTCAGGAACTTGCTAGTAGTAGCCCCATTCATTGATACCTCACCATTAACAACTACATTTTGTGATCTCTCAGTGAGCCAGCTAATGTGTATTCTAATCCATCTAATCTAATGCATCTAATGTGTACTCTATTAATTCCAAATAATGCAAACTTTTTAAATCAAGATGTCATGTGGTACTATGTTAATTGCTTTGGAGAAATCCAAATATACTGTATCAACTGAACCTGCAATATTTTTTTTTAAAAAAAGGTTTGCATGACAAGATCTACCTTGCATGAAACTATCTTTAATTATATTTTACCCTTTATTTCTTTTTTGATAGAGCCCTGAATTACCATGCCATTATTTTATCCTGGTTTGATGTCAGGTTAACTGGGCTATAGTTTCCTGGGTCATCCCTTTTTAAATATTTAATTACATTGGCAGTCCTCCAGGCCTTTGCCCAGTTTCCCAAGGCTTATTAAAAATGAACATTAATGGTTCAGAGAGCGCCCCAGCTACTTCCTTTAAAACTCTTGGGTGTAAATCATTCTGGCCTGTTGATTTGAAAATATTTAATTTTAGCAGATGCTGCCACCTCACATCCTCCTTTGTTAATGATGGTGAACTTTCTAACCCTTCTACAGCATCACATGGGATGGAGACATCGTCCTGCTTTGTTCCAAATGCAGAACAGAAATATCTATTGGGGATTTCTGGCCACATTCTGAAGCAGAGGCTCAAAACCAGACTCTCCCTAGGTCTGAAAGCCACCGCCCCGTGGTAGGTATGGGGAAAGACTCCTGTGACTTTACAGTCTGCAGGTTGGCATGCATGGGTCTAAGCCAGGGGAACGGGATCGGGGTCAGAACTCTGCCCAAGTTCAGGGATGTTCAGGTCCAAGCTTAGATGAGACCCTTTAGGGAGATAGTCTGTAACCACAAACTTAAGAACGAGGTCCAAACATCCTTCCTAAGTGCAGGTTGTCAATCTAGGGTGCCGTTTTCAGCCATCTCCATTAAACTCAACTATAAGCTCTTCAGAGCAGGAACTGTCTCTCCCTGTCTGTTTGTACAGTGCCCAGCACAACAGGCACTGGGTATTACCATAGTAGAAAAAACATCATTTCTATATTGTGAGTTTCTCTTGTTTTTCCCCAACTTCCTCAGTCACTTTTTATGCTTCTCTAGATCAGGCTGAGTTCTGTGGCAGCTCCAAGTACATGAAAGTTCAATTTAATTTCCCATTTTTATTCAATTTGATTTGGGGAATGAATGAATGAATAAATAAATAAACCAGTTCCTTTTTTACCAAGACTTAGAATTTTTTTTTTTCTTGAAAGCAAAATGCCATATTCTGCTGCCACCATCTGGAGAAGCCACAGAGGCATCTGTCTCTGGCCCACAGTCACTCTAGTCACCGGCAGTGATCAAGTTATTTCGCTGTCTTGTTTCTTTTTGCTGGAAGCCCAGTTACCATTTCTGGCCTCGCTGCCCTGTAGTGCAGCTGCAAGTTGCTAGGTGATATTGCTTGGTGAATGGAAATCAGGAAGCCAAGCACTGCAATGCTGTGGGTCCTCAGCAACATGCCTGCGTTAAAGGAGTCCTGAATGAGGAGGGGGAAAGAACAGAAGTTGCAAAGATGTTGTGTACATGAAAGGTGAAGTCGCATCCTGATGCATCATTGCAATCTCATCTCATAGTGACATGGCACTGTGGAGTCCTGAACCATTGAGGCACAGAGATGCTGCTATACTAAACAATCTAAAGGGAGCCTCTCTGTACTTGAGGGCCTAATACGATAGCTGTTAAATTGGCTGCTTAGCATGCAGAACCAACTAGATTATTTTGGGATCCATTCGCAAGCTTTGAGCTATGGCTCAGTCTCCAGATGTGCTGCCTCCAGCTCCTGAGAACTGTCTGAGAATACCTGGGCCATGTACCAAAATGGAGATGGGAAGAGCTGGGGTGGACAGGCTGGCAGCCCTGAGGCACATGGCTCATTGTTTCCCTGAATACAGGCTCTTGGAAGCCACCCTGAGGAGCCTACATGGCTTGGAACAGAATTGCAGTCCTCAGTCCAGCAGCAGGCATCACTGTGATGATTACACAGTGATGGGAGCAAGCTTTGGGCAAGGCCCCACATACCCCATGGGAAGCTGGACATACAGTCTGCAGCCAGACCTCCTGTGTTCTGGCACTTCAGGCCGAGTTCTGTGGCAGCTCCAAATAAATGAAGTAGAGTTTTCACTAAATTAGCAATAAAAATGAGTTATATAACCAGTACCTTATTCCTTGTGACTGAACTTGAGATGAAATTCCATTTAGTTTATGCTGGACCAAAATTTTCAGTCTTCATTGGTGGGGTGGGGTATACCAACCCCACACTGAGCCAGCAAGGACTAACGAGCTGTTGTGGCCCACTCAGTCCTGCCTACTACACCTACCCTCACTCTCAGTCTCGGGTAATGAGGGGAAAGTTAAAAAGGGAAGAGGAAAACTGCATAGCTAGGAAAGAGAATGGAGCTTTGGTTTTGTGAGAAACAGACTAGCCTAGAACTTCTGCAGACTGCTAGAGCCCTCTGGAAGAAGGTAGGCCTGGTATGGGACTACTGAGTTTGTTTGTTTTTCTCTTGGGACACTTCCTTTCTTTTATTCTGTTGAAGTTGGAAGCCAAAGGGGGAACAGTGGGTCACAAAGGCTGTGTCTGGGCTATGGGGGCAGAGCAGTGTTTGAAGGCAATTGGGGAATGCATGTTGGGGGTCCCCCCAGCTGCTAGCAGCTGAAGCATTTACAATGATTGCCTCTGCCATGGTGCACCTGCTTTGCCACCAGAGATTATTCCTAGATAAGATTTGGTGTCCCAGCACTCCTGAACCTCCCAGAAGACCTACAGTTAGAGACAACAGCACAATACGAGGGAGGAATTTAGCCCATCACACCTACATTTTAAGAACTGTCCAGCAATGTGCTGAGAAGTTGACTGGGTTTTGATGGGGCAGCTAAGCCAGCAACATGCTGCTTGGGAGAAATGAAAAACACCTATTAAGTGACAATTACTTAATACTAAACTTGTTTGGTTTCCAGGACAACTTGCTCGTAACAGTTTGACTGGCAAACAAGTGTTGTGAATCACTGTGATAAAGGGCCTTTGCCAAAACATTTAGACTTTCAACATCTGTAACCATTTTTTTTTTTTGGCTGCCTTACTACTTCTGTGTGTGTGTGTGTGTGTGTGTGCGCGAGCTCCTAACAATGTGATTTAGTATGTAATACAAAAACTCCAGAGAAAAAAGTTTGAGCTAACTTGTAGACACATGACAGGCATGGGCAAGACCTTCGATATTATTCATGTGTAGACTTGTTCCATGCTACACATTTCAAGTGGTCTTCATCAAATGTATTCTCCCTGTTTATCCCGTTTTAACCTTAGCCACTGCATCTGTGCTGTAAAGTGCTCTGTGCCCTTTTGGACACTAAAAATAAATATATATAAGACAGCAAATATCCTTGCAACTTTGGGCATGCAGCTCATTTGCATTTCTTGATGGCATGCAGATTTCAAACTACCTGAGTGCCTGTAGAGGCCAGGGTGAGCGCCACTGAAAATGTGGCCCTTATTTATTGTGGATGTAGAACTTGGCACTGTTGATCAAAGTTTAACAAATCAGAAATGTCACTTGCTATGTAAATTATGGTTTTAAAACTATCTCCTTCTGGTGCAGCTGGTCTCCTGTGTCAGTACTGATCCTCTCATAGGAATTGTTATACTGAATGAAACCAAGGGCCTATCTAGCCTGATAGACCAGAGCAGACACTTGAGAGGGAAGTGTGTCTGGTTCTGTCAAACTTAGCCTGAGATGTAGTGTGGTGCTGCCACAGCATGAGCGCTGTTTTCCAGTATCATTACCTCTTTTGACTGAAAGTGTAGATGGGATAGTGTGTCTCTCCCAGGTTTCACCGTAGTGAGAAAATTGTCACTTAAAGTCAGAGGAAAGAAACTAGCAGGGGGAAAGCCCGCTCTGATACCTGGTAGTCAGAGCCCAAGGGGTGGGTAATCTAATCCTTTCACCCTGGGCCTCAAATGTGTCTTTTCTTCTTTAAAACAAAACATATTTAAAAGGACATCTTAGTCATCCAAGATTTGACTGTACGCTGACAAGCAAATGTCAGTGTCATGTAAATACAATTTCCCCTTTTGTTGTTAACCCACTTTAATTGAAATCAACCCTTCTCTCCTTCGAATTGGTCAGCCAGACAAATATTGACGAGTGCATTAAGGTTGTAGAAGAGTCTTAAGTTAGAGGACAGTCTTGCTCCTCAAAATTCTCCTTAAAACACACTTCTCTCTACATTGATCCTCCTGCTGACTGTACTGCCATGTCACTTGTGATGGTGATTAAGGCTTTGTGAGTCATTAAATACACTGGACTAAGCTAGCTTTATTTGTTCTCATGTGTATTTCATGTGTCTGAATTAGACTAAGCTTTGGGGTGTGGGGATGGAGCTTTTATTTTTCTGCTCAGTAAAGTTCTGTGCTTCTATTAACTGTCATCATGGTGGGTCCCATCTTGCAGCCCTTCATGTGCATCATCCCACTGCTTTCAATGGAACTACTTGGGTGAGTATAGGCTGCAGAGTCTGGCCATAAGGCACCCAAGGAGACTTTTTTTTCCCAGTGAATTCCAGGCCTGAGAGGAGCCTTTTAGACTGGCAGTGCCTTAGCTAGCTTCAGCCTGAAGCTGGGAAAATGCATAAAAGATTGTGTGAGCTTTGATCATGTGGACAGCATTATATAAAACAGTGATAACTGTAGTCAATGCCACTAAAATCCTGGTGTTGCTCTTACATTCACCTTTTTGATAAAAAGGTGTTGGGTGCACTGCTGCAGTTCTGTTTAGTTATGTCAATGCTCCTTCACTGAAGTCAGCACAATGACTCACATGAGTAAGAGTTGCAGTAGAACACCATTGCTTATGTTCTCAGTCATGCAAAATATGTAGCACTTTAACTGGGTGGGAAGGGGAGAGGAATATCAGTAAAGGGAGTATATGGTCTCAAAGCTAGCTGAAAACTTCTGCCAACAATTTCAGCCAACCTGTGTAGCATCCAGGAACAAGTTGACCCTCCCATCCATATAGGGCAGCAGTCAACAGACATATAACCCAATGCACTCTGGACCTAAATTAACAAATCTACTAGCTCTGTCAGCAGAGGAAACTGATGTACATATGAGCAGGTCGAACACCTTCTGTCCAAGCAGATGACAGAGGTGTACAGATAGTCACTGTCCCAGCTTGGTTGGGGGAGGAAAGCACCTCACCTGAGTCTGCTTTTGATTTGGTTCTTCATACAGCCACTCCCAGTACCCTAGTGGAACCTACTTCAATATTCCCCTGACTAGCTCAGATCCATAGAAAAAGATGTCAAGCTTACATGCTGCATGCATCTATGGCATGAACAGAACATGTTCTTAACAGGTTCGGGGACTAGCTCGGTAAGGCAGAGTACCGTACAGTGTCAGGATTTGCCCTCTAGTCTCGGAAACTGGGGATCAAGCTGCTCACCAATAGACAAAGACCTCATTGTGGCCCTGGAATCATATTCAAAACACACTTGAATTCAAACAAATGTGGAGAGGAATATTTTCCTCCTTATATCTGCTGCAATAAAGACTTTTTTGTTGTTGTTCAAGAAGAAAATCAGTTGAACAATAAGACCCATGTGTTTGCTGCTGAAGGAAGCCTGGAGCCTAACATGCCAGAAAAATAGCTTGAGGGCAATTCATCATCCTTATGATAAGATTGGTAGGGTCAGGGGACCAAACAAATTAACTTGGTACTTCAAACTCTTCCCCTACAAAAAATCTCAAATCACTTTGCAAACATTAATTGAGCCTAAAAATTTCCTCCAGCGAGATAAGGGAGGGTTACTAAAGTGATCACTTCTTACACTACAGTGAGATCCACAAGCTCTCAAGCAACACTATGTAAGAGTGAAGCATAATAGTGTATCCACATGAAAAGGGAGTAGGGCTGTCGATTATCGCAGTTAACTCATGCGATTAACTAAAAAATTAACTGTGATTAAAAAAATTAATCGTGCTTAATCACACTGTTAAACAATAGAATACCAATTGAAATTTATTAAATATTTTTGGATGTTTTTCTACATTTTTCAAATATATTGATTTCTATTACAGCACAGAATACAAAGTGTACAGTGCTCACTTTATATTATTATTTTTATTACAAATATTTGCACTTTAAAAAACAAATAAAATAGTATATTTCAATTCACCTCATACAAGTACTGAAGTGCAATCTCTTTATCGTGAAAGTGCAACTTACAAATATATATATATATTTTGTTACATAACTGCACTCAAAAACAAAACAATGTAAAACTGTAGAGCCTACAAGTGCACTCAGTCCTAGTTCTTGTTCAGCCAATTGCTAAGACAAACAAGTTTGTTTACATTTACAAGAGATACTTCTGACTGCTTCTTATTTACAATGTCACCTGAAAGTAAGAACAGGTGTTCACATGGCACTTTTGTAGCCAGTATTGCAAGATATTTACATACCAGATATGCGAAACATTTATATGACCCTTCATGTTTCGGCCACCATTCCAGAGGACATGCTTCCATGCTGATGATGCTTGTTAAAAAAATAATGTGTTAATTAAATCTCTGACTGAACTCCTTGGGGGAGAATTGTATGTATCCTGTTCTGTTTTACCCACATTCTGCCATATATTTCATGTTATAGCAGTCTCGTATGATAACCCAGCATATGTTGATCGTTTAAAGAACACTTTCACAGCAGATTTGACAAAACACAAAGAAGGTACCAATGTGAGATTTCTAAGGATAGATACAGCGCTCGAACCAAGGTTTAAGAATCTGAAGTACCTTCCAAAATCCAAGAGGAACGAGATGTGGAGAATGCTTTCAGATAAAAAAGCAACACTCCGATACAGAAACTATAGAACCCAAACCACAAAAGAAAATCAACCTTCTGCTGGTGGCATTTGATTCCGATGATGAAAATGAACATGCATTGGTCCGCTCTGCTTTAGATTGTTATTGAGCAGAACCCATCATCCGCATGGACGCATGTCTTCTGGAATAGTGGTTGAAACATGAAAGGACATATTAATCTTTAGTGCATCTGGCATGTAAATATCTTGCGATGCGGGCTACAACAGTGCCATGCAAACACCTGTTCTCACTTTCAGGTGACACTGTAAACAAGACATGGGCAGCATTATCTCCTGCAAATTGTAACCATACTTGTTTGTCTGAGTGATTGGCTGAAGTAGGACAGTGGACTTGTAGGTTCTAAAGTTTTACATTGTTTTATTTTTGAATGCAGTTTTTTTGTACATAATTCTACATTTGTAAGTTTAACTTTCATTATAAAGAGATTGCACAACAGTACTTATATTAGGTTAATTGAAATATACTATTTTGTTTTTTACAGTGCAAATTTTTGTAATAAAAAATAAATATAAAGTGAGCACTGCACACTTTGTAAACTGTGTTGTAATTGAAATTAATATATTAATCCAAACATCAAAAAATATTTAAATAAATGTGATCTATTATTGTTTAACAGTACCATTAATCATGATTAATTTTTTTAATTGCGCGATTAATCACAATTAATTTTTTTAATCGCTTGACAGCACTAAAAGGGAGTTTTTGATGCACTGAATTAGGCTAAATGGGAATTTGTCCAAGAGGACACTGGGGTTAACACATCTATATTTGTGGAAAGTGCTATGCTGTCTTTAATTATAACAAATGTTTAATACCACAATTTTACACCTAATAAGAAAATGGCATCTCTAGCACCATAGTGCACAGTAGCACCACACTCGAACGTTGCTTCGAGACTAACTCAGAGGAAATGAGCCAAATACAGAATCGCCAACTTTTCTTCTAAATAGTTCTTGGAAATCTCCCATCCAAGTACCAAACTAACTCAGCTTGGATCCCAATCCAGCAAATCAATGAAAGCACTTGTATGTGTAAGACTTGCTCATGTGAGAAAGGTTCCCCGGATTGAACCATCATTAAGCTTCTGAGATTTTGAGATCACAAGGTGTCATTTGACTACAGAATGTAAAAAACAAGATATACTAGTGATGGACAGCAATGAGCTGAGAGGAGCGTATATACTGTACATGTACTATTTTGCTTCCCTAGGATGGAGTGGAAGCATGAGGGATCTTAAATACTAATAAAGTAAAACGGAATCTGAAACTGCAAACTCTGAACATGAGGCAGAATCTCAGTTAAATCTGGTGTCAAAATCCTAGTTACTGTTTCCCAAGTATTGATACTGGAGTCAGCTCAGCATTGGTGTCCTGTCCCTCAGCAGGTAAATGCATAAACATTTCATTCATCTCTTTCCCAGCATGGTCTTAACAGCAATAACAAGCACAGGAAAAGGACTGCACTTGCTAAAATATTGTTCAAAGGTGCCCGAATGAGAGGCCCCAAGCCAGAGGCAGAAAGGAACAGCGTTCTTAGAAAAACTGGTTGCTGCTGGGACATCTGCTTGCCCAAAGCACACCCTGTAAATTAATTTCTAGTTTGTTTATCTTTGTTGCCTCAGAGTCCATGCTCTACATTTTTTTTAAATCAGTATTTTATCACCTTTTGCTGACTGAGTTATTCTCAAGGTAACATGAGAAGCTATTTTTCAAGTGAGATTTTTAAACTGCCTTGGGAAGGCCAGGCGTGAGACAAACTCATGTGGTCATACAAATTGCACCCATACATATACAATCCCAATGGGCAAACTTTAAAAGGGCTGGATGTGGGGTTCAATTCTGATACTGATCAGAACTAGAGAGACACCCAAGTTGCAAGGTTCTGGGTTGTGATCTGGATTCCAATGTTTCCACAGTTCAGCAGGGTTTGCTTCACACCCATCTCTAATGCAAACCTATTTGAATGAATTGAAGTCTGAAGAACTGGGCTGAGAATCCTATGAGAACCAGATCTGTCACGAGAGTCCTGATATTTCCTTTTTCCTACAAGGCAGGAAATCCTGAGGATTTTCTCTGCACAAGGTCAGAGCTTGGAGAGAGATACACATTTTAAATAATGGAAATGTGACATTAGGATAATTTTCTAGGACAATTCAAATTGTGAGGGATGGGGATACATGGAAGTTATATAATGCTAGCCCAGAAACTTTACTTCAAAACTGTTTTTGTATATGAAAACTGGAAACATCCCAAAATTTGTGGGGGGGGGGGGGGGAAGAGAGACTGACTCAAAAAAGAAATTTAAACTTTGTAATACTATTGCAGTGCTTCATGGGAGTTGTAGTTCAGAGGCCTCATGCCCCCATTTTCCTCTATATGTAAGGATTGTTATCTGGACTACATATCCTATGATGCAGCTCAGCAAGTACCGGGAGACGGTGCATCATGAGAATAGTAGTCCAGGCAGGAAGCCTGACTCATAGAGGACAATGAGAGTACAAGGCCCCTAAACTACAACTCCCATAAGACACTATGGTGACATTTCCAAATCAAAAATTTCTGGCCAAAATGGGTTCTTGGATGAATGTTGGGCATTTTTGGCTATAAAAAATTGATCTTCAATATTTCTTCCCCCACCATCCCCCACTCTAGTTTTATGAATTACATAGGTTCATTTTATTATATTACTATTGAATTACCAAATGATCTGTGTAGATATCTAGGTATGCACACACTAGAGCAGAATCACCCCTTGTCCTGGGTCCCAAAACAAACTTTGTTGAATCTCAAAGTTTTGGCTTTAGTGTGAATTTGAAACAAAGGTTTAGCTTTATTTTCTGAACAGAGCTTCCCTCGGGCACACCCAGGTGAGAAACAGAAACAACCTTGTTTTCACTTTGTTTCCATCAACACTACTGAGCGAGAGAAAGAACACAAGGAGCCCGATTCATAAAGCTATTTATGCACCAAACAATGTAGATATGCACCTAGTGGGATTCATAAATGTTCCTGAGTTCAGTACGTGAATCCCATTGACTTTCAGTTGGGTTTAGGTGCCTAACCTGCTTAGTTTCTCTTCTAAAGCCCCGCCTCTCTGCATCTTTAGGTACCTAAATACCTTTGTAAACCTAGCCCTGGTTGTTTAAACAATTAGACCAGAAGAATGTGTGTGTGTGTGTGTGTGTGCGCGCACGCACGCTCGCTCTTTCTCTAAGACCCTGAGTCAAAGCCCCTTGAAATCAGTGGAAAGACTTTCACTTGACAGCAGTGGGCTCTGGCTCAGCCCCTCAGTCAGTCAGACAGACACTCCTACATAGTATTGCTTTGTGTATGTTTTTCTGCCCACATGAACAATCAAAGAGGTCCCATTTAATGGCTACGGAAATTAATAATTATCCCTGCAGTTATCCAAATGCTTTCTGTATGGTAGGTCTCTCTTTGTTGACACACATGTGCCCCAGCAGGCAGCTAGCGATACAGATTAATATGTCCATTCCAGCCTTCAGGCCACAGGCTGTCCTAAAGATGCCTGCAGGGTAATCTGGCACAACAACAAATATTTCTTTTTCTGTTGCACATGTTAGCATCCAGCCCTCCCCCCCCACCCCCCCAATCTCAGTACAGCTGCTCCAGCAGACTCACTTGTGAAAGATGTTTGTGGAGAAGAGTATTTAGTTCCTCCTGCCACAGAAGCTAATCCCAAATGTCTTCCATACACTAGAATAGTCCAGGGTGTCCCAGGAATCAGAATCTGCACTACTTGGAGGTGTATGTTTGGCCCCAACAACACCTTTACCTGACAGATTGCGGTGAGCAATAGCTATCAAATAGATTGGAATTTCAATCTATCAAGTATGGGAGAGAGGACATTTCCCAGATAGAAAAATATCCTGGCTGTGGGACACAGACCTCATACTGTAAGCAGCCAGTGGAGATTCTCCACCAGCTTCCAGGGGAGGGGCTTGTGATTTTAGAGCTGTTGGATGTGAGTCCTTTTCCTGCTGTTGCTGTCAAGTCTGAAGAAGCCCCAGGGTGCAGCACAGTGACAGAAATGGAATTGATAAGTTATTGGAGCAATGTCAACTGACACCAGCCAGAGATCTGGCCCAATGTGTTAGAACACAAATACCTCCAAAAAGTGTCTCTGGCACAGACACTGTGTCCCTTTAAGTAATTTAATATGTTCAGCATGTTCCTGTTTATCAAGCAGTGGGTGTATGGGTTGTTCAGTTATTTGTATTTAATGCCTAGGAGCCCGCCATGGACCAGAACCTGATTGCGCTAATCACTGTCCAAAAACAGTTCAATTTCCTCTTTTGGAGTAGGAATTTGGCAACTGTCATCAGCCAGTGCATGGATGGATGTCGGGTTCATGAAAGATCTATGGGTTTTGTGGTTGTTTTTGTGTGCAGTGTTTAAAAAAGACAGTGGTCAGGCATTTACAGGGAATAGCTTTGAGAATCTCTGTAGCCTTCAACTCATTATAAAACATTCCTGCTTCTTTCTGCCCCCGTCCCTGTTTCAGGACATAGACAGCGCAAAGAGATGTTGGTGTGCAGGAAGTGATAGTGATGCCAAGTTTGTCTATTAAAACTATCTCCAGGCAACAATCAGCTTTGCCACGTGCCACGTGCATTTTGTTTTCACTGCTTTCATACAGTTTTGGCAGTTCAGCCTGCCACTACTGCCACCTCAAAGTTCAGGAAGGAGCTGTAAACAATAGATTGAGGGAAGAGGATTTCATTCCTTCTCATCTCCGCTGGGTGTTAACCCCCTGCAAAATGTATCAAACAAAACAGACAAAAAGGAGAGGAGGATGGCAAGGTAAAGACATGTCTCAGCCTTGAGATTATGCTCCTTCTTCAATCCATCTGCACTCTTACACAGTATGCTTCAGGGGAGCAGGTATAAGATTGAGAGTCAGGAGAAGTGAATTCAATCGGCAGTCCTGTTACTGATCTGGTGTGTGATTATGGGCAAACCACCCCACTTCTGTGTGCTTCTCTTTCCCTCACCACCCTCCTTCTGCCTTGCCAATCTAGTCTGTAAGCTCTTGGGGGCAGGCACAGTCTCCCACTATGTGTTTGTACAGCAGCTAGTGCAATGGGGTCCCATTCTTGGTTGGGGCTTTAGGCACTGCTATCATCTAAATAATGACTTCTTCTGAGTTTGGCTGTCGTTGGGACCAATATTGGGGGAAATCAAATAGAACTCAAAGGAAACTAGCAATAGATCTTCTCTAGTTTCCAGGGAAGAGCTGTTTTGACACAACTGCCCTAGAACTGTTCAGAGAAAGTTGTAGTAAACGCTGCTGGAAATATCTTATAGCCACTAGCATCAGAAGTCATGCTTCCTAACAATTAAGGAAAACAGTATGCACTGTGGGACTTTCTTTTCAGAGAGGAAAGCGAATTTACTTAAGAAAATGTGTAGTATCACAATGATCTGAGAGCGTCAAAACGTAGGGATCGTGTGTCCCATCATGATGACCTGAGAGTGTCAGAACCTTGGGGTGATATGTGCCCCATCATAATGATCTGAGAATAACTTTCTGTAGAGCGGCTTTCATCCCAAAGTAAATGCTTTTTAAAAGGATATTCTAGGTCAGATCCTCAGTGGTGTAAATTGATGTAGATCTAGTGACCTACATACACTGGCTGAGGATCCAGCCCGTGGTTGCCATTTGGTGGCCTACATGAAATGAGTTGGTGGGCTTGGAGCAGTTTACAATTACCACAGTCGGTGCTCACTGCCTCCCTTGCCTTTTTGTTGAGAGTGACAAATGTTGTGTGCTCCATGGAGAGTGAACTCCTCACCCTCACACATGGTCCCTCTAGGTCACAGAGGAGGTCATTGTCAGGGGGTTGTGGGTGACTGGGAGAAGCTTTTCTTGCTGTTGTCTGTGCTATACCTGCCTGGGGATAAAGAGAGAAGGAGTCTAACTTTCAATCTGCAGACCCCTGGCAAGGGAGCGACACCCTACCAACACCTCAATCTCTCACTGTGCCATTCTCAGCATGTTTCATTCTCTGGAGTGGCAGAAAAATCCATGGTCCACAGTTGGAAATCAGAAGACTTGTTCTGTAGGGCAATCAATGGGGTGCCCCTCAGCAGGACTACATCCACTCAACATGTTGTCGTAACAAATAAACAGGAGATAGGTGGGGCTTACAATGATTGTATGGACAATCAAAGGAAATTCCTCTTTCTTTGCATATGCTCTAGAGAGAGGGAGGGGTACATATGTGTGAGAGTAGGAGATGGGTGTGTGTGTCTGTGCGAAAGGCAGGGGGGTTGTGTGTGGGAGACACTTATGTGTTTTTGTGAAAGGGGAGGATGGGAGAAGATCGTGGGGAAGGGTAAGAGAGGGAGGGGGTAGATGCGCCATGCTGACTAATGGGATACCCCACCCCCATGTTGTGTCTTCTAGCTGAGAGCTTTTGGTTTACAATATTATTTATCAGTTAACAGTGCATGTGAATTTGACATCATCCTCTGAAGCAGAAAAATCATTTTGATCCAGGCGAGGGAGCGTGACAGAGTTCAGCCAGTACTGACTTTCCCTGCAAACAAATAAACATTGCATCTTTGGAAAGCTCTCTGCAGACAGCAGAGCTATAGACCTGCTGTTGTGCCTGACGGTTTGAGGAGTGTTAAAAGAAAATAAAAATATAAATCTGCCAACTGGTACCTCTCTCTTTAATGTAAAAGGTTTTATCAAATTCATTCACAGTTTCCTGTTTATCATGGAGAAAACAATGTTTCCGGCATCATCCTAGCATGACACTGGCCATTCTTTTCCATATTACTTTAACCATTTGTGGTTTTGTGCTTCTCTCCCTCTGATTTTCAAAGAAGATGAGTTGAATCAGAAATGAGCCCAAGGTGCACAGCTTGGACTCAGATCTGCAATTCCCCAAAGCTTTCAGGGTGTTGAAAACTGGGCTTTTGGACTGGATCCATCTCTAAATCAGGCTCTTTCTCACCATGCTTCAAGTATGGTATAAAAATGTTAGTAGACAGAATCCAATTAGAATGAAGAGAGAGAAACCTCAAGCCTGATGTGAGTTATTCATATCCTGTAGGGGGGAAATCAGTTCCCTGGTGACTTGTTACACTTTGTCCTAATAAAGTATTCCACTGCTATTTTTTTTCCATAGGGCTCCTCACCAGAATTTAGGTGGGAAACAGTGTCTTCCATTAATTTCAGTGGATGTTGTGGGTGTTGAACCCTTCTAGAAATTACACTCCAGTGATATGACACACCAGCTTAGAAGACCCTGAACGTGATTTGTGTGCCCAGCTGTTATGATCCTGGTTAGCAGAGGTTTTTTTCTTCATTTGATGGAGTCTGATTGGCCTGGAGCAGGATCAAATAAGAGAAAAAATGTTAAAACAACATGTTCAAATGTCTTGTACATTTTGCCTAAATGGTGATCTAATGGCAAAAGTGGCATCAGAGGTGTGTTGGACTTGGTTCAAACTCACAGAGCTGCCTCCAGCCAAAGATATTTTAAGTGGGCTAAAAAAATCTGAACATACATAACACACACTACACATCGCAAATGGGTGCACAAACAGACATCACACACACTCTCCTGATGAAGATTGTGTCCAAATATATATTTGAATATTTTAGCATTTGGAGCCATTTATTGCACAGTTCAGGAATGCTGACAAGGAGTGAGTTATGAACAACTCGTTCTCTATAAAATAATGTTAACTAGTTGACAAATTTTGGCATCTCAGCCTATAACATGCCATTCAATGCAGCTGCTTGCGGGTGGGTTTGACTCACTGTGGCCAGATCTACCACTGGAGTACAACAGCATCAGTAGTGTAGTTGAGGGTAAACGCAGATAAACTGAGAGTACCCACCTCTGTGGGGATTGTATAGGTTAGTTTATACACCTTTTTTTTTAACCACTAAACAGTTGATCAGGAGTAGGCAACCTATGGCACGCGTGCCAAAGGCAGCATACAAGCTGATTTTCAGTGACACTCACACTGCCCGGGTCCTGGCCACCGGTCCTGAGGGCTCCACCTACTGCCAGCCCCAGGTCCCGGCCACAGGTCCAGGGGGCTCTGCTGCCAGCCTGGGGTCCCAGTCACCGGCCCGTGGCTCTGCAGCCACCCCCACCTGTGGCCCACCGTCCCCAGCCTGGGGCAGTGAGGGGTGCAGACAGGGGCAAGAGGGGGCACAGCTCAGCACCCCCACCTTAAAAATTGTTTCAGCACCACTGTGCTGGGATATTTTTAAATCCTGATTTACTGCTTACATCACTATCACGCCATGTGGAACAGCGCACTGTGTTTGACGTTGAGATTAGAATGTACATGCAAGAACTGGAATCATAATTTTCTGATAGAGTTCAAGATTTCCAGCAATTTGGCCCAATGCTTTCTTATCTAATTAAACCTGAACAGTTCAACGAAAGCAACTTGGGTTTATCTGTATTTCTGTGGATGGGTGTTGAAGATTTCGAAATGCAGCTCATTCAGAGAAAAAGTTCAGAATTGTGGGCATCAAAGTTTGGAGATCTGTGCAGTGCACTTGAAGCTACCAAGAGAGATCATGGGGCCTCTATTCTGATCTACTGGATGTCCCTGCCAGTGAAATTTAACTGTTTGAAGAAAATTGTGTTTGCAATACTTTCAGCATTTGGATCCAACAGGTATTTTCACACATGAAATCTGTCCTCTGTCCCTCTCGGAGCCGGTTAACAACTGATCACTCAGAAGCCTGTGTGCAGCTTAAAATATCCAAATATGTGCCAGACATTGGAAAACTCAGCAAGGAAAAGCAAGGGCAAGGCTCACACTAAACTGATAAGATCTGCATTTTAAATGAAGCTTCTTAAACATTTTAAAAAACCTTAATTAGTTTCCATACAACAATAGTTTATTTATATATTATAGACTTATAGACAGAGACCTTCTAAAAACATTAAAATGTATTATTGGCATGCAAAACCTTAAATTAGAGTGAATAAATGAAGACTTGGCACACCACTTCTGAAAGGTTGCTGACCCCTGCTGTTGATCATTACTTTCCACTTCTGTTACTCTGGGTCACATTCACCCTGCTGTAAGAAATCACAACTTCTCTAAACTCTGTAGAATTACACCTCTGCTCATGGAAGAGCTGAGTTTGTCCCATTTTATGAATTGGAGCTGCATCATTCCTTTTACACTAATTTTTCTCCATCTCTTGTGGAGTAAATCAATACAACGACTATGTTGCTTTAGGACCTTTGTAACAGGAGTAATTGCAGGGTTATAAAGGAGGAGTTCTGGGCAGGTCATGGAAAGAAATCTAATTTCTCATCCCTTCCTCTTAACATAAAAAAGAAACATGAGCATCCACAAATATCTTACATGTGGAATTGCTGGGCTCAGCTCTCATTTATGAGCATAAAACTGGTACAAGTAACTCCATTGACCCAGTGGAATTATTCCCGACTAAAGTGAGAGGAGAATCAGGATCTGAATAATTTTCTGTTATACCAGTTCACACTAATAACTCCTTCTGTTCCCTCAGTTATCCAGAGCAACTCCATTTAAATCAATAGTTACACTTGATTTACACTGGTTTCACCAAAAGCGGAACCTGGCCCCAAGTAACTCACATGACTTTAGCCTGGATCCTGTAGCATTTACTATTACATGTGATTTTATTTTATTAAAAAATATCTGCTGTAATAGGAAAATGTGTAATCTCAAATAAGAATCCCAGTATACCAGTTAAACCAGATTTATGGATGCACTACATCACCAAAGCAGCTGAATCTGCCCCTGTGTCTGAATCAAACATGATTCACATTAAAAGCAGAGGCCCATGTGAAACAGACATTCTGGTAAGGGTTGTTTGTATACATATTGGCCCAAATTCTGACCTTGGTTACTCTATTACCGTCCCATTGATTTCAAAGGAGTTGTATAGAAGTAAATGAGGCTAGGATTTGACTCCCTGACTACAGACATGTAAACAAAACACAGTTTGTTCCCCTATATTATTTCCCCTAGCCAAATTCAATCAGGCCAGCTGGGAAGGTTTTTGGGTCCAAGAGCAGCCTCAGCAGAGGGCTATGAGAAACCTGGGCACATGACTGGAGCTGGAACTTTGAATAATAGTGAAGGATTTCTCACACTTTTCAGGGCAGTCCCAGCAAGACTTTAATCTTGGGATGTTTGTGATTCGAGTAGGTGTCCCCCAGCAGAGGAATTATGGAGCTGAAGCTCTTAGATTCAGGAGGGAGACTGCTAAAGCTTCCAGGAGGCATCCTGCTTCTCTTGTCCTAGAAGAGGAAGTGACTAGCCAGTCTGATTAGTTATATTAGGGCTTGTGTGCACTTGAGTTCTTCATCTGTGTCAGTGCAGAGACTTACTGCAGCTCTGACCTTGGTAACGTGACGGACAGCGCAGGCCTGCACCCGCGCACACATCCTCTCCTGCCCGCCCCGCCCTTAGCGCAACAATGAGCCTTTCTTGGTTTGGGAAATAACTGTTTTTGTGCCAGCCAGTCTAGCTTGCAGATTTTCTTTCCCCGGTGGCAGTGGCTAATTCTGCCTGCTGTTCCTGAAGCACTTACCAGGCTGGTCTTGCTAAATGATAGTCAGTCAGCCGTTCACACAGGCAGGCAGCCAGATTGGATTAGAGTGGGCTGGAAGATAGGGTAGACACTGACATGACAGATGAGTAAGACAGAGGAAGAGAGAACATCCCAACCAAGGTGACAAGATCCAAAAGGCGAGAAAGCGTGAGTGTTATCTAACAAAATAAATGATACAAGAAAATCACAGCTCCCCTAGAATGCAGGTATGCTGGGAATGCAAACTTCCTGCTTCCCAGCACAAAAGGTGTCACAAATCAGGTATTAACCACTCTTGTTTCATTAGAAACATGTCAAAGCCCTCACTGCAGAGTCATGGAAGAAAGAAGAAAAGGAGTACTTGTGGCACCTTAGAGACTAACAAATTTATTAGAGCATAAGCTTTCGTGAGCTATAGCTCACTTCATCGGAAAGCTTATGCTCTAATAAATTTGTTAGTCTCTAAGGTGCCACAAGTACTCCTTTTCTTTTTGCGAATACAGACTAACACGGCTGCTACTCTGAAACCTGTCATGGAAGAAAGAAACTCTCCTGTGTCACACAGGATCTAGGAAGTCATCACTGCCATCAATTGAGCTGCCTGCCCTGTCTGTGTCAGTTGCTCTCGCATGCTAATGTCCTTTTAGGCAAGGTCATTCTGATGCTGTTCTGCAGGCCTGATATAGCATGAGAAAGGGAAGGGAAGTGTTGTGCTATTTTCAGCTTGTTTTACAACTAGATAAACATTTTCACATACAATTGCACTTTTGGGAGGAAGATGAGGTGGAGCCGGGGTCACAGGCCATCAGTACAACTTGAGACACCAGTTCTACTTTGTGTCCTGGCTTCTGCTGCTCTCCCATTCTGCTGCCATTTCATGCTTCTGTCTAAGCCACACTCCCTTTCCTTGGCCCACCCTTTGTGGCTCTTATCCTACGTTCCCAGTATTGCATCCTCCAGAAGCCCACAATAAATTCCTGAAGCTAGACATTTGTGCCCCAAATGGTGACTGCTCTTGAGTTCTGCCCACAGCCAGGTCAAAGACAAGTAGACCACGAAATGAAATGGTTATTTTCTCCTTTAAGACATCTCAGACAGAAATGGCCTTTCCTGCTGATATTGTTGTTTAGTATTTATATTAGAGAGGCATCCACAGATCCCATTCAGGATGGGGGCCCTATTATGCCCTGTTGACAGGTTGAGGGGTATACTGTCCCCTCAAGGATACCTGTGGAAGTTGTGGTCATAGAAGATGTGGTCCTAACCCTAAACCCCTGCTTTCAAACACCTCCAAACTTTGGGAAGTTGAAATCCAAACTCAGATGTTTATTTCACAGCCAATCCCACTCTCTGTAATGGCTGAACAAAATCCAAATACACCCAAACTTTGAGGTTCAAAATCCAGTAGAGAGGGGACCCATCTCTAACTGAACATAAATGGGGGCAGATGTAGGAAAGGGTGAACCTAGAAAGATTCAGTGCTCAGCAGAATCCAGCCTTGTGGATGATTAATGGAAACCTATTGAGCCTGCAAAGTCAACCAGAAATATTGAGAGGCTATCATGGCATTAGTTCTGGCCTATGCTGGCCAGAATCTGCAATTGCATGAAAATGACCAGCCAGGGGTTGGGGGATGTTCAGAGTCTCAGGAAAGTTTGATCCTAGAAATAGACAAAGGTTTGAAGGGAGAAAGGAATTCATGATTTTTTTTGACCCTTCATTCCTCCTAGCCACCTGCTCTTCAGAGCTGGCTGCTTTGAGTCAGTCCCAGCGGGACCTGCCAAGAAAGCCGGTCAATCCCAGAGGGAGCCTTCTAAGCCACACCTGCTTCACATTTCTGGTGCACAATACATGAGGTAACTCATTTTCATGAACCTTGATCAGTCCCTCCCAGGGTGCCGAAAGGATGCAGTTGTCACTTTTTCTTTCTCTTTATAAATGCTAAATTATGTATAGGAGGCAGCAGTGGGGAACTGCTAATGGGAATAGCCCTGGGCATATGGGCTGCATCCTGGTGTAGTAAAAGTACTCTCAAAAGCACCTACTTTCCTATCAATGGCCAGTCATTGAGACCCATCTGGAACCAATAAGGGCATGTGGGGGAGCCCTCAGGAGGCAGCAGCTGATAAGATGTTCAAACACTCAAATAAAAATTGACATGACGTTTTAGCTGGTGGCATGAGTTGGGGGTGCTCTAGAGGGGCACCTCATTAGCAGCTGGGGCTTGAGACAATCCAGCTGCCTTTGAAATGCCTCTAATGACACTGGAAATCCTGGACGCCCCATCATCTCAGGCATTGGCACCCTGACAGCAGGATTGTCTGGCTATGTAGACTCCCTCCTCAGGCCCTTCGTTACCAGCACTCCCAGCTATCTTCGAGACACCACTGACTTCCTGAGGAAACCACAGTCCATTGGTGATCTTCTTAAAAACACCATCCTAGCCACTATGGATGTAGAAGCCCTCTACACCAACATTCCACACAAAGATGGACTACAAGCCGTCAGGAACAGTATCCCCGATACTGTCACGGCTAACCTGGTGGCTGAACTTTGTGACTTTGTCCTCACCCATAACTATTTCACATTTGGTGACAATGTATACCTTCAAACCAGCGGCACTGCGATGGGTACCCGCATGGCCCCACAGTATGCCAACATTTTTATGGCTGACTTAGAACAACGCTTCCTCAGCTCTCATCCCCTAATGCCCCTACTCTACTTGCGCTACATTGATGACATCTTCATCATCTGGACCCATGGAAAAGAAGCTCTTGAGGAATTCCACCATGATTTCAACAATTTCCATCCTACCATCAACCTCAGCCTGGACCAGTCCACACAAGAGATCCACTTCCTGGACACTACGGTGCTAATAAGCGATGGTCACATAAACACCACCCTATATCGGAAACCTACTGACCGCTATTCCTACCTACATGCCTCTAGCTTTCATCCAGATCATACCACTCGATCCATTGTCTACAGCCAAGCGCTACGATATAACCGCATTTGCTCCAACCCCTCAGACAGAGACAAACACCTACAAGATCTCTATCATGCATTCCTACAACTACATTACCCACCTGCTGAAGTGAAGAAACAGATTGACAGAGACAGAAGAGTACCCAGAAGTCACCTACTACAGGACAGGCCCAACAAAGAAAACAACAGAACGCCACTAGCCATCACCTTCAGCCCCCAACTAAAACCTCTCCAACGCATCATCAAGGATCTACAACCTATCCTGAAGGACGACCCATCACTCTCACAGATCTTGGGAGACAGACCAGTCCTTGCTTACAGACAGCCCCCCAATCTGAAGCAAATACTCACCAGCAACCACACACCACACAACAGAACCACTAACCCAGGAACCTATCCTTGCAACAAAGCCCATTGCCAACTCTGTCCACATATCTATTCAGGGGATACCATCATAGGGCCTAATCACATCAGCCACACTATCAGAGGCTCCTTCACCTGCGCATCTACCAATGTGATATATGCCATCATGTGCCAGCAATGCCCCTCTGCCATGTACATTGGCCAAACTGGACAGTCTCTACGTAAAAGAATGAATGGACACAAATCAGACGTCAAGAATTATAACATTCAAAAACCAGTTGGAGAACACTTCAATCTCTCTGGTCACTCGATCACAGACCTAAGAGTGGCTATCCTTCAACAAAAAAGCTTCAAAAACAGACTCCAACGAGAGACCGCTGAATTGAAATTAATTTGCAAAGTGGATACAATTAACTTAGGCTTGAATAGAGACTGGGAATGGATGAGTCATTACACAAAGTAAAACTATTTCCCCATGGTATTTCTCCCTCCCACCCCACCCCCCACTGTTCCTCTGATATTCTTGTTAACTGCTGGAATTAGCCTACCTTGCTTGTCACCATGAAAGGTTTTCCTCCTTTTCCCCCTCTGCTGCTGGTGATGGCTTATCTTAAGTGATCACTCTCCTTACAGTGTGTATGATAAACCCATTGTTTCATGTTCTCTGTGTGTGTGTATATAAATCTCTCCTCTGTTTTTTCCACCAAATGCATCCGATGAAGTGAGCTGTAGCTCACGAAAGCTTATGCTCTAATAAATTTGTTAGTCTCTAAGGTTCCACAAGTACTCCTTTTCTACTGGTGGGACAGACACCATTTGCATCCTTTGTTTCTGCCTGTGCCAGCCCTCGCAATCGTGCCAGTGTGCAAGGAAGTGGAGCCATGGATCCAACCCCCACCTGCTTCAGAAAGGCTAGAACAGCAGGTGGCACTATGATTCCTTCCCAGTTGGGCTGTGAGTGCAGAAGGACCAGAATGGTTCCATGCACCCTCTCCCTTCACATTGTGCATCTTTGCAGGGCCAGACAGTATCCACCTATTGTTTGTAAAACCTATCTTCACCTTATCCGTGGGATGACAGCAATGTGGATAGCAAGTGCCCTGGCATTATACATTGTCTGAAGACAAAAGTCTGGGAGTAAGCACACCTTGGGTTCACTCATGCTTAGAAAAGTATGTGATTGCTCTGGGAAAACATAGCAGTCACACACCTGATTTCCCTCTAATCATTTTGTTTATTAATTTATACTAACATGTTATACACACACAACCTTGGAGCAATTAACATATGGCAGATAATGGTATAATATATTGTCAGGATATATGTATGGTGGGAATATAGTCTTCCTCCATCCCATTTACCTCTCAGATTTAGGACCTGATTCCCCATTTCTTTGCATCCTCATTTGCACCTGTGCCAAGTGGGTTGTAAAATGCAAGTATTTTGATCTGATGGCATTTTTACACTCACTTGTCACAGATGTAAATGATGACACAAGCTGTAAGGAACTGGGGAATCAGTCATTTAAGCTTTGGAACCTGGTCCAAATCCTTCTCATTTAATACTAATAACTAGCTCTTGTATAACATTTTTCATCAGTAGATCTCAAACTTCACAAAGAAGATAAGCATCCTTATCCCCATTTTACAGATGGGGAAATGTGGTGTTTAGATGTTGCTTGTAATTATTAGAATTGGGAGCACTGACTGTAGGGAGTCTGAAAGGACAGGAAACAGGAAGGGAGGGGAGGAGTTGAGAGGCTGGGAGAAAGCTACAGAGGGTGCAGCAGCAGCTTGGTAAAGAGGTTTCCACTTTGAAAATAAAGTCCTGTTGAAGCTTGTTAGTACCTTGCCTATTTGATACAACATTGTGGTGACGAGGATGGATCTTCTGCCTCTGAACCCACCTGTACCCTTTCTGCAAAGCCCAGGTGAGCCTCCAATTTCTTTTACTACCTGGATCCATATGTTTGAGACTTATCTGCTTGCAACCAGTGCTACAGAGATTTCTGAAGTAAGAAAGCATGCTCTGCTAATTCACTGCATTGGAGCAGAAGGGCAGCATATGTTTTACACTTTTCCCCTTGCAGATGATAAATATGAGACTGCACTCACTGAGAATTTTTTTGTGCCAAAAGTGAATGTAGTAGCTAATCGCTACAGATTTCACCAGCGTGAGCAGAAACCAGGGGAAACTATAATGGAGTATATTGCTTCCCTGAGGAGTCTCATTGTAATTTGTGACTTTGGGAATATGGCAGATGAGATGATTAGAGACCAGTTCATTGAGAAAACAACCATGCTTCATGTAAGAGAACGCTTACTTCTAGAACCACAGCTTACACTAGAAAAAGCAATAACCATTGCTACTCGGATTGAGTCAGCTACAGCTGAAGCCAAAATAATGAGCATGGATACAGGAGGCATAGTCCAGGCTGTGACTCCTTTGCAGAAAAGTTCACTACCACTGTAGACACACAATTGCAAGAGGAAAATTAATGAAAAACCACCGAATCAGCAGATTCAAAATACAGTAAAAGCATGCTTTCGCTGTGGATCCCCACAACACCTTGCAAGCTACACAGGATGTCCAGCAAAAGTAGCTCAGTGCAATCATTGCAAAAAGATTGGACATTTTGCTAAAGTATGTCACAATAGCCAGTTCAATCAACAGGTGCTTGCAGTTACAATACCAGATGTTACTGTGCTGAGCATGGACAAAATCACTACTGCACATATTCCAGAACCGATAAAGTGCACTGTAAACATTTCTGCCATACCCTCAAGCAAACCACACTCTATTCAGCTAATGGTGGACACAGGCTCAGCAGTATCTATACTACCTGATTCCATCTATCTGCATTACTTTAAAGATGTGCCTCTTACTGAACCCAAACTTCACTTGGTGTACTATTTGAAAAACCATATTCCAGTACATGGCTGCCTGCCAGTAACAGTTACTTTTGGTGTTTGCTGTGTAACTGCAGAGTTCTACATTGTCCACAAAGACACTCCTATCCTTGGCAGAGATTTTTTGGCTGCTTTAAATCTCAGGGTAGTTAATGGACGAATTTATCTTCCTCAGCAAAACACTCTTGTGGTACACACACCAGTTTCAGCTGGGACCCAACACCAGGTTGAGGAGAAACTTGGCTGTGCTTATGGGTTTCTGCATAAAGTTAAAATGTGGAATAATGTGATGCCTGTATGACAGAAGTTACGGCGCTTACCATTTTCAGTCAGGGAAGCTGTTTCAGAGGAACTTAGAAAACTTGTTCAAAAGGACATTATTGAAGAGATCGACTCCTCGGAATGAGTTTCACCTATAGTAGTGACGCAGAAGATGGGTGGAGGCTTTCGCCTTTGTGTGGACTTAAGGGAGCCAAATAAAGCTCTTGTGATTGACAGCCATCCTCTTCCTCACATAGAAGAAGTATTTGCAGAACTCCATGGAGCAAAGATGTTTTCTACTCTTGATTTGCAGAGCGCATACTACCAAGTTATGTTGCATGAAGATAGCAGAGACCTCACAGTATTTATTACACATGAGGGACTATTTCATTTTAAACGTGTTCCATACGGTCTCGCATCTGCCCCAACTACCTTTCAAAAAATGATGTCACTGATTCTGAAGAATCAACATGGAGTTCAGTGCAGTCTGGATGATATTATCGTGTTTGGAAATACTTCTGAGGAGCATGACAATAACCTGCAGTCTGTACTAAACTGCATCAGCACAGCAGGCCTCCAGCTCAACAGGTCCAAATGCAAATTTAGACAAACTGAACTCTCTTTTCTGGGGCATACAATGTCACAGGCTGGACTAAAACCTGATCCAGATCATAACCTGGCAATTTCAAATGCTCCTCCTCCAACAGATTTGCAAACCTTACATTCCTTCTTGGGTCTTACCTCCTGGTATGCAAAATTCATTCCCAATTATGCTTCTGACATTGAACCATTATGGGAATTACTACAGAGAAGTTCAACCTTAGCGTGGACAACGGATGCAAAAGCTAGTTTCGAAACAGTGAAAAATTTGATTGTACATAGTCCATTGCATCCGATGAAGTGAGCTGTAGCTCACGAAAGCTTATGCTCAAATAAATTTGTTAGTCTCTAAGGTGCCACAAATACTCCTTTTCTTTTTGCGAATACAGACTAACACGACTGCTACTCTGAAACAGAGAGGACTGTTGCATTTGCTTCAAGGACACTAAGTAATGCTGAGAGAAAATATTCTACAGTCAAAAAAGAAGCTCTTGCTTGTGTCTGGGTTACTGAAAAATGGAGAACTTACCTGTGGGGCCACACGTTCAAGTTGCGCACAGACCACAGCCCTTTGACAACATTGCTCACCATGAAAGGACTGGGAAGAGCAGGATACCATATTGCTTGATGGTCTGCAAGACTACTCTTTTTCAACTATGAACTGGAATATAAGCCTGGAAACCAAAATGTGGTCGCTGATTGCCTTTCTCGCCTGCCTTTGCCTTCACCAGATGGTCCACCGGAGGATGAGGATGTAGTGGTTGCGCTTATTACAAGCACTCTCACTGCAGTTACAAGAGAACAATTTCAAGCTGCTTGTTCAGTGTGTCCAATTCAATAAAAACTACGGGAATTGTCCGAACCAAACAACGACTACAGGATCTGTATTGGTGGCCAGGATGGACTCTCAAACCAAAGCACTCATAAAATCCTGTGTCACTTGCCAAATGCATGATAAGACAGCAGTGACATGTACCCCTCCATTACAGCCTGTTCCTCTTCCTGAATCTGCATGGGAAAAAGTGGTGATTGACATTATAGGACCTTTTGATACTGCTCCAATTGACTGCCTTTATGCCATCACTTTAATAGACTATTTCAGCAAATGGCCTGAGGTAGCCTTTACATTGCAAATCTCTTCTGCTACAGTAATTAAGTTCCTCTCTTCAGTTTTTAGCAGGAAGGTAACCCCAAATAACTGGTTTCAGATAATGGTATTCAATTTACTTCCCTAGAGTTTGAAACTTTTCTAGCACAGAGGAACATTTTACACAGAAGGTCATCCCTATAGTACCCTCATGCCAATAGGAAATCGAACAGTTTAACAGAAGCTTGAAAGAGCGTTTGCAAACGGCTAAACTAGAAGGGCGATTGTGGATACCCTTCACTACTGATTTCTTGCAAGCATACTGGGCTACACGACATGCCACAATGCAAAGATCACCCGCAGAGTTACTGCATAGGAAACAGATGAATACTAAACTGAACATTGCTGGATTGTTAAAGGCACGACCTGATGCCCCAAACGAGGATGATGTGAGAAAAACAGTTGAACAAAACCAAGCAAAGTCTAAGGCTTTCACAGACAAGCGGCTGGGTGCTAAGGAACCAAAATTTGCATGTGGTTCCTTCATTAGAAGATGAAAACCTGGAATTTTATGCAAAGGGGACCATAAATTCACAGCTCCTCTTAAAATCATAGAGAAGAAGGGACCTTACACCTATCGACTTTCTGATGGGCGAGTATGGAATGCTTCTTATCTTGCACCTGCCTATGCACCAAGAGGAGATTATGCCAACACCCAGTCTGCACTGGATGACTTCACCGTAGTACCAACACAAGACATTGCACTGGAACTGGGGCTTGAGAGACGACCTGTCAGACCCAGACGACCACCTGTCAGGACTAGAGACTATGTTATGTAGTATCTACAGTGTTTTCAGTGTAATATTTCTGCCAACAGTATAGGGTCTTGTTTCATATTTTTTCCTGTGGTTAGAAAAATAATGTTTATTTTAATTGGGGGAGTTTCTTAAGAGAGGCGGGAATGTGGTGTTTAGATGTTGCTTGTAATTATTAGAATTGGGAGCACTGGCTGTTGGGAGTCTGAAAGGACTGGAAACAGGAAGGAGGGGGAGGAGTTGAGAGACTGGGAGAAAGCTACAGAGGGTGCAGCAGCAGCTTGGTAAAGAGGTTTCCACTTTGAAAATAAAGTCCTGCTGAAGCTTGTTAGTACCTTGCCTGGTTGATACAACAGGAAGCCATTCACAAGATTAGTGTCTGGAATGCAATGAACAGGGGCTGGCACATGAGTAATCCCTTTGATTTCAGTGGGACAGGGACTACAGACATGCTTAAAGTTAAGCACATGTTTAAGTGCTTTGCTGAACTGGGGCCTAACCCAACATTGAAGCTGCAGTTAATCAGAAAAAGGCTGGAAATGCAAAAGTCAAGTTCCCAAAAGCCACACAAATTTAGCCACATAGTGCCCAGGTAGTGTTTTTTAATCCTGTTTGCCTGGTTAAGAGTGTAGCTTACTATATTAGGGCTCGTCTATATGGGGATGTTAGTGCACAGTAAGCTATGGTCTGAATTTAAAGCATGCTAGCTCCTCCACACACTTAGATTAGTACATTGCCAAAGTGCATTAAGCTACTGTTCACAGAGGCATTTTTAGTGCAGAATAAGAGTGTTCATTTGTGGAGCTAGTGCGCACCAACTACTGAGGCATTTTCTGCCATGTAGACAAGCCCTTACATCGAACCACATATGCATCTCAGACATAGTAAAGTGGCTGTTTTTGTTTTTCATTCTGATTTTTTGTTGTTGTTGTTATTTTACATGTACAATTTGAATGCTGTAATCTTTGTGGATGGGTTGTTTGTATGGGAAGGGGGGAATAGGGGTTGCATTTAATACTGAAAATATACATTCCCCGCCCCCAGTGATGGCCAGAAACTATATGTGTAACCCTCTATGATGTTCTTTGGTATGATGACCAGAGAAGCAGTGAAGGAGGCTATTGCTATTTGTGCTTTAATTCTTTTTGTGTTTACCAGCCTGTCTGCAACACGTGCTGTGTGTGTTTAGCATCCTTCCCATTGGCCTCTGCAAGATGGGTTGTACAATACACTCACCTGTCAATCACAATATTCCAGCCCTCCCAGCTTTATATTATTCCCATACTGTACAGCAGAACGGCAGCCATATCCCCACTATCTTACATTTGTTAGTTGGATCTGCCAGGATATGTATACATTTCAAATTGTTTGATTTGTGCTGCACTTTCTTCCTGGCCCCATCATAGAGTGAAGCCTTCTGAATGTCAACCCAAGAACATGATTGCACATGTATGCTCTCAGACACACATATGCACATACCCCCATACACATGGCAAAATGCATGCATACCTACATACCTTATGAGCTCACAGCAAACCTCTTCTATGGCATCATGCTCATCTCTGTGACAATGTGGTTTGAGGTCACACATCATGACTAAGAAAAATCAGTTATTGAATACTGCATGGAAAATATGTAACTAGAATGTTAGTTCAGAGATTACAGACTCTGGCAAGAAAAACTGGCACAACACAGGCTCTTTGGAGTGAGGAAGGAAAGCACAGGGAACGTTTACCATATGGAAAGATACTACCTTGTGATGACTTTAGTGACCTTAAAAGATGTTAGACTCAGAGAAATCCCTATAGTCTTTGGCCTGAGTGCAGCTCTGCCTCAGAGAACAGCCAGGCAAACAGGATGCTAGTGTGTTCTGCTGGAAGAAACACGATATAAATCAAGTAGATTATACAATGCATATAGGATGTATTATTTCTGTAGCAGAAACCAACTGGACATTTAGCTAGAGAATCAGATTCAGCCACAATCACCAAGTCACTATATTCTATAAGCAGCATTGACCACGAAGGATGCAGTGCTGTGAACCTCCAGGTGTCAAAGATCAGATCCAGTGTACTGGATGAATTTAAGGCACTGGAAGATAGAGAAGTCTAACCCAGCTCAGGTCAATAGTCTGTCTAATCCAGTTTCCTGCCTCTAGGAGTAGTCTATTACTTCGGGATTCAGGAACAGGAAAAATCCCACATAGTGGAGCTAGCTAGTTGTGAAAGTGAAGCTAGCTAGTGGTGAAATACCATAAATGGAGGGAAACATTGCTGTCTGACCGCTATGTACGCTCAGCTCACTCCTGACTGAAACTTCTGGGCAGTAACAGCACAATACAAACAGTAAATAATAATAATATTTGTCTCCTATCTTAGCCTGCAAAATGGCAAATGCAATTATTAATCTTAAAGCCTTCCCCTACAGTATTTGACTCCTTGGCACAGCAGGGACCTTAGTGAAACTGGTCAAATTATCATTTGCATTGGTAAAATTGATTGAAATACATTCTTCATGCAGGCAAATAATGACTACACAACTTAATACATATACCTGCCAAGCAACCCTCCTTTGTTCAGCATTAATCAGTCTGCCATTGAGTCACTCATATCAATTAGAGGGCATGTCTATGCTGCAAACACAACTGGGTCAAGAAGACCTGGTTACAACAGTGTTGTCTCCATATCCCATTACAAAATCATTCTAACCTATAGAGTAAATGGGATCTCAATTGTGTTCCGTAATCAAGGTAAATGTCCATGGTTTTACCCTGGCTACAGAACATGGTTAGGTCCAATCTAGGTGACAACTCGCAACAGTGCTGTATCCAGTAGAGTGGAGAACTGTTTTGTAAGTAGGTCCTTTCGCTGACTGTATTTGTAGTATAGCGAAGCCCAGAGGGTGGAAGCACATTAATATCAGCTGCCTTCAATCTGACACTACGCTGTGTGTGTCTTTGGAACAGGCATTGTCGGACAATTTGTTTTAATGTCCTAATGAGAGAGAAAGCTAAACAATTTCCAAGTCATTTTTGTAGGACTCTGTAGAAACTTGTGTGGAGAGAGACAATTTGAATGAGTTGGTTTTGAGCTTTCACGAACAGGCAGTTTTAACTGACATTATTTAATGCCCTTTGAAAGAAACCAAGGGCCTGGAGACCATAGATGCTGTCAGGTTTCCAAGACTGAAATTCCTCCATGTAATATCCAGGCTTGAAGCCAATATGGCTGGTTTGCAGCACTCATATCTTTAAAAAATGTTTTTTAAGTGTTCATATTTCGGGTGAACACAGCATGAAAAAACATTGTGGAGTGATTCAGAAAGACAGGCAGATGATAGACTGCAACAACAAAGTCACGAGCAAAGACAATCCATGCAGAAATAACCTTCTTAAATTCCATGGCACCAGTTCTACTCTGAAGCAACAGTGCCCCAGCCTTTATACTCTAGCCCTTCACATGATTCATCTGTTTCCTTTCTTCATATTTGATTCTAAACACAGCTGCTTTGACACTATAAAACAAACTTATCTGAGAAAATGCTGTTCTATTTCTGAACCCTCTATGATGAGTATCATCAACCTGGACATGTAAAACCATAATTTGTGAGTTTTTCTACGAGGCGTTGTGTATCTTTGGGTGGATGTTTATGAGAACAAGCAGTCCAGGGAGCTGATACTCTTTCATTAGTCTGCAAGACAATGGTAAACCTGGTACCCCACCCCTCATAAATTAATGTCAGGTAACATAGTAAAGAACTGAACTCCACAGGACTATTGGGGTGTAATAAATACACTGTACCTACATCTTTGGGGCCCAGATACTCAAAGATATTTATGTGCTTAACTCCCATTGATTTCATACCTTTGAGGATCTGGGGCTTGATAATTAATGTAAAGGTTGTTGTCAAACTCTGACAGCTTAAACATAAGAACATAAGAAATGTCCATCTAGTCCACTATCCTGTCTGCCGACAGTGGGCAGTGCCAGGTGCCCCAGAGGGAATGAACAAAACAGGTAATCATCAAGTGATCCATCCCCTGTCGCTCATTACCAGCTTCTGGCAAACAGAGGCTAGGGACACCATTCCTGCCCATCCTGGCTAATAGCCATTGATGGACCTATCCTCCAGGAATTTATCTAGTTCTTTTTTGAATCCTGTTTGTGGACTTGGCCTTCACAACATCGTTCCACAGGAGTTCCACAGGTTGACTGTGCATTGTGTGAAGAAATACTTCCCTTTATTTGTTTTAAACCTGCTGCCTATTAATAATATTAATCCTCTAATCATTTTTGCTGCCCTTTTCTGAACCTTTTCCAATTCCAATATATCTTTTTTGAGATGGGGCAACCACACCTGCACACAGTATTCAAGATGTGGGCATACCATGGATTTATACAGAGGCAACATGATATTTTCTGTCCTATTATCTATCCCTTTCTTAATTATTCCCAGCATTCTGTTCGCTTTTTTGCTTGCCACTGCACATTGAGTGGGTGTTTTCAGAGAACTATCCACAATGACTCTAAGATCTATTTCTTGAATGGTAACAGCTAATTTAGACCCCATCATTTTATATGTATAATTGGGATTATGCTTTCCAATGTGCATTACTTTGCATTTATCAACATTAAATTTCATCTGCCATTTTGTTGCCCAGTCACCCAGTTTGAGAGATTCTTTTGTAGTTCTCTGCACTCTGCCTGAGTCCTAACTATCTGTAGTAATTTGGTGTCATCTGCAAATTTTGCCACCTCACTGTTTACCCCTTTTTCCAGATCATTTATGAATATGTAGAACAGGACTGGTCCCAGAACAGACGCCTGGGGGACACTGCTATTTACCTCTCTCCATTCTGAAAACTGACCATTTATACCTACCCTTTGTTTCCTATCTTTTAACCAGTTTCCAATCTATGAGACTACCTTCCCTCTTATCCTGTGGCAGCTTACTTTGTATAAGAGCCTTTGGTGAGGGACCTTGTCAAAGGCTTTCTGAAAATCTAAGTACACTATATCCATTGGATCCCCTTGGTCCACATGCTTGTTTGACCCCCTCAAATAATTCTAGTAGATTGGTGAGGCGTGATTTCCCTTTACTAAAACCATGTTGACTCTTCCTAACAAATTATGTTCATCTATATGTCTGACAATATTGTTCTTTATTATAGTTTCAACCACTTTGTCTGGTACTGAAGTCAGGCTTATAGGCCTGTAATTGCCGGGATCACCTCTGGAGCCTTTTTTAAAAATTGGCATCATATTAGCTATCCTCCAGTCATCTGGTACAGAAGCTGATTTAAATGATAGCTAACAGACTACAGTTAGTAGTTCTGCAATTTCACATTTGAGTTCCTTCAGAACTCTTGGGTGAATACCATCTGGTCCTGGTGACTTATTGCTGTTTAATTTATCAATTTGTTCTAAAACCTCCTCTAATGATATCGCAATCTGGGACAGTTCCTCAGAACTGTCACCTAAAAAGAATGGCTCAGGTTTGGGAATCTCCCTCACATCCTCAGCCATGAAGACCGATGCAAAGAATTCATTTAGTTTCTCCGCAATGTCCTTGAGTGCTCCTTTAGCACCTCGATCGTCCAGTTGCCCCACTGATTGTTTATCAGTCTTCCTGCTTCTGATGTACTTAAAAAATTCTTTTTTGGCCTTCCTAATTGTATTTTTACACTTCATTTGTCAGTGTTTATGCTCCTTTCTATTTTCCTCACTAGGATTTAACCCCCACTTTTTAAAGGATGCCTTTTTGCCTCTCAGTGCTTTTTTACTTTGTTGTTTAGCCACGGTGGCTCTATTTTGTTCTCTTACTATGTTTTTTCATTTGGGGTATATATTTAAGTTGAGCCTCTATTATGGTGTCTTTAAAAAGTTTCCACGCAGCTTGCAGAGATTTCACTTTTGGCACTGTACCCTTTAATTTCTGTTTAACTAACCTTCTCATTTTTGTGTCCTTCACCTTTCTGAAATTAAATGCTATAGTGTTGGGCCACTGTGGTGTTTTTCCTGCCACAGGGATATTAAATTTAATTAAATTATGGTCACTATTACCAACAGGTCCAACTATATTCAGATCTTGGACTAGATCCTGTGCTCCACTTAGGACTAAATCAAGAATTGCCTCTCCTCTGGTGGGTTTCAGGATCAGCTTCTCCAAGAAGCAGTCATTTAAGGTGTCAAGGAACTTTATCTCTGCATCCCGTCCTGAGGTGACATGTACCCTGTCAATATGTACCCAGCTTGAAGAACTTGATGTTAGAAAAAGAGCATTCTCCAACCATAAGGCTAGGAGATATGTAGCATTTTAGGAAGGAGATTTGAATTTTATCTGGAGAGTTCCTCTGGGAGTTGTAAAGTCACTTTATTCACAAAACTTGTTCCTATTATTAATTATTAATATTGTAGTAGTGCTCAGAGGTTGGACTGGAACCCCCAGGACAAGAGATGATGAGGCAGGCCAAGGATAACATAGAAATGTACAATAGAAACAGAAGTGAAAGCTGTCAAAGTGACATGGGCAGAAACTAAGGCTGCAACAGGATATCGGCAAAGATGGAAGGCAGTGGTGAAGTCCCTATGTTCTGCATGGAATAAAGAGGCATAAGAGAGAGAGAGAAGAGTGCCCAGAGCCCCTATTAGGATTGGGGATCCTTTGCACCAGGCACTGCACAAACACACACAAAAACACAGGATGTCATGTACCTAGGTGTCATTAATCCATGTCATATCAATCAGCTCTGTCATTGTCTTGGAACCTAAATGCAACTGTCCTGTTTTTCCTGTTTGCCTTATTGCAAACACTGCCAAGAACTTAATACTCATAAATATTGTCCAACAAATAACTATTAAAATTAGAGCTGGTTGAAATATATTGATTGTATGTTGTTTTTTATCTTTAATTTTCCATTATTTTGGGGGGGAATGGGGTAGTTTTGTATTGTCTGTCATGAAAAATTGAACCCAAAATCTGTGGAAAAAATTGTTTTTCTGTTTTCACAAAACATTTGTTTGAAGAGTTTGGATGATTTGCTGAAAAATTTTCAAGCTAAATGGAGATTTTCCATTAAGATAATTCCTTAAAGAAAAAGGGCCATTTTTGTTTAAAAAAAAAAAAAGGTTTTGAACAAAACCTAGCTCTAATGAAAACATATCTTGCCATGAGACAGCCATTTTCATTCTACTATATGCAAAATAAGTAAAACTCCAGACCTGCAAACAATTATTACTATGTGTAGCTTTGCTCCCATGCAGGACTTAATGAGGCTACATATTGCCATACAAATATTTATGATGATAACCAATGTTGCTAACTGTTGAGATTTTATTGCAAGTCTTATTATATTTGATATTCTTCTTAAGGCCTCAGTTCCTTGGGATAAAAAGGGGGAATCTGATAACAGTCTTCAAATATGATAAGGGCTGTTTATAAAGAGGACTGTGATCAGTTGTTCTCCAAGAGGACAAGAAGTAATGGGCTTAATCTGCAGCAAGGGAGACAGGTTAGATTTCTAACTACAAGGGTAGTTAAGCTCTGGAATAGGCTTCCAATGGAGGTTGTGGAATCCCCATCACTGGAGGTTTTTAAGAACTGGTTGGACAAATACCTGTCAGGGATGGTCTAGGTTTACTTGGTCCTGTCTCAGTGCGGGGTGCTGGACTAAATGACATCTTGCAGTTCCTTGCAGCCCTACATTTTTATGATACTACGTTTATGTGAGACTCTCAACTTCCATTTAAAAAGTAAGTTTCTAATTGCCAGAAGACAAATAAAAAGAACCCAAAATGTACTATGATTGGGCAGGGGAAGGACCTGACCCATGATTTTTGAATGCTTGAGGTTGGCAAGGATTAAGCTTTTCATTTGGAAGATATCTGAGTATATTATAGTTCAGGTTCTAGTCTATTTTCAAACACAGGTTACTTTCAGTCTAGGTGTAGAGGGTGTTTTATAGTATTGAAATCCCTCAAAGTGATGGAAGTGTGAAAGTTATTTGTTAACTTTGTAAGATATTTTCTCAAGTGGCATCTTTAATCACTCAAAAGTGGACTTTCACACACAGGTGAGGTTTCCCTATAGTGCAAATGAAAGACTTTCAAAAGGAAACTTCGTATGAGATACAAACTTTTCAAAGTAAATAAACTTGGATCCAATTAGTTTTCATGTGCTTTTCATAAGGAATTATTTGGGATAAATTCGATGGCCAGTGCTATACAGGAGGTCAGGCTAGATGGTCACAATGGTCCCTTTTGTCCTTAGAATCTATGAAACTACTCTGCCTTGTCAGACAGGAACCCTGGACCTTAGAGACCACTTTAGAGACCATTGGTGAAGGAGGTATGCAAGGAGTTTGGGCCAGTCTCAGATGGAACTGACATAACACCCTACATCCCCATGTTCATCCTTATAAAATGATTGTGTGGTATCCAATGCAAAGTTTGTTGTGCCAGGTGTCTTCGTAAGGCTTGTGATGTACTGAGCATTGTTGTTATAGTAATGTAACGTTATAGGTTATAATTTCATGTATATAGTTATGAGGCTGAAAATGTGTCCTCATGGCTTAAAACAAGCCCAGGCAAAAACTCTCCAAGAGCAGAGGGACAGTTCATACCTCATCAGGGCATGTATGAGACAAACCCAGCACAGCCTCACAGGAACAAAGGACACTGGCCCAGGCTGCAACAAAGGATCTGTTGGACTCTCAAGTGAGCCACTCCCCTTCCTTTGGTCAGTTTGGGACTGTGATGAGGTAATACTCACCTGACTCTGAACGGGGGACAAAGGCAAGAGGGAAGAAAGAACATGATAAAAGGGAGAGATGTTTGCCATACTCTTCCTCTCTCTTCCACCTCCACCTACAGACATCACCATCAAGCAACTGAAACTCTGATCAAAGGGGAGAGCCTGGCTGAAGGGCAACCAGCCAGCCTGTGGTGAGAAGCATCTAAGTTTGTAAGGGCACTGAAAGTGTTACGATCACCTTAGAATGCGTTTTGCTTTTATTTCATTTGACCAAATCTGACTTGTTGTGCTTTGATTTATAATAACTTAAAATCTATCTTTGTAGTTAATAATTCTGTTTGTTTATTCTGCCTGAAGCAGTGTGTTTGGTTTGAAGCATGTCAGAGACTCCCCTTGGGATAACAAACCTGGTACATATCCATTTCTTTGTTAAATTGATGAACTCATATAAGTTTGCAGTGTCCAGCGGGCATAATGGGCCACTGCAAGATGGAGGTTCCTAGGGTTGTACCTGGGACCAGAGATATTGGCTAGTGCCATTCGGTTGCACAATCCAAGCAGTTTACATGCCAGAGAAGCTATGTGTGAACAGCCCAGGAGTGGGGGTTCTCACAGCAGAGCAAGGTAAGGCTGGCTCCCAGAGTCAAGGATTGGAGTGACCTAGTGGATCACCGGTCCAGATAACACCAGGGGAATGTCACACATATCCCTTAGCTACATATATGGGGCCGAGAAACTGTGTTGATGGGGGGACATTAGAAAACCAGGCTGGGATTTTAAAGTAGTGCCTAAGGATTCTAGCCTGCTACTGACTTTCAATGGGATTTGGGCATCTACCTCCCTTTGGGTCTTTTGAAAACCCCAACCTCTTATATTATGGTAGTACTAATAAATAATCAGTTCATGACAATGCCCATGAACACAATTGGCATTAACTGGCTTGCTTGTTGGCGCCTCCAAAAGAGGCCAAGGACTGAATAAACCAAGGTAACTGACTGACCCTCTCACATGCAGAGATGGTCCTTCCACTCCAGGGTTCAGTCTCCAAGACTGTCTAGCTGGCACCTTTCACCAATGCAGAGTTCACTGGGTTTTTTTAAAGAAAGGTGGGGAAAAGTGGTGAGTTACTCAAGTGACACAATGTTCCTGTCAAATATCCAATTGCAGAAAAGAGTAGATACCCAAAGGGAACAATACTGGCCTTGCCAGTGTGTCTTGGCATCCAAACAGGCTGGAAAGACATTGCTTGGTAAAGACCAGTGCCAAGCCATAGCTTCCCAAAAATGTTTGCCTAATAAAAACAAGGAACAAATCAATAGTCGCCCATAGAGATTTGTCCAAAAGCAAGGATTTGCATTATTAAATGCCTCACCTTCCCATTAATCTGCTCTTTAAGATCCACTGTGTTTATCATTCATTGATCCTATCACTACAAACAAGACACATACCTATGCTTAGCCTCAAGGAGAGGGTCAGTGGATTGTAAATTCTCCATGAAAGGAACAGAAGAGTGGAAAATTGGGTGTCTGCCATGGCAGGTTGCTTCAGATCCATGCAATGTGCTACAATTATGGTTTTTATTGACATGGGCGAAGGAATTATGGAAATAGTCCCAGGGAGGAATGTATGTCATCACTGCATGGATTTATGCTCTCAAAAGAATTTCTGTAAGGCTCTCACCATAGAGTGTTTTATGGAATAAATATGTGGCCAACATGTGCGTCCATACATATCTATCTATTTATCTATTTATTTATTTGCACAGTATAGTGGTAGAACCTAGAGGTTGCAATCAGGATTGAGGTTACATTGTGCTAGGTGCTGCACAAACTTAGAGGAAGATATGGTACCTTCTCTCAAATTAGATTGCAAACTCTTTTTGGAGAATACTTAACAAACACGTGACAAGCAGGGGTGGCTAGTTGTATGGGCCAATGGTGCCTGGGCTCCAGCAATATTCAGGGCCCGGGAGCCCAGCTCCACCAATGTTCGGGACCAGGTCTCTCCCCCGGCCTCACCGCCGCCACCGAGTGTCCCCTGGCCCTCACTTGCTGCCCCTGTGCACTTCCCTCAGGTCCCAGAGCGTCCCTGCCTCTCCCCTGCAGCTCCATGCTGCCTCTGCTCTGCTGGCTCCCGGCATCAACTGCCGCTGCAGGGTCCTAGTGCTCCCCATCCACTACTGCCAGGGCAGGCTGCCCTTCCCCCCTCAGACCCTTCCCCCCTCAGACCCTTCCCTTTTCCAGTGGGACCCTCCACCAGCACAGGGTCCCCCTGCCTGCAGTCACCAGTCCTGTCCCACGCTGGGCAAGGGGCAGCCCCATCCCTCACCCCCAGTGAGGCTACAGTGAGGGGCAGCAGCAGGGGGGGAGGCGCACATGTGATGGCAGCCCCCCACCTCTGGCACCCACCCCAGGGGAGGCAAGGGGGCTTCCTGGACCCGAGAGGGGCCCTAGAAGCACATGCAGTGACAACATTGCGGGGTGACTGTGCTGCTGGGGGGAGAGAGGGGTGCCCCTCCCCTAGAGCTCACTGCTGCGGGTGGGGAGAGGGCTGCGTGGAGTCCTCCTCTCTGGCCCCAGCCCTGGGGCAGCCTGCCTTCACCCCAAACTCATCCCCAGCCCTGCCCCACCCCAGAGCCTGCACCCCCAGCCAGAACCCTCAGCCCCCTCACCTCAACCCTCTGCCATAGCCCTGAGCCCCCTCCTGCATCATGAACCCCTCATCCCCAGCCCCACCCCACAGCCCTCACCCCACACCGCAACCCTCTGCCCGAGCTCTGAGCCCCCTCCCACACCCCAAATCTCTCATCCCCAGCCACACCCCAAACCCCTCACCCCTGCACCCCCTTCCTCAGCACCCCCTCCCACCCCCAAACTCTCTCCAGGAGCCTGCACCCCTGACCCCCTCCTACACGCCCCCAGTCCAGAGCCTGCATCCAAACTCCCTCCCACAGCCTGCTCCACTTACCCCCTCCTGCACCTCCACCCCCAGCCCAGAGCCTGCACCCCTCAACCCCTCCTACACCCCCACCCCCGCCCCAGCCTGTAGTCTGCACCCCTGACCCAAACTCCCTCCCAGAGCCTGCACTCTGCACCCCTCCTGCACCCCAATCCCCTGTCCCAGCCCAGGGCCTGCACCCCAGACCTCTTCCCCCCACCCAAACTCCCTCCCAGAGCTTTAGGCAGGTGTGGGGCAGAGTTTGGGAGGGGCAGGTTCTGGGCATCACCAAAATTTCTACAAACCTGCCACTCCTGCATGTGACAAGATAAAGTGAACATAGTATTGGCGATGAAGGGTACCAGGATAACAGCCCCAGAGACTGGAGTCTTCTATCCCAGAATGGGAACAGCATGGGCAGTAGCAGAGCAAGCTTCCCTCATGCCACCATGCTTCACTCTTGACCTGGAGGGGACACTTCTCAGAGTGGGGACATTGTTCATTATCCCTGGCTCATTCAGTCCCTGGCCTCACTTGAATCTGCTCAAAAAAGGTACCTGTTATTGCCTGTAGCAAGGCAGTTACCCCACTCTGGTGGAAAAAGGTAGGCTGATTGGGGAAGCAGCCACAGCTTGGGGCCATGTTCCAGTCAGGCCACACCTGGCCCTGTTATAAGGGCTCCGGGAGGAGCTGGGTCAATCTCTCTCTAGCCTTGGAAGGAGAAGGACCTAGCTGCTTGGGAGAAAGGGGTACCTGAGGCAGGGCAAAGCAAAGGCAAGAGAAGCTGGGGAGCTGCAGACCTTGTTAAAGGCCCCAGGCAGGTACTGGGGCTAAAGAGGTATAGCCTGGGGATAGGCAAAGGCAGCTGGTTCACCCCCCTTGCCAATGATGAGGGCCTTTACAGACTGTGGTTTGCCCAAGTGAACAGGGGACTAGATGACAACTGGAAGTAGCTGCTGAGGCAAGGTGGGTGTTGGGGGAGACCCAGAGTATAGGGTATTGCTGGGGGGCAGACCCCCAGGGAAAGGGATACTGGGTCTGGGAGGGACACAGAGGCCTGAGGTAGGTGAGACACTGACCAGCTGAGGGTGCTCTGAAATGGGAAAAGAGCTAATTCCCAGATGACCAGAAGGAGGTGCTGCACCAGTGAGTCTGCGGTCTGCTACATTGCCAACTCTGGGATGATGCAGATAGCTGTCCACTGGCTGCTAGACCAATTCCCAGATGCCCATTGTCACAAATGGTACCAATTCTGGCTTTGTGAATTTTTATTTGGTAAAAACAGAGATTCTGCACTATGGGGCAAGAATTTGGTCAACAGCACAATTTTGCCACTAATGATTTAAAATGTGGGTTTTTGTCAAAGCAAGATATGTACAACTTCTATTCTGGAACAATGGCAGATTTTACCTGTGTGGAAATCTCCATATTCAATAGAGATTCTGCCTTTTCCCCAGTGAACTACCTTCCTTTTTTATTTATTTTTTATTTACTTTGCCCCATGGAGAAAAATGTGAGGTGAAAACATGAAGGTTTGTTTGTCTCGCGCTCTCAACCCTGAAATGTGACATTCCTCCTGGTTTCGTCAGTGGTGTGAATTTTTCCACTCTGCTTTCACATCTTAAGTTTATCTGGAAAGAATACAGAATGGGAAACGCCTGGTTATTTGCTAGGGGAAGAGTTTGCTGGTCTAATAAAGACCAGGTTGTTTCCTAATATCTGGAATGTGCAGAAAGATTCAGCAGGCAAAAAGGAAGCATTGCTTGAGCCTTCCAAAACCTCCTCAACTTCTGAGGGATTTGCAAAACTTTCTGAGTTCATACAGGCCTGATCCAAAGCCCACTGAAGCCAGGAGGAGTTTTTTCCATTTTCTTTGGTAGGCTTTGGATTAGGCCCTAAATAAAACAGAGGGCATAATTCAAACCATTGTTGTTCCATCTTCCTTGAAAAGCAAACATGTATTTTTAAGTCACTGGAAGCCTGTGCTATGTAATCAAGAAACTTTCTGCAATCAAGGCAGTGCAGCATTTTGTTGTGTTTTTTTTAAAAAAAAAAAAAACCAAAACAAAACAAAAAAACATGAAGCAGCCCAAAACTGCGTTGTCAGAACCAGAATCTCAGACGTGTTGTGAATCAATAGCATTTAGCCCTCAAGGGGTTCTGCATTTAGCAAAGCAAGGACTCCTTTCCTTTATTTCAAGAATGAAGAATCCCCTTGTGATCTCAGACTCTAAGTTCGGGTTCCCTTTCTATGCTCACTTTGTGCAGCATTTTAGTTAAAGAGCAAGATTGCTGTTAGCAGTAAGTGCTTTCAGAAAGGAGCACTGTGTAGCTGACTGTGAGTCAATGTCCTTATTTAGGCAGTGCAAGTAGGAGGAACTTAGCTGGATGCCCTCTCAGCTGATCAGGAAAAGCAAGCAGGCAATGTTTCTTGCTCCAGTCACTCGCTCCTGTGCTCTGGAGCTGGAAGCACCTAACGAAATTGAAGGATTATCTAACTGATGCTCCAAAAATTGGGACTTGTGAAATAGACCCAGTAACAACTTCCCCTCCCCCCGGACTTTTCCCCTCTGAATGTGTCGATAGACAAATATGTGAGGCTGGGAATAAATCATGTACTCAGAAGGACCAACACCCAGCCAGGAGGATGACTCCTCAACAGAAGGCTAATCTGCCCAAGGGACAGAGCGAAGAAGACCCAAGAGTGTGGATGCAGGAGTGGGGGAAGGCAAGTACCATGGCTGGCATGTTAAAGGGGAGATGAAAGCGCAGCTGAGATGTGTTAGGGGTTCCAGCATGTGCTTTGATTTGTCTGCAGAAACTGTTTCCATGCTAGGAACCAGTAAGCAAATCCCTTGTCTTTTTCACATTCCTTTGACCCACTTCATTTTTTTTTTCTTTATTTGCTTAACTTTCCACCACTTCTGTTTACTAAGCCCATGTTTATTCCCACTTAGAATCTGTTTGAAACCTCTTGTCTTTTTTTCCTGAATGTCCACAAGTTGCAGTGCCTCCATCTAAGGTGTTGGTTATTATTTTGTCTCACATGGTATGTTTAACTTTTCAAGCCATTCAGCTGGCCTGTAACCTGCCTGTCCTTCTCTCCATTAGAAAGCTATAATAGGAGGTCATACAAATATCTCCATACTCCATCTCACTGTGTACTAATATTCAACAATGAATCTCAATCAGCCCCTGGGCTATATTATAGCTAAAAATAAAAGATGTGAGGAGCAGGAAAGGAGCAGGTGCCATTTCTGTTGGGTGTCACATTGATCTAAGTAGTTTATTTCTATGCAAATGATGGCATGATATCATTTAATCTGTGCTATGTAATATAAATGATCCAGTATTTGGAGTTGGAGAGAAGTGTAGATGCCACTAGATTCAGAGTAACGTCAACAGTCTTTGAAATGCTTAACTCACCACTCTATGCTTTTCACTTGGGACTTTTGGTAAAGGTGTTAGCCCTGGTCTCCTGATAACCCAAGGCAGATTTTTGGCTATTACAAACCCAAATCCTCACTGCCGGTTCACTTGGCTACAAATTTCTTCTTCCTTTCTGAAACTCTTCTGTGGTGTCACTGTTTATTGTGAAACAACTGTTGTGTTTCACTCCAGAGGTGGTTGCTTTTCAGTGGTGGGTGAAGTGTTTCCCATGTAAGTAATGTTTGGGGATGTAAAGTACTAGATAAATATCACATGACAATGTTTCAAATGCTGGTCAATTCAGCTCTCAACCTGCTATTTATGGATGAAGCTTCCTACCTATTGTGCTAAGCAGGACAGCTGCAGTGGGCCAAGGGGAGCTATTTGTGCTAGCAACTAGGGGTGGAGGGGACTGTGTTCTCTGCCATATCTCTTAACATTGGAAAAATAACTAACTTTTTTTTGGGGTGGGTGGGAGAAATTTCAGCACAAAAAAGTGGCTATCCTAATCTAAACCTATTATGAACTCTGAGCTAAGAGAAGTATGTCAGAGCTCTGCAGCTGCCTGTTTGCAATGCATTCCTAGTGATAGCAATGTTTTCAGTGGCCTGATTATCAGTTTTGTCCCATGTGGCTGGAAGCTCAAAGTCAAGACACTGAGACTCGACAGCTTTGCAGAACTAAAAATGTTGTTGATCATTGCTGCACTGCCTCAGTACACACAGCACTGATGAGACCTCCAAAGTCCTGTTCCACTATGCACTAGGCTCTGGGCCCAGAGAACCTACTGTCTCTTCTATAGTTGTTATAAAGCTGGTGAGCAATCTGGAGGGGATATCGTCAGAACCAAAGTTCAACTTCTAGTCTCCTTTTCTCTGTGTCCAGGCCAGAACTGATCTTTTCTCCTACCCTTTCGTATTGGGGAATCGCTACCTTTTCATCCTCCATAGCAGCACCTTTCCTCTATCATTCTGACAGCAAAGCCAATTTGCAGAGGCAAGTAGCAGTGAATAATATGGATGTCTCCTTGCCCCTGGAATTTCGGGATTAGGGATGGGCAAATTGATTCAAACAAAACCTTCCAGAACTTTTGTTCAAAACTTGATCATTTTCTAAGATTGAAAGAACTGGGTAAATTTTGTAATGTCTCTATTAGTTTTAAAATAATGCATCCACATAATCTGGAATGTGGACAAGAAAAGTAATTAAACTATATTTAAAAAAAAAAAATCAAAGGCCTGGTCTGATACACCACCTCACAACACTGTGTCATGTAATGTTGGCCCCACATAATGTTTTTGTTGGCTTGCCTGACTATATATTGCAGGCAGTGGCCCTGCAGATAATAAGAGTCACTCAAACACTAAAGCAGTAAGGCATTTCACTAGAGATGTGCACAGCTTCTCAAAAGAAGTATATCCTAACTAGCAATACACACTTCTCCAAGATCTAATTGTCCATACAGTCAGTCAAATGAATCTTGAAAGAGTATTTGTAATAGCATCTTTTAGCAACTCCCAATAACTTGCACACATTCCTTATAGAAGAAAAGAGAATCTCACGTTTGCTCTTAAAAAGACTTATAATTTGCTGAAATCAAGTTTTTCAAGGTATTACTATTTATCTTTGAGCCCTGTTATTCAAATATGAATTACATAGCAAACATTTAGAAATGAAATCTCTGTTTTTAGAACATGGCCAGCATGGGTTATATAGTGACTGGCAGTGTCTTCCGGCTTCTCTGTGGATTCTAGCAACTAAATACAAGGGGTTGTCAAAGGCTTTGTAAAGTTCTTCTGGTGAACAAAATTGTACATGGCTTATCTTTTTCTTAGTTATTTTTGAGCATCTCTCCGTAGTCTGAGTTCCAGCTGGGACCATAACCAGAATAAATATAGAAAACACCAGGTTCTCCTGAAATTTCCAATTGTCTGAGGCTGGGGTCAATGTTTGAATGTGGAATGCTTCTCCTATCTGCCCCTCTTCATTGAGCCTGAGCTGCACAAGCTTTGGAAATGAGAGTTCTGGGAGTACCCTTGCACTGTGCACACATCTCCTGTGTGGTAACATGTTACACGGCTACCAGGACTTCAATGGATGTGATCCAAGAGCTTCTATTCTAAACAAATACTAGTCAGGCTGCGTCTTCTGCTTAGGTATATGAGATGATGAACACATCAGCTTTTTTTTTTTTTGCTTTTTTTTTTAGCCACCACTGTGAAGACCTAGTGGACATTCACTCTAATTAGCCAAGAGATGGTGAATCCCCTTCTTCATAATCTATGTAGGCTTCTGCCTTATTTTTTAAAATGTGCGTTTTTTTTTAAATTCACAGTAGCAAACTAGACCTGTTCCATCCCAGGCCCCTTAGGGGAAGCATTGGGTCTAGCTGCCGATTGTTGTGCTGTGTGTAGAATTGTTTACTTCTATACAAACTACATCTTGGTATGAGAAATAAGGAAGGAAATGGTTTAGCTGATTTGCTGTTCTCAGACAACTATGCACGTTACAGCCACTCACACCTAGACAGCCACGGGCCTGACTTCAGAACACCTAAATGACATCTGCCTAGATTTCATCTGTACTGTCATCTTCAGACATCTACATGATTCCAATTCACATGTACACTCATAAAAATCTACATAACCTACATTACATCTACACACACTCCTACATTATACCAGTGCACTTAACCAGACCAATATTGCACATTTCTTCATGAATACCTATGCTACCATTCCAGAAACCCACATGCTGATATTGCACTACTAGATCTACATACACATTCAAATCTGTACACTTCTGTAGTTCAGAAACATACTCTTATTTACCCATTCACACAGCCCCCAACCTTACACTCATTCACTCACTCCCATGCTACCCTCGCTTGCAGTCATCATGCCCACTGTGCATCAGTAGTTATTCCAGAAGTACCATCTCCAAATGGTTTGTGGAGCCAGTGTTTGTCAGCTGGTATCATTCCAGTGGTTGGCAACTAAAATGTAGGGGTGGTCTTCCAGAGATGGTCCCTAAAGAATGGCCTGATCTGCACAACATTCATTGCCCATGGATGAAAGTTGGAGATTTGCAGGTTGCCAAATCCCCCTCCTTCTGTGGGTGCCCTTGGTTAGACCTCTCATATATACACGTTCTCAGGGGTACCCTCTTGTGCCATGGTGATCATCAACCCCATTTCACAGGCCCTGGCCTGGTATGTGTGTTTTAGCAGGAATATATATATATATGATCCTCCCCATCACTGCCAGGGGCCCAAATTTACCAGTAAATGTTTTGATCACTGGGATCAGAAAATGATGCTGTTGCTAATTTTCCTGTTTCCCCTTTCACTGAGGTTGTCGGAGACTATACATGAAAGTGTTGGGGGAGGGGGAGCCACTCTCTCACCCCATTCTCTTCCCCTTCTACACCTCCCATTCCCCACCCCATAGTGAACAAACAGGCTGTTCAGATAAGAATTGGAAAAGTGACTGAGAGAGTTTCCAAAACCCAGTGCCCATAATCCGTCCTTCTGAAAACAGGCAGGGTGGGGTGTAGCCTATGGTGAGAGAATCTGAAGGAAAACAGGATGTTTTTGTGATAACTTATTTTTCATAATTCTCATTGAAATATTTGCTTCTGTTTTTGGAGTTGCCTGCAGCCTTTATTGGAGACGTGACAAGCTAAAGAACTTTGGGAGGGGGTTATGTAGTGGGGAGATAGGAGTAATTTAATGACTGCTAGGGTATCCCAGAATAATAGTCCCTCTCTATATGTCTGGTGCAAATGCACCTGGGATGTTGTATTGAGGTTCTTGGTACTGAATACCAGACAGATTTTTGACAAATTGCAAAGAATTCAGAGAAATGCAACAAAAACATTCGATATTGGAGGGATTGATGTAAGTGTAGAGCTGTGTTGAACTCTGGGAGTAGTCAGTAAACTTCTTTGGGGTTTGTTCCCATCATTCTGGGGCCTTCTGCACCCGATGATGTGCCTGGCACTGTTCCCAGTTTTACCTGACTCTGTTTTCACAAGAATGCCCCCAGTGATTTAAACAAAACAAACAGGAAAAGCAGAAGACAGAAAATAATATATTGGGAGGAAAAAAAAGCAGAATCGTCTTCAAATAAAACATTTCTCAAAGTTTTCCATTGCCCCTTGGCAGTTCTTTAATGCTGCACAAGAAATAGAGACATAAGAATTGACAATCAAAACCGTCCGATGGCATACAGTCTGGTATCTCGAGCTGCTAACCTGAGTTGCCGAGTCTTCAATGCTATTTTAACTTGATTTAGATAACCTTAGTTAAGAACACACCTTTTGTTGTAGCATAGACACACTTTGAGAGTGGCCAGTTGTGGGTGCTCTAGATTAGAAGAAGGTGTTACCTCCCGCTTCACAATGGCACTCTTTTACGCAAGTCCATCCTTTGGAACAAAATGTCTTCCTGACCTGAGCCTATTGAGAATTAGCAATACTTCTAGTACTTATCCTGCTGTAGTTTGTGTAATGGAAAGTGTTATTCCCATTCATCTAAATATGTAGGGAGTTTTGCCATTGACTTTGGGGCAAGATTTCATCCCTAATCTTTTCTTCGCCTTTACTAAAAGATGAGCTTCTGTAATAGCCTGCAGCAGTCAGTTCCACAGGGTAGTTATTACAGTTTCTTGTAAGGTCTTTATCAAAAATCCACTGACATTCAAAATGGTCAATATCCCCTGGTGGTCCTTCACCCCCTATTCTGTTATGTCTTTCAAAGAATTGTAATAGGGTAAGTAAGCAAAATTCACGCTTACATTAGTTTGTAATGGAAGTTACTTGACATAAGGAATATCCATCCTCCATGAGTTGGGCACTGTATTTTCTTTTCTTGCTGACCTAAATGGGCCTCTGTTCCTTCCTTTGACTTCTGAGCTATATACGCTCTGATCTTTTTGTCCCTCTCATCTCTCCTTTGCCACCGCCATGGGCAACTCCTCCTTCCCCTCATTATATGTTAGTTTTTCCCATTGTCTGTTCTCAGCCCTCTCACTGCTTTTACTCCCTGTTCCTTGCATGAATTCAAATACCTTTATGCTGATCACTCCCAAACCTCTGTCTCCACCCTGATCTTTTACCACCTGTTCAGTGATTTGTCTTCAACTGCCTCTCTTACAGTTCCACCCATCTCTTGGTGCCCTCTCAAAAATTAGCCCCCCAAAAAGGCACTTCTTCAGCCAAATCCTCTTGCTATTTACAATGGTGGTGTAAAATCCAGAGTAACTCCCCTGAAGATTATGAAGTTCAGATCCAGGTTTTGATTCTGGAATGTTGCTTTCCAAAGTCTGGGGGTTCTTGAATCTTTCGTGAGCTTCTCAAGTTTTAAGAAGGTGTTGGAAGGTGGGTTTTACTTGGAAGTATTCAAGCTGTCCCCATTCCAATTGGCAGGTGGGTGAGTGATGCAAGAAAGGGACTTCTTTTCATGCCGTGTTTGTATGGGTCACTGCTGATTAGCCTGTTTTTTCCACCAGCCAGTTCTGAGAGTGCCATTTAGCAAATCCAAAACTGTATAACACTAACGTGATGCTTATAAGGCATAAAGGGATTAATGTTCAACTCTAATGAAATCCAGATGCACACAGCTGCCTCTTCTCAAGCTCTCTTCCATTGCCAAGTTGCAAATGAAATGATTTAATTTAATGTAAATACATGGGATGCACCAGACTCAGAATAGTGATAATATCTATTACATACTTAAACCCACAAGGTACCAGTGCCATTGGGTTTCTGTTGACAGCTCATGTAGTAGGGAAGACTTAGTTGTCCACAATCCAACTCCATTTGCAAATAATTCATTTGTGAGATAAACCTCATGACCTTTTGCAAAGGGCCCTGATGCAATAGAGCTGGGGAAACCTAGCAGAGGAATAAAGTTGCTTTTATTAATCAAAGAAAGCTAATGTCTGTGTAATGAATTGGTGGGTCTCAGCCCAGTTCCTAATGGATAGTGGTCTACATCACTAAAACCACCAGTGCAAATAGCAACAGATTGGCCTCTTTGATGGTAGCCTCATCTGAGGGTATGTCTACACTGCAATTAAAAACCCACGGCTGGCCCGTGCCAGCTGACTCACGTTTGCAGAGCTCAGGCTAAGGCGCTGCTTAATTGTGGTATAGACGTTCAGGCTTGGGCTGGACCCCAGGTTCTAGGACCCTGTGAAATGTAAGAATCCCAGGGCTCAGACTACAGCCCAAGCTCAGAACATCTACACTGCAGTTAAACAGTCCCTTAGCCTCAGCAAACCCAAGTCAGCTGACAAGGGCCAGTCACAGGTGACTCAGTGCAGTGTACATATACTCTAAGAGACCAAAAATTCAATGGCTCATGCAGACAGAACTTCCTTCTCGCCCCTAGGGGCTGAGCAAGGGAAGGTTGGTGCTGCAGCATTCTACCCCAGAGGTGGATGTATATTAGTGGAGGGGAATGAGATATCTGAAACCTTTGGGAAATGGGGATGGAGTTGAGGTATCATATCCTATTCCCAATGGAGCTGAAGTATTATTGCCTCACACAGTGTTTATTGTTGGCCTTTTCTCTCCCTTGCATAGTTATATTTTCCTTTTTCTCACCCCTCTCATGGTGTACTGTAAAGTCTCAGCCCCTGCCCACTAGAGGAGAAAGGAATAAGCCTGACTCTCAAACTCAGATCATTGACTCCTAGAATCATAGAAAATTAGGGTTGGAAGAGATCTCAGGAGGTCATCTAGTCCAATCCCCTGCTCAAAGCAGGACCAATTCCCAACTAAATCATCCCAGCCAGGGCTTTGTCAAGCCAGGCCTTAAAAACCTCTAAGGATGGAGATTCCACCACCTCCCTATGTAATCCATTCCAGTGCTTCACCACTCTCCTAGTGAAAGTTTTTTTTTTTTTTCTAATATCCAACCTGGACCTCCCCCACTACAACTTGAGACCATTGCTCCTTGTTCTGTCATCTGCCACCACTTAGACCAGCCTAGTTCCATCCTCTTTGGAACCCCCCTTCAGGTAGTTGAAGGCTGCTATCAAATCCCCCCTCACTCCTCTCTCTTGCAGACTAAATAAGCCCAGTTCCCTCAGCCACTCCTCAAGTCATGTGCCCCAGCCCCCTAATCATTTTCGTTGCCCTCTGCTGGACTCTCTCCAATTTGTCCACATCCTTTCTGTAGTGAGGGACCCAAAACTGGACACACTACTCCAGATGTGACTTCACCAGTGCCGAATAGAGGGGAATAATCACTTCCCTCAATCTGCTGGCAATGCTCCTCCTAATGCAGCCCAATATGCCATTAGCTGCCTTGGCAACAAGGGCACTCTGTTGATTCATATCCAGCTTCTCTTCCACTGTAATCCCCAAGTCCTTTTCTGCAGAACTGCCACTTAGCCAATCAGTCCACAGCCTGTAGCAGAGCCTGGGATTCTTCCATCCTAAGTGCCCGACTCTGCACTTGTCCTTGTTGAACCTCATCCAATTTCTTTTGGACCAATCCTCCAATTTGTCTAGGTCACTCTGGACCCTATCCCTACCCTCCAGTTTAGAGTCATCCACAAACTTGCTGAGGGTGCAATCCATCCCATCATCCAGATCATTAATGAAGATGTTGAATGAAACTCCCTGGGGCATTCCGCTTGATACCAGCTGCCAACTAGACATTGGGCCGTTGATCACTACCCGATGATCTAGCCAGCTTTTTATCCACCTTATAGTCCATTCATCCAATCCATACTTCTTTAACTTGCTGGCAAGAATACTGTTGGAGACGGTATCAAAAACTTCTCTAAAGTCAAGGTATATCACATCCACCACTTTCCCCGTATCCACCGAGACAGTTATCTCATCACAGAAGGCAGTCAGATGGGTCAGGCATGACTTGCCCTTGGTGAATCCATGTTGACTGTTCCTGATCACTTTTCTCTCCTCCAAGTGCTTCAAAATGGATTCCTTGAGGACCTGCTGCATGATTTTTCCATGACTGAGGGGAGGCTGACTGGTCTGTAGTTCCCTGGATTCTCCTTCTTCTCTTTTTTAAAGATGGGCACTATATTTGCCTTTTTCCAATCGTCTGGGACCTCCCCCAATCACCATGAGTTTTCAAAGATAATGGTCAATGGCTCTACAATCACATTAGCCAACTCCCTCAGCACTCTCGGATGCATTGCATCCGGCCCCATGGACTTGTGCATGTCTAGCTTTTCTAAATAGTCCTTAACCGGTTCTTTCACCACTGAGGGCTACTTACCTCCTCCCCACACTGTGCTGCCCAGTGCATCAGTCTGGGAGCTGACCTTGTCTGTGAAGACCAAGGCAAAAAAACATTGAGTACTTCAGCTTTTTCCACATCAATTGTCACTAGGTTGCCTCCCGCATTCAATAAGGGTCCCACGCTTTCCCTGACCACCTTCTTGTTGCTAACATACCTGCAGAAACCCTTCTTTTTACCCTTTACATCCCTTGCTAGTTGCAACTCCAGTTGTGCTTTGGCCTTCCTGATTACATCCCTGCATGCTCAAGCAATATTTTTATACTCCACCCTAGTCAGCTGTCCAAGTTTCCACTTCTTGTAAACTTTCTTTTTGTGTTTAAGCTCACCGAAGATTTCTCTATTAAGCTAAGCTGGTCGCCAACCATATTTGCTATTCTTTCTGCACATCGGGATGGTTTGTTCCTGCCCCCTCAATAAGGCTTCTTTAAAATATAGCCAGCTCTCCTGGATTCCTTTTCCCCCTCATATTAGCCTCCCAGGGGATCCTGCCCTTCAGCTCCCTGAGGGAGTCAAAGTCTGCTTTTCTGAAGTCCAGAGTCCGTATTCTGCTGCTCTCCTTTCTTTCTTTTGTCAGGATTCTGAACTCAACCATCTCATAATCACTGCTGCCCAGGTTGCCACCCACTTCTACTTCCCCTACCAGTTCTTCCCTGTTTGTGAGCAGCAGGTCAAAGGAGCACAGCCCCTAGCTGGTTCCTCTACCACTTGCACCAGGAAGTTGTTCCCAACACTCTCCAAAAACTTCCTGGATTGTCTGTATGGTATTGCTGTATTGCTCTCCCAGCAGATGTCAGGATGATTGAAGTCCCCCATGAGAAACAGGGCCTGTGATCTGTAAACTTCCGTTTAGTTGTCCAAAGAAAGCCTCATCCTCCTGGTCTTGTGGCTTATAGCAGTCGCCCACCACGACATCACCCTTGTTGCTCTCGCCTCTAAACTTAATCCAAAGACTCTCTCAACAGGCTTTTCTCCAGTTTCATACTGGAGCTCTGAGCAATCATACTGCTCTCTGATCCCCTGTGTATAGCAGCATGAAATAATCCCACTTGCCCACCCAACTGTCCATACATTTGTATTTTTAATATGGAAGCAATGGAGAGAATTGTGCTAGAAGAAAAACAGTGTGTGGTGGGGTGTTTTTTTTGTTTTTTGTTTTGTTTTTTAAAAGGCACAAAGGTATGTGTTACATTTTTCCATTTCTTGGGTTTGGCGGCTTCAACTTTTTTTCATTTGGCTAAATCTTGGTTCAATGAATTTATTTGCACTTTAGGAAAAAAAACTCTGTTCATAATTTACATTGGACTCATTGAATTTTTATACATAGAAATCCAATAAGTTCCCTCCCATTATATATACATCTGACTTCATAGTAGGGGCTTCTATTCCAAAGTCCCAGCCTTCATTAAAAGGTTTAAAAGGCATTTTTAAAGTCTGTATGCATTGGTTTCCCATGCAGGGCTTCTTGGGTGTTGCTTTGGAATTGTTTAAGGGCATATTCATTACTGGAAATCATCTAGGCCTGATGGTAAAAATAATAAATATGTAAAAAATGATTTTCACAACTGGAGAAGCAAGAAACTCTTTCCTAAGAAAGAACATTCCCAAGTAACTGACACGTGCCTCCAACCCTGGGGCAGGGAATAAGGAGATGAGAGTAGACACACTGTACAAGAGAGTCTGTCCTGGTCTGTCTTGGGAAGACAAGTGACAAGGGAAAGTAATGTTGTTTTTTTGTTTTTTTTTTTTTTTTTAAGACTACCTGGAATCTTTGAAAAGAATATCTCCATATGAGGCACTCAGATACTATAGTGATAGGTGGCAGTAGAACCTCAAAAGACCAGACCAGAACCTTCCTTTGTAGCAGGAGTGTAGCAAATATTAATACCTATAGATCAGAGATGAATCTCTGTTTGGATAGGCTAAGAATTGCTCAAGTCTTGAACTAAAGCCTGTGGGAGCTTTATGCATGTTAGCTAAATATTTTTTAAGTTTAAAAACAAATGTTTCACTTTTTTGGCTGCTTGTGGCCTTCTTAACAAGTGCTTGAGGAGAAACCAATGAACTCCCGTTCCAGAGGCTTCTTTTGCTGTATACTGACCTGACCAGAAACAGGAAGATTTGGGCTCTTCTAAGATGTCTTTACTCATTGATTTCTTTAGTGCCTGCCAACTTGTGATTTAATTGTTTTGATGCATACTGGAAAGATGTGAAAAGCTTGGTCTTGTGAGACTCTCAGCCCAGTTACTCATGCAGACAGGGATGAGAAAAGCTTCTGAATTTCTGGGTGCTTCTTTGAACTGAAACTCAAACATTCAAGACCTGATCCTGTTGAAGTCAATGGCAAGACCCTGCAGGAACAAGCACTAAGTGGGTCATCGGCCACCATTCTAGAACGTACGCCACTGAATAAATTACACATACAAGAAAAACAAAAAATATGATCAAGTACTCAAGCTGCCTCTTGTTAGGAAAAGGGCTCCTTACTTTGTGCTTGTACAATGCTCTGATCCTAACTGGGGTTTCTAGGTTCTATCACAATCCACATAATAATAATTCAGTGTACGCAGCAATACGTTGCCCTGATCAGTGCAAGGAAACTTTACATACTTCCAGCTGCACTATAAACTGGTTGGTTCATGAGGGGTAAATGCATACAACAAAATGAAATATCCCAGTTAGATAGAAACATGCAAACAAGGCTCTAAAAACAGGATCTAAAACCGTTAAAGCTTAGGAATAAGGCTGCACTTGGCTACTTGTTAAAGAAAATAAACAGTTCTAAAACTTCACTTTATCTGTTAAGTCACCATGTCCATAACTGGCCATTGTATCTTCCAGTCTGAACTTTTATTTTCTGTACAGGATGGTATTATATTCTGATGGGATGTCCCCAAGAATACATACACACACCCAAGTGCCTAACTTTTAAATTTATAGAGAAAAGAGGAGGCTTGGATGTTTGCAGTGGTAGAGGCTCTCATAAATTATCACAGATTCTTTCCATCACCACAGTGTCAATGGGCTGAGGCCTGAAAATATCATGAGTTTTGCTTCCCTTGTATGTCAGTTCTCTATTCCATCAGGAATCATCTTTCTGTCTGTGATGCCAGATAATGAAGTGACTGCTATCTAGTACCATGGGGTCCTGGACCATGACAGGGACTCCTAAGCACTATTGCAATATAAATAATAATCTGTCCTTACTCTTCTGCTCAGACTGTGGGATTCCATTCTAAAGAACTTCAACCTGTTTAGGTTTAGGTGCTGTTGCCAATCACTAAGCTTGCAAGTCATTTACAATACTCATAGGACTAGCCTGCAGGGCAATTAAGACTCCTGAATTTGTTTTAGGATCCTAATCTCAACAGTGCAATTCTGCAGCTTCATGATACAAATAGCACTATATACTGATGCACCGTGAGGATGCTTTTATAGCAATGTTGCATTGCAAAGAACTAGCCTTGCAGCACAGAGTCTTCTGGGAGAAACCCTAGTTGTTTCTTAGACTTCCAAAGCTTTCATACAATCAAGCTGTGTTTAATAGCCACCAGCCCAGAATCAAACTTAGCCAAGTTTGAGGCAGTTCCGAACCATGACGTTTGGATCGGGATCTGATCCTTCCCAAAGTTGCCATGGGTGGAGTTCTCTCTAGCAGAAGGTCTGTTTGCTTGAGCTTTGCTTACATCAGCAACAGCTTTTGTCCTTTTGAGGGTCTCATTTTTGCCATCCATTTTTATGTTGTTCCAGGGATCCTGAGCATAACCCTTCAGGTATAAATAATTCATGGAACCAGAAGAGATGAAGTGGAACAGAATAGTGTGGGTAAAACTATTCCCTAGTTACAGCTCCTGGAAAACCCACTTGGCTGTTGGCAGATGAATTTTGCCCCTCCCTTACCCACTGATATGGCACATTTTAGAATAAATTGGTAGGGTTCCATTTCTTGGAAGGAAATGAAGCTATTTTCAAAGCATGTCCTTCAGATGTGATTTAGCACCATCAGGCTCTGCGTATTTTAAGAAATGTTTGGATTTGGATTTTTTTCTTTTGGAGAAAAAAAAGTAAAGAAAAACTATTAGTAAAATGCCAAGTGAAAATGAGCTTGTGTAAAACAGCTCAAATAAATATATACAACCAACCTTCTTAGCTCTCAGTTCACCCTAAGCTGGCTCTTTCTCTGACAGGGCTTTTGTCCCCAGATAACATGCCGTGGGCACGCAGTATTATTTATGCTTCCTCCTTTGACTAATTAGTCTAATTGTGGCTCCAAGAAGAGGCTGAAGGGCTAAAGAAGCCTGACTGTTGTTCATAGGGAAAAATGAATGCTTTACCATATGCCTCTGCTGGCAAAATCCATCCCAAGGACTAATAAAATGGCTGCTTTCCACTGGCACCTCCCTTCTGAGTATGGAATAGTTTTCCCTTTCAAAGTGAAATAACATGAAATACTAAAATGTCCTTACCTGACATGAAGCAATATGGCATAGCTAGGCTGGTCAGTTTTTAACTTGTGATATTAGCTAGTAAAGCACTCAGAATGTGATGGTGTTGGGACTGGAAGATTTTCAGAGCAACAATATGGGCAATAGTTACAGGATAGTCATATGAATTGGCTAGTATGAATATGAACCACAGCCTTCTACTGGATGATTCAGAACTCTTAACTCTGTCATAAGCCCCAAACTGTTTGTTGTTAATGGAGATTCTCCTTCAGCTCTGTATTTTTGGAGCAGGATAATCTGAGTTCAATACTCCCTGATGCCAGGAATTTCCGAGTGGCCAAAGATTAGTTAAAATATTGTATAAGATTAATCTTCTCCGACTGTCTGCTCCTATCCTCCCACTCACTTCTTACGTTATTAGTATGGTGTCTGTCTGGATTAGAATGTAAAGTCCTGGGGCAGGGACTGGGTCTCACTTGTGGTTGTTTACAATTAATAAGTTGTAATAATAATTATGGGGAATGTTTCTAGTGATTAGAGGAGCGGACTGGAGTGAGGAGACCTGTTTCTAGCTCTGCTACTGCTTCTTTGTGCTATCTTGTCTTAGTTACTTAAGCCTTTTTGAGCCTTAGTTTCCCCATGTTTAAAGTGGGCACTCTAATGCCTGTCTACTGTATGTAACAAGGATGCTGTGAGATTTAATTGATTCATGTTTGTAAAGTGCTTTAAGATCCTCAAATGGAAGATACTATAGAAAAGCAAAGCATTAGTAAAAAGAAAAGGAGTATTTGTGGCACCTGTGACTGGGCAAGGTCAGATGGCTATAGAAAAGTAGTGAGAGAGAGAGAGATTGGCTCCAGGCTAAACAAATCCCTGGTACCAGGATAAGTGAAGTGGCAGCTGCTCCAGGTCAATTAAGACACCTGGGGCCAATTAAGAACTTTCCAGAAGGCAGGGAGAAGGCTAGGTTGATTGGGACACCTGAAGCCAATCAGGGGCTGGCTGAAACTAGTTAAAAACCTCCCAGTCAGTCAGGTGGGTGTGCATGTCAGGAGCTGTGGGAAGAAGTTGTGTGATTGGAGAGGCTGAGTAGTACACACCATATCAGGCACAAAGAAGGAGGCTCTGAGGTAAGGGTGAAGTGGAGCTTGAGGATGTGAGGGCTGCTGTGGGGGAAGTAGCCCAGGGAATTGTACATGTCATGTTTCTAAAAGGTCAGCTACCATTGTTGATACTATTAGGGTCCCTGGGCTGGAGCCCGGAGTAGAGGGTGGGCCTGGGCTTCCCCCCCCCCACCACCACCTTTGCCTCCTGTTTAATCACTGAGACTGGGAGACAACAGAGACTGTGCAAAGAAGGATAACTTCTCCTCACCTCCCTTGCTGGCTTATGATGAAAATGGCTCAGTAGACTGTGACCCTTGTCTCTAGAGAAAGAAAGGTTACGTGGAGGGTCACAGTGAGCCTCTGAGGCTAGTGAAATCTGCCAGGAAACACGGGACCCACAGAGGCAAGGACAGAGCTTTGTCACACATCTTAGAGACTCCCAAATTTATTTGAGCATAAGCTTTCGTTAGCTACAGCTCACTTCAGCGGATGCATGCTGTAGCTCATGAAAGCTTATGCTCAAATAAATTTGTTAGCCTCTAAGGTGCCACAAGTACTCCTTTTCTTTTTGCGGATACAGACTAACATGGCTGCTACTCTGAAACCTGTCAAAGCATTAGTGTATGTCTAGAGAAGATATAAAAAAACAATGGTATCTTTTCTGAGACTGGGCAGCATCCCACTTCTTGCAATGGTGGAAACTCAATCATGATCATATAGAGTTGTGCCAGTTTGGGTGTTGGCCTACAAGTAGGCTAAGTACTAAAAGGGAACTCTAAAAAACAAGGCATCCTTTTTCCAAGATGGTATTTGCTTGTCTATTATAAAGCTGTCCTGTCCCTACTTACATACACACACATGCCACTGGAACAGAGGTTATGGCCTTGTGTAATACAAACACCCCAATGTGGCATTCATTCCCGGTACTGAAGTAGCTGAAGAAAGAAGAGAATCACAGTTGAATGCAAGTGGCAACTCCTCCAGCCAGTAAAATGTTGTTGTCCCTGAAATGAAAACCTGACAGAGTAACACCATGAGTTTAGTCCATTGCATTTTCTCCTGGGTATTCTGAAAATTAGGAAGAGGCCCACCCCATGCTGTGGGATGGAATATCTGACATGGGGTCATGTTTGCCAGCAAAGTCCAGTACTGCACAGAAGCAGAGAGAGGAGAGTAGCAGAGGCTGCAGATAATAGAACCAGAATTCTGGGCACCCAAAAAGGAAGAAGGAAACCATTTTTCTCTTAGTTCATGAGTGAAAGTAGAGCACGACAAAGGTGCAGCCAGTGGCCAGAAGTGCCCTATTGACACCAGAGGCTGAAATCATGTGACAACCGCTTACAAGAGTTCAGAGTCAACAAGTCTGAACCTGAAATTTTCCCGGACTTATCCCTGAACCCAGTGTCTCAATGTGATTCACAGCATTTAATTATCTGTGCCTCAGAGACACTTATGAGTCAGGGAAGTACATTATTGGCCCCATTTTACAGATGGGGAAAGTGAGGCGACGTAAGTTGTCCATAGTCAGTAAAGGCTAGATTGTGCCATACAGGCAGAGCCCTGCACTGGGGACAAGGATAAATGGCAGTGCCACAGAGGGAGTACCAGAGATGGGGTGCCTGCACAGAGCAGGGTACTTTCCAGTGTGCTCCTGTGTGCAGGGGAGCAAACAAATTCTACACTTCTTTGAAGGGTGCAGCATACCCTCCTTCACCAATGCATGGCAGGGGTGCTGCCTACTTGACAACCTTTCAGGGGGCTGTGCTCCCAGGGAGAACATCACACGTCCCTGAGAGCAAGGGCTACAGTTTTGGCTGATCCTGCTACTAGCTTCGCAAGGAGAGGATCCTCTTTTTCCCTCCCCCCTCACTTGGCAGCCACATACGGTCTAGGTAGCATCTAGGCCAAAGTGGGTCAGTGCTGAGCGGGGAGTAGAACCCAGGATCCTGATTTCCCATCACCTGCCCTAACCAACAGAGGAGTCTGTCCCTTGGCCATCCTGCATGGAGGGGCAGACAGCCTCAGGGATGTGTGCATGGGAATGTAACACTCCAAAATATAAAGCATCCCCCGGTTCCTTTAGCACATGGAGGGCCATATTCATAGTCTTTAAACCATGATTTAAGGACTTCAATAGCTCAGACATAGGTGAGGTTTTTCATAGGAGTGGGTGGGTGAGATTCTTTGGCCTGCGCTGTGCAGGAGGTCGGACTAGATGATCAGAATGGTCCCTTCTGACCTTAGTATCTATGAATCTATATAGCATGACCCTTACTCTTCTTTGCTTCAGTTGCATTACTCATGTGAGCCAGGACTCCTCAATGTATGGTCCTCCTGAGTATTACTGCTCAGGTATGTGAAGGAATTTCCCTGAGTATTACTGCTCAGGTATGTGAAGGAATTTCCCTGAGCTATTCACTGGCCTTAGTGAGGGTTTATGTTTGAGCATAATAATGATTTCTAGCTGCACAAACACCAAGTAACCACACCATCAAGTAGCAAAATCCCTCTGAAAAATAGAGGCACAGGTGTTCACTGGCAGAATAATGGAGCTGAGCCACTCAAGTGCGACAATGGGAAGCACTGTGCCTCTGGGAGAGATGGTGCCTACTGAAGGACCTCACTGAGCAGGGGCTTGCTTCCTGCCCCTTAACTCAGGAAGAGGCAGTTTATGCTCCCTGTCTCTGTCTGTGCAAAAGGTGGGATGAGGTCAGGGTTCCACTTGCTCTTTGTCTCTCCTTAACCCTTTTGGGGGGTGCTAGCCAGGATTGCAGTTGTGGCAGTCCCCCACAGGGTGGGGGGGTCAAGGCTTGCAAGAGCAATCAGTTGTTTAAATTTCAAAATTCTAGGGGCCTGACTCTCCCCTGCCTTGTACCTTGTTCTATCACCTCCACCTTTTCAGAGAGCAGGTAGAGCTGCATGTTGGCATTTTGCAAGCACTTCAGACATGTGCAAATGAAAGTTCAACATTCAAGATGGGAGAATCGGGCCCTGTTGAGCTGCACCTGCAAGTGATTGTTGTCCCCAAAATGCACTCTCGGATACGTTCAGGAGCAATTTTGGAGGCTTTTTTGCCATTTTAACCTATGCTGCCTATACAAGCAAGGCACTGAAATATCCTGACAAAAGGGGCAACAACTTTTAGCCATTGCTTGTTACTGAAGATCAACTTCACTTTCCCATCTGAGCATAAGTATTCCAGTAACTGCCAAAGCAGCAGTGTAATTCCAAACCCCTCTCTTTTATTGCCTTTACTTATCCTTACAAACCAGAAGAAGAATGTTCTGAGCTCTGGGGAAATTAAAGTTTCCCCTGAGAATCCACTCATTCCAGGTTGGCTCCTCAGCAGATGTAAATGGCCGAGGGCAATTGAATTCAATGGAGCTACATACCAATTGACCTCAGCTCAGGATCTGGTCCTTTGTTTTGTGGAGTAGACCAGCCTGGGATTTAACTCTGAGGTGTGTTTTGAAATTTGTCACCTTTACCTCCAGTTTTACCCCTACCCAACTGTCACTCACTCGCTTGGGAGCAAATATAAAAAGTTTGGGGGAGTTTTTCAGCCCTTCCACTTTGAGCCAACATCTCCCCGCCCTGGGCACTGGGACCTCAGTGCAGCCTTCTCCATGATCAGTGGCATTTAGTGAGAGAATCCTGGAAGGATGTGAGCTGCATGCTAGCAGGCTGGTACAGGAAGCAGCTGTTGGTGTCAGGAACTGGTTCATACAAAACACATTTTCCCAGAGAGGCTGTTTCACTAAAATCTGTTCCTGGCCCGGCTCTGTCACCATATGGGTTACATTGACCTGTCTGTTGCTGACAAATGCAAGGAAATCAACTAACAATGCATCATAATGATCATCATGCTTGTGCAAAATATAGCTTCTTTCACCCAATAGGAGCCCAGGCAGGCATAGGGGAACTGATTTGTAGAAAACAGACACTCCTTTGACCTGCTCCAGACCCAAACTCAAAACAAATCTATTTGAAGGATCGCATTTGGATGAGAATTTGGGAGTCCTTTCTTCTTCTAATAGCAGCTCGCTAAGGAGAGCAAGACTCTGAAAACACTCCTCTTATACCACCAGAGGGATTCCTGGGGAACAGAAGTGAGGCATGTGGCAGTGTGTGTAGTTTGTACTACACTACCGAAGCAGCTTTTCATTTGAATATCTGAGGGCTTGGAAAGGTGCTAGAACTGTTATCCCCATTTTACAGAAGGTGAGATGACTTCCCAAAGGTCATGCAGTGAACTGTGGTAGTCAGGACTAGAATCAAGATTTCCTGGCTCCCATTCCCCCATGCTAACTATTGCTCCATATGCCCTATATTCCACACTGCACATAAATAGCAGGACTTCATTCTCATGGTATTTAAATCAGCACCTTTCCCCAGCCTTAAAGTTACTTTAAAAGGAAACTGATTAGACATAAGTCGTCATAAAATGACCAGTCATTGTTTTCAAGGTGGTCTAATTCCAGATTCCCATTCACACAAAGCTTTCATCTCTTTCACTCTTTCTGTCTCTTGATTCTCTAAATAAAAGGCAAATGGAACATCTAAAAGCACTTTGCGAGACTTCTCTTCTGTTTATGTGAATGGAAGACAGAGATCATGGAGCAGATGGCAGAAAAGTCTCACGTCAAGAGACTTTTGTTGGAATGCTGCTGCTAACACAAAGTCATTAACTGGAAGGGAAGCAGCAATTGATTTCATATGGATGGATTTGAGCCCAAGTTTTTGGTTTATTGTTCCTCTACTTTTACTTGATTCTTGAATAAAGCCCCTTCAGACATTTCATAAAAGCTGAATAATGATGTTATATCTGTACGGTGACTTTACAGTGTATAAATTAATCACGGAATCCATCAAAGTGAAACTGCCACCTCTGGGGTGACAGTCATGAGAGAATTAACATTATACCTCAGTTCTGGACAGAAAACACTCTCCAAGTGAAACTGCAGGGAACATTTTGGTAGGCAGAAAGCACTCAAGAAAAAGCCATTTGTGATACTAACATCATCCTTACTCTAGTCCAAAGTGCTTTGTAATGTAATGTAATGATACGGAACCACCAGGACCTTTGTTTTGTGTTTCATCTGAAAGACAGCACCTCTGGCAGCAGGGTGCCTCCTAACTGGAGGGGCTGTAATATTTGTAATGGAATGCAAAACTACTCAGAGTTTACATTTCTTCACAAACTTTAAACTGAAAAAAAACCTGCTTCAATACATGAATTCTTTTGAGCAAAGTGGACCTATTTTCCCATTGAAAAATAGACCAGTTCAAACTGGCTTTGGCTTTGCTTTAAAGACATGGGGGAAAGTGAGCTTTGGCAGGTTTTCTTTGTAAACTGACTCATATCGTCTAAAATTTGGCAAAAAGTGAAATTTGAGGGGTGTGATATTCATGTGAAATATAAACTGTGAATTTGCACACCTCCACTGCTGCCATCTTGCTGTGACACTAGTTCTCTCTCTCTAGATATTTTGTGTATGTATGTGTATATATATGTATATGTATATGTGTGTGTGTGTATGTGTGTGTGTGTATATGTATATATACATATATATATATATATATACACACATACAATAAGCTTCTCCTCTCAAGAGTATCTGAGAACTGACTCAGAGAGAAGAGTGCCCCTTTCTCTAAAACCATTTATTGATTAACCAACACTGCTTCCTGTAGCACCTGGGTTCACAAATAGTGCCCAGGCCTGACTCTCCTTCGCTTGTTAGGCCTGGTGAGATCCCTTTGCAGTGAAGATGTGCAGGAAACCCCCAGATCCAAACATCCATGAACTCTAGAGAAGCCCAGGTCTGGAATCACATCTGAACTCTGAAGTTTGTATCATCTCTAGAAGTTGAGTAACATGCGGCATCTCCATGATGTCAGCACACCATGCTTCTTTCCTGAAGGGCGGATAGAGAAAGTCCATGACCCAACTGGGAATGCATTAATAAAGGTGCAGGCACATTGAGTATGTCTTGCTTGACATCCGTTCTAGCCATACAATGTCAGAAGGAAAATCAACCCTGTGCTCAGCAGGTGTATTTTTCTTCTGCTCCATCCCAAGCTAATGGTCTGGATAATAACACTTGAGCACAGAGGTCAAGGGGATGGGGGGTAAAAAAAACCACCCAGTTTGCACTGGCAGGCTGACTTGATATTGTAGGCCATACATGGGTTTGGAATGAGGGATATTAGACTCACAACTCTTGCCAGTGCCAAGAAATACACAGCTAAAATTGGCAGCTCTGGGATAAGTAATGTACAAACACAGCCCAGAGTGTTGCAACTGTTCAAGCACTTTGGAAGTATGTTGAGTAAATGTGAATCTGTTGCTATGGCAACAGAACAGAGGGAAGATCGTGCTGCCTCTCCGTGACAGCTTTCAAATTCAAGTGCTTGGTTAATTTGAACTGTGCTCGCTTCAGTCTAGAACCGCTCCTCAGCATAACGTCAGATGATGCAGGAGAGAGTTTCCCTCCACCTCTTCAAATAATGATTGTGGAACAAAGCCAGAGATCTCATGGAGCCAGTTGGAACTCAATGGTGACAGTGGAGGTAGAACTTCAGAAGCGTAGGCCTCTGCCAGTTGAGGTAAAGGAGAATGGCTGTTAGTTGTTAGCAGCATGGGGTCTGTGATATATAGTTTAAGAATGCTGGTCCTATCCAGTAGAAGGCAATGATACACATGCACTTTAGCCAGTTCAGAACTAGCACTTCTATTGTCACAGGAGTGTACTGTACGTGAGAAATCAGCAGATATGCAAATAGTTAATAGACAAGGTGCCAGTAGATGGCACTGAAGAATACACAGCTTTGTTGCTGGCTTTTATAGAACCAATAAATATTCTTACTATTATGCATGCAGATGGCTTCTTGAGCCCAGCTCTTAACATCCATAGCACATCACCCAAGAAACTCAAAGTACACCTTTAACTAATGAATCCTCATCACATCTGTGCGAGGCCTCCGTCTGTTACTAAAGAAGGAAAGTGACTTGACCGAAGCCACTCAGCATCAGAACCAGGATAAGAGCCCAGCAGTTCAGCCTCATAGCCCTGCACTCTGCTGGGCCACAATGAAATAGCATACATGAGAACTAACCTCCGGAGAGGCAGTTGGGATAAAATAACTGACTTGTACCTTCACCCAAACGGATTCTGATATGATAAAAGTGAGATTAACTTGTTTTGACTGGGCTAGATTTTAACTTATATGCTGCCTCTCCACTCTTCATTTCAACAGAAAGGCAGTAGCTCTGAGGTAACATGGGAGAGGCTGTTCTGTGGTGTTTCCAGCCCTGATGAAGGCAGAGAATACTCGGAACTCTCCTTGTATTCATCCAGAGATTTAAAAAAAGCCTGGGATTGTTCCAGGAGTTTCTTGTGAACTAGACACAAGTCTAAACCAAGATACTGGAGCTTTGACTTTTTCCTTAAATTTTCATTTAATTTGGAACACAGTGAAGGGAGGGTAACTTTCCAGAGAAACCAGTCCATGTGCTGTATGAGGACTTTGGAACAACCAAAGCGTAGACAGCCTCCTGAAGAGTCCAGCTCAGATTTTACGTGACACCCAGTACATACAGGCCCAGGACACTGTGGGAGTGGTTAGTCAGTTCTCTATAGCAGTGCTGTAGCCAAGTTGCATGCGTTGAATAAAGCTGCTTATCCTACACCTTATTACTGAATCTTAGCATGCTTATGAGTTAGAACACGACAAAGAGCCTTCATATGTGCTGTATAATATCCTTGTTCTATGACCGGTTTCAGAGTAGCAGCCGTGTTAGTTTGTATTTGCAAAAAGAAAAGGAGTACTTGTGGCACCTTAGAGACTAACAAATTTATTTGAGCATAAGCTTTTGTGAGCTACAGCTCACTTCATCGGATGCATCCGATGAAGTGAGCTGTAGCTCACGAAAGCTTATGCTCAAATAAATTTGTTAGTCTCAAGTGCCACAAGTACTCCTTTGCTTCTTGTTCTATAAGTAACACAAATTATATAATAGCATTCTTGGGAAATAAAATGTTCACGGGAAAAGGGCAGTGCTCAGAGATCTGGGACTTGCTATTTTAAATCCTGAACCAGTGCCAAAATATCACTCCTGGTCTGAGTGAGCAATGAGTGGTTAATGATCCATGTCTGTACCACAAAAGGACTAGAAGTAAATGTTAGATACTACAGCTAATTGGAAAAGAGCAAGTACTTTTCAGATTTTTTTTTTCAGGTTTTTCAATGAAAAAACAATAACGAAACATTTTTCACAGATACCACCGTAAAACAAAAAAATCTTTTTAATCCTCAAAACTTTATTGAAAATCAGTTTTTTTCATAATAAAAGGAAAATTTCATAGGAAATGACATTTTTCATTTACAATAATAATATGAATTTTCATTGGGAAAAGAGTTTCAACTGAACATTTTTGACCTGTTCTACTGAGCATCACAGGAAAGACCCTGGCAGCTCCCTGCAGCAGGGAAATGTGCTGGCACAGAGGAGGCAGTGCGGAGTCCTTTTGGGGTTTTGGGAGCTGGCATTGGGTCAAGTCTCCGCCACTCAAAACTCTGGTCTCTATGGGCCTAGAACTGCTGCCTGACCCATGCACTAGCTCCCACAGCATTTCAAAGCCACCCTTAACCTTTGTGGGGAGGGGAGTTTATCAGAGATTCCCTGAGCTGCCCTGCTTGCCTGTCAGCTCCCAATTACTCAAAGCTTAAAACTGAAACTAAACTGAGTCTCTTTGTCTCCGAGTCAGGCTGTCCCCTCACATTGAGGGGGCTGAGCAGCCCTGGCTCATCACTGGCCCATCAAGCTGCCTGTCTATATCACCCCATGTAGAAACCTCCAATTGGCCTCAGCAGGAGTTTCTAGTCCATTCTGCTCCTACTCGGACTCCAAGCATGCTGGTAAATGGGGTCAGAGAGCTCTGGTAGCCATTATGTTGTAGTCCATAGGGTAGGACCTCCTAGAAGCTCGGTCCAGAATTCCAGGAGTTAACAAACTCCGGATGAGGATTGCATAATGATCTCCAGAAACAAGCAGTGTCCAGAGCGTGTTTTGCACATGGCAGTGCATCACTGGAAGAATATCCAAGGAGTTATGAGACTTATTTCCATGTCTGAAAGCCTCTTGAGAATTGCAGTAGCAAAGCTGTCTTTCCCTTATAAACCAGCGATGGTCAAAACATTACCGTAGGTATAGCTGGATGCACCTTAAAATGGGATGCACAGCCCGGTGCTCTCTGGAAGGAGAGGAAAAGCTGAACGATTGGAGGTTTATAGTATATTGCTCCTAAACAGTAATTTCTTTCCATCTACCAAGAAAGACAAGAGTCAAAGCATAAATATTTCTAAAGTTATGCCAGGTAGGTCCATGCCCTATAGCCCTGGCAAATTGCCCATTGTACCATCTGATTGTGATGTTTGGGTAATGCTACTAGAAGCAGAACAGGTGATGAGCTAGGGGCAGCAAAATAATTTGTGATGCTGGGACAGGGGAGAGAGATTTTTCTAGTTTGCCAAGAGCCCCGCTCTGCATCTCAAATGAATTTCCAACCTAAGCTGCCTTTCCTTTATTGACTTAGAGCCTGACCCAAGCAAAACAACCTCAGTACAGCAAAAGGCTTTTGGCTGGAACCAGTGAGCGAGAGGCATGCCCTCTTGTGGCCATAACACCTCAGATTAAGCCTGGTCAGTACCTGGATTTGAGACCTCCACCTACTTGCTGCGGGGAGTGGTGTCAATGAATTGGTCAGTTAGGTTCTTCCTGCTAAGTCAGTATGGATCCAGTGCTTCTGAGACTGCTGTGTAGCCGGCGTTCAGATAAGGCATAAAACCATTTATGGTTATCCAAAAACCCACAATGCTATTCCCAAGAATTCTGGCCACACTCCACTTTGGAGTCTTTACATTCAGACTGTCTGAACTTACATTGAGGTAAGACATCCTTCCACACTGTCTATCCTGTGTGGTGTTGATATGCACTGCTAAACAGCTGCCACATTATGCCACAGAGGAAACTGCACACTGGTAAGTGATTCCTTTACATACCAGTGGCTTGTAATGTGCTTTGAGATTTTGGGGGGCTGAAAGGGACCAGGTGCATATAATTTTATTAAAACAGTTCTAAGTGATACATTAGTCTCCCTGCCCCCAAAGTGTTGGCTATATGTATCAACTCTTCGCAGCTGCTCTACTGCATTAACTCTAGTCACATCTCTCACTGAAGACTCCTGGAGCCCACCCCCAACCCTGGTCTCCCCTCCCTAAGATGTTGCATGATTGCTGCTTTACTGTATCATGTTTTGTAAGAACATTTTATCCCACTTGGGTACCTCTGAAAGCCAGATGTTCCCTCTCAGCATGGCCTCTTCTTTTTTTAAACAAACATTTTTGAGATGATGTTATTTTTATTCAGTTCCCTCTGTGAAACTCCTTAGGACAGAAATGGCTCTTTGCTTAGCAGAGTCACATCAGGGGAAAGGGGGAGGTACATATATATACTTTCAAGTGCTTGACTTTGCAACCTTAATAATGATATACATACACACTTGAAGGTTAGGAAATACCTGAATTAAGTTTGTCTGGGCAACCTGTGTGCATAGCATTATGATCCAGTCTTTAGTTACATGATCACACGCTGTTTTTTCCACAGGACCTCTGCTTTATTCAGTGCATAGGATGGACCTGCTCTGGGGGTGTGAATCAGGGTTATGAAGTAAAGGAGACTTTCATCTGCAGGACTTCCCGCCTCATTTCTTGTAGATGATGAAAGGTGTGTGGTGAATGAGGCAGGGGATTACAGGAAGAGGAAAGGAGTTCAGTTACCATGCTGATGCGCATAGTTTAGACACTAAACAGATAATAAAAGGTGCCTTCTTGAGGAAGACCATGCGGTGTATTCAGATTGTGTTTAAATTGCTACCTCTTTTGGGGCAGGAACCTTGTCTTCCTACGTGACCGCAAAGCAGCTAACAAGCTTTTGGCTCTATACAAATAAATAAGCTTTTATTATTATTTAATTAATTAATAAATTATATAAAACAAAGAGGGTAGAAACTTACTTTCCCTTGCATTCTTAAAAAGAATGTTATCAAGAAAAGAGAGCAAGTGTTTCAATGAGCTTAGAGGTGTCTTTCCCTGATAGCCAGTTTATCCCTGGCTGACCTCATGGGTGGTGGGGACATGAGTGGTCCTTCTGGTGGAATGTTCCATTAGAGAAGGAACACTCCCTCTCTAATCGAACTTCCCACAATGCCGACGTACCATGATTTATAATTCTTAACATACTCTCTGCTAATGGGTTCTTAAAGCTGGAAATAGAGGTGCTGAGCTGTTTAGGGTAACTTTTTCTGCCACCCTTACTCTCAGTTAGTAGTGCTGTACTCTGCAAGTAGTATTCGTGATTCCAGGATTTGTCACTAGGCTGGAAATCTGGCATCTTTCCCCAGCACAAAATTTAATGAAAAAATAAAAGAGCTCTCCCCAACACAAACACATATTCACTGGAGGCCTTATCCTTCAAACTGACAAGGATCATTGTTATAGTCACTTCATTCATATGGCAGATAAGATTTCTCTGGTTCAGACAATTTAAAAATTATGAGTGTTCTGAAGAGAGACAGGATCTTAAGGGTGTTAATAATAGGCTGTATACTGAATCCATGAATCATAGTAATTAGAAATAGAGGAGCCCTATTAGGTAATCTCATCCAACCCTCCAGCCAATAAATGATTGCTCCCTATATATGGCTTTGTCCAATCCAGTTTCAAATTGGGTTTCCATTATTTCTCTTACTAGACTGTTCCACTGTCTACTAGACATGAATGTTAGGTACTTTTTCCTGATATTCAGCCTAAATTCTCTTCTGCTCTATTTCAGCCCATTACTTTTACTCACTTTGATTTTTGGCTGTGAAAACTGGATATATTTCCAGTTAGGAAAATCTTGAATCTCTTGAGTAAATGTGAGAACTGATGTGTGTTTGAATAGCAAGGAAAGGAAGTGAAACTTCAGTGGAAGCACAATTCGTGTTGCTTTCTATGTCTAGGATCAGTGAGTGGTAACTAGAGAAAAAGAAATTGCATATAAAAAAACAGAAGGCAATAAACAGCTGCAGTGGTAAACTGAGTGCAGAGCGGGTTCTGGTACACTAACCGGAATATATCTTTCTCCCACAGAAGATGAAGCCCATAGTCCAAAGGAGACGCTCCACGCCTTCTGCCATTAGCAAAGCTCTCAACAAGTCCAAATCCCATTCCAGGTAAGGAATCATCTCCCCAATATCCCCACCAGAGCTTTAGCCCCCTTTTACAAATAAAAAAATCAAATCAAATAGATTTGCTAACCCATGTTTTAATTCAGCTGTTGATACCAGGAGCCAATAGTATCTGGACAGACCTCCCACCTGGAGGGGTTCCAGTTTCCTTTTTGGAACATGCTTTAAAAATGTGATGCTGAAAACATGTAGTGCCAGACTGTGATCTCACCTACACAGATGTAAATCAAGAATAACGCAATTGCCCTCAGTGGAGTCACTCCAGGCTTACACTGGTGTAACGCAGAACAGAATCTAGCCTTTACTGCATGGAAAAGCAGCCAACGTTAAGGTGAAGTTTGTATGTGAATAGCCAAGCCACACATATAATAAATATTTGGTTAGTCATAGCAGCCTGACTGTGTTCTCTGTTGAAGCCAAACAACAGATGGCCAGTGAGTCCCTTAAAAGAAATCAGGAATTTTTACTTTTTAAACAAAATGTCAAAAACCAACAAAGAACAAAAATTCCAATCCTCCATTTCACTTTCTCACCCTGCTCAGAAGATAAACCTTCTCTCAGCTTCTTTGTGTAATTCCAACTGGGAAGTCAATGAATGTTTGCCTGATGGATTCATTGCTGTTTAGTCTGCCATCTAACCAGCAACGGGAAATAGTATGAGAAGCCGAAACAGAGATGCCCTAAGAAACGAAAAAAGAAAAGGAGTACTTGTGGCACCTTAGAGACTAACAAATTTATTAGAGCATAAGCTTTCGTGAGCTACAGCTCACTTCATCGGAAGCATTTGGTGGAAAAAGCAGAGGAGAGATTTATATACACACACACAGAGAACATGAAACAATGGGTTTATCATACACACTGTAAGGAGAGTGATCACTTAAGATAAGCCATCACCAGCAGCGGGGGCGGGGGGGGAGGAGGAAAACCTTTCATGGTGACAAGCAAGGTAGGCTAATTCCAGCAGTTAACAAGAATATCAGAGGAACGGGGGGGGGGGGGGAGGGAGAAATACCATGGGGAAATAGTTTTACTTTGTGTAATGACTCATCCATTCCCAGTCTCTATTCAAGCCTAAGTTAATTGTATCCAGTTTGCAAATTAATTCCAATTCAGCAGTCTCTCGTTGGAGTCTGTTTTTGAAGCTTTTTTGTTGAAGTATAGCCACTCTTAGGTCTGTGATCGAGTGACCAGAGAGATTGAAGTGTTCTCCAATTGGTTTTTGAATGTTATAATTCTTGACGTCTGATTTGTGTCCATTCATTCTTTTACGTAGAGACTGTCCAGTTTGGCCAATGTACATGGCAGAGGGGCATTGCTGGCACATGATGGCATATATCACATTGGTAGATGCGCAGGTGAAGGAGCCTCTGATAGTGTGGCTGATGTGATTAGGCCCTATGATGGTATCCCCCGAATAGATATGTGGACAGAGTTGGCAACGGGCTTTGTTGCAAGGATAGGTTCCTGGGTTAGTGGTTCTGTTGTGTGGTGTGTGGTTGCTGGTGAGTATTTGCTTCAGATTGGGGGGCTGTCTGTAAGCAAGGACTGGTCTGTCTCCCAAGATCTGAGAGAGCGATGGCTCGTCCTTCAGGATAGGTTGTAGATCCTTGATGATGCGTTGGAGAGGTTTTAGTTGGGGGCTGAAGGTGATGGCTAGTGGCGTTCTGTTGTTTTTTTTGTTGGGCCTGTCCTGTAGTAGGTGACTTCTGGGTACTCTTCTGTCTCTGTCAATCTGTTTCTTCACTTCAGCAGGTGGGTATTGTAGTTGTAGGAATGCATGATAGAGATCTTGTAGGTGTTTGTCTCTGTCTGAGGGGTTGGAGCAAATGCAGTTATATCGTAGCGCTTGGCTGTAGACAATGGATCGAGTGGTATGATCTGGATGAAAGCTAGAGAAATGTAGGTAGGAATAGCGGTCAGTAGGTTTCCGATATAGGGTGGTGTTTATGTGACCATCGCTTATTAGCACCGTAGTGTCCAGGAAGTGGATCTCTTGTGTGGATTGGTCCAGGCTGAGGTTGATTGTGGGATGGAAATTGTTGAAATCATGGTGGAATTCCTCAAGAGCTTCTTTTCCATGGGTCCAGATGATGAAGATGTCATCAATGTAGCGCAAGTAGAGTAGGGGCGTTAGGGGACGAGAGCTGAGGAAGCGTTGTTCTAAGTCAGCCATAAAAATGTTGGCATACTGTGGGGCCATGCGGGTACCCATCGCAGTGCCGCTGATTTGAAGGTATACATTGTCACCAAATGTGAAATAGTTATGGGTCAGGACAAAGTCACAAAGTTCTGCCACCAGGTTAGCCGTGACAGTATCGGGGATACTGTTCCTGACGGCTTGTAGTCCATCTTTGTGTGGAATGTTGGTGTAGAGGGCTTCTACAGAAGTTACTGATGTAATGGAAGAGTGAGACAGAAGCAAACTTTGGAAATACAAGCTTCCCAGAGCAGACCTTCACTTGAAGGACTCCTCTGTCCTTGGCTATTGGTGCCAGTGATGTGCAGCCATTGGTGAAAAACAGCATTGGCAAGTGTCAAAACAGAGTCTCTTGGTACAGAGAAGCCCTTTAGGGGCTGGGCTTGCTCCTGCTGGAGTCAGTGGCCAACTTACTTAGGGGAGATCAGGGTCAGGGCACACATGGGATTTTCACTACAATCACAGGCAATGGTTTGGTCTTAATCAAATCTAGAAAATGGGAAGAATTAAAATGGCACCCAGATGAGAGGAACAGACAGAGACAATTATTCAGTCGCCCAACAAGAGGGGTAGGGATGGGCAGCGATACAAAAGGCGTAAGCTTTGGAAGTGAATGCAGGTGCTGTGAGAGATGGTGGGTTGGCAGCCCTGGTTAGTTATCCTCAGAGCAGGTGCAGTGAGGAGCAGGGCAGCGTGAGCTCTCTGTATCATTCCACCAATGTGCTTCCATGCCCAGCTCACTTCAGGGGAGAGACGGGAATTCAGTGTTTGTGACCCATTCTGTCCTCGCCTTCTCTGCTGAAACTGTCAATACAATGGTTGGTTTTGAGCTACGGGCACATTTCCACTAGGAACTGGACAGACTCCTCTAAACTCATTTCATACAGATCACTTTTCAGATGGTAACAGCTTTCATTTGCTACCAACCTAGGCTATTGTATTAACGGGTGACCTAATGTGAAAAGCTCCTTTTCCCACTTGTATGGTCTAGAGCCATCCAGTGCCTCCACTGACTTTAATTTCTTCAGATATAAAGCACCCAGACTTCTAGTGTTTATTGTCAAGTATGAACACACTGACCTTCCAACTCTTGTGCTGAAATATCAAGTGCTGTACAGTAGCCAAGTCTCACAGCCCTTTGATTGGAGAATAACCATCTTAGAGTTCAGGCAGTTTCTCCCCACCCTGCACAGTGTAACAATTAGACAACAGATAAAGGAATGTCAAGCTCTTTCTCTGTTTGGTTCTGATAACACCCTCATAAATAACATTGCTGCAGTGATTTGCTTAGTTAAAATAAATATTTGTTTAAAAGATAAAAACTTAAGTGATTTACATTTTGCAGGAAGCAACCCTCTCCAAGAGCAGCAGTTTCCTTTCACCCTGTATTTAACTGCTTGGGAGTAAGTCCTGCTTTTGTGAAATGTTCAGACAGAAGCCAATGTTTTAGGGTGGTTTAAAATAAATTGCAGAAATACCATCATCTACATCTCTATCCCAAGTAATGTGGTCTCAGAAATGCTTTTGCTTCCCTCCCTCAACCACCCCCTCTCCTCCCCGCCAATATCACACTGACTCAAAAAGAGAAACAAATTCTTGACTTTATTTGGCTGGAGAACATCTTTGCAAGGGGAGGGAAGCTCTAAACATTTCTCATGATGTATTGCCTCAGAGGGAGCTGGTACAATGCCATTTTTACTTGGGCCACCAGAGCATTGGTGAATTTTTGTTGTTGTTGTTGCTACTCTTCTGTTGTGTTTACCAAACCTTGTAACTTCTCCAGCATTAAGAAATCACTGCTGAGATTGCTTGGTGTTCCTGTCTCTACTGCTCCACTGACACACAGGGGAAGCTTTCATAGGCATGTTTTAAAGTGAACTTATTTTTTTACTTGGAGAGGCAACAGGCTTATGTGCTTGTCTGTGAGCATAAGAGTGCCAGGCAGGGACAAGCCAGAGACTCCAGCCTGCAAGAATGCAGCTGTTCAGGGAATCTGCAGGTGGGATTTTCAAAAGCTGTTCGTGTTGGCTTAGCCCTGCTCCCATTAAAGCCAGTAAGCAGCTTTACTCTTGAGTATTGGCAGCAGAGTTAGGCCAATAATATGAAAGTCTCAGCCTATAAGTACAGAGCTTTGTTCAGTTTTGTTGATTTTAATGGGATCACTCAGACTAAGGTACTACTCAACAGGAGTAAAGGTGGCAGAGTCTGGCCTGTTGTGCCCATCTCGCTGAAAACTTTACATTTACAGCCATTTCTATGAGACTAATAAATCCAACTAGGACTGATTGTGTATTCACACCACCAAGGGTGCTTCGATCTTGCAGACAGTCTGGCAGAGCACCCGTGCATATTCAGTAGAGGCAATCCCACATACTACAGCGAGGGTAGCAGTAAAGATGAAGATCTGTCCTACCTCTCTTACTGATGATTCTGTGACATTCTTCACAATGTGCCATTGCTGCATTTATTGCTAAATTAATAGAGTAGGAGAGAGCATATGCAATTCATACTTGAGAATTTAGAGACAGGAAGGGAAAAGAATAATAAAATGATGGAGTTATTACATTTTGCTTGTTTGCATGAGTAAGGAATCGAGTTTAATTCCAGCAACTGCTTATTGAGTTCAATAGAGATATAGCAGCCATTCTTTCTTTGGCAAAATATTGCACCAAAATCAGCCTAAAGTAGCAACAAAAATAGTTGGATTACAATAATACCTAGCTCTTATATAGCTCTTTTAATCAGTAGATGTCAAAGTGTTTTTATAAAATTATAGCCAGATCTCTGAATCAGGTGAATGGAACTAGACTAGTATACACAGTAAATATTCATCATGCTACAGCCCAGACACCGACAAGCAATTTGGTGTGGAGGGAACTGGCATTGATAAAAACAGAACTGATCAACTACACTGCAAATTTGCCTGCACTCCCTGCTGATGAGTGACCTCATGCATGCATCTCAGCCCCCTTTCCACTTATAGGATCACAATCTGAGATCTTTACTCAGATAACAGTATTCTTGCCTGAGTAAAGTGAAAACTGAGTAAGGACCTCAGGATTTCCTCCGTATTCAGTATAAAATATATAGACAGCTTTCATTAAGCTGAGTCTGAGCCTATGTGAGAAGAAATGAAATAGCCATCAGTCTATTGGGTTATTAACAAAGTCTATGGGAGTTGCAATAATTGCACAATTCATATGATGATTTTTTTCCAGGGAAATTACTCTTTCCTCATCGCACCCAGACAATGGGCTACCAAGTGGGGCTTTCAGTAGCCCAAATTCTGTTTTCATCTTGGATGAGAGGGTACAGCTTACCATGGGACTGCACACCCAGGAGAGACATTTATTCCTCTTCAGTGACATGCTGGTCATTGCCAAGTCCAAGTAAGAGAATGTGGGCGAGCTACACAAGGGTTATGTCTCACACCTAGTAGTCATTGTAAACCAGGATCAAGGGCATTTGTGGATCAGGGTACCAGGAAAGCCACATTTTTAAAGGAGCTTCTAAAATTTTGCAAGTTCCCCATTCTACCCCAAGAAATGTGTTGGCCACTGCTTGGAATGTCTACCCTTAATTTATCACTGCATTTTCATACAGTAGCATGATCTGAACTAAATAAGTTTGCCCTTTGCTTCATGATACTCCTTGAAGAAGTGACATGGCATTCTTGCCAGTGCTGAGGAAATGGAGTGAAAGGGGCTCCATGCAGAAGACAGAAAATTAATTCATTTTTTGGCTAGTTCTCTTCAGTTCCTATTTAGCTCATAGGTAAATAGCTTAGCTGATCTCAAAAATGCTTACTTGTCTGTGGGTAGTAATTTGTCTGAATCACAAAACCAATATGGTATGGCACATAGTTTGGTAAGACTAAAGCCCAGAACTGGGATACTTGAGATGTCAGTTCAGAGGCATCAATGGATATGGACAAGGAAGTCTGTATGTGTGCTGTGTCTCTTTCTAGCCAGTCCCATTAGCCTAAGCAATCTCTGGTTTGAATTCCAGGTCCTCCTCCAACTTGAAGCTGAAGAAGCAGGTGCGCCTGAGTGAAGTATGGACTGGATCTTGTCTCAATGAAGTGTCTGAGAAAAAGATGAGCCCTGAGAATTCGTTTGTCATTGGCTGGCCTACCACCAATTCTGTTGTCTCCTTCAGGTATCACAGCACAGTAACAAACCCACTGCATTGCAGGCTCGCAGCTATCACGATGCTGCATGTTTAGAACTAAATGATGACGGAGAGTCTAGAACTCTGAGCCCCTGTTCCAAAAACACAGACCCTCATTAAATGAGCTAAAGAAGAATGTCTGTTAACTATTAGCAACACAGCGAAAGTGAAGAAGGATAGTTCAGGGGTAATATGCAAGACCTAGCTTCAGGTCTGGGTTCTACCACAAGCTTCCTCTGTGACCTTAAGGAAATTATTTAGGGTTGTGTACACAGCCCATAGCAATGAGCCTCCCAGCCTGGATCAACAGATTTGGGTTAGTGCCCTAAAATAGCTGGGTAGACAGTGCTTTGAAGTTGTGTCTCAGGCTGTAGCTGAGGCTCTGGAGCCTAGGGGTGGGGGACTGGGTTCAGAGCCTGAGCTTCAGCCCCAGCTGCAACTTCAAAGCCCTGTCTACACAACTACTTTTACAGTGCTAGCACAGGCCCCACTAACCCAAGTCTGTCGTCTCAGGCTGGGAGCTCCCTGCCACTGGCTGTGTAGACACACCTGTAGAGTCTCTGGGCCTCAGTTACTCCTAATAGTACATCTGTACCTCACGGGAACGTTGTGAGGATAAATGCACTAAAGACTGTGAGCTGCTCAGATACTATGGTAATGGCGGCTGTACCTTAGATGGAGTGGGGTTATGGCACACAATTGAGCGGCTCCGATTCCACTCAGGCCTCTGGTGCATATGCACACTAGCCAGATCAGTGCGGTTTTCTGGACCCTAAAAAGTGCAACGAATTCTTCCCGTGTCCCTCCTTATCTCTCCTTCCCCGTGAGGAGTTCTTTCAACCAACCCTTGTTTTCCTTGTGCATTAAAGACATCCAATCCATTTTAAAATAAAACATTTGCGGGTAAATATTCACATATTAAGATCATCTTGACTAACCTCACAGCATATGGGAATAGGGCACATATGGCACTTTCTGAAAAGAACTCCAGGCTGTTCAGTGAAAATGGTGTTTTCATCTTTAGGTATGCCCCTGCAGGCTATTTTTCTGCCCACATTTTATTATTAGGGAGAGGTGAATTATGCTGGTGAAAGATGCCAGAATGACAGCCCTGGAGAACCACACATCTGGTACCCTGTGGGAAGCTACAATGCAAGCTTCCTTCACACACTTTTGTCCACCAGTGTGTCCCAATCATGCAGGGATAGGAGGGTATTTCAGTCTCCGCCTGCCCTTTTGGCTGATAGCCAGCAAGGAGTGCTAGTCAGTGCTAAGGTACTGCTGATGTTTGTGCTTTGGACAATTGGCTTGGTGGCAAAGGAACTGGGATCCAGCAACTCATTTCACACTTGTTGTTCCATCCCCTCTGAACAGTGGGGATGCTGCTTTTCACTTTATTATGCCATATGCATACAATTCCTGCGCTGGAGGCCTCAGGCGTATGTCATCTGGATAGATCTTTTTTTTTTTTAATCCAAACCATAGCAATGGAGATATTAGTGACCAATACTGCCAGCGAAGGCTTCTAGGAATTGAAAGGAAATGATAGTAGAAACAAAATATCAATTAAAGGTCATTACAAAAAAATAAAGACACACATGACTTGCTAACTCCGTCACAGAAAGATATTTGTTCCTTATCTGAACACCCCTCAGGTTGGCCAGGAAATCTAGTTCAGCTCGGCTGCTCTTGGGGTTTTATTATTATTATTTCTTTTTGTTAAAATAGAACAGAACCAGGAAAGGACTGCACTTTTGTTCTAGGGCTTCCAGGAAGGAACTGAGACTGACGGCTAAATATAAGCAAAGCCTGGTAGAGTCTCCAAACGCTATTAGTCATTTAGCTATTATTTAATATTTGGCCTCTCTTTTTCTTCTCAGCTCCTCTGAAGAGAAGGAGCAATGGCTCTCAACGTTACTGTGGTAAGAGTCACATACGTCTCCTCTTGCTGTGCTGTCCCTTGATAATCCTTTATAAACCGATAGGGGGAGAGTTTAGATGCTAGACACCCCACTCCCATTGCCTTTCAGTGGGTTCCTCATTGCTTTTTAGGCATTTGAAAATCCTTTGTCAGCAGCCTCTGCCTTCATGTGATCTGTGAAGGGAGAAGGGGCAATAAGAGAATCTGGGTTATAGTGTGAGCCTTTAGCTATTACACAAGACTCAAAGGGGCAGGTGACAAAAGCCCACAGGTAAGCATAAAAAAGTCAACCTTAACAGAGAGCTAGATGTTGGGGGTGGGGAGGGGGACATGACAAATTACAGTAGGGTTATAGGAACAACAAGAGGGAAATCCCCGGGGGAATCTGCTCAACATCTTAGATGTCTATACACAAATGCAAGGAATATGGGGAATAAACTGAAAGAGCTAGAAGGATTAGTATATAAGTATATAAATTATGACTTCACTGACATCACAGAGACTTGGCGAGATAAATCTCATGACTGGAATATTGGTCTAGAGGAATATAGCTTGTACAGATAGGACAGGCAGGGGAAAAAGGGAGAAGGTGTTGCCTTATACATCCAGAATATATACACTTGTTCAGAGATCTAGAAAGAAGTGAGAGGCAGACCAGTCAAATGTCTCTGGTTAAAGATTAAAGGGGGAAAAATAGGGGTGATATCATGGTAGGAGTCTACTACAAATCACCAAATAAGGAAGAGCCGGTTAATGAGGTATTTACAGAATAAACAACACAAATATCCAAAACACATGACCTGGTAATAATGGGGGACATCTGTTGGAAAAGTAATATGGCAAAACACAAAATTTCTAATAAATGTAGTGGGACAACTTTTTTGTTTCAGAAAGTAGCAAAAAATAACCTGGAGGCCAACCATTTTAGACTTGATTCTGAACAACAGGGAAGAATTGATTACAAATCTGAATATGGAAGGCAATTTGGGTGAAAGTGATCATGAAATGATAAATTTTGTAATTCAAAAGAAAGGAAAGAGTGAGAGCATCACGATAAAGACAACTGGACTTCAAAAAAGGAGACTTTAACACATTCAGAGAACTGGTATAAGGTCCGATGGGAAGAAAATCTAAAGTATTAAGAGTTTAAGAGATGTGGCAGTTTCTCAAAGAGACAATATTAAATACACAACTGCCAACTACTCCAATGTAAAAAAAGGAAGAATAATAAGAGGCCTATATGGTTCCATCAGAAGCTCTTTAATGATCTGAAAATTGAAAAGAAATCCAACAAAGAGTGGAACATGGACAAATTGCTAAAGAGAATACAAAAGAATAGTACAATCATATAGGGACAAAATCAGAAAGGCTAAGGCACAGAATGAATTACATCTAGCAAGGGACATAGAAGACATAAGAATTGCCCTACTGGGTCAGACCAAAGGTCTATCTGCCCAGTATCCTGTCTTCCAACAGTGGCTAGTGTCAGGTGCCCCAGAGGGAGTGAACAGAACAGGTAATCATCAAATGCTCCATCCCCTTTCACTTGTTCCCAGCTTCTGGCAAACTGAGGCTAGGGACACCATTCCTACCCACCCTGGCTAATAGACATTGATGGACCTATCCTCCATGAATTTACCATGAATTTATCTAGTTCTTGGCCTTCACAACATCCTCTGGCAAGGAGTTCCACAGGTTGACTGTGCATTGTGTGAAGAAATACTTCCTTTTATTTGTTTTAAACCTGCTGCCTATTAATTTCATTTGGTGACCTCGTTCTTGTGTTATGAGAAGTAAGGCTTATCTACACTTCCTAATCTACTTTCTCTACACCAGTCATGATTTTATAGACCTCAATCATATCTTCCCTCAGCCATCTCTTTTCCAAGCAGAAAAGTCCCAGTCTTATTAATCTCTCCTCATACAGAAGCCATTCCATACCCCTAATCATTTCTGTTGCCTTTTTCTGAACCTTTTCCAACTCCAACATATCTTTTTTGAGATGGGGCGACCACATTTGTGCACAGTATTCAAGATGTGGGTGTACCATGGATTTATATAGATGCATTTTCTGTCCTATTATCTATCCCTTTCATAATTATTCCCAGCATTCTGTTCACTTTTTTTTGACTGCTTCAGCACATTGAGTGGATGTTTTCAGAGAACTATCCACAATGACTCCAAGATCTCTTTCTTGAGTTGTAACAGCTAATTTAGACCCCATCATTTTATATAAAAGACAATAAGAAGGGGTTATTTAAATACATTAGGAGCAAGAGAAAGACAAAGGAAAGGGTAGATCCTCTACTTAGTAGGGAAGAAGAACTAATAACTGATGACATCAAGAGGACAAGTTGTTCCATGCCTATTTTGCTTCAGACTTCACTAAAAAAATTTAATAGTGACCAAATACTCAACATAATTAATATTATCAACAAGGGGGAAGAAAGGCAAGCCAAAATAGGGAAAGAACATGTTAAGAATATTTAGATATGTTAGATGTATTCCAGTTGGCAGGGCCGGATGAAATTCATCCTACTGTTCTTAAGGAACTAGCTGAAGCAACCTTGAAACCATTAGCAATTTTTTTCAAGAACCCATGGAAGATGGGTGAGGTCCCAGACAAATGGAGAGGGCAGACATGGTGCGGGGAGGGGCAAAGGGTCACATGACCCTCCCCAATTGCCTGGCCGGGGAGGGGAAGGGCCCAGTAGCACCCAGGAGTCAGAGCTTGAGTGTGGAATGTGATGAGTTCTGTGCTGTTAACACCTTCTGCCCTTGGAGCAGGGAGTTTGTTTATAAACAGAGGAAGAGTAATTAAGATAACAAAAGGCTTGTCATTAAGTTTAATTAAGGATCATTAGATGATCCTGAAAGCATTCCCAGGCACTCCATTTAAAAGACAAGGAAACAAAGGGTAGGAATAAATGATCCATTTTTAGAATGAAGAGAAGTAAATAGAGGTGTCCATAGGGGTCTGTACTGGGACCAGTCCTGTTCAACATATTCATAAATGATCTGCAAAACAGGGTAAACAGTGAGGTGGCAAATTTTGCAGATGATACAAAATTACTCAAGATAGTTAAGTCCAAAACAGACTGCAAAGAGTTACAAAGGGATCACATAAAACTGGGGTGACTTGGCAACAAAATGGCAGATGAAATTAATGTTAAATGCAAAGTAATGCACATGGCAAAATATAATCCCAACAATACATACAAAATGATGGTGCCTAAATTAGCTGTTACCCATCAAGAAAGAAATCTTGGAGTCATTTTCAGTACTCTGAATGTGTATGGTAAAACCCAGTGTTTCATGTTCTCTGTGTATATAAATCTCCCCACTGTATTTTCCACTGAATGCATCCGATGAAGTGAACTGTAGCTCATGAAAGCTTATGCTCAAATAAATTTGTTAGTCTCTAAGGTGCCACAAATACTCCTTTTCTTTTTGAAAGAACTATGTTTCCAGAGTACTGCAAATGTATAAGAATCCTTCTCACTCTGCTTGTATCATCCTGAACTCATTCTCCAGCTTCTGCAGACTTAAAAATTATCACCAGTCATTAGTAGGACAGATGCAACAGAATACTATAGCTATCCTTAACGTGCAGGTCACATGGGAGGTCACGTACCCCCCTTTAACTGGTGTCCCCCTTTATATCCCTCCAACATGTCACCTAGAAAACAACTTTGATACTAGAAGATATTGGAACAAATCAAACAATTAATTTGTAAGCACCTAAGGGACAATGGGGTTATAAGGACTAGCCAGCAAGGATTTGTCAAGAACAAAACATGCCAAACCAACCTAATTTCCTTTTTTGATAGGGTGACTGATCTAGCAGATAGTGGAAAAGCAATAAACATGATATATCTTGATTTTTACTAAGGCTTTGACACAGTTTCACATGACATTCTTATAAGCCAACTAGGGAAATATGGTCTAGATGAAATTACTATAAGGTGGGTGCACAACTGGTTGAAAGACCAGACTCAAAGAGTAGTTATCAAACTGCGAGGGTGTATCAAGTGGGGTACCACAGGGATCAGTCCTGGTATTAGTCAATATTTTCATTAATGACCTGGGTAATGGAGTAGAGAGTGTGCTTATAAAATTTGAAGATGACACCAAGCTGGGAGCAGTTGCAAACACTTTGGAGGGCAGGTTTAGCATTAAAAACAAGCTTGACAAATTAGAGAATTGGTCTGAAATCAATAAAATGATATTCAGGAAAGACAAGTGAAAAGTACTTCACTTAAGAAGGAAAAATCAAATTAAAAACTTCAAAATGGGAAATAACTGGCTAGGTGATAGTACTGCTGAAAAGGATCTGGGGTGGATAGTGGATCACACTGAATATGAGTCAATTATGTGATGCAGCTGTGAAAAAGGCTATCATTCTGCGGTATATTACAGTAATGTTGTATGTAAGACACAAGATAATTGTCCCACTCTAGTTGGCAATGCTGAGGCCTCAGCTGAGGTACTATGTCCAATTCTGGGCACCACACTTTAGGAAAGCTGTGGACAAATTGGAGTGAGTCCAGAGGAGGGCAACAAAAATGATAAAGGGTTTAGAAAACCTGACCTATGAGGAAAGTGGTCATGTTTAGTTTTGAAAAAAAAAGACTATGTAAGGGACCTGATAACACTCTTCAAATACATTAATGGTTGTTATCAAGAAGACAGAAATCAATTGTTTTCCTTGTCTGCTGAAGGTAGAACAAGAAGTAGTGGGCTTAATTTGCAGCAAGGAAGCTTCAGGTTAGATATTAGGGAAAACTTTCAACTATAAGGGTGCTTTAAACTCTTAAATAGGCTTCCAAGGGAAGCTGTGGAATCCCTATCACTGGAGGTTTTTTAAGAAAAGGTTGGACAAACACAGGTCAAGGGTGGTCTAGGTTTACTTGGTTCTACCTCAGCACAGGGGACTGGACTTGTTGACTTCTCGAGATCCCTTTCAGCCCATCACTTCTATGAATCCATGATTATATAGAACACAGATGGGCAGGTGGATGGGTGAATATAATGGGTCTTTTAGGATTGAACAAATCTTCTAAACCAATTTGTCTCAACAGGCAAACAACAGGCCTTGTTTCCTCTCAATTTCTTGCTCATAGACACTGACTTTCCAAGAAGAAGGCTGGGATCTCCTCTCCAGTAGCATGGTCACTTATGCTCCTTCTGTTGAGAGCAGTTTGGCCCAGATAGTCCAGACAATCTCCCCAACTGTCCTAGAGGCAGCTGACACTCTTAGGTCACCTCTATTCTCCAAATAATTCCATAATACATTCTGATTTTTGTCATATCCAATCCATTCTCTATGCGGTTAGCATCCATCAGGGTCTCCTGTTGTGGGACTAACCAACACCCTCAACTCGAAGAGGTCACTTTTTGATAGTTGCCTCATGGGGTGTTAAAATGCATTTGCTGTAGTTATTTTCTCAAACTCTGTTATAATGTGATTGTTTGTTTCTGTTTTTTACACCCCCTGATTTTCAGGCAAATCAATGAGATGAAACAGAATGAATATCCCAAAAACCTAACAGTCCAAATCCTCCTCCTGGATGCTGACAGCTGTACTTCTGTGAGTAAAACTGAGACCCCACTCATCAGACCAATACTGCATGGAGATCTGGAGTGGGTATGGGGCTATTATGCTGATGATGTATCCAGCAACCTTGCTAAAGTAGCTAGGCCCTACTTGAGAGGGTGATGAAAGAGGACAGTCTAAAGTTGTGGGCTTCATGCCTGGCTCACTGGTTCATCCTCACCTTCTGATGGTCCTTCCCTCAGAAAAGGACTACAAAATCCCATTGCATTGCTAGAGTTCTGAACTGTGTTTCACTCCTCTGCTAACAGTGGAGGTACCAGTCTGGGTTTCATCTCTAGCAGCATGATGTTTGAGTCCCACTGAGATTCTGTGGTTTGCATTTCCATTGTGTTACTTTTGTGCCGTGTTAGAAAAGTGATAGAAATAAGGTGGTGAGCATTGTTGTTCCATTGTAATATCATTGTGTTTAGGAATGATCCTACTGTATTCCCAGGTTGGTCCAAATCTCCCACGGCCAGTAAAAATACCAGTGTATTATCAAGCTAATAAATTAGTGGTAAAACCCTAACCTTCATGATGTTATCGTTGCTTCATGTTTGGCAATGTCAGACACTACCCTGCCTAAACAGGTGACAAGACAGTAGCATCTTGCCTTGATTTTCAAGCCATGTGACAATGTTACCAAACCTCAACCCTCACCATTTCCAGCCCATTAACTTTCTAAGCACATCTTTGTCTTCTTTGCCTAGACCACTACAGTAAATGTGTCCAACACAGAAACGGCAGACAATGTGATCAAGAAGATAGCTAATCAGCTTGGACTTCCTGTAAGTAGCCACAGCACATCCTGCCAGATATTCTGTTGGGAAGGTGGCAACATCTGTTTTACAGTACGGTACAGGTACAGATATGGCGGAGTTTGATAAAAATTGACAATGACTGGCTCTAGTTAGCCATTAGAACACTAGTATTCTCCAGATTACAGAGAATATGTTTGTCCAGATATAAAGATTTATAAAAACACACATCCACATAATGGACCAAATTCAGGTTTTGTGTAAGTAAATGCAACTCCATTGATTTCCAGAGACTTACATCCACTTCTACCAGGGCTGATCTTGGCTCAGAATCTCCAAACAGTTATGAATAGAGCTCTGCAATTACTGAACAAATCATTGCTAGTATCAGCTGAGCCTTTGCTAACAGTAATGGTCCATCACAATATTGAAGAGAGGCCAAACAACATCCCAATAAATTAATGCCAAGGATAGCAGTGCAACACGTTGACTATACAATTAGGTGAAGCCTCATTTCTTATTAATTATTAATTTCTTAATAATTATTAATTAATTTCTATGGTGTCATAAATTAACATGCAAATTTACATACCCATAGCTAGTCATGTTCCTTGCCTCAGAGAGCTTGCAATCAAAGGGAGAAATGAATATTCCATCTCTTTCTTCAACTTGCATAATGAGTGAACATAAAATATTATGCAAGCTGATGGAAGATAGGAAATACTTGTGCCTGTGTAAATTTGAATAGCAATATTTGTAACCTTACATGTCTGTCAAGGCAAAACACAGAAACCTTCTGAACTGAAGCTTGTACTGAGTGTTGCACTCATCCCTTTGTAGCCAGTAAATGCCACCATTCCTGAGGGGTCTTGGAATTGAGTGATGATGTCTGATCAATATGTCAAGAGACTTCCTGAATCTGAGTCTTCTGTGTGGATGTTGGGGAAACCCTAGTTTGTTTTCATCCTTCTGATTACCTTTCTCTCTCCCTCTCCTGAACCTTTCATCTTCCTCTGCATGTCAGACAAACAGATTTTGAGAACTTGTCGCTCCTAACCAGGCTGTTTTCCCAGATGTTTACAGCTATTCATTTCCTTACGCATGACCTGTTCCACTGTTACCTCTTCCAGTAGTTTTGTGTGCTGTGTCCAGCTTCTCCAGTCCCTCTTTTCAGTTCTTGGCCCCCTTTTATATGTTTCCCTTCTTTTGCTCAATCCACAGGGTAGACCAAGTGACTACCACCTCTGGGTGATATCAGGAAAGGATGACTCTGCTTATCCCCTTATTGGTAAGAGCTCTTCCATTTTTCCTTTAGGTATGCAAGCATGTAGGTGCTGATGTAGCAGGTCAGTGATGATAATAATTATAATAATAATAATGTTGGTCACTGAATAAGGGAAGCCTCTCTGTCTCTTTGCAAAATCCATCTCAACTTGCATGCTGGCTCTTTAAAGATCTGGTGTTGCACTCACAATCCATTGTTAAGAAATGCTGTGCACCCCTGGGTGTGAGCTCTTGGCATCTATCACCTTCAGTCAGTTGTTCCACACACACAAAGGACTTGCCAGATTGGACTCTATCAATCAGGGCTGAGCATCTCCCACTAGGTCTTGAGTGCCTTCAGCTATTATTGACTTCTTGGGGAGCAAATCACACCCTAACACCTAAAGCATAGCAAGGACCATGCAGCATGTTGCGTTAGATGGTAGCAATGGCTTCCAATCTTGCAGGGGAAGCAGGTCTTGGCAGGTAGGTAAGTGAAGGAAGACATGTTTTAAAACGTATTTGATGGTGACGTTTAAGCCTGCTATCAAAAGCCCAAAGTATTAATCTTTTTTGTTTAGTATTTATTTTTCAAAGCAGTCCAGCTCAGATTTAAAGAAACTGTTTTTCAGGCAAGAGGTCATAGCCCATTAAGTAGATGATTCATTTCACAAGGCTTTTTGTGTTGCTTTAGTCTGAATACCCACTCTAATCTGAAACCGATCTCACAAGGAGACACAGGGCATTTGGAGAAATGTGCTTTGCAAATTGTTTATTTGAAAAGTTCCTTTTTTTTTACAATTTCTGTTTAGATTATAAAAACTTTGGGAGGTTGGAAGGAAAATAAATGTGCATATTGGGGTTTCAGAGCCAGGGCACTAACAGGGCTTTTCATGAGATGATTTCAGAAGCACACAACTACCAAACAAAATAAAACACAGTGTTTTGTCTTATTAATTCCAGGCATTAATCTTAGAAAGTACCAAAGCTGAAGTTTGCAAAAAAAAAATATATATGTTTTTCATATTTGCATGATTGGCAAAAACAAGACAGTGAAGTATGATTAAATGTACAATTAAAATTAGACAGAGTATTTACTTTGGCAAAGTGTATGAAACAAGTCTCTCCAATCTTTCCCATAGCAATTCATAACAAATTCTATTATTAAGTATGATGCTGTGATAGAATCATATTTAGGGAAGGGCCATTTGGATAAAATAAGAATCAAACCCAACATGAACTTTTTCTGAATTCAAAAAACTTTAGGTATTTGTTTTAAGTTTTATTTTAATATATTTTCAAATCTTTGCAATTCCTGTCAGAGGCCAGAATCCCCAAAATACCAGAAGATACAGTGTCCTCCTGGTATTTTTAACATGAGCAGGCTATGAAGTACTGATCCTTTTGAAAGAGACAGGCTTCCCTTGTGCTACTGTAGTAAACACAATTAGAATTCTATATGTGATCTAGCAATGGGCAGGGAACAAAGAATCACTCTGTTATACAATATCCAGATCAAAGGTGCTCTGAAGCATCTAAACTGCGGGTTGCATATCTGAACAGAACTTTTTAAGGTCCAAGCATCACTCCCACTATTTTGACCAATACCCTGAGGGCTGAACTGATGATTAGCTACCTAACTAAATCTTTTGAGGTTCAACCATAAGATGTAATGGCTTGAGTCATACCCCAATGGGCAAGTTTCGTACTTGGATACAGCATCCAGTGATGACTGTCAAAACATATTTCTTATGCAGTGTAGTTGTAGATGTATTGGTCCCAGGATATTAGAGACAAGGTAGGTGAGATAATATTGTTTATTGGACCAACTTCTGTTGGTGAGAGAGATGAACTTTCAAGCTACATCGAGCTCTTCTTCATTTCCCAGACCTGAAGAAGAGCTTTGTGTAGCTTGAAAGCTTGTCTCTCTCACCAACAAAAGCTGGTCCAGTAAAATGTATTACCTCCCCCACTTTGTCTCTCTAATGTGTATTTGGTCATTTTAAAAAGTGGTTACTTTCCCACTGTTGTTGAAATTGAGATGTGGTTTCCTTTCTGGATTGATTCTCCCATCGGGTTTGAGCACACTGGTTTGTTATTGTAGGCTTGCTCTGAAGAGCTTGTTGTCATCATAAGATTGTTATTGTAGGGTTGTTTATGAGCACTTAGCAGCACATGTTGGTTTGTGATTGTTGGTGTTTCTCGCCATGTGCTGGCTGAGCATGCTTATTTGTTATGGTCATTAGTGAAGGGAAGCACCTGCTGGATTTTTATTGTAGGGTAGCGTGTGAGCACAGGGTAGTGAACATTAGTATAGGATATGTACACCACTTGGTTAATTGTAGAATACCTCATGAGCACAGGAATTCACACACTGGATTGTTGTTGTAGGGTAGCTTGTGAGTAGAGGGACACACATACTGGTTTGTTACATAGAGGTGTGCAAATGGAGTGTTATCTAGGATGGCAAATAAAGATTGGGTTGATGGCTTTTGATTGATTGATTGATTTTAAAAACAGTCCTGACATATTTATAGAGTGGTGGGGGGCATGTAAATAGTGACACCTCCATAAAAACACAGATGTGTGCCTTAAGGTAGATGGATCAAGCTTTATGCATGTCCTTTGGTGTCTGTTTAAAGTAAATAAAATTATATTGTCTTTCCAAATGAGATTGTATTCACATCTGATAATGTGAAGCTATTAAGGAAACAATTCTCCGCACCCTTCAGTGCTCACACACGCAACGAGAGCTCAGCCTCCATCCTTCAGGAACCTTTTTCATATCTCCAATAGCCAGTATTATAATGGGTTACCAAACCCAGGAAGTTATTAAAGTAAACTTTCCACTTCCACTACAAATAAACGAGCTCAGAATGTGTGCCTCAGAGAGGGGTGCGTGGTTAGTAGATAGTGGACTAGGAGTCAGGAGAGAAGGGGGTCTGTCATAAATATAAAGGGAAGGATAACAACCTTTATGTATACAGTAACATAAAATCCCTCCTGGCCAGAGGTACAGAATCACTTTATCTGTAAGGGGTTAAGAAGTTCAAATAACCTGGTTGGCACCTGACCAAAAGGACCAATAAGGAAAAAAGATACTTTCAAATCTTGCAGGGGGGAGAGGCTTTGTTTGTGCTCTCTTTGTTGTTTCCTCTCTGGATGGAGAGAGAGACCAAGCAGGTAAAACATATCCTGAAAACATACCTGAAATCATACATTTACCATTACAGAAATTGTAAGTAAAGGCAAGGAAATGTGTTAGATTATCTTTTGTTTTAGCTTGTGATTTTTCCCTATGATGAGAGAGAGTTTTATTCCTGTTTTTTGTAACTTTGAAGCTGAGCCTAAAGGGGAATCCTCTGTGTTTAAATCTTTTTATTACCCTGTAAAGTTACCTTCCATCCTGATTTTGCAGGTGTGATTCTTTTACTTTTTCTTTAAATAAAGTTCTTCCTTTAAGAACCTGTTTGATTTTCAGTGTCCTAGGGACAAAGGACCTGGTCAGTACTCACATTATTCTCAAGCCTCCCCAGGAAAGGGGGTGAAAGGGCTTGGGGGAATATTTTGGGGAACAAGGGACTCCAAGTGACCCTTTTCCTGAATTTTTGTCTAAATCACTTGGTGGTGGTGGCAGTACTGTCCAAGGACAAGGAAAGGATTTGTGCCTTGGGAAAGTTTTTAACCTAAGCTGGTAAAAATAAACTTAGAGGGTCTTTCATGCGGGTCCCCACATCTGTACCCCAGAGTTCAGAGTGGGGAAGGAACCCTGACAGGGTCTATTCCTTGCTCTGCAACTGGCCAGCTGTGTGACCTTAGACAAGTCACTTTGCCTCTCTGTTTTCCCTCTCACCCTTGTCTGTCCTGTCTTTTCATGTAACACCAACAGACCCCGGTCATCAGCAGGCAGGATCAAACATGGGGCCTCTGGAGCTAAATGCATGAGCCTCAGGCCATATGGCTCTAGCTAAGGCTATAGAGTAGACTCATTTATCTCTCTCTAAGTGGTCTCATGCCACTTGATGGGACAGAACACCACACCCAGGAGGTATGTGGGTTACATTTAGACTGTAAACTCTTCACAGCAGGGATTATTTCTCACTATGCATTTTGTACAGTGCCTAGCACAATGGGGCCCAATCCTAGTTGGGGCCTCTAAACACTACTGTAATTCAAATCTTAATAAAGATGCGTTCCTCTGCATTCAGATTTGGGAAGGCTGAGGCATGAATGCCTAGTGAGGCCATTCAACATACGCTTCCAAAATATCATTTTAAATCTAAGAGTTGCTGCATTGATCTTTACACTCCCGTCTGTGTTCTTCAACGCAACGTCACATCTGAAAACGCAACTGAACCTTCACTTTTATCCTTCTCCCTTTTCCTTGGATTTCTTTTCCCCTAGTGAATGTAGTGCTCATCTAAGTTCCCTCTATGCTGCATGGCCACGTAGCAGCCTATTAAGCTGCGCGCAGGCACTCAGGGCTGCGGTGAGGAGAGATGCCTCTCCTCCAGCTCTGGACCTGCCGCAGCGGGGAGAGGTGCCCCTCCCGCAGCCCCAACCCAACCCAGCCCCGCCCCAGAGCTCCCAGGGGAGAGGCACCTCTCCACCCCAACACAGGTGCTGCTGCAGGAAGAAAGTGCTTGGGGAACTCCTCTCTCCCTGCTGTAGCCCCAGGGCAGCCAGCACCCCAAACCCCTCATCCCTGGCCCCACCCCAGAGCCTGCACCCCCAGCCAGAGCCCTCACCTCCCTGTACCTCAACCCTCTGCTCCAGCCCTGAGCCCTCTCCGACACTCCGAACCCCTTGGCCCCACCCCCACGACATGAATTTTGTTATGTGCACCAATAAGAGATGATGTGTCACACATCACCTCCATATTGGTGCACATAACAAAATTCATTCTCCACATACTTGGGAAAAATTAGAGAGAACACTGGTGCTCGTGCAAGGTTCTAGGCTGAAACCCTCTTCAGTCAAAGTTTTCTCTTTAGCCCAGAGCATATGCAGCATTGGCACAGCAAAGCAGGCTTCCCCAAATCTTTGCCACTGAGCAGTGCACCTCACCTCTGACCTAGAGGAAAGCATATCAGGGAGTAATAGGAGAGCTCTGTCTCCATGGCCCATTCAGTCCTTGGGCTCTCTGATGGGATTGCCACCAACTCACTGCTGTGGAAGTTGTGAGATGTGGATGTCTGACCATTACAAACCAAACCGGGTCCCCTAATTGCTTTCACAGCGTGAAATTCATGAGTTCTGCATCCTCACCTGATCTTTCTGTGGCTCTTGTTTCAACAGGTCATGAGCATCCTTTCAGCATCATATTGAGCTGCCTCCGAGACTCTGTTGACCAGCACCAGGGAACCAACAACAACACACTCCTAGCTGATGGGACAGAGGCTTCCCTCCTGGATCAGTTTCCCAAGGACAGGCAGTGTCAGTTCATCCTGAAACCCAGGCCCCAAGCTCCAAGACAGCTGAGGGGAGGTGAGAGCCCAGATGATATCGTGTGTCCCTTCAAAGAACTTGGGAGCTCTCCCTGTGACAATTGCTCACTTTCTGTTGCATTGTGTTTTTATTTTAGATAGACACTCTCTGCTTGAATATATCTGCAGTGAAAGGAGGGTTGATTTTGTCCCTTCATAAATCAGAGCCTGTTCCTGCTCCCACTGAACATACATTGACTTCAGGGTAGCAGGACTTCACCCTTAACCATTACTTTGGCTCTCATTACCAAATTTGAGGTGCTTGATTAGCATTCAACAGAAAGTTACAATCCCCTTGGATGAATTGCTATGCGCCACACACAGCGTCACCAAAAAGACCATATTTAACTCTCTGACCGGGTCTTCTCAAGAAGCATAGGAGACATGTTGTCTCTGAGGTCTTTGTTTATTGACTGGCTAATGGTTTACTGATGCCTTGAACTCATCATGTAATAACATCCATGCTAGAGCCATTCAAATGATACAAGAATTATCCATGACAAATGTATTTGCCAATTGATGAAAAATGCGCCAGTAGTTTCTCTGATGAATATTATTTGACCCTCTGTAGAGCTGCACACATAAAAAAAAAAGATGATTCACAGATAACGTATTCACCAAGAGATAGAAGAAGTTAATCTTCTGTGGCTGAATGCACAAAAGAAGTTATGTGCCAAAGTTCGTGTTTTAAGCACCTAAGTCCCAGTTTCAGGTTCACTGTGATGAACAAAACTCCTGCTGAACCCTGAAAGTGCCTAAACTCACTTAGCACCTAAGTTTTTGCACTAAAGTTCCCTAGGTGCCTCTGTTTCTCACTCTGGGCATGTGCATGGCTGCCTGCCTGTGGACATTCAGGGGCCTATCTCCCTACTAAATCCTGGAGTGATTCCCAAAAAAAGGGAAGAAAGGCACTTGTCAGCCTAACTCGCCTGATCTGACAGGTGTGCTCAGAAGCTGCCTACCAGATCCGTCCCCTGTAGGTAAGCTTACATGAAGCAGCAGCCCCTCTCCACCCCGTAACATTATTAACCCTCAGTGCAACAGCTTCAACTTGAGAGACTGAGGGACTCCCTGTAACTGTAAAATATCCGACAGCCCAGTGGTAGGGCACTCACCTGAGAGGTGGCAGATCCCTCTTCAAAGAGGGGAACTTGAACTGTTGGTCTCCCACATCCCAGGGGAGTACCCTAACCACTGGGCTCCTCCTCCCTCCACCCACTTGTTGCTAAGATAGTGCAGGCTACCTAAATCAAAAGGGGGTTCCCAGCTAAGACTCACAAACAGAGTTAGGTGCCTCCCTGCAGCTTGGACTTAGGCGCCTATCTCTTAGAAAGGGGTGGAGATTAGCACCCACCCACCCCCACCATTGGCTCCCCACTTAGCCTACAGGCTTTTGTGACTTGCATTCTAAGGTGGCTAGCTCTCCCCATTCATTGTATAGGAGCCTAGGCACCTAACTTGGGCTTTGTGAATAGTAGTGATTTTTTCCAGGCCCCTAAAAGTGACACGTTGTGGCACACAGCATCACAGCGCCTAACTCTGTTGGAGCATTCAGCCCTCAAAGTGCTAGGGAATATGCCTGGCCAACTCTAAGCCACTCGCTGCACTGCAGTAAGGAGACACATGACTGAATGGTGTCCCAGCATTAAGGCTGCCCAGCCCTTCTTCACAGCAGATAAATTACTTTTATTATTGTTGTTGTTGTTGTTATTATTATTATTTTATTATGACTAATATTTATTACAGTAGTGCCGAAGGGCCAGCCAAGAATGGGCCCCCATCGTGCTAGACGCTATACAAACACTTTGTGCGATGGCTTGTTTGTGAACTATTTGCCCCTGTGGGTTTTCACTGGGAGACTGATCTTACTCTGCCGACAGGATTTAAGAGACTTCTCCCAGTCAAGACTCCCATATATTTCCAGTCCATGACAAGGAATTTTGACATTCTATTTCACTGTAATAGATATAAACCCATCTGCATGACTCTGATCCCCCCCACCCCATGGCACAGTCCTTGCACAATGAGCACATTGTAACACAAGGGGCTCTTGGCTATTTCAGAATCCTTGCAGAAACATACCAAGAGGAAGAAATCTTTGATTGACTGGGCTTTGCGACGGACTTCCAGCACCCCCACGGGCAGCCCAGCATCACATTCTCCACCCACCCCACGGAAACTCTTTGGCCTGTCTTTGTCCTCTGTGTGTCCTGACGGAATCCTCCCCAAGCCTATTATGGTAAGATGGGGTTTATGTCATGAATCCCAGCATAAGTTTGAACAGATCATCTACCCATCCACCTCTGTATCAGTCGTCTGTGGTATCTCTGAGGCTCCTGTCACCCAGTTGTGTATGGGCAGGAGGAAAAGTAGTACTCTCCTGTGCTATAACATTGATTCAGTACTCATTCAAAATCATGAATGAAAGCATCCCCTACAGAGTCACCCATATCACTTCCTGTACCATCTAGGTTTTCTTGAGAATCTCCTATCTAATGCTGACCAGCCTTAGCCCTGCTGAGTTTGTGAGGTCTGACACAATATGGGTTCAGATGATAAACCCTTCTAAATCTATCTCGGGGCTGGGCTTTCTCCTAGGACATGCTGCTTCTGCTGTACCATGAAGGTCCCTCCACAAGGGGCATTTTCAGGCGCTCAGCCAATGCCAAGATCTGCAAGGAGCTGAAAGAGAAATTGAACTCTGGAGATGATGTCCAGATGGATGGCGAGTCAGTCTTTGTGGCTGCAGCAGTCATCACTGTAAGTTACTCCAAGCGATACTGCCCTCTGGGCTAAAATATACCCTAGCACAGCACTTTGCATTCAGTGAGGGGAGTAACATGATCCCGCCAGCCAGGGGAAAGCATTTTTAATTGGGCACATTCTGCATACCCCGCCCCCATCTCATGGCTGGGTACATGTAAGAGAGGAGACATGTCCCTGCATGCATGGAGATTTTCTGCTTTAACAGTCTTTAACATGCAGAAAGGAATATTGGCCCTCAGGCCAGTATCCCTTTTTGTACCTTCTAATGCAAAACTACAACAGAACCTCAGGCAGCAAGGGGTTAAACAGATTAGGGCTGTGTCTGCACTGCTGGCACTGCACTGAATTACCTGCATTCAAGTTATTCCTGCCAAGTTAGCTAGCTCAAGTGTTAGCGGCCACACTGCAGTATAACATTCGAGCTGCTGTGTCCCCACTGGCACGGCACTCATTGGTGTATGTCACTAGGACTTTGGGGAATTCTTTGTGTTACAGCAAGTAGAGCTGCTCTGTGAATTATTTCCCAGTGAATTGTGGAAGAACTTGTCGGAAGGCACTGGAGGACTAGTAGCACTTGAGTGAAGCTTACCTGTGTCCACACTACAGAGTGGTTGTGTTAGCAGCTGATGAGTTGTGCTAATTCAAGCTTTAGACTCTACCTTCTGATGGGCCAGCCAACGCATGTGAAAAGCACCACTGCACTTGAATTAAGGCTGGTTGAGTGTGGATGGGACTTGAACTGGGGCAACACTCAAGTTATAACTTAACTTAAATGAGATGAGAACAGTTCACATCTGCACTTGAAATGTGTTCCCAGTTCTCAACTTGTTGGCCAGCCTACAGGGTAGAAATCTCCCCAGGTCACTGTTTGATTGAAGGGGGATTCAGACTGATTCAAGCCATATATTAGGCTGTGGAATAGTATCCCAAGGGAAGTGGTAAAAACCCCATTGTTTGGACATTTAAATCTGGACTAGACAAAGCCCTGGCAAATGTACAATAATCCAGCTCTAGCCAATGAATGGATTAGACGGTCCTTTTTTCTTCTATGACACACAGACCAAGTCTGTTTGCAGTGCTGCATGCCATGGGGAGCAGGGAGGCTTTGTGGGAATTGATTTGTGTCACGTTTCATTTTATTGTGTGTTTAATTTAAATGAACGTTTATGCGTCATGAAATAAATTATTCAAAACTGACCAGAATGCTCTGCATATATATATTTAATTCAGGATTTTCTACGAAATATACCTGATAGTGTTCTATCCTCAGACATGCACGGGCTGTGGATGGAAGCTGTGGACACAGTAAATCGAGGGCATAAGACTGAAGCCATCAAAAGGTATGTAAATGTCCCACTGTATCTCTCTTGAGGAGGCATGTATCATTTCCACCCACACAGCGTAGTTACCATGTTCTAAGAGACTCCTTATATTGCTTTAGGCCAGTTTACTGCCCTTGAGCCATTGGCTGTTGATGGGTATGCGTGCCAGTTGCTAGCAGAGTTGGTCAGAACATTTTCATCAAAACAATTTTTTAGCGAAAGATGTTGACATTTTTGACAAAATTGTTCATGAGATTTTTTTTTCTTTACCAAACCACCGCCCTGGCCCCTACCAAAAAAAATCTTTTCTGATGACCAGTTGTAATTACTAGAATTCAAGCAAAGAAAGGACAGTGATTTGGATTTCAGTGGTACCATTGGATATAAATGGAATTAGATGCTTAACTGTGGTGGTTCTTTCTTGCATGAACAAAGTTAAAACGATAGCCACATCAGTGTGATAGTCGGGAAGGAGTAGCCTGCCAGACATAGTATCAGGAACCTGATGAGGTTATTTACCTGCCTCAGACTGGCACATTGAGCAGGACTTGTCCATTAGCATCACATGGGCATAACCCATATGACAAATCTCTTCCTGTACCTAGCTCAGTACAGGGTTTTTTTTAAACGGTAACAGTTTGGCTGGTCCTCCTTCCCCTCAGATCTTTGTACTGTAGGTCCTAGCAAAGTGCATCACTGTCCGTGCTGCTGGCATTGGTCTGTATGTGTGTCCTCCAGGCATTCTAGCATCTGTTGAGGCACTATGGACTAAAGTCCAAATTTTCCGAGAATGCATTAGGCAGCATGGTAGGTGTGAATGCACAAACATGATAAGGACATAACTGTGCGGTGAACATAACTCAAACCTATTTGTTGTAGAGGGGTCAGATGAGAGTGTCACAAACAGGTTACAAAAATGCCATTGTACCTGTAGTATAGGCAGGGCTTTTGAAAGTCAATTGTCATTTTTGGGGACCAGGTTTTACAAGCTCCTTGTTTTGCTTTACTTCTTTTTCCTGGGTAGTTTGGTGAAGCAGCTCCCAGAAGCCAACCTCATTTTACTCAGACACCTGTTTGGAGTCCTGCATCATATTGAACAGAATTCAGGGGAGAATCAGATGAATGCATTTAACCTGGCTCTTTGCATAGCTCCCAACATGCTATGGCTTCCTAGCCCCACTGGACCTGAAGAGGAAAGCCGGTCTACAAAGAAGGTAAATACTCTTGGTGGGATTCTGCCCATGATTTTTTTCCCCCTTCCCATCTCCTATGACATGTTCTTCTGCAGCCTACAAAGGAAATATAAAGTGTTAAACTACTTTAGGTAAGTAGCCTTTTTTGCTTCAACACCACCACACTGTGCAGATTGCTGTGGGGTGACTTGGCCACCGAGGTTCTCCAGGGATGGAGGCACCAAAAGAAGTCATGATCTGCTCTAACAAATGGACTTCCTTGCTGGACATCTTGTGCTGGGAGTGGCTAGGAGGGCATTTAGCATTCCATTAGAAGGAAGGAAACTGCCTCTCCATCTGAAATATCTAATAATGATAGCACCATCCTGCAGAGAGGAACAAATCTAACATCATGACACATCTCCCCAGAGGCAGAATATTGCCTGTGAGATGATGACAATAATAATTAGGACCACAGGATTTGCTGTGTCAGCTCACACTATTGGTCCATTTAATCCAGCTTCTTGCCTCCGGCTATGGCTAATACACAAGCATCCAAGCTAGAAGAGGTGCTTTCTAGCTTTCTGAGCCAAAGAAAAGCTTCGGAATTAAGTGTTGCATTTGTGCAGAGAAAGGCATCATCATATTGTCTCCCTGGGCTAATTTGTCTTGGAGGATAATAAAGGTGGATATATTTTCCTCAAACTGACCCCAGTGTTTCCTCTCCTTCGGCAGGTGGCCTTGTTAGTGCAGTTCCTGATTGAAAACTCAGCTGAAATTTTTGGAGGTGACATCACTTCGCTGTTTCAAAGACCAGACAAACAAAAGTCAAAAAGCTCTGAGGATTTCCTGGGTAAGGCTGTGGCACCTCCCCAGGGATGTCTGGTCACTCACAACCGCTGTCAAATGCCTCTTACAAAGAAAATTACAATTCCCACACTCCTCATTCAGGGGAAACTAGAAGAGAGGATTCAATTGCAGCCAGTGCTTTCCCTTTACTTCCTGCATATGTTTTGATGAGGGCATTGAAGGATGCAGGCACAGCACCACAGATATGCATCCCTATTTGGCTGGCTTTCCCCTTCTCCATTACCCCACTGCTGTTTCCAGCTGCTCCAAGTTTTACAGACAGACAATTTGCCTCAGAATTCATGGAGCAAGCACCATTTCCCAATGGCCTTTTTTTTTAAGTGGAACAGTTTAAACCAATTTTCTAAAATTAGACTTGGTAGGTCGGAATTTAAAGGGATCCATGTGCCTCTACTGAATACACACAGAGTGTGGTCTAATGATGAGAGGCTGAGTCTTGTGAGCTGGGACTCTGGGGTTCCATTTCCACTTCTGCCACAGACCTGCTGTGTAGCCTTGAGACAGTCATTTCCCCCACTCCATGCCTCATTTTCCCCAACTGTAAAACATGGTGGAATAATTCTCCTTTGCCTCGCAGAAGTCTTGTGAGAATTAATTAATTAACATTCATAAAGCACTTATAGATTCATAGATACTAAGGTCAGAAGGGACCATTCTGATCATCTAGTCCGACCTCCTGCACAGCGCAGGCCATAGAATCTCACCCACCCACTCCTATGAAAAACCTCACCCATGTCTGAGCTATTGAAGTCCTTAAATCATGGTTTAAAGACTTCAAGGAGCAGAGAAGCCTCCCTCAAGTCACCCATGCCCCATGCTACAGAGGAAGGTGAAAAACCTCCAGGGCCTCTCCAATCTGCCCTGGAGGAAAATTCCTTCCCGACCCCAAATATGGCGATCAGCTAAACCCTGAGCATATGGGCAAGATTCACCAGCCAGATACTACAGAAAATTCTTTCCTGGGTAACTCAGATCCCATCCATCTAATATCCCATCTCAGGGGATTTGGCCTATTTATCCTGAATATTTAAAGATCGATTACTTACCAAAATCCCATTATCCCATCATACCATCTCCTCCATAAACTTATCAAGTAGAATCTTAAAACCAGATAGATCCTTTGCCCCCACTGCTTCCCTTGGGAGGCTATTCCAAAACTTCACTCCTCTGATGGTTAAAAACCTTCGTCTGATTTAAAGTCTAAACTTCCTGGTGGCCAGTTTATACCCATTTGTTCTTGTGTCCACATTGGTGTTGAGCTGAAATAATTCCTCTCCCTCTCCTGTATTTATCCCTCTGATATATTTATAGAGAGCAATCATATCTCCCCTCAACCTTCTTTTAGTTAGGCTAAACAAGCCAAGCTCCTTAAGTCTCCTTTCATAAGACAAGTTTTCCATTCCTTGGATCATCCTAGTAGCCCTTCTCTGTACCTGCTCCAGTTTGAATTCATCCTTTTTAAACATGGGAGACCAGAACTGCACACAGTATTCTAGGTGAGGTCTCACCAGTGCCTTGTATAACGGTACTAAAACCTCCTTATATCCCACTTGAAGATCTTCAAAGGGAAGATACTCTATTGTTTCAGTTATAGAATATGGCTGCATTTTGAGCTGGAAGGGAGTGAGAATCTGAGATGCTGGACACACACTCAGCACAGCTAGCCTTTCCTGCCATTTGCACCACCGCAGCTACCCTCTATTTTTAGCACACTAGTTTGATCAGAGCTAGCATGGGTTTGTCTCCTCAAGCTGGGTATCGCCTCCATCTCAAAGTGCAGACATACCCTTTGGTACCTAGTTGATAGGCACTTTGGCAGGTAGATAGGAACACAGATAATTATGTGTATTTCTGTAGAATTGCAGAGTTAATTTGCATTCTCTCTTCCCCAGGTATTGGCATGGCTCAGCACAATGATTCCTCTGATGAGATGGAATTTGCTGCCTGTGACCAAAGCCCAAAGCATCATCGCGTGCCTCAAGCCATCTCCATGTTTGACCCGTCCAGTGGTTTGTTACTTGAAGAGGAGCAGGAAGACTGGGATCTGTTTAGTGAGATCACTGCCTGCTACCAAAGCAAAACCAGGAAGAATGCCAGCGCAGACAGTTATGATCTCCTAGAGGAAGAGGGCTCCTTCTGCTCCATTGACTCAATATGTTCACTGAGTCCTGCAAGGGATCGGTGCTCTTCTGAGCCCAGTGTCTGCCTCCGCTCTCAGCTCCCCACCCAGTGCCATGAGCCGGTGGCCCGCCAGTCCAGCTGTGATGCCACCATCATGCATAGTCACACTGATTACATCCAGAGGCTCAAGCAGTTGCAGCTGGAGAGCCAGAAGCTGATTGATGAAGGCCTGAGCCTTGGGCTGAATAAGACCAGACAGAATTTCTGGCAATCACCTCAGACCAGCTCTAGGGTGAAGAAGCTCAGCTTTCAGAAAACCAGCTTGTCCAACAGGTCCAGCTTCTCCAGTCTTTCCTCGACCACCACTTCCCCTTCAGCCTCCTCACTAAGCTCCTTAGACAGCGCTTTCTCCTACTGCTCTGAGTCCTCAGCCTTCAGCCCCACAGATGTCTCCTCCCTGCCTTTCATGTTTGGCACCTCCACCCGACTCCATGCCTTGTCTCCAAAGACAGCAAAGAGGTCCCTGAAAGAATGGAAAAAGCCCTTGACATCTCCCTTGCCCTTGAACTCTGGTGACTTGGACTCATGGAGCAAGTATGAGCAGAGGGACATGGGGAGCAGTCATAGCATTGGGGAAGTGAAGGGCTTTGCACCCATCAATGGGGCAGCCATGGGAAGCCTGTTAAATGAGAGTGACTGGGAGGAAGAGGAAAAACAAGCGAGATGTGCGAGGAGCTCTGGACAAGCTCTTGGAAACCAATGTTATTTCAAGGAGTCTGAATGTAAAACAGATCCCCCCACTCATATCCCAGCCAATGAGAGCTCATCAGCGATTGACCAGCAAGGGCCCAGGGAGAAATCAGTTAAGCACATTGAGATAAAAGGCCCAGAGGTTTCCCTTCCCAGGCAGGAAAGCCTGAAGTGCACCAAGATAACCTTTTACATGGCCCCAAATAAAGGAAGCCCACGGAGGTCTCCAATGGAACAGGAGGATGAGAGTTTCTCAGTGAGCGTCCATAGCACCAAATCGAACAGCAGCAGTGACCAAAACACGTCCAAGAGCCAACAAACAGTAAGAGTCCATATACCCCAGACAGTGTTCTATGGGCAGAACACCCCTTTGGTGCTGCAGTCTGTCTCCAGGAGATACCATCACGAAGCAACGCGCCAGCGGCTGCAGGTGGAGTGCAAAGAGACTACCCAAAGCATTCCCCCTGCAGAGGGGTTGACGGACGATGCTCAGCAAGTGGCATCTGCCAAAAGCCACAGGAAGAGCATCAATGCCTTCAGCCACACCATCTCTATCATCCTCCCAGCCACCATCCGCAACACCGTCAGGGAATACTTCAAGCACGACGAGGCTAAGAACTGCCATGCAGCGGATGCAGAAGCTGTGGAGAGCGAACTCATCCGGGGCAGGGTGGAGTGGCTCAAAAGCCAACCACACACAGATGCATCTCCAGAGGAGTGCAAAACAGTGGCATTTGCAGAAGAGACATTTGTCTAGGAGAGGCGAGAGTGGGAACTGTGATTGTTTTTTATCCAGCATGCTGCGAAAATGTTCCGTAAGATACAAGTGAGATGTGAAGAATCTAACAGTCTGTGTGGGTCAATAAGTGTGATGTGATGCTAATGTGTAATTAATGTTTGGGTTTGGGGTTTTTTAATTCTTTGCTACCTTTTTTCTACAAAAGGTACTTAACTGACCAATGCCCAGTGGGCTGAATCCTCCCCTAGAGTTTTAAATTAGCTGAATTGTACAGAGACCTTCATCTGAATTTCAAGTTCTCCTGATTGTTTTGCCTCAAGTCATAGGTGTGGGTGGGTGAGTGAGGGGCTTGAACAGCGAACCTATCTTACATTTCATAAAAAACTCAAGGTGGATCCTTAACAGTGGAGCAAAGCTTTGAGTCACCCTGCAAATTTTTAAAGTTCGCACAAAACCCCACAATGTTGTTAATTTTTTGTCACCAATGTTTATTGAAATCCAAAGTATGCTGCTTCACCCCTAACTCAAAATGCACAGCTAATTCTTCTTTCTCTAACCTCCTTGTCCCCCCATAGTTTGGCTTAGAATTGAAGGGTTTTCTTTGTTGACTGAGGCTGGGATTTCAAAGACACCTAAGGGAGTCAGTTGCCCAATTCCCATTGAGTTAAAGGATTAGGCACCTTGAAAATTGCAATGTTGATCTGTTATAGTGCATCCACTTTCTCTTCTTCTGGCTTCCCCCAACAAGTATTTGGTGCAGATCCTCAGCTTGTGTAAATGATTGTGGCCTCACTGTCTTCAATGGAACTACAGTAAAACCTCAGAGTTACGAACCCCTGGGGAATGGAGGTTGTTTGTAACTCTGAAACGTTTGTAACTCTGAACAAAATGTTATGGTGGTTCTTTCAAAAACTTGCAACTGAACATTGACTTAATACAGTTTTGAAACTTTACTATGCAGAAGAAAAATACTGCTTTTAACCATCTTAATTTCAATGAAACAAGCACAGAAACAGTTTCTGTACTTTCTCAAATCTTTTTAACTTTCCCTTTATTTGTTTAGTAGTTTATGTTTAATACAGTACAGTACAGTACTGTATTTGTCTTTTTTTTTTCCCCCTTTGCTGCTGCTTGATCGTGCACTTTTGGTTCCAAATGAGATGTGTGGTTGACTGGTCAGTTTGTAACTCTGATGTTCGTAATTCTGAGGTTCTATTGTATGACAATTTACATTTGGGGGGGTCTTCTCCTTGGTTTGTCTCAGTGAGTGGCTGGGCCTATATAAGTCTCCTGGAGGAAATAATTATTTCCTGGGGACTTTAACGGATGGTGAAATTTCGAGAACTCCCTTCTCAGGTATAGAGGCAGTGAATGTAGGGATCCTAATTAAATCCTTGACCATTCTTATGAGGAATTGAGTATGGTTTGGTTTTGGCATGATGTCCAAGGAGTTGTGGAAGTAGCTGAGAAGTGTTGCCGAGTGGATACTGAAGTAAGGTCCTCTCTGGCCAGAAAGCTGTCATGCAGTCCAAGTACTGCACTACATATGGCTGAGAGAACAGCAGCTGTTGCACAGATACAGCTTCCCCCGAGTAGTGATTAATTCCCACTCAGGGAAGTGCATCCACCAATGTGTCGACTGACTGCAGCAGGCCTGGATCTGGGGAGAAATACAAATGATGTGAGTTTTAGAGAGGATTTAATAATGAAGCTGCCAGTGATTCATCAGGACACGAAACTTGAAAACATAGCCTCAGAGCATCTGAACCACTGCGTTCAATGAGCCTGTCCTGAAATCCTCAAACTTGTTTAGAAGTTAATGATGCTGCAGTTCACTTCCAAAGAGGCTGATGCCTTAGTTTGATGGAGGGTAGGAATTGCAGGTTTCTATAGATGGGAAAAGTCACAAAGGTTAAAGGTTTTTGGATGTTTGGTTTGAATGTTTTGCAGGAGTTTCCAAAGCTGGTCCCCATACTGCCACACCCATCTTGTTAAAGTGAAAGCAGGGAGGACAGAGAAGAGAAAAGCAGAGCCCAAGGAATTTGTGCATTTCTATTCACTGCTTTAGGGCCTGATCCTTCACAGTGCTAAGTGGTTCCTACAAGCTGCTGAACACTTTCCTTTCCCACTGCTGGAGTTGCTCAGCACCTCCCAGGACTGGACCCTAATGCAGAGGGAGGTAATGTCTAATCAGTACAAATCACCATCACTTCTCTGATCAATGCCCCTGGAAATCACCAGGGAAGAAGCTTGTCCCGTGATCTTTGGCTTTTCCTGGTAAATTACATATCATCAGAGGAGAAGAGAGCACAATAGCCCATTTTCAGGGTGTACTGAGCTCAGTTGGGTACGTGCAGCTTTTGACAGAATCTGTGGCTCCTTTTATTCCTGGCTCACCTTGATGGCCTTTGCCTGATGAAAGATGTATATAATTGTACTACAAAATGCCCACAATCGTTTCCCTCACACATGCTCACTGGAGAGATGTTCACCTTCTTTTCCCAAGCTATGGTTGTAATTATTTCAATAAAAGAAACACAGCTTTGTTTGTCCTTTAATGCTTGGCATATGCCTAGTGTTTCCTTGTATTTAGTTCTACAGTAGTTAGTGCTGAGTAGAAGCGCTGGATTGACAGCCCTGGGGTTGATGTCTTCTCTTGCTCCAGAGTCCATATATGGTCTGGGCAGCAGCAATACAAACTTCACAGACACACAAACACCGAGCCCAGCCCAGCGAGCTGGAATGCTCCTCCTCCAGGAGTTATGTTGCATCCGCATGCCCATTCTAGCTATCTAGTTACTTCTGTAGCGTTTAGCACTCTTAATACCTTAATTCCAATCCGAGGAATGGACAGACTGGAAAAAGGGCCAAGCATCATGCCAACTCTTCAGTAGGAGCCTACACTTGTCTATGTGACATCTGTTTGTGGCCTTGCTCCTCGCAGCTCTGACTATCTAGCCACAAGAGAAGAGACAAAATGTTGCAATGTCATTGCTGGATATGACGGACAGCCATACAATCTTAGCTCCTTCCCAACATTAATGCATTTATCCTCACACTATATCTGGGACATAGGGAGGCTCATTTTACAGATGGGAAATAGAGAGTTAGTGACTTGCCCAAGGTTACTAACTCTCTTTCCTTCCTTCCAGCCCTTGGCCTCTCCGTTGAGAAAGGTATCAGTTGTGTGTTTGTGCTGTGGATATGGTCACTAGGATCTGGACTAAAACCTATCATTTCAAAGCACTCACTGAATCACTATGAGATGACTGCCACTTTAGGTCACTTCAGCTCTAGCGTAGCTTTCAGTCAGGCTACTAAAGCTCTGTAGCCCAATTGTCTGAGCCATCCAGTATGCTTCAGTTTTATTTTGTAACTGTCACAATTGGGCCAGATTCAGCCCTGACAATGAGGTTGTTACACCAGGGAAGAATTTGGCCATTTTGATTGCTGTGAAGCTGTCATGACCTCTCTCACAAAATTACTTTTCACTGACTTGTGAAAGCAATCAGAACTATTCAACTAGTCTGACTTTAGCACTTGACTTTAATCATCATAGACAATCTGTTTGTTATTCTTTGTGAAGGCTGCACTTTAAGCCCAAGTGCTATTGATATTTGTATAGAATGGCACAATTTTGGCAGCAGTAGTTCATTTCCACTGCTGATGATTGAGGAAAACAGTTCCTCTTGGCACTTACCCTGGAAGGAATTGGGAATAGCTAGCTTGCTGAAAAAAGTTTAGCAGAACAAGTGTACTATTGCAATGCAATAAAAGTATTGGTATACGACGAACTGCATTTCTGCGGTGGCTATTGAGAAACTTGCAGAAGCTACAGTGAAATGAGTCAGCCCTTGCTGAAGTGTCCTAAGTTCCCCTTTCACGGCAGGTGAAAAAATCATACAAATTGAGAGCAAAGTTAATCTTTATTTGGAGGATCAGAAGTTAATCTGTACTCCAAACAGTTTAATGAATAGTAAATAGGTTTAGTGGCTGAGCTGTTCGCAGTCCAAACAAGGAGTTTTGGCAAAATCTCTCAATCCAGAGCCTTGGCCAAATGCAGAGCAAAAGCTTTCAAGTCTGTGTCACATAAAGACACTATGAATAATTCTGCTGACACTTCAGCAAGTTTTAAGAGCTAGTGTCAAGCTCAAGAGGTGCAAAATAGGCCCTTTGCTCTCTTGACCTAGGAATGTCAGGTCTGGGTGTTTCTCCCTATATATTTTTTCCAAACAAAGACTTGGGGGGAAGGCAGGCGGGGGGGGGGGGGAATAGGAGAAAAGCTTCCAATAGCTCAATGCTGTAAAGCAACCCTATAATAACAACCCACTATGCACCAACCCAGTGTGCACATGTAATCCTACCAGAGAAAAGCATACGCAGCCCTACGCTGTGAACATCTCTCTATGCTGCCGTGCTCATGTAAGAACTGTGTAATGACAACCATGCATGTGCAGGCCCATAAGTAACCCTACAATAACAGGATCATGTGTGTATGCTCTTCACATTAGTGGACATCTGTGGTTGCAGGGAGAGAGGCATTTAGCACAATGGGAGGGGACTGACGGTGGGAAAGGATTTGACTCCTTATCTCTGGTGTCTTAACCCTGAAGTTTTTAATATTTTCTCCTTCATAGTAGTGGAGAGCACAGCTGTTTGTGGTCTGGGGACCCAATGGCCCCTGAACATGGCCAGGACATGTTGTGGGGGGAGGAGTGGGAGTGTGTGGCGCAGGCCAAGTGGCCTTTATTCTCCTGAGCCATGGATGAGCCATGGCTGCGGGGATTGCAGTGGGGTGTGATGCCTCCTCTCTCCCAATCCTGATCCCTTTATGACTGACTTTTGAACTCGTGTGACCTGTTAGCTATTTTAAGGCCCCTCATTTCTCCTCACTGAGCTGCTGTCAAGGAAACAAACTTTTAGTGTAAACACCCCTAAAGGCCTACAGCCTTTTCCTTTTCCAGCCTACATAAACAATTCTGTACTTGCTGGTTAGCCAGAAATTACCCACGCTGAGTTAAGGCAACCAACCCTCTCTCCGCCCCTCTCTTCCATCCCAGTCCTGCCACCCATTAGCCTCTGCCAGTTTCACAAGGTTCAACAAAGTCAGAGGCAGCTCGGAGGTCAAGCATCCACTAAAGCTCCCCTTTAGGGTGGATCATACAGCCCCCAGCTTATCCTGTGTTAGAGTTTTAGTGGATTTCCCTCTTGCTGAGGGAAAAACGGTTTGTGGTCACCACAAAGCTTCTGAGAGGCATGCTTGAAAGGCGGAAACATGCTGACCCACAGAGATGACTCATTTGCACTAACTCTGTCCTTGGCTAACATAAACAGGGTGATACCATCAGCCCCCTCCACATCCACCCTTCCGCCACTAGTCAGCAGCGCAAATTTGTGGTCACTTTGTAAAGCTCCTACTTTGACAGGCCACAGCAGACCAAGAGATACAATGGCCATGCTTGCAACATTTGCACTTCTTTTAGGGTTGCCAGGTGTCCAGTTTTCAACTGGACCTTCCAGTCAAAAAGGGACCCTGGCGGCTCTGGTCAGCACAGCTGACCGGGCCACTGAAAGTCCAATTGGCTGCAGCAGCGCTAAGGCAGGCTCCATGCGGCTCCTGAGAAGTGGCGGCATGGCTAGCTCCTAGGCAGGAGGGCAGCCAGGGGAGGGAGTCTCTGTGTGCTGCCGGCACCACCCTAAGCAGGCTCTGCAGCACCCATTGGCCTGGAAACTATGGTGGGTGCAAATCTGGGGCACCACAGCCAATGGAAGCTGCGGAGCTGGCACTCCTCTGCCTAGGAGCCAGACAGGCTGCTGCTTTCTCTGTCCCCAGGAAATGCTGGGGCAGTGCTGGTGCAGGTGCTATTTAAGGGGCGTCCTGAGGTCAGCGCCTCCTGGAACCCCCGTGACCTGCCGGAGCCCTGCACCCCCCTCCCACACTCCAAACCCCTTGGCCCCAGCCCAGAGCCCCCTCCTGAACCCCAAACCCCTCATCTCCAACCCCTACAGCCCAAAGCCCTTACCCCCCCTCCGCAACCCACTCACCCAGCTCCTGCACCCCCAGCCCAGAGCCCCCTCCCACATGCTGAACCACTCAGCCCCACCTCCCCATCCTGGAGCCCCCTCCTACACCCCAACCCCTTTATCCCTGGCCCCACCTCCTCCTACACCCCACCCCACACTCCCCCACCTTCACCCCAATGCCCTGCACCCTGAACCTCTCCCATACCCCCAGCCCCAAGCACCCTCCTGTTCTTCCTAGCAGCTGCTCCAGCTAGGTGGCCCTGCTCAACACAAGCATCCGGCGGCTGCTTGGGGAGGAGCGGGTCAGGAGGAGATGCTCCAAATTTGCAGCTCTCTTCCCTGCTAGTCCCTACCCAGGAGCCTCCACTTCAGCCCTCTGAGCTCTCTGGGGTATGTTTACACTGCAATTAAACATCCTGCTGGCCTGGCTCAATGGACTGGGGCTGTAACATTACTGCACAGACATTTGGGCTCTCTGAGTCCCCCCCCTCCTTGGGGGGGTCTCAGAGCTTGGGGTTCAGCTAGCCCAAACACAGCCCCACCGCAAGACCCAGTCAGTGGATTTTAATTTCTGTGTAGACACACCCACCCACATTTCCCTCCCAGCAAGTGGGACACAGCAGCTGCTAGCAGAGGTGGCTGTGCTGGCCAGTCCCTCCCTGCAGGTGGTGTGTGTAGATTAGTGTGGTTTTTGGTGTGGCTCTGCCAGTGCATCCAGGAGTGGTGCAGTGGGGCTCGTCCAGTTTCCACCACTGGTCACTGTGGTCACTGCAACCCACGCAGTCAACAGGGCACATCAGGAGCCACACCAGCTGCCAGACACCTCTGTGAGCACAGCCTGGCACTTCGCACTGGTGGGTGCCCACCAGAGTCTGCAAAAAGTAGGTGGCTCATGTGGTCTGATGATGCCAACACCGCAGGCAGCACAAAAGGGGCCTGGCAACAGGGAATGCATAGCTTCAGTAGGCCTGATGTTCCTGAAACGGATGAGCTAGTCCCTGGCTATGGTAATCTCCCTCACACCCACATACAGACCCTTTATGCTTCAAATAAAGGACAACTTGGACATTATAGGAGAAAGTTTATTTTTAAGGACACCTCCTCAATGTTTTATTTGTGACGCACACTCATATACAAATAACACATTGTATTACAGTGCACAATCCTTCGCATGATTATTGGTTTCAGAGTAGCAGCCGTGTTAGTTTGTATTCGCAAAAAGAAAAGGAGTACTTGTGGCACCTTAGAGACTAACAAATTTATTTGAGCATAAGCTTTCATGAGCTACAGCTCACTTCATCGGATGCATGTGAGCTGTAGCTCACGAAAGCTTATGCTCAAATAAATTTGTTAGTCTCTAAGGTGCCACAAGTACTCCTTTTCTTTTTATGATTATTGGTGTATACAAGACAATATTTATTGATTTGATGTGTAAGTGGAACACTGGGCACCGAACGAAGGACAGGTGGTCACCCTGTGTGTGACATTCTAACATATTTCCTCTCAACCTGCTTTGGGACAAATCTAGGACACAGTACAGGTGAAAAAACTTGAAACAAAGAACACTAGAAAATCTATTGGTTAGCTGGATGGTAAAATAGGGAAGGGTCAGTTTCTGCAGCATTAATTACATTTTATGCAACCTCACCTTCTTAACATAGAGGAGCGATAATGAATTCATAAAATAACATCAATGCAATGTTAAAGTTATATATTTAAACATAAGTGTCAGGAAATGTTAACATTAAGACTCCCATAACATTAATTTGTCCACATTGCATATATTGTCTATTAAAGTATACATTTAAACAATTTAAGTAGTCATTAAGCATGGCGCAGCATAACTTTTTCCCCTGTTGTTCATTGTCAGGTATGGAAGGAGTCAGTCAGTGGCTGCAGCACTACTGGATACCCTACCAGGACAGTTGAGTGAAGGCAAAAAAATCAAGCTCCTACAATAGTCTCTTTAGTCTCTTTCATTGCAAGTGAGTGAGGCTCTTTTGGGGGACAATTAATTTTACAATCGTGTTTAAAATCTCCCTGGTGAGGTGAAGGGTATTTGAATCACACATTTCATCTCCCACATGTAAACTGTTGCAGCTCCAATCCATCTCCTGGTGCCTGCCTGGGCCTTGCACTGAAAATGAGCAAATGAGCAAGGGTGGAGGAGAGTGAGTGATGGGGGGGGAGAGGCGGGAATGGAGTGAATGAGGGATGGAGCCTCAGGGAAGGGGCAGGGCCTTGGAGAAGAGGCAGGGCAGGATGCAAGGCAAGAGTGTTTGGTTTTCTGCAATTAGAAAGTTGGCAACTCTACCTTCTCGCCATCAGCTATCAATACACTAATGTGCCAGGGATGGGGGAGTGGGGCTCTCTGTAACTGCTAATGCATCTAGTGCAGGCTGAGTGGAGCAAGTGGTGGGCGGGGGGAGCCAGCGGGGTCTTGGGGCACAGTGCAAGCAGAGCAGGCCAGGGACCCTTCTGAGCATGGGCCCGGCTCCATGGAGCCACTGGAGCCATTGTAATCCCGGCACTGCCCAGGAGACCCAGGCTCTGAGACTCGCTGCCATCGAGTCTTTCTTTTATTTTGCAGTGTAAACATACAGCCCTGAGCACCACCAGCGCCGTAGGCAAAAGTCCTTTGTACTTGGGCTTTTCCAGCAGCAAAGAGCCCTCAGCACCAAATCTGATCAGGGAGCATGGGCACCAAAGGCTTCTGATTAAACTGAAGCAAATTCATTCATGAGATGATTCAGGGTTCCCTGGGACCACAAGCCAGCAAATGGAGACTTGTGTCTCCCCTTCATTTGTCCTCTTTGGCAATAGCCTCCATCTCTTCACCCTACATCAGGGTGAGCAAACTTTTTGGTCTGAGGGCCACAGCTGGGTGGGGAAATTGCATGCAGGGTCATGAATGTAGGGCTCAGGCAGGGGGTTGGGGTGTGGGAGGGGGTGCGGTGTGCAGGAAGGGGCTCAGGGCAAGGGGTTGGGGTGGGGGGGTGCGGAATGTACAAGGGGGCTCAGGGAAGGGGGTTGGGGTGAAGAAGGGGGTGTGGGGTGCGGCAGGGGTTTGGGCTGCAATGAGGGTGAGGCAGGGGGCTCAGGGCAGGGGGTTGGGGTGCAGGGTACAGGAAGGGTGCAGGGTGCAGGCTCCGGACTGGCACCGCTTACCTGGAGCGGCTCTGGGATGGCAACGGGGCTAAGGCAGGCTCCCTGCCTGCCTGCCCTGGCCCCACGCCACTCCCAGAGGTGGCCAGCACCATGTCCTTGCGGCCCCTTGGGTGGGAGGGGAAAGCAGAGGGTTCCGTGTGCTGCCCTCGCCTGCGGGTACCTCCCCCAAAGCTCCCATTGGCCATGGTTCCCCGTTCCCAGCCAATGGGCGCTGTGGGGAGCAGTGCATGCAGGCGAGGGCACTGCACAGAGCCCTCTGCCCTCCCCACCAACCCTCAGAGCTGCAGGGACGTGGTGCTGGCCGCTTCCGGGAGCAGTGCGAGGCCCACGGCGCCACAGGGGTGGCAATCCCGTGAGCTAGATCCAAAGCCCTGATGGGCCGGATCCGGCCCGTGGGCCGTAGTTTTCCCACCCCTGCCCTACGTCCTAGGTGACTCAGGAGCCTGGCTGAGTAAAATACTAAATAATCCAGCTGTGCAAGACCATATGCAAAAACCACAAGTTTATCATCGGCTGCCCTCTGCAGAGCTCCACTTGTTGGCTAAAGGCACCTGCACCGGAAGCGTCTGTTGAGCAATGTCCACTGGCCTCGCCCTCCCTGCATGGAGGGTCCTGAGGGTATGAAAAGGGAAGTGGCCTCCACATCATCATTCTAACCACCACAGGTGCAGTGAGTTCTGATTGCATGCAGCATGCTCCCTGCTTTCCTCCTCCGTTTTTCTTTTTTCTGCCCTTTCGGGGGTTAGTTTTGTTTGTAGTTATTAAGATCATCAGTGAATTAGATGCAGATTTCCATGAATCGCACAAATGCTGGTTATTTACCCCCAAATTCACATCGATGTCATGGGAGTGTTGTACGCAATCCCACCATTTATTAATTTATTTATTTAAACTGAGCCCTTAGCTTTTATAGACTCATAGGACTAGAAGGGACATTGAGAGGTCATATAGTCCAGTCCCCTCCACTCATGGCAGGACTAAGTATGATTTTGTTATATTCCTACCCTTCCCTCAGCCAAAACAGCTTTCATCACCAGCAGGAACCAAATGCAGCGGGAAACGGCTTGCTGGTCTGATGGAAAGTGGAAAACATACCACAAGGTTTTGCCTTTTGTGAATCCAGCAAATCACGTGTGTTGGGGGATGGGGGTAACCGTCAATGTCACTGCATGGGGAGAAAGAAAAGGAGGACCTGTGGCACCTTATAGACTAACAAATGTATTTGAGCATAAGCTTTCGTGAGCTACAGCTCACTTCATTAGATGCATGGCATGGAAAATACAGTGGGGAGATTTATATACACAGAGAACATGAAATAATGGGTGTTACCATACACACTGTAACAAGAGTGATCAGGTAAGGTGAGCTATTACAGCAGGAGAGCGAGGGGGGGAGAAAAACCTTTTGTAGTGATATTCAAGATGGGCCATTTCCAGCAGTTGACAAGAAAGTGAGAGGAACAGTAGGAGGAGTTTCTTCACAGCTATCTAGCTGCAAATGCTCACATGGGGCCAAATCCAATGCCCATTGAAGTTCGTGGCAGTCTTTCCATTGGCTTCAAAGGAAGTTGGAGCAAGCCCATGCCAAACACAGGTAGCAAATTTGTAATTTTTGTAAGTCACCACATGGTCAAGACACCAACATGTACTGGCTTCCCTGCTACCACTTGGCTGATACTCCAAAACTGCCACTTCTAATCTTGGGCATTTTGAGACAGCCGATAGGAATTGACAGTTGAAGGGACCAAAATATTATTTCTAACTTAATTATTGTGAGACCAATTCTCATCTGTCAGTCCCTGATAAGGTTGCTTTAGGCAGTAGGCTATCATGCCATCCAGTGCCTTGATTCAGCCAGCATGCCATGCAATTCACATGGTAGAGATAGTATTAGCTCCTATCGGTGCAAAAATAGTGGATGGAGGGGGATGGAATTACATAGCAGCTGGCAAATCGAGATTAGGATAAAGGAAAGGCTTGCTGGAGCCAAAATATTATTATAACCTACATTTTTGTCTGGGAGAATGACTTCCTCACTGAAGATTTAGTAAGTATGTTGTCTGCAATAGTTGCCCCAGCTTTGATATCTTCCAGCAGAGAGAAATTTAATAACACAGCACTTATAGAGGGCTTTTCATCTTCCGAGTCCTTTACAGACATTAACTAATTAATCCTTGGGGAGAGTATCACTGTTATTAGTATCTCCATATTTACAGGTGGGGAAACCAAGGCTGAGAAGTGAAATGAGTTGCCCAAGGTCACAGAAGAAGTGATTGTCAGAGTCAAGATTAGAACTCAGGCGCGCCAGGCAACCAGGCCTAGGGCCAACTCATTAGCGCAAACCATGTAGAATAGTTCTTGTAGGCTCAGAAAGAGAGTGGAACAATATGTTCTCCGGTGTCCAGTCTAGGCAGCTGTGGCTGTATGCACACAGTGAGTCGGGCCCCATGGCTTTAAATTGGCACTGCAGGACAGCCCAGTGGCAGATAGAACACTACCCACAGCCATTACTGTCATTGTCTGGCTAGCTCTAGCTCTAGGGATGCTAGGATGGGCTGTTTTTCTCTGCTATCACATCTTTCTGGGTGTGTCAGAGCTATTTAATTCATGTTCCATCTATCACATAGTGGCAGCTATAGCCCCTGTTTTCTGTAGACCGTCCAGGAATAAACAAAAACCCCTCACATATGGGGCCATATCCTCAACTGGTATAAATCATCCTCACTCTGGTGAAGTCAGTGGAGTAATGCTGATTTACACTAGCTGAAGATCTGGCCCGTGACATTTTTAGGAGCTTTTTTAAAATAAGAATTGTACTGCTTGGGTGCAAAAGAACCAGAAAATGCTGAAAACATGGATAATACTAAGATGTGCCATGACCGGGTGTGCCAGGGAACCACTTACAGGGGTAACTCAGTCAACCTCTGCAGCACTCCTCAGCTTATGGACCGCTCAGTGAGAGAGGATGCAAATGTATAGAGGCCTGGCTTCTCCCAAAGGCCACAACTTCCTTCAACATGTAGTCCTGACAGGTTTCAGAGTAGCAGCCGTGTTAATCTGTATTCGCAAAAAGAAAAGGAGTACTTGTGGCACCTTAGAGACTAACAAATTTATTTGAGCATAAGCTTTTGTGAGCTACAGCATCTGATGAAGTGAGCTGTAGCTCACAAAAGCTTATGCTCAAATAAATTTGTTAGTCTCTAAGGTGCCACAAGTACTCCTTTTCTTCATGTAGCCCTGGTATTTGTATATCGACGGATTTCTCCTCTGGGTATGTCTACACTGGAGCTGGAAGGTGTAGACATACCCACTGATGGAGCTAATGTGCAGTGTAACCACACTAACATGAGCAGCAGGACAGGCTAGCTGCCCCAAGTATTATCCCATCAGAGACCTCCAGGTATAAGCTTGGGTGCTTAGCTCCTCCCACTGCTCATGCCACCGTGGCTGCGCTTTGATTTTTAGCATGCTGGCTCGATTAATGCAGGTGTGGGTACGGCTACTCCAGTTGGAAATTACACTTGCTGGCTCCTGTGTAAACATTCCTCATGGGGCTACCTTCTGAAATCAGAACAGGGGATGGCTAAATTGAATCTGACCTACTGGTGTTGGGCTGAATGGGTAGAAAAGACCTGCGCAGGGCAAAGTCTCCATAAACCCAACCCTACCCTACCCCTAATCTCTGTTAGCTGTACTTTTTCAGTGATGCTGTCCTAAGGGAAAAGCAGCAGAAATCAAAAGTCTATTGTGGATTTTTGGAGGGTGTCAATCTTTTATCCTCTGTTCCACGTTACCTAAAGGACCTGGGTTGATCTTCCAGCAGCCAAAGGGGGCTGAGTGGGACTCACTTCGGCACTCCTCCAAACAGCCACAGGCGTTGCTGCTCTGTGAAAGCCTTCTGACATGGGTAGGTGTTTTGAGTCATGGGATGTGAATTCAGTGCCCAAACTGGAGAGGAGATTATAAGAAGTGGAAGAAGATCAAGGGTGCAGAGTGGGGAAGGTGTCTAAGGAACTGAGGTTACATTCCCTGCCTTGTTTTATCATCTTTGTTGAAGGAGCTGGTGAGGTTGCTGTACAGAGAGTGCCGCCTTGTGTCCAGTTGAAACCTACAAGAATGACTCCTCGGACTGTAGCCGTCAGCCTAAGTTTCTCTCTTCAAATAACCGCATGGAGCTGTTTTTAGCAATGTTGTTTTAGCAAGTCAAGCTTTATGTTTAATGACCCTGACTAAAGGTCTGTGATGAAGGTGGTAATTTTGCTCTGGTTTTACTAAACTTCATCAGTAAGGGCTTGGTGTGGCAAAGCAAAACATAAAACCAAGGCTGAGAATCCAGATTCTCACTCTAGCTAAAACTCAAGAGTTTGGAGGTGTAGATAAATAATTTGGTTTGGACCCATCTTAGTTCAAAAACAGATTCCATATGGCTATTCTACCTTAAACTCCTTACACTTGAATAGTTGAAGTCCTGGTGTTCTAATTAATCTAAATCTATGTATCTTTCTATTGTACTAAGTATCATTATTAAAAATATTAATGCTGTGCACCTGGAGGGGATGTGATTGGTAGGAACATGGATTAAAAATATGGAATACTGAAAAGGTCAGAATTCTAGAATGTTAGGCACCAGGGTTCTAGAATGATAATTTTCTTATTCCCATTACACTAAGGGTCTGACATAAAATGCATGATAAAAGCAAGAAAATTCAACCGACGAGCAGAAATTCCCTCCTTAACTCACCCTACTGCATTTACTGTAGCACACCATACAATAGCCTTGATGTACAAACTCACTTTCAGAGACCCCTGCAAATCAATTCTATCTACTTGGCTGAGGTTAGGGGTGTATATGTGTGATGTGGCTTGAATTTTCGTGATGGTTTGGGTTGCTGAAGAACCTACTTAACAGTAGTGATATGGAAGACACACAGATTCATTTTTCTGAGGGAAGGAAAGACTTTTGTTATTATTAAACCTTTATTAGTAGTACATTTGTGCCAACAACCAAAAGAATCCACTGAAGCAAAAGAACATAGTGCAAAAGCTGGGGGGGGGGGAAGAGAAGAATATGGGCCCATAACATGTAAATACTTGAACATGTCTCTGGTTAATGCATGTTGGGGAATAAGGAACTGGACCCCAACAGCCTCTGCTGTTGCTGCTATCACTCCCCAACTCAATAGTGGTGACACAATCCAAAGGTGTGGTTTCCTCAGGCAAATATGGGAAGAACCAAGTGCAGAGGGAGGGGCCAGTCTCTTGCTTCTCAGAAGGCCCCCATTCTGCACAGTCCCAGAACTGCTGCCAGAACACAGCCTAACTGCTTTCAGCTATCAGGTCGTTCCTGCTCTGCTCCGAGCGGCTCCTCAGAGCAGCTCACTCTTGGGTTATTAGCTCAGTCACAGCCATTCCCTTTTACTTGCCTGTTTTTGGGGACTGTCCAGGATGGAGCTTTTCAAAACCAAGCAGACTATGAATGACAGGGGTATAATCCCATCTGACTGTGGTGACGACATTAGGCACGAGGCTCAGTAGACATTTAGTAAAACACTAACTACCTTTGCCTCATTCTTGGGACATCACCAGAAGCCCCCGCAGCTCTGAAAATCAGTCTGCTTCTCTTTAGGTGCCTAACTCTTGGGCCCAAGTAAAGGATTAGTGGTTTTGGGTGCCTGAGCTGATTTTCAGAGAGTGCTGAGCACCCATGCTCTGAAAATGAGGGCCCTTTAGCGAGTCTCCAGTTGGGTACTCAGAAACCCAAAATGGATTAGTCACCGCTGAAAACCCTGGCCCAAGCCAGAAAAATGTGGCTTTAAAAAGAAAAACCAAACAAAAAGCCCCTCTGCGTGCTTCAGGTTCCCCTTCTGTACAATAGGGATGATACCACTTCCCTAGCGCACTGGGAGTATATTGTGAGGCAACATGCATTGAGCAAGCTGGATGGAGCCCTATTATTATTAGTGGGGTTTAACTTGCTTCAGAGTCTAAAGAAGTCATGAGCATGAGAGTCATTCTGGTGAAGCATGTTGTGCTGATATTACCCTACATACACAATTCATGCTACAACCCGGTGCAGTATTTTTGCCTCTTTTTGTATCACCTTCTCAGTATCAAAGCAGCAGCTCAAAACACCCTGCAGGCCACCCAGGCAACGCAGGGCAGAGCATATTTCTAAGAACAGTGGAATCTGTATAGAAATAACAGAGGGATCATAAAAACAAAAATGCCATGAAATGCCGGTGACAATGAGACTGGATTATTTTACCATTGACAGTATGGTTGGAAACATCAGGTCAACTACAATAAGATCTGTCTAGAATCTTTGCTATTTGAAGGAGTTTGGCTAACTTTTTTGTTCCATTTCCTCATGTAAGTGCTGCTGGTTTCCAGCCTGGGCTGTGCCAAATCACAGAGAAAGGCTTTTTTCGTTTTTATTAACAGCTCATTCAGGAGCAGGAGGCACTGGAAATCTCACCAAAGAGCCTGTTCTCACATGCTTCCCAGTTTAAAATGGTTCACATCAGCATCTAGCAATCTTCAATCTAGCAATCCCAGCCAAACTAGGCTAGGTGTTTGAAATCAGTCATGTGGGATTGCACATGTGAAGAAGCAGATTTATGGCAGATGTCAGGCACCAGACAATTTGAAGGAAGATGCAAGAAACCTCATAGTAAGCAGATGTGGAAAAATCTGTCCCTGAAGAAGGTTTTATCCTAATCTCTGAAAGATTATTTTAAACCCTGGAACATGACATTTTATCTCCCTTGCAGTACTCTTTTATTAGCATCAACTCTAACAACTTTGGGCATTCTTGTTATTCATATAAATGTCTAGTCCCTCTTTGACTCTTGCTAAATTCTTGGCCTCAATATTATCTTGTGGCAATTAGTTCCACTGTCTAATAATGCATTGTGTGAAAAAGTATTCCCTTTCATCACTAAAACATATCGCAAGCATATGGAAGTGTCTGTGGTGCTGATAAACAGTTTCCCATTAGGTCATTGTTTTTTGATTGCCTGCTAAATGCATTGTGAATTTGAAACCAAATCCTTACTTCTGAGAGAAAGATTTCTGAATGGAAAATCTGAATATAGACTTCAAATGTCCATGTGGCTTCAGTGGCAAGTTTAGAAATTTCACACAAACATATAGGGTACATCTACACTGTAATCAGAAAGGTGACTACAGCATGTGTCTATATACCAGAGCTAGCTGGAATACTAATATCAGTGAAGCCAAAGCAGTGGCCTAGCTGCTTGAGTACACACGGGGCATGTCTACACTGCCTCTGGGAGTGCGTGTCTCAGCCCAGGTCTACAGACTTGTGCTAGTGCATTAAAAAGAGCCGAGTAGATGTTGCAGTTTGGGCTTTCAAGTCTAAGGGAGAGTGAGGGTTATGCAGGCAGGTTATTCACCCTAGGCTGCTGTGGCTTCACGGCTATTGTTATTTGAGACAGATCAAAGCGATCTTGGGTATGACTACACAGGTTGCAGTCACACCTCTGACTGCAGCTTAGACATGCCCATCAAGAGAGAATCCAGGAGGTAAAATATATCTTTTAAAACAGCAACTGCATGTTCATGCCCCAAATCTCCATTTCTTTCATTGTACTATCAACCACATCAGGAAAACAAATTTAATTGATCTAGAAACCCAGTGATTAGCCTTTTATTTTTGAGCTAGAGTGTGATACAATAGTGGAGAAAGGAGCGAATATTTGGAGAAATTAGCAGTTAGTGCACATTGGCACAAAAAGTTCATATTTATGGGAAAAAATCCATTTGTGTGTAAAATGGCAGAATCCTGAAGGTTACCCATCCATTGCTATTTATCAAACTAACTTAGACTATTTAATCAAGCTGATGCATGCAGTTATGATTTTATGGCACTAGCATTCCCCCAACTATGTCAGAATGGGAAGTCTCTCTACAGTTAAGTAGCCAGATCCAGCAACATTCGCCATTCACAGTAACTGTTGGGATGTCTTTACTTCAAGGAAGGGAGAGAATCACCTGTGTTTGCTATGGCCCTAATTCAGCAGAGCATTTAAGCCAAACATTGAGGTGTCTTGTTGAACATCAGTGGACTTAAGCAGGTTCTTAACTCTAAGCATGTGCTTAAGTCCTTCAAGTTTAGCACATGTGTAAGGAAGAGCTTTGCTGAATAGGGATGGATCCTGAATCAGGACCTATGTGACCTAATGCAAACTGGTCACAAGGCTCAATGGAGACAACAAAATATAACATACTTAAAAAAAAACACACCTAAATCTAAGGGGAGGCTTTGTGCAGGTGCCAATGCCAGTTAATAATATTATTATTTGCTTTGCTTTCCCACTTCCAGCTCTCTCCTCATGTCAGCAACCTCCATGGGGACCTGGACAGTCAGACCATCCATCGCCTTCTTAACACACACCTGGCAGCCTAGACGTGATCTGAAAAGCAGACAACAGAATAAGCCTCATACATTTTTATGGCAAAGGAAAGAGCCCACTAGCTCTCACCAGCAATACCCATACCATTCGTTTGTCTCCAGATTCATACAGCAGCTCAGCTATCAAAGGATGGAGCTAGCACTACCCTCTCCCTCCCCCAGAGGAAGGAGATTCTCAAGATACATTCGTAATAGAAAATAAATTACACCCTCTGAGTAATGTGTGCCTTATAAACACTGAGAGTCTAGACTACAAGGAGCGAGACAGAACATTCCCAGTCCAGAAAGTGGTGCATTTCTGTGTGCCAACTCCAACAGGCAGAAATGCTTACGTATCAGTGAGTCCATAGGCCAAATCCAGCATGTCCAGCTCCTCATCTGTAATGGCATCCAACTTTTGAAAGACGTCCTCCTCAAAGATGAGGTGACACGTGGAGCAGGCCAATGTACCTTCACAGGCACCTGCAGGAAGTGGGAGGGGTCAGCACAATGCATCAGAGAACAGCAAGGAGGGAGGGAAGACACTCTTCAGGAATTGTGAAAAGAGGTGGTCCTGCCTATACCCAGGCTGAAAGTACATCAGGAGAGGTTTCAGAGGGAAATCAAGGAGCCAGTCTTGCTACTAACAAATTTACTGACAGCCCCGCACCTCTTATCCAGAAGGATCCCAAAGCCAAATGAATACATAGTTGAAATATGAACATATTTGATACATCCAGAAAAATAAATAACTACATTAATACAGTCTGTGGGGTGCCAGCTAGGATGGGAGTTGCACAGATATTGCCGCTCTAGCCCTTTAAATGAGACAGGGATGTGAAACCTCTGCACCCCGGACACATACATACTCACTAACGATCGTGTGGCAGAGAGAGAGAGAGAGAGAGAGAGGAGCTGGCCCCCAGTTCAGCGATCCGAGTTTGACCCAATTGCAGAACTGATGATAACCAGAACAGTGAATGACGTTGCCAGACCATTGCAAGCACGTCTGCAGTCTCGCAATTCCCTGCGTTGTTTATTTCACATTTGTGTTTGACCCTTGGGAGCTTTATTATTGCACCTACCAAAGCCATCGATGCCCAGGTTTTGATTAACCACCACTTCCAGCAAACTCTCCCCTTCTTTGGCTGTGGCCGTGAGTCTCTCTCCATCCCGGTTTATAAAATGCACCGTCACTCTGTCCGCAGAGCTGTCAAACAAGTTACAGGAGGTCAGCGCAAGCTGGGCCACTGCTACCTATGAAACAACTGCCAGCTGAGCAGGAGAATGAGGCAGTGATCACATGAGGTATTTACATAAGCACCCAGCTTTTTGAAAGACTAAAATGCAGTTGCATGAAAGTACCTACACTATGTATCTTCATGTGTCAGTCTTTGCCATTCACTGCACAGGGAAGGGCAAACTAGAGCCATTCAAATCTGAACGGACTCAAACTTTACCCCTTCATCAAATGTTTCTCAGAATAGAAAGGTGGTTAAGGGTGAATGAGCATACCTGTGTATGGGCAACGTGTGGGAGACTGTTGATTTAAACCCAAAGAGCTTCCTAGACATTTGCTATTGCTGTGGGGGGAGGGGGGGCTTCTGAGCTAATCCTATATGGAGTGAAGTGAGGATACTTTATGGTAAAGCTGCTCAGGATCAGATTTAAATTGTGCAACAGGGGCTCGCTCTTTTTTCCCCCCAGGAGGATTATTTGCTAAATTCCATTTCTACTCTTTGTTAGTTCAACCCCTGAAAGAGTCACCGAGAGCCTTGATAATACACTAAAAGCTAAATTCATCCTCATCATAAGGGGGATACAGCTTTTAACGAATGAATGGAAATCACCCTCATTTTCACTAGGGCTAGATTTGGCCCTAAAACTCTATGTGAAGGTGAAGGTCCAGGGACTTTTCTGAATATGCCCATTCTGGCTGGAAGTCTGCATAAAACTCACAACCCATTTCTGCAGGATGCCTACAACAAATCAGCCTAGATACGTTGCCTGTAATAACTATTGCATTATAGCAATAACAATAGATTAGACCCAGCAAGCACTGTGTAAAACCTGAGATGGGTTCTTTCTGCCTCTGCTTAGCATATTCTGAATTGCTGGTCAAAAGATGGAGAGGGATCTTCTCTGGATATTAAATCACCCAGCCCATATGCCCTTCTTTGCATGAATGCAACCTAATCGGATTTCTGTTGGCTGGAGAAAAGAGAGATAGGGAACTATGGAGAATGTAGTATAGAAAAGGGGATCACAACAGAGGGCCATCAATTAAACACATCTGGTCCCCGAGCCTGCTCTAAAACATACACTTGTGACTGTACTTGGGTTCCCCAAGGTATGCCATGGCAGGAAACATTCACGGTCTTTGTGCTCTATAAACTGAAAGCACACAAGCTTCATCATATGGAGCTCCTAAAAGTCATATTGGTCCAATTAGCATTTCTGTGGCTAGTGTATTTCTGTTACACATCTCCTATGCAAGAACAGAGGCAGGATTTTGGTAACCCAACTGTGCTTCCCACACAGTGCTACCTCCACAATACCTAAGGGGTGGCCAAACAATTCAGATTAAAAAAAAAGAAGACTTTTGCCCCAGATTTAAACACAACATCGCTAACAATTGAATCATTGATGATTTTCACAGCTGCCCTGTGCTGCTCTGGGTTCCTCCTGGAAGCAAAGTTGTCGAGATACCCCAAGAGAAGCTGTCTGCATGCTGGTTCTGGAAATCTCATGAAACAACCTGTTCTGGCCCAGTTTGGCAGATCAATTATATCTGAATTACAGATGCTGAACTTCACCATCTGCTGAATGCTTTGAAGTTCAAAAATCACTACAGTAAAATGTCAGAAACCGCACACCCCAAGATTACAAAATCAGGACCGATAGTGCTAACATGACAGGTGAAGGGTTCCGAAAACAACATCCAAGAGAGAAGTGGAAATCTCAGATGAGGTGAAATCATTCTTGCAGAAGGGAATTTGCAATTTAAATTGACAGCCCAAGAGACCCAAGTCCTATAGCTATCCACAGAACAGGGCTGCCAACACTGACCTAGAAGAACCACCTCTAGGGAGGAGAGGAAAAGATCAGCCTCTGTATCTCATTCAGTCCTTAAGAACATAAGGACGGCCATTGTGGGTCAGACCCACGGTCCATATAGCCCAGTATCCTAACTTCTGATAGTTGCCAGTGCCAGATGCTTCAGAGGGAATGAACAGAACAGGGCAATTAGTGAGAGATCCATCCCTGTCATCCAGTCCCAGCTTCAGACAATAAGAGGTTTAGGGATACCCAGAGCATGGGGTTGTGTCCCTGACCATCTTGGCTAATAGCTATTGATGGACCTACCTTCCATGAACTTAGCTATTCTTTTTGAACGCAGTTACACTTTTGGCCTTCACAACATCCCATGGCAACAAATTCCACAGGTTGACTGTGCCTTGTGTTTCTTATGTTTGTTTTAACCCTGCTACCTATTAATTTAATTGGGTAACCCCTGGTTATAGTGTTATGTGAAAGGATAAATAACACTTCCTTATTCACTTTCTCTACACCATTCATGATTTTATAGAGCTCTCTTATCCCCAACCCGCCCCCCTTAGTCATCTCTTTTCTAAGCTTTTGCCCTCTACACCAACTTTGACAAGAATTCAAATTCTTGCCACCCAGGTGGAGACATCTGTCCCATAGGAGCTAGACTGAGACCCTCCCCCCAACTCATTTCCCATCAACCACTGAACAGCCAAATAGTAAACAATATTGGCCTAGTCAAGAGGTGCACTGGTGGCCTAGAAGCATATCACACCACCGGCTCTCTGAGCCGTTCAGAACTTGATGGACTGAGAGTGGCACACTGAATACAATGGCATTGTTCTGCATAGCACCTCTGAACGGGGACCTGCCCATACTCCTGTGAATTCAAAAGGCAGGAATTGTCTCCAAAGCCAACAGAACTTCACAGCAGCTCGGTCTCCCTGGTTGACTTTGCAGGTTGCTCTCTCAGCCCTCTAGAAAGGGATGTCACCCATCTAGCAGCTTCTGATACATTCCTGAGCAACAGAAGCGTTGCTGCAGCCAGGTGGCCTTGCTTTTGTCGTTGCTGGCATCAGAAGAAGGTTTTGCAGCCTTGAGAATGATGTGTTTGTGTAGTAGAGAGAATTGGCCAAGCCTGCAATCCTCTGGTTTGCCCCTTATACAAGGCTGACTGAAACATCACCCAGTTTCTCACAGTCAGAGTAAGATTTAAAGTGAGCAAAACTCAGCAAGGTCACATTCCTGGAAGCCCAAGGGACAAAGAAACAAGCAGTGATGCTCAGATGTGCTGGGAAATTATAACACAGTCTACCAATTTCTTAGCAATATGCCCATAGAGTGCTAGCACACAAAATTAAATGACTTAAGTGTATACCAAACACTCTGAAGTTTCCAGTGTAGCTGCCCCAAAGGATGTGCTATATTGTATTTAGGCTCACTTGCATCAGGCATGCTCTTGGAAAGCCCAAGAAGTAAGCAGAGGGAAAACTCGTTTATTAGGGATATCCCGGAGATAGCTGAAGCAACACCTGGGAATGCTTATGCAATGTATTCATCCCCAGCTGTGCTGTGCAGCAGGCAGAAATCAATTATTTCCGGTACAGGGAGTCCTCCATTGATTTATTTCTATCAGTGACTGCAGAAATAGATGAGAAGGACCTAGGCATAGGTGCCAACTCCATGCTCCATTGGAGCACCCACAGGGAAAAAATGATGGGTGCTGAGCACCCATCAGAAGCCCCCCTATCAGCTTCTCCCCACCCCCTTGCACCTCCCGCCCATGGGCCCCATGCATCAACGCCTCCCCCTCCCTCTCTGCACTTCCCACCTGCCAAGAACAGCTGCTTCATCGTGTGCAGGAGGCTGGGAGGGAGGGGGGAGGAGCGAGGACACAGTGTGCTCAGGGAAGGGGGTGGAACTGGATGGGAAGAAGTGGGTTGGGGTGAGAAGAGACAAGGGTGGGGCCTTGGGGGAGTGGGAGCAGAGCCTGGGGTCAAGCACCCCCTGGCACTTTGGAAAGTCGGCACCTGTGGACCTAGGTCAGACAGTTCTCATTCCCCTCTACCATTCCCAAATGCATTGGATAGAACATGTAGCATATACCTACCTGATTGTAATGAATGGTCCCTGATCAATCCTTCAGAAGCAGGTGAAAAAAATTACCTGTGAAAATTCCACTGTGGGGAAGAGAATGGAAATTCCTTCCCTCTACCAAGTTTACTGATCAGATTAACTCTGCACCAGTGATCCAGAATCACCATGATTGTGTCTAGTGCCATCTATACTCTTAGATAATAGTTGATCACTAGCATTAATCGTCACGATTATGCCCTTGTTACAGTATCTCGCTAAATAATTAATTGTTCTCTTGAATCCTAGTAATATGGATTCAACCAGTAGTCTCCAGTGGTAGAAAATTTGAAACACTGATGATTAGCTCTTGAAAAAGCCTCTGCCTAGATTTAATCTAAAACTGGCAGGAGAAGGGAAGCAGAAGGGTTGTCTTATTTCCTTGTCATTTTCAGGAGCCTCCTCCGTGTTTTCCCAATGCTACATAATTCAGATAGGCAAGGTATAATTCAGAGAATCATGTACCTTGAAATTAGGAGGGATGCCTATTGCTTTTCAGGGAGTTTCAATCATAAAAGCAATACCTAGAACATTTTTCAGCGCAGGACCTCCTGGAGATGAAAACAGGGAGAGAAGTCAGGCAGGAGACCTGTACCACAGGAGAAATTGGCTCTTATCCACACTCAGATCACATGAGTAACAAAAATGGCCTATTGCAGTCAGAGGCAAGCAGCACAATCCAGTTTTACTAGGCAGAGAAAATATTCAGAGCCATTTCAACCCCCACAACCGTGAGACTGAGAGTCTCTCTCTCTCTCTCTCTCTCTCTCTAAGGAACAAGCCATTTAACAGTCTGTGGAACTTCTTCTCAGATGTCTGAAGCCTGTGTCTCCTGGAATCTTTGCCATTTGTCCTAGAACCTGAATAAAAGGATTGGATCCTTCAAAATAGGGAAAGGCTAAGGGTCAGGATTGCACTTAGAGATGGGCAAAATGCTTTGGAAGAAGGAAAAGCAAACTCCAACCTTCACCCATCTTCTGTGAGCTTTAGAGCTTCAACCATCACTAAGGCACCAGTGCTACAACCACCCAGGCATAGAACTTCCATTGACTTCAAAGGCAATTCAGCATAAGAAATGAATGCGGGATCGTGCCCCAAGTCATGTACTTGATTAAGTGGGTACTGTTCCAGCTGAATGAAAGCATGGTGCAGTAGACAGAGCACTGGACTGAGAATAAGGCACCCCGAGTCCTGTTGCAACCGACTCCTTGTATGAGCTCAGGAAAGTTACACAGCCCCACCGTGCCTCAGTTTACCTCTCTGTATAATGGCAACGATAATAACCTGCTTTGTAAGGCACTTTTAGAGCAACAACTGCCAAACCCATTATCATTGCTAGGTATTTATCAATCTTTTATTTTTAAAAATCATTACACCTTAACATCACTGCCTTAGATTAGTAAAGCTGAATGAATAATTTAGGCTGTTTACTTTGATAATCTCTCACATCCTGCAGTGTGAATCTCACTGTTTAGAGGACTGAAATGACTTGGAAGATTTTCTCTGGCTTGACGACTGGCTTGTCAAACAGGACTCTACAGCTTGCCTCCGTATGGTTACAACATGCTATCTTATTATGCATGTGGTGGATGGGTGCATGGATGTAAGCAACCATTCCTTCTACAGATCTCCTGCCTTACTAGATAGTCAGTTTCACACTCAGGGCTTCACAGACTATTATTCCCACCCTGCAGGAGAATATTTAAACATAAGATTCAAAACCCCTGTTGATCTGTCATGATGTAAAAATGACAAATTCCTATTCATATTACATTTTGCTAAACTCTTGTTGCTCCTTAACAAAATCTTGGACCAAGATTTTTTGAGAGACACTAGTGATTTTGGGTATGCAATTTGAGACACTTTAAATGTGTCTCATTTTCAGAGGCAGGTGCTCAGCATTTTCTGAAGATTTCTCCAAGATGTTTCAGTTTGGGCATCTCAAAAACTGAAGCACCCACAGTCACTAGTCCCCTCAGGCTCTACATGATACAGAAAACTAGTAGAGGAGTGGCCCTTTAAAAGTTTATTTTTTCAAAGATTTTATAAGGCCATATGAAAAAGCATGGTGCCGAAAAGTATTGCTAGAAAGAATTTAGTAAGCAACAACCAGTTAAAAGGGAAAACAGTTGATAGTGGCTGTTCATAAGTCCCATTAAACAGGCTTATCACTACACTAAGGTCAGATAAAATGGCATATTGTGTTTTCCATTTTGCTGGCTGGGCCCTTTTTCTAGATGGGTCTTAATCTTTGCTAGCAGATTAAAGCCTACTCAGATCACATTTGTTTGGAAGAACTACAAGTTCCCTTTCTTTTCCCCAGAGAAATGAACACATTACCCTTCTACATTACCCTTAACACAAGTGGAGCTCCTTCAGAACTAGTTAGAGAAGTTACCATCAGAATTGGTGAGAGACTTGAGGTAAAACTCAGACCCACCCAGAAACTCTGCATTTGATTCTGCATCCCTTACTCTCACAGACTAGCACCATTTACCTCAGGAGCCTCCTTTGTTAAGCCTACCCCCACAACCACCCTGCTTTGCCTATATTCCCCAGCCTTGTTCTCCCATTGGTCAGCTTCTCACACAACCTCCTCCCTACCTATTCCTATGCAGCCCCCCACATATGGCACAGCCTCCTTGAGTAAATCTGCAAGGCTCCTACCCTTCCCACACTTGCGTCCTTAAAACACCACCACTGCTGTGCTGCTTACCGTGAGCGAAGTTACCTTGTATCTAAATTGCCTGTTGGTCCCCTTTCCCTCCACTAGTTGCCCTTAGACCGTGAGCTCCTTGGAGCAGGGACCATCCTTCTCAAGTATTTGGAAAGTGCCTGCACATCATGGGCAATACGGGTAATAACAAACCTCACTAAATTAGAGGCAGGCTTGCAGCACTGGGCTCTATGCTTTCAATTGATATTCTGCTTTTAAAGCCACCCAAGGATTTGGTGCCAGTGAAATACCCCTTCCCTAAATCCAAGCCCATTGGCTCTTTGCTTTTGCATCAAATATAAATGCTTTGATCTGACTTGTAGGGCGTTGACCTGTTGCTTGTTTGCGCCCAATGAGGCATACACCTGACCTGCCAGATGCTGCAATGCTCAGTTTGTGTCCAATTTAAGACATTTTTATTAATCCAAGGATGGATTTGCTGACCCCTCGCAATCTCCAAACTGCTTCTGGGGTCTGGCCCTGGGCTGGAATTCTGCAAAAGGAGAAGGAAGTGATTTTTACCTTGTGAATTTAAGAAGAGCTGGGTTGATAGGAATGGGCCTTCTCCCAGCCCTTATTCCTGAATAGTCTCCACCATCCTTTAGCTGGCAGAATCATTAAAAGACAGTCCTAACAAAGAACAGGAGTCTCTCTAGAATGTGCTATCCTGATGGGATCTTAAAGTCCTTCTGCACGAAGAGCTCACATGCTCAAGAACCGCCATTGGTTACTGTTTGGTGTAGTACCATGACGGAGAGGTGAGTTTGCAGCTTGGTCCCTGCCCTACAGTGCATCCCTGAGTGGAAAGTGAGGAACCCATGTTGCTCAACAGTGCCCCCTGTGGCCGATTAAATAGAAGCTCTTATTGGGATCCATCCACTGGGAAAGCAGATGGCTCCAGCATGCTTGCCCAAGAACTGTGGAGGGATGTAAAGATTGGGAGATCCTTAGGGGCAAGGGGAAAATGTAAATAAATGGTGGGATCCATCCAAGAGAAAAAAGGGAGAATTTAAGAAAAAAAACCCAACAACTTGTGTTCCTGTTTGTAACAAATCCTACAGTAACTGTGGAGTCAGCTGTATTGCCCCCAAGGAGGAGTTCCTGAGAACCTCCGGCTCCCAGCTGCGAGGTTGACAGTCAGTGCAGTGCAATGTGAGGTGCTGGCTTCCGGCTAGGAAGTGCACGCTCTGCTGCCTGCTTTACCAGCTGGGGAGTGAAGGACAAGGTCAGAATCCGAACTCACGTGGCTGTAGCTAGAAGCCTTGGCCAGCCCCAGGCCATGTGTTGAATACATCCTTCAAAAACCCACACCACACCACACTAATAAAACCCTGAGGGGATATCTATAATTCCTTAAACCCCACTGGCCCTTTTGGAGAAAAAATGGTTACTGAGGTGAAGTATTTGACATCTTTAGGACACATAACATGACCTCACCTTTCCCTCAGGCGCTGAAATATAAACCATCCTGCGGCACTAGAGTATGTAAAGCTACCGTATTGGAAAAAGAAAAGGAGTACTTGTGGCACCTTAGAGACTAACAAATTTATTAGAGCATAAGCTTTCGTGAGCTACAGCTCACTTCATCGGATGCATTTGGTGGAAAAAACAGAGGAGAGATTTATACACACACACACACACAGAGAACATGACTCTGTGTGTGCGTATATAAATCTCTCCTCTGTTTTTTCCACCAAATGCATTCGATGAAGTGAGCTGTAGCTCACGAAAGCTTATGCTCTAATAAATTTGTTAGTCTCTAAGGTGCCACAAGTACTCCTTTTCTTTTTGCGAATACAGACTAACACGGCTGCTACTCTGAAACCTGTCGTATTGGAAAATGGGCCCTGGAGCCTGTCATCGCACACTGGGAATCCAGCCCTACTGGCAGTGACGGAGTGTATTTATTCTCTGATGGGTTGTCATAAATATAAAGGGAAGGCACCAGGTGCCGGCGAGGTTACCTTAGCTTCTTAATCCTTTACAGGTGAAAGGATGTTGCCTCTGGCTAGGAGGGATTTTATAGCACTGTATACAGAAAGGTGGTTACCCTTCCCTTTATATTTATGACACGGGTGTTTGGAGGCAAAGGGAAAATGATGCAAGTCTCAGACCAATTTCTACCAAACAGGGGTACACATCACAAAAAACACGGTCATGGTTTGCATTAATTGCCCCCCTTTTCGGCTGTCTGAGCAGAGAGGCTGAGGAAGTGCAGTTCAGCTGCACTCAGGAACCTGGCTTTTCTACTGACCTGCTGTGTGACCTTGTCAAAGCCATTGCATATCTCTGGGCCTCTGTCTCTCCCTCCACCCCCAAGGTACATAAATGTTGCCACAGTCAGAGAAATACTAGAACCCAGCTAGTCCCCAGCATTTGCTGGAACTCACTCAGATCTAAATACATGAGGTATGCACAACACAGGCTGAACTTGCCCTCAGTGGCTACTCACCCCCCCCCACTAAATATTACCTACTGTCCCAGTTCAACCCCCTGTCAACTGCTCTCCCTTTAGGACACCAAGTACAATAAGCTAGTGAGAACACAGGGCAAGAACCATGCACAGATTCAGCATAACATCCACCCCAATTGTTCCTCAGGTGACCTTGCCTCTTTCATTCTAGATACAGGTGAAGCCCTACCTCCCACAGACCGGGCTGTGGTATCACGGTGCCATTCTCACCTAACTAGGAGATAGCTTTCTATTTATTTTAAACATCCTCTTTTAAACTAATTTGTCTGTCCCACCCTTCACCTCAGCAGGCTGAGATAGAGGCATGAGGCCCCAGGTAGATGGGGTCAGATTTTCTTTCCTGAATGGTCCTGTAAGAAATGAGGTAGAGTTGAGTCTTTTGCTTACCCTGTGTCCCTTGGGACATCATGGAGCCTGTGTGTGGAGCCGAAACTTCTCTTTGGCTGCAGGCTGACAGGTGCCTGACTGTGCTCCGCTACTCTGAGGCATTGAAAAGACTGAACTTTGCCCAAATTAAGTCCGTTTAGCAAGGTGTGGATAAGGCGTGGAGCACACCGGGCCATCATGCTAGCCGAGTCTTACTTTATGTTTCTTTGTTCTTTTTTTGTTGCAGGGCTGGCTAGCTTCTGAGGTATAAGTACAGCTGGGGGGGGGGGGGAATCTAGGACAGCCTCCCTGTGGAGGAGGAAAGAGGGTGTAACCTGGACCTTACTACAGCCCAACCCACTGGTGGAGTTTTGTAAGCAGCTGTAATGTGCAACCCCTGAGCAGGTTAGGACCCCAGCTGATCACACTTCACTATTCTTCCCAATTCTGTTTCATTCTAGCAATCAAACAAAGCCATTTTCAGATGGTATCTCAAGTACAATGCCCACCTACAATATATATGTCCATCCTATGGGTTGAATCAGTGGACTGAGGCTTGAAATTCTTGAGCTCTACTGCTGTCTCACCAAGTGTGTCCCCTCGAGCACTTAGACTAGTGAGCTAGGACTCCTGGATTCTATTCCTGATTCAGATGCTGTATCACTATGAGCAAATCACTTCATCCCTCTGTGCCACAGCTTCCGTTTTTTACCTACTTCACAAGGGAAAGGAGAGCCTCAATTAGTGAATGGTTTGAAAACTGTGGCAGCATGAACTTCAGCATATGCTGTACAAGCACAGCCAACTACTCCCAGATAACTATGCCCGGGGCTAACGCTGAAGCATGAGCTGCCAGGTGACTCTCCTCTGGGACCCAAACTAGCTACATTAAAGCCAGCTCGGGTATGAGCTGCAATATCACCCTGTGATTGCACTCTAGAAGACATCCCCATATATGGGGGAAGATGGGAGGGAGAGAGAGAAAGAAACAAAGTGCTGTGTATTTGATTGACACATGATCAACAAATGCTTGAACTCAACAAACTCAAGCAGCAGCAAAGCAAGTCACACAGGATCCTCCGCTGCAAGTGCTCTGTTGGATTTATCTGGTGTCAACAATCCCCAAATCCTCTCTCCACCTTTCCCCTCTCACTATGTAATGCACACATCAGCCAGTAGAGACCCCCATAGACCATACAGGAACAGATCCATGACAAAAAATACACTGACATGGTTCTCTTCTCACCCCACTGACCCAGATCAGGAGTTTACTCCCTTGAAGTCAGTGGCAGAAAACCAGTGTGAGTGAAAGGGGAATCAGGCCCTTCCCTGTAAAACTTAAGAGGGGGAGGTGGCAAGTCAGTGATTAGTCCTGTGTTGATAAGCATTCTCTACGCAACACACAGCAAGTCTTAATGCCTTGCCACAATGGGGACACAGCTCGGAAGCGCAACACCACATCACCCATGGGTAGCGGGTATAATAGGCCAGGGGTAGCTAAGCCTCCCCAAACCCAGACTGTGGCCCCACTCATGCTCTGCGCCGAGGTTCCACCTTCGCTCCCCCTCTTCCCCAAAGCCAACGGAGGCTCAGCTCAGGCTGGCAGCCTGGAGCTCGGGGTTTGGCCAGGCAGTGGCTCGGGCTGGCCAGCAGCCAGGGGCTGCTCAAGGCAGCCAACGGCCCGGGGGTGGCTAGCTGGCATTGCAGGAAAAGGGGAGGCCAGCATGGCTGGGGCGAGTGGGTGGGCTGATGCTTGGGTTGGCTGGGGCGGTTAAGATGGGCCCGGAGGTGGTCCAGGCAGCTGGGGCAGGCAGGCTGGTGCTTGGGACAGCTTGGCCAGGACTCCTCCGGCCATGGTGGAGGGGCAGCTTGGCAGTACAGCAGGCAAAGGGGTGTGGAAGGGGCAAAGCCAGGGGCTAGCCTCCTGGGAGTGGGGGTTCAAATCCTGCCCATGACAGCACGTTAAAGGGCTGCACACTGAATGACAGACATGCTCTCCCACACAAAGAGGCTGTGTGTGGAGTTTAGTAGGAAGGGTGGTCTTCAGTAAGCAGCTAGATCTCTTCAGCAACCCCCACAAGTGCATTTGGGCCTGGTCTACCTTAAAGGTTAAATTGACCTACCTATAGCAGTCACAGGTGTGAAAAATGCACCCCCTCCTACCCCCCGCCAAGAGACATCATTAAGCCAACCTAACCCCGTTCTAGTCAATGGAAGAACTCTGTCAATCTAGTTACTGCCGCTGAGAGAATTGGCTTAACTATAGCGATGGAAAACCCCCTCCATCACTCTAAAAAGCACCTCCAGCATGGCACAACAGCAGCATAGCTGTGCCTTCATAACACCCACAGCATAGATGGGGCTTTACTCTGCTGTCCCACGTAGCATTATGGATCCTATCAGTGTTTGTTCAGCCCAGTACATTTTCCTATAATGGATGGGGGGTGGGAGCTGAAGTATTATTATGGTTTTAATCTAATTAATATTATTACCCTCTCAGTCAGATGATATCTGTGCCTCCCACACTGAGGCAATTTCTGTATGTCCCATGCTCCACAGGGTAGAGATGTTAAAGGAAGGAAATAAACCCTGACTAGGGCCCTGCCCAGTAAACTTGGTTTTTAACAGTCTGTACAAGCACATATGTTAGAGATGGAAAAGACTTCCATTGTTAGGGTTTCTCACCCATTGCACAGACCCCGACCCCCAGTCAATGTAGCACTGGCCCCTACAGTAAATCTCCAGTTTTAAATCATTTGTGCAATAGGGCAGGAAAACCAACCTCATCAACCCTGTCCCAAGTCATGCAGAAGTTCAGATGGAGCTGTTCTCAGGAGTGCCCTCATTCACATAGCGACTTCACTGTGGTAAGGGAACCTTTTCACTGGAGATGGGGATCAGACTAAATCCCTGATCTGAGGCCCCTAAAATGTTGAGGAAATTCAGCCCCAGATTAACATGCAACAGCTGGTTTGATCTCTATCACATGCTGAACTAAAACATTGGGCCCGCATATCACAAAGGCATGAAGTTCAGATCCAAACCCAAACTTTGTGGCTCAGGCCCACCTCTAACTTTAACTAGCAAACACTGCACATGGTTATTAAAAGACTCCTCCAATCCCTCTCTCTGCTCATGAGTCTGGGTTTGTAGGTGCATCTCAGCACCTTAGTCCCTTTCTGTTCTCTCCCCTCTGCCCCCCATCCCTGTGTTAAATGAGAACTGGATTCACCATGAACAATATGGAAAAAGGACCAAGAGCACATCCAAACAAACAGCTGAGCAGCTAATCTCACCAGCAAACCTTGAACCGAGAGATAAGCAAGACATAGGAGCAGCAGCTCTCCTGCAAGGACGCAGGCATGTTTGCTTAGCACTGACCTCCTTCACTACCAAGAATTCTAAAACAGCGCAGTGAATGGCAGGTCAATGGCACAACAAGGGATAGCCCAGCTGAGGATTGACGCTGAGCTCATTACCCCTATCCCTCAAGGGAGCACTGCAGAGGCTGTGGAATTGGTGGATGGGGAGCAACTCCCCTCCAGCTAAACCATTGCCAGGGCTTGGAGAGAGAGTCGGGGATCAGCTGACAGCAGGGCATCAACTAATTTTGGACCTCTGAGGATAATATAAGAGGCAATGTGTGGATACCTCCATCTGCAAAACTAGGACCAATCCCAAAAGTAAAATGTAGCGTTTGCAAAGTGACAGAGCTCACTCCCTAAACCTGGGAGACAGCGAAAGAGCTAGGGATAAAAACACAGCGTACTGCACATAGAATGGCTCTTAGCAGCATTGATTTGACTGTCCGGCAGTTAGTGCCCTGTCTTGCCCAATCAGAGACCTCGATTCAAGTTCTGGTAGGGTGACCAGACAGCAAATGTGAAAAATCGGGACAGGGGTGTGAGGTAATAGGAGCCTATATAAGAAAAGACCCAAAAAATCAGGACTGTCCCTATAAAATCAGGACCTCTGGTAATCCTAAGTCCTGGCCCCAGCCTCTGTTTTGCTGAGTAGGCAGGAGCTTAGAGGGAAGCAGGCTTTCTACCAACGCACACACCTTAAGCAGCATCATGTTCTGCTGCTGCAGCACTTGCACAGACAGTGCATGGAGCCCTCACATTGCCTCTGCACATGCTGCGCGGGGGGAGTTGTTCCTTCCTCCCCCCCTCCCAGCCTGCAATAAATCATGGCTACTTTAGATTCCTCCAGCACAGGGCAAGGGACAAACCCACCCAATTTAGGGACTGCCCTACAAACGTTTGGGAGAGGTGGCAAGGTGACGTGGATTTCCTGACAGCAAAATTCAAAGCAGCGAGTAATCAAAGTGAAATCAGCACAAGGCTGAACGGACAAGAAATTACTTAATGGCATTGCAGCAGCTCTGAGCAGGAAGCACACTCAGCAGCATTTGCTGAATACCAAGCCCAGGTACTTTGACCACCATTACAGCAGCCTGAGTCAGTTTCACTCCTTCTACGGGCATGTTCCTTAGGGCTCTGCTCCAGTGCTCACAAGTACACATCAGAAAAAGGCAAGAACCCAACACAAACACTATCTATGCTTCCTTTAGGCAGAAGTCTAATCAGAAAGCATTAGCCCCAATGCTGCCAACTTGAGACCCTATCAAGGCTGGTAGGCCTCAAATGAGGCCTACACTCGATTAGTTCGTAGCCTCTCAAAAAGCAGGATTCTCATCTAGTTTCATGCCATCTGCAGCATTCCAAACACACCTGCAATTGCAAATATACTCATGTTTGTGTCTTGGAACTAGGGGTTGGAGAGGAAACGATTGGGAGATTTTAAAAAGATTCCTTCCCCCTTTTAACTATCAGTAGCTAAAATCCCATGTGGCTACATACTGTGTCCCTCCCAGCCTTGTAATTGTGCCAAGAGTAATTCATGGATTATAAATATTAAAAGGAGACCAGTGTATGGAACAATCATCTGTCCGTGGGGCTGTGAAATTGAAGAGAGTGGTCTCCATCCTACAGGACATGGAACTGGCTCCTTTGTTATCTCTCCCGCCAGGGCTCACTGGAGATTGGGTCTGGGAGCTAGATTCCACCATTCTACTGTTATGCTGATGGGAATAGGGCAGGTGTTCTGTGCCCTCCCCGCTCAGCAAGCAGTGAGGGATTCTGAAATAGTAATGTCTTGAAAGAGGATAGAGCTAGTGGGCTGAGCTGGGAACCAGGAGCTGCCGAGCTCTAATTCCAGCTCCTTTAGGGCACGTCTACACAGCCTACAGCAACAAACCTCCAAAGCCAGGTCAACAGACTCAGGTTCACACTGCCATGCTAAAAATAGCTGTAGAGAGGCTGCAGCTCAAGTCACAATTTAAAACCACTATCTACAGTTATTTTTAGTGTGGTAGCGTGAGCCAGAGCCTGTCAGCCCAGGCTCGAAGGCTCACTGCATCACTTTGCCACAGGCCCTGCAGACAGAGCCCCAGTAGTCAAGTCTCTTCTTTAGCCTCAGTTTACCCACGTGGAAGAAGGGGACTGCTGACACTTACCTGCCTGCCACGAGACGGTGAGGGTGAATTAGTTAATATTGGTAAAGCACCATGAATGTTAGTTAAGTATTGCTTTTCCTCAGAAGGATGTGCGCAGACACCATGGGCCAGGTACTGCCAATGAGGCAGCCACACATAGACCTGTCTTATCCTTACCAATAAAGTCTGAGCAGAACAAATCCCACCAAGGTGGAATGCCTTGGGCTAAAATACCATCCCAGAGAGAAACATGCCCAAATCCAGGGACAATGGGGGGGGGGTGGGAGGAGTTTGGTCTTCACTTGTAACCGATGTAGGAAAACCAAACGACCGATGACATCTCAGCACAGCATTCCTCATGTATGACAACCACAGCAGACATTCCCAGTGGCACAGCACAGATAAGAGGGTCCCATGTCCACAGGTTCAAAGTCACCTTCCAAAATTCATCCTCCCTAACTCCAAATGAAAACTGCTTAGTCCACCTGCCCCATTCTGACTATTTCTATTACAGGGAAAATATTGCATTGGTGCAGCCTGAATCCATCTGTGTGCTGCTCATGATCACCCAGCTCCAAACACACAAGTTTGTCCCATACTGAACAAGTTAAACCTGAATAGAGCAAATGGAAATAATGGGCTACAGTGGTTAGGACAGACATCTAGGAGTCACAATATTTTGGTTGTGTATGGCCAGATACTCGGGAATTGTGGGTGCTCAGCTTCCCTATAGACACAGCTCTGACAGTGGTCAGCGCCTCCACAAATCAGGCCATTAAATTCTATGCATTAGTTTCCCCACTTGTAAAATGGGAATAGTGTTTATCTGCCTCATTGGTGTTCAAGGATTTGAGATCTCCTGAGAAATGCTCCAAACAAAGGGGGGAGCAGCACACTTTTCCAATACTAGCAAAGAGACACCAACCAATGATTTATCATGATGCAAAGCCAGAAACAGGCAGCACTGGTATTCTGCTCCATGTGACAAATCAACATGGTCAGAAACTGTCATTAATTCACCTAACCACCTTCGAAAGCATCATGATGAAGGTCTCCCCAGCGGTTCAAGTGGCCCAGCCAAGTCTCCAGTTTACAGCAGCAAATGCTTTTCACTCACTCAAGGATTCTGCTGGCATGAGTGAAGAGGGCAATGCCACTGCACTTGGGATACAAACAGCCTTTGCTGGAACCTGCTGACTCCAGCTCCATATATTCTAAGCCCCTTGCTGCCCTGTTCAATCTTTCTGTCAGCGCAACCCTGGTTTGTTTTCCTTAAAGCTTCAGAATTGAAGGCAACAGGAATGATGGAGATTTGTAATTTTCCAACTTGCTCTTGTGACCAGGGGCTGTGCCAAATAGGTCTAGGTATTTGCTTTGGACAGACTTAGGGTCCCATCCAGCAGCTCCCCCTCATTTCTCTTCCCCCCTTTCTTCCTTTCCCCACTGCCCCCTACTGCCTTCTTCTCCCTAATGCCTCCATTTCTCTTTTTCTTCCTCCTCGTGTTTTTGTCATTTCTCCTCTCCACTCTTTCCTTGTTTACATACTTACCTTCCCATGCCTCTGCTGCTACTCACCCTCATAATCAAACAACCACCTTAGGTCACTCATTCAGCTGCCTCAAGTTTTCTAACACTGCAACAGAAAGTCATGGCCTTGCCCACAAGCTGTTCCTGAGCTGGGGCTAAATACGCCTGCAGGCAGAAGCTAGCCCTCTGCTTTAATCACAGCTGCACTGGTGAGACTTTTCTGAGTTGAGCCCCGTCTGTCCTGTGCGCATCTTGCAGAAGAGCTTAAACAGAAGTTTTCTTAGAAAGGAGGGAAACAGAATTATAATTCCCATGTGAAGTCAATGGACAGAGGATGGGTTATATAGCAATTATGGGCCTAGGTCATCCTTGTGCCAGTGCAGAGCAACGAAGGGAAAGCAGTGGAGTAAATCCACGGTGCACCATGGGTGAGATCAGAATCAAACTCTTCACACAAAGATCACATTGCCTCCCATGAAGAAAAGAAAAGGAGTACTTGTGGCACCTTAGAGACTAACAAATTTATTAGAGCATAAGCTTTCGTGAGCTACAGCTCACTTCATCGGATGCATTCCGATGAAGTGAGCTGTAGCTCACGAAAGCTTATGCTCTAATAAATTTGTTAGTCTCTAAGGTGCCACAAGTACTCCTTTTCTTTTCGCGAATACAGACTAACACGGCTGCTACTCTGAAACCCATGAAGAAAAGTGACAGCTGGTTAACACCACATTTCACAACTACTTAAAAGCAGCCAGTAAAGCAACTACAAAATACAGTTGGGTTTATTCTCCACTTCTCCTTAGGGAGAAATTTTGCTCTCAGATACTCACAAAGTACTCCTGGCAAAGGCTAGGATGAATGCAACTTCCTTTCTCATTTATGGCGCCCTCCACTTTTACAGGACATTAAGTACCAACTAGCTGCAGAGCCAGGTGTCATTTTGTGAAGCAAAGTCAATGCAGCAGGATACAGGGAGACAGTACTCTTGTAACCACCACCATCATGGAGGAATTGAACTCTGGACCTCTAGACCTAAAATTGTGAGCATTGATACTTGAGCTAAAGTAACTCCTGTAGCCTTAATAGACTTTCATCTTCTGTTGGCCAGTATCTAGTGGGGGACACATCATGAACACTGGACAATTGGTTGCACTCTCTCATGGAGAGTTTATGCTTATTTTTGTTTTTCCCCATAGCCTAAAATAAAGGGATTCAAAATTAAAGTATATAATTAGTGGGAGAAAATTTAAGAGTCCTACATACATGTGAGAGCAGGACTTGGCCCCCCTTGCCTTTCAAGAGTCTAGCAGGAAAGCCTGAATTACATTTATTATTGCGAGTCATCCATATATTTAAATGGCATTTGGCAGCTTGGCACCAATGGGCATTTATATCCAATTGTTAAATTGTGAAAATAAGGAAGTGACTGGAAGAATACAGAAGAAACTGATCTCATCTGCTCATGGGGTGGGGGGGAAGAATGAGATTTTCTGGGGTTAGCAGAAGTGAATTACTTCCACCCGCTTACAGAATGAGAAAGCCTTGTCTGTGTCCACTGTGGAATAGCCTCTTAACTCTGCTGTCTGCTTGCAGCACAAGCGCTCTACTTGAGACTCCACGAGCCCCTCCCCCCCCTTTCTAGGTTATAAATTAAACACACATACACCTGACATTGCTACAGTCAAGTGCCCAATCCCTTATTTTCTGTGCACTTGCACTGTGCACTGATCCAGTGCCTCCATGGAAGTAGTACACCTGCATTTATGGGCTTCACCTCAGTTCAGAGTCTTTCCTTGAGGTTCTTTTGTTTTGTCCATGCTCAAGCCTGCATCTGCTCCATACTGTAAATGCAGGACTGATGGATGTCGATTGTTCTGCGTTGACTGAGTCGGTTAAGACCCATCCCACCTCTGGTGACATGTGTCACCTTCAGGTGTTTGGGAACCAGATATGATACATAATACTGAAGTGTGGACTGTTTGTATGGGAAACAATAACCATACTTACCAAAAAGAAGAGTACTTGTGGCACCTTAGAGACTAACAAATTTATTAGAGCATAAGCTTTCGTGAGCTACAGCTCACTTCATCGGATGCATTTGGTGGAAAAAACAGAGGAGAGATTTATATACACACACACAGAGAACATGAAACAATGGGTTTATCATACACACTGTAAGGAGAGTGATCACTTAAGATAAGCCATCACCAGCAGCAGTGGGGGGAAAGGAGGAAAACCTTTCATGGTGACAAGCAAGGTAGGCTAATTCCAGCAGTTAACAAAAAGAAAAGGAGTACTTGTGGCACCTTAGAGACTAACAAATTTATTAGAGCATAAGCTTTTGTGAGCTACAGCTCACTTCATCGGATGCAACTGTAGCTGACGAAAGCTTATGCTCTAATAAATTTGTTAGTCTCTAAGGTGCCACAAGTACTCCTTTTCTTTTTGCGAATACAGACTAACACGGCTGCTACTCTGAAACCAGCAGTTAACAAGAATATCAGAGGAACAGTGGGGGGTGAGGTGGGAGGGAGAAATACCATGGGGAAATAGTTTTACTTTGTGTAATGACTCATCCATTCCCAGTCTCTATTCAAGCCTAAGTTAATTGTATCTAGTTTGCAAATTAATTCCAATTCAGCAGTCTCTCGTTGGAGTCTGTTTTTGAAGCTTTTTTGTTAAAGTATAGCCACTCTTAGGTCTGTGATCGAGTGACCAGAGAGATTGAAGTGTTCTCCAACTGGTTTTTGAATGTTATAATTCTTGACATCTGATTTGTGTCCATTCATTCTTTTACGTAGAGACTGTCCAGTTTGGCCAATGTACATGGCAGAGGGGCATTGCTGGCACATGATGGCATATATCACATTGGTAGATGTGCAGGTGAACGAGCCTCTGATAGTGTGGCTGATGTGATTAGGCCCTATGATGGTATCCCCTGAATAGATATGTGGACAGAGTTGGCAACGGGCTTTGTCTTTCCGTAGAGACCCCCCCCCCCCCCACCACCACATTGGGAGGATGAGCGGACATAGACAGAACATGCCTGCCTGGGGATGACTGTCCCAGGGGCCTGACCCTGGATCACTTAAATGTCTGTGCTTTCACCCCTGCCAGCACATTAATCAGAACCTTGTGCTTTGTAATCCATGGGTTTGCCTAACTGGCTGAAGAGAAACACCTCTCTCTGAACAGGCTGCGGGACAGGAGCTTCTTTACATTGGACGAGATAAAAACCATCTTTCAGATGTTTTGTTTCTTCTTGCATCCCCAACAGACAGGGGGTTATAACAAAGGGACAAATCCCAGAAAGGGTAAGCAGAGAGATGGGGCAAAAGGAGAAGAGGAGGGACTAAGGCTTCAGCGGTCTCTCACCACATGTGGTTAGACAGACAGGCCGAGAGCATGAACGTGAGCACAGACCAGCCAGGAGGCTAGAGCTCAGCAGAGAAAAAGCAGATATTTAAGTAGTTAATACTAAAACCTAGCCCCTGTACAGTCCTTAAGTACCAAATGCTGTCCAATAAAACTGCACACATCAAAACACATGCACGTGGAAAGTTTAAAATTTTTGCTGTAACTTTTAGAAGTACGAGTTAATTTAAATTACACAAAAGATCCCACCCCTTCTGTAACTCAGAAATGGATGGGAGGGGTGGGCGTTGAGCCTTGACACTTTCAAGAGACCAAGCATGGAAAAATAAGAGCCCCTGTCATTTGAGTATTGGGAGCATGTGAAACAGGGTGCTGTAATTAAAGCTATTTTGCAGCCTTAACTCTCTAGTGCTTCAATTCTTCCTCACCTGCTTGCAGGTATATTTCTTTCCCAATGGGTAGAGTTTTCAGAAGGTGGGAGGATAGGGCCATAGGTAAAAAGGTTAAAGTGGATGGAACTACATATTGCTTGAAGTCAAGTAACAGTTGTCAGGGTTAGTCTCCCATTCCAGGCCAGTGAAAGTGTTCACTTCCATAGGCTTAGAAACACATCTCAGGTGAAGATAAGTAATTCATAATTCACACCAGCGTACATCAGAAGTATATCCACTTACACAAGTAAGTGGAGTATCAGATGTCAAAGTACATACACATTCTTAAATCCCACACTTATGCTGATGCTTGTGTCTAATCAGCTCCACTTGACACCGTTTAATACAAGGTTGCCTCTTACACCATTGTGGTTCAGACAGCCTTAATCCAGATGTTTGATGAGGATTTGGTACTTGTTTAGGAGAAAGTCAATATTGTGTTGTTCCTGCAACCATATATAGTGGTATGTTTGATTGAACAAGAGGCATCTAAGACTACCACTGTGGACAACGCATATTTATAGTGATTTAAAACAAAAAATAGTTAAGACACAAGACACCAATGTAGTCTCAGATCAGTTGTCTTCTTCACTGACAATAATCTAGTTATAAATTGGGAGCACGCCTGGAAAACCAGCACACTGAGCAAACTGTAGGCTATGAATTCCATCCTTAGTTGGCAGCCCCACCTACCAGGATCCTTTATGACCCAATTATGCCTTAGGGGAAGAGGGCTGTTTTAGAGACACGCTTGCAACCCCCCCAGAGGTGACAGGAAGTGTCACTGACCAACCCCAAATCACCACCACCACCACCACCAGTGTTCCTTATTCAGTATAACAGACAGGCAACAGTAAATTCTTCCATAATGATTTTTCACCAGTAGATCTCAAAGCACCATCAAAAATAAGGACCTTTACCCTCCTCATTTTGCAGATAGGGAGATTAAACTGCCCACATTCACCTAGGATACTGAGCCCAAATTTAACACCCCCCCTTTCCGTCAACATTTTCTCATCCTGAAAACCTCCACTAAAAAAAAAAAAACCACAAAAACCCATTTTTGAAATTTGGGAGGAGAGTGAGGAAACAAGCAACTGTAGCTCGGGAAGAAAAAAAAAATCTAAAGTTCAAGTCCCACTACATAGGAACATCGGCTCATAGCAAATTTAGTTACAAAACCAAAAGCAGACTAATGTATGCTGCCCTCTTGCGGCTTACTGATGCAAAGCAGCAGCTATGTCTCCACACCAGAAACAAGGTTTAGTGAAAAATGTAACTCAAAATCCAACCATTTTAGGTTCTTCCCTGAACCGGAAGCAGTTTTAGATGGGAAAAAAGTTATCTTGGTCATTCTCAGCTGCAGGTGTTAAGGACAGTACAAACCTGTGACTTTGTTTTGACTTCCACTTCTGGAGACCTGGCCTCCAACCCTAGCTTAAATCAAGAGTTTTGGTGGGTTCCATCCTAGCCTCTACTTGTGTGCATCAAGAAGGAACTACAGAATTTGTTAATGCTGAGAGGTTGGAGTTCCATGGTAACAGTCTGTTGCAGGTGAGCATGGAGGTGCAGTGGTAGAACATGGAAGGGGGGGAGGAATGGGGCTTGAAACAGAAACCGCAGCAATCCAGATACACCAAGGATTTAATTTCTCTAAATTTTATTAGCACTGAAGGAAGAACAGGACATGGACTTTAACAAATTCCTCCAAATGAAAGTGTTTTGATACCAAGGTTCTTTTTGTGATTAGCCACATGGGCCAATGAGTTACCTCATAAGCCCCAAAGGACTGCTGTTTTAATATAACCAAAAATAAAAAAAAAGTTTGGTCAAAAATGTGTAGACATAATTTACAGCAACAAAAAACAAAGGCAGGCAAACACTTCATAGGATAACCCCCTGAAGAGGATACTATATATCCAAGTAGTAAACAAACTGGGGGAGGGGGGCAAGAAAAAACCCTCAATGTATTGTAAGAAAAAAAAGTGTCAAGAAATCTCACCATAATACTGAAAGCTTCTTACATTAATTTCCTTGCAAAATATCTCCTCTTTACAATACAGTATACATTTTCAAAGGACGAGAGGACTATAAACATCTCCTCCTCCCACGATTAATATTTTCTAATTGTGCATAGCTAGAAAGACTGAAATCAAATATCATTAGATACCACTGGAATATATAATACTGGTAGGAAAGGGCACAGCTGAAACAACTACACAAGGAGTTAGGTGGACTCACTGGTATGAACTGTTCTATTCCTATATTGAACCATCTGAAATTAGAACGGGACAAAAAACAGAAGTCACGTCAACGTAACAGGAGTTCAGTCGTGTTCTGTGACCAATCACAACAGAAAGGTTTAATGGTTTATTATTTGAACAAACATGCTCCAGACACTGTGCACCCTCTCATTAAGGAAACTGTTAAAGATGCAATAAAAGGCTTTAAAAAAAAAGCCAGTAGTTGTCACAGAGAGCAGAACTGCCGAGAACCAGGTTTACAGCACCAGAAGTGAAGTTTAATTGTTGTTTGTTCTCCCAGTAATGAGACTCAAATAGAATCAATGCCAATAACTCTTCAGTAAAGAAATATGCAAATAAGTTCTGACAAGTTTAACTACAATCTTATTTGTAATTTTCAAAGCACTGGGGTGTTTTGTGAGTATTTTTTGGTTGATGGAAAGTTTCCCCTCTCCCTCCCCTCCTAAAGGCACATCGTGTCTGGGGACAAAAAAGTGCTTCAAAAATGCATGTACTGGACATTTGGAAGGATTTACATTAGGTTATTTCACATGGACCTCCATGCAAACAAACTGATATTGTGTCTAAAGTATCACTTTCCGATGAGGTGGTTTCAAGCAGCACAAGGGATTCCTGGAGGAAATCCTGCAGGCTTGTATTAACACTGACTTTTTTTGGCACTCTTCTCTCCACACCACTAACATTCCACTGTGCTGCTTCTACTTTGCCTTAGTAGGAGTGAGTTGAGGAGTTCTAGTGTAAGTTTTCAGGTATTTTCTTTATACCACCAATAACGGTGGCACTATATGGATGAGAAGGAGGTGGGAAGCTCCCACAGGGCTGAAGTTGCATAGATTTTGGAACATGCCAAGCAAGAATACATTACCAGCCAGGCTGAAGGCTGCAAATTTAAGTAGCAACAGGCCAAGCTATGATGGGAAGAGCAGGGGAGAGGAGTTGCCCATTTAGGTGGATGCAAATTTGAAAAGGGCTCTTCTAAAACTGAAGCATTTTCCAAGGGAGGTCAGAGATTTCAGTTAGGAATGAAGTGTGCTGCTATCATTTGATAATTAAGATGGCAATAGGAGAAGAGGATTCCATTTAGGACAGACAGCTAGCAAGGTATCTTTTCTTCCCAACCACAAGAGGTAACAGGGAGGGATGGAGGGAAGAAGGTGCTGACCTGTAACAGATTAACCAGATGTGAAATGAAAAGCCTTAGGTCACTGATTATTTTTTCCTAGTTTAAACTAATTAAACAACTATGAAGACACCTTATTAAAACCCTAAACTACAGTATATATCTGTGCACAAGTCATAAGGCACCAATGATTTAGAATAAAAAGGCCTCTTCTGGACGTTACCTGCATGAGAGGAATAAATGCATCATAATCAGACACTGTCATGATTTTTGGTGGCTACATTTTCATTTGGTTAGAACTACTTAATTTTTACATTTTTCCCTCCCACTCTCGCATATTTACCTATTCCTTTAGAATTCTAGTTTGGGGTCACTAGTGGAAGTGAAAGTGCCTCCAACAGTGTCTGCTACTGCTTGCCACTGGCACAAAAAAGGGCAATGAACAAGAATTACTGTGGAGGAGGAACCCCTCTCCTCACTGACTAGGGAATTTACTGCTCCAAAACAAGTTGCTTTAATGGAAATGCCCAGATCACTCCAAAGGACTCAGGAATAGGAAACAGTTTCATAACTAAAAAGAAGTCCGATGGAGCCACAACAAGTTTTAACACTGACAGACAGTTTAGATGATCCGTTTGGCTTGCTCAAATTCAGGGAGCAGAAAAAGCTTTGGTCTTTTACAAATAAGATTTATACTTTATTTCCAACCCTTCTTCACTCAAACCCTCTTCCCCATTACGCCACCCCGCAACTCAATTAAAATCAAACCCTTTCATTAAAGCAGCAATCGAGCCCCTAGCTACTCAATTCTAATACTGAAGTACTGTTGTAAGGCATGTGTGTCAGACTGCTGACTTACCATATGTAACTCAGTGGAAGTATCTGGTTGCATCTCCTCCCAGTGGACCCAGGGAGCAATGCAATTATTTCAGTGAACAGTACAAAGCCATGTGCAATTGAGATTTTACCCAGCTAAGCAAAAATAAATTTCAGATTTGGAGTCCTGCCCCTCCCCCCCCCCCCCAAGACAACATGGATATTTTGTTTGTTCCTCTGTTGCTGAACTGCAGAGACTGCACGAAACTTGATAAATAAAGACCATGGTCACTCTTCTGTAGTGGTTCCAGCGCAGCACGATTACACGTGAATGATGGGAGAGAACAAGAAAGAGGGGAAAGTACAGGGAGAGCAGGTGCAGAAGAGTTTACATGGACTCAAACTCATCAATGCGCTGCTTAGTATTGCCCTGCCGGATCTGGCGGAGGGTCTTGTACTTGTCACGGCCCTGCCGCATGTTCTCAGCGTGGATCATGTCGTTGGCGGTCTTCTTGGTTTCATCCCGGGCATTTGCCAGCTCAGAGGTAAGAGCCTGTAGATGGGAGAAAGAAGTAGGGTTACAAGCCAGCACATGCCACAGCCTTGAGCTGTAGGATCAGCAAGAGGTAAAGTGGGCCTTAGTCCCAAAAGATCGCTATCCTTTGAGATGGAAAACCCTGTGCCTACCTCATCTAGTATTTTCTCACCCCCAATATTTACAGTGTAGGAAATGTGATAACGTCACACCCTTTGCTCACAAGTCTAGGTTTTGCCTAGTGTATGAGGAAGGCTGGACTAAAGTGAGGCATAACATTACATAGGAAAAGGTGAAAAACACAGGCTCCAAAAAAATGTGGCCCCTGGGGCTCTCTTGCAAGGGATTTTTCCCATGGGGGGGGGGGTAGGGGTTGGAGAAGACAAATAGCAAGGTATTTATTTAAATAGTGAATAAAATGGCAAACCCCTTGCCACTAGCAAGGCACTGCAGATTCCTGCCACCTTTCTAGCATCGCCACAGCACAATGCAATAATATTTCTGCCCTGGTCTGCAGGTGAACGAGCCTAGACAGCCAGTAAGTGATTCACAGCTGGACACATGCCACCACTTGTTAGTTTAGTCCCTGTGAATGGTCACCACCCAGCAGATTGAAGTTCAGTGCAGAATGTGTAGGTACAGCACAAATAGCAGGGCAGGCTTTCCCTGTCCTGCTTTCAAAAAAGGAGCTTCAAACCTGCCTTTGAGACCACTACTAGGGTTGAGCAGTGCAAACCAGCTGAGTCAGCCAACAGGGCAGCAGACTGGCACGGACACCTGCTTGACTGGACCAAATCCTTCATCCCGTTCCAGACAGCACTGAACAGCTGTCAGATGGACAGCAGGATTCAAGTGGGCAGAGTACATTGGACAGATGCTTTTCTTGGTAATACTGGAGAACTCTTCACTGGTAAGAGGTCTGAATGGTTATTGGATGGGAGTGGGCGGGGAAGGGGCAAGTTTCTCCCCCACTCCCTCTACATCTTGCTATGTATTGAACTGATAAGATTGTGGCACCCTACTCTTCAGTAGATGCATCTAGCCCCCACTACAGCTGGCTGAGCATGGCAGGAGGAAGGAAATAGAAGCAGCAGATATCCCTCACCCCACCCCTGGCATTACCTTCAAGTGTTTCTGAACCCGTTCATTCTTCTCCGCCTCAGTGGTGCGATCCTCCTCGCTACGGTCCTTGATGGTGGCATCTGCCTTCAGTTCAGCACTGGCCTCTGCAGCATTCTCATCCTGTTCATCATCATGCTCATTCTCAGATTGCATGGGTTCGGTGACATGAGGGGTGCTCATGGCAGTCTTCAGTTCCTCTCTGGTCTTCTCTAGGTCTTCCTGCACAGTCTGAGCCTGCAGGAGGGCAACAGGTGGGTTAGCGGGAAAGACCCATTTCAAAGGCTTCCCTTATAGTCCAAGGGACCCAGAAGAGAGAACATCTGGGTTCAGATGTCTTTCAGAATGTCCATAACCCCTTTGGGTGAAGTGCTTTCAAGTGAGAATTCATAGGCTGTCCAGGCACCATCATACACTAATGGAGCTAGAACATGGCCATCAACCCCAAGGAGTTTTGATAGGTGAGTTATATCCTATTTGTAGTAACTAAAGGCAACTTAGATAATATGGGCAGCTGTGTGTGTACAAGTACTGCAGAGTTGTGTGTGCAGCTGTGCACACATCTGTATGCATTTTAGGTGTTCAGATACCTAACCTGCACCTGTAAATCCTGCACTTTGTATACTCCTACCTTAAACCAGCCCTAGGCATATGCAACTATACAGTCTGCACACACATTAGGCATGAATAAGGCTGTAAATGTGCCCATCTTTTGGAAGTCTGCCCACAGGATAATTCCCATGTCTGTCCATTTAAGTTGCAAGATGGACATTTTCTGCTTATTCTTTTGAATAAATTCACTTTTGGAACACTGAATTTGTAGCTGCATGCAACTACTAGATATTACCTGCATATGTTGCTCCCACCACTTTTGAACGAAAAGCTGGTTCTAGCAAGGTGAACTAGGAAATACTGTAATTGGTAACTGGAGGCAACTTAGCTTTACCACACATTGGCTTCCCTCCTTTCTGCTGAAGAGTGTTCAGAGTCTTATTTTAAAGAGCTCTCTGCATCCTAAAAGGACTTGCAGTTTGGGTCATATGATTAAATCGCATTGACATGGTCAGAGGATCAGACCAGCCCACAGTAAGAAGAGGAATACTGTGCCAAGCCCAAAGCTACACTTCTGTATTTAGGCTCCACTGATACCTTCTGTTGCCACTCCATGGCTTCACTCTCCTTCTTCTGCCTGGCTATTTCCAGCTGTGAGATTTTGGATGTAAGTTCCGACATCTCAGCTGCCTGTGGAAGTAAGATTATTTTTAGTAAGAGAGAAAACAAATTCCCTTCTGATATTAGGACCCTAAAGCCCCAGGAACCTGGAAATTCCATTTCCACACTGAGAAGAGGACTAGGACCAAAAGGGGAAGATTTTTTTTTGCCAGGCAGATTTCCAGAGATGCAAGGGAAAGATACCTAAAGCCACTTATGGCTACATTGTTAGTTGCCTTATGCCCAACTCGTAGCTGTGGGTCTTGGCTTGGTCTTTCCCCCCTTTTCTTCCCTTAATTCTAAGAGTTCTAGAACAAGGCCATGCAGCTGCTCTCTCAGTACCCAGCTTGACTAGTTAGCGCATATATGGACTTTACTAGAAGCTAGACTCCATCCTTCACTACAGCCAAAAAGCAGCTCAAATAGAGACCACAGTAAAACACCTGCATTTTTCTGAAAAAGGCAATTAAGTTTCTTTAGATAGTTGCTTATGCCCCTGCTACAGCTGCAACTCGGCTACGTAACTCACCCAGTTTTGAGGCCAGCAGTCTAGAACTCCAGTAAAGCCATTCCCCCACTGCTAAGCTTTCAGGAAAGCGGCTTACCAGCTGCTCTTGAGTCTTCTTCTGATCATGGGATGCTTTTAGCAGGGCTTCCTTTGCTTCCTCTGCTTCTTTGCGTTCCTTAGCCAGCTTCTCTGCTTCTTCCTGGGCTCGTTTCCTTTCCTGCTCTAGCTCCAGTGCCCTGCGGGTCTGTTCTTCCAATTCTGAAGTGAGGATAGAAAGCATGAGGCAAAGATGGTCTCTTTCTGATCCTCTGAGCATAGAATAAGTGCAGGGAAGCAAGCTTCCTTCCCCATGACAGACATGCACTTTCCCCTCCCCACCAACACAGGAAGGTGGGTAAACAAGCGGGAATAAGTATTGGTGAACAGGATAGTCAGGAATATACTGCACAGACAGCCTGGTTTTGCATGGTCCTACCCCAAATTTAAAAAAAAAAAAAAAAAAAAAAAAAGATGTAAAATTAGCTTCAAATGCCATCGGGTTACTATTAGTTGGAACCATTTGTCTGTAAAAAAGCACCAGACCACTCAAGCTCCTGGGTTTTTTTTGTTTTTGTTTGTTTTAAACAAAGCAGCAAATATACAGCAATTTGCTTTGGCAGCACCACATTTGCCACCATTCAGGGGGCTAAGAGTTCTGGAAAAGGACAGGAAAGTCATCTGTGGTGAAGTCTATTATACCTGCTCCTTTGGAAAGGCTTCTTCCGTGGTACCCTATCAGCACCAACTGAACCAGAGCACCATGTGATTATGTAGCTCAAGGAAGTAAGATGGTTGGTGGGGTGGGTAACTGTAGAATTTATTTTTAATGAAGGCCCTGTGGAACCAAACAATTCCAGTCTCTCCCAATGCACATTTCTTAATACCTAGTTGAGCTTTCTTGGTTTGCTCCTCAATTTGTCTGAGTCGTTCCATCAGCTCTTCCTTCTCACGCTCAATCTTTTCTTTCTCCTTTTCTGCCAGTTCCCTCTTTTTCTTCTCATTCTCCAGCAGAGCTCTGATTTGGGATAAAGTTACAGTACAGCAGTTAAATCTAAATCACAATTCAAAAGACAACCGTACTTTATTATAGAAGACCCCAGGAGCATGCAAGCAGCAACTGACTTAGTGAACTTTAGAGACACAAGATGGGTAAAGGAATGTCTTTCATTGGACCAACTTCTGTTGGAGAGAAAAGCTTTTACGCTTACACAGAGCTCTTCTTCTGGTCCTGGGACTGACGCTGACAACACCACTGCAAACATTAGTGAACTGTGTCAGTTAGGTTTCCATTTGTAGAAATTACACAGGTCAACCTACAGTCCCTGTTTAGGTCACCTATTTGGACAACCCAGACTAATCTGAAATATAGCCTTTTTAGAGTCATCATTAAGATTCAGAATCATGATATGGATAAGATGTGAAATGCTCTGAACTGCCCAAGGCAGTCCTACACAGGATCTTTATAAGGAGTGCCATCTACAACATCTCTTTAGGTTTACTGGAGCAGAAAGGAATCCGCTTGATCAGTTTAACAGTGGACTCAAAAACACTAGTTACTCAGAGTCCTGCAGTACCCACCTCTCCATCTGTTTCTGATGCTTCTCTTCCCGAGCCTGTGCCTTCATCTGCTGCACCTCAATGGTGTCTGGTTTACGTCTGCGCATATAGAGCTCATGGTTCCCCATGCACAGTGCCAGGATTCGCTTGTTAATCCGTAATCGTGGAGCATAGAATACAAAATCCTTGGGACAGATGGGAGACAGCATTAGACTCATTGCTCCTCAAGCATGCGCCAAACATACCTCTGTATCCAATAATAGCCTTGCATATAAAAGAAAATGTCAAGTGTCTGAGGGAGCCCATTAGCAGTAATAAAAACTGATTTCAAACACCTATACCCAGCAGAGACAAGTGCCTGATGACATGGGTCAGGTGCCTTGAATTAGCAGTACTAAACAGTCAGTTTAGATTATGAAGATTGACAGAACTTGTACAGGAGTAAGTAATCTCCAAAATGTGCTTGTGGGGATACAAGGAGACTATAGTTGGCAGTTTTCCTGGGATTCCCAGTGATATGGTGCAGTTCAAGTCTCTGGCCTTAGAAAATTCTCAGGGTTTATGTTCTGCTTAGTGCATACCAGAACTAGATTTTCAGTTGTGTGGATATGCATGCAGTGCAGAAATGCTCACTCAGTTAAAGCATTCCTCTGTCAAGCCTCAGTGTCTGGTTTTAAGGAAGATTTTCTACGTTCTGAGACATTCTACAAGTTTTTAAGGTTTTATGGATCATACAAGAATGACACCCTTACTGTTTCTATTCAACTAGGATTATAATGTTCTGGCAGACGTGAAGAACCAGCCAGAAAAGAGGAAGAAATGGATCTTCATTGTGTGAATGAGGTACAACAGCTGCAAGGTGGTTTCCAAGCAGCAGTAACTTCATCCAGGGAAGGAAAGTAGAAGACATAAATAGGTACATGGGGAAGCCAAGGAGATGGAGCTTGATTTCATTTTCTCCTGAATTGTAGAGATTAGAAATGCATTCTACTTTGGATTTTTCCAGAGTGAACGGGATTTGTTTGGGTTATCAGAAATAGTAAAATTCGTTCTTACACTTCAACAAGAGATTCTCTCAATGTAAGGCAACCTGTCACCAAATCAGAAGTGGACAACTATACAAAGTGGCTATTGTATAAACCCCCTTCCTCTACCAACCCATCTACCCACTTACTACTATTAAGCTTGCTCTGCAATGCTGGAGATATCACTTTGGTAATACGTGGATGCCTTATACCAACAAAAAGTACTGGAATTGACTAGACTGGTTTTATTTAAATGTGTAAAAGATGTAGAGCTCAACTCTATGTATAAAATGCTAAAGATTTATAGTGTTTGAGTACTGTTTCTTACTGGTGCTTTCTTGTCAATGGGCTTAATAACAAACTTCTTGTCATTGAATGAGATATTCCTGATCTCACTCCAAGGGAATCCAATTTTTGGTGTTAACCTGCAATAATGAAGAAAGGAGTTTTTAGTAAAAGTTACCCCAAGCAGTCTCAAATTCTTAGACTAACACTGGGCTGGAAATCTCACCCAAACTGGCTCTCAGAGGAGTTTCAGTACTTCCCAATTCCATAAACAAGAGCAAAGAGGCATGTTAAAAAACAAAAAGTAAGAGCAGGAGTTGTTAGCTTTTCAACCGGTCTCCCCCATTAGAGAAAGTGAGGCCAGGTCTATACTACACAAACTTATCTGTGAGAAATCCACACCTGAGCAACGTAGTTATACTAACCTAACCCCTGGTATAGACAGCATCGTGTTAGCAGGAGAGCTTCTCCTGCTGACATAGCTACTGCCTCTTGGAGATGGATTAACTACACTCACAAGAGCAGCTCTCCCACTGTAGGAGTGTTTTCACTTAAGTGTTACAGTGGCACAGCTACAGTGTTTTCAGCATAGACCTGCCTTAAGATTTGAAGGCTTAGTCTTTAAGCAATCCTTATTTAATGGGATTTGATCAATGCCTAATTTCAGTTTGTCCTATCTACCCCATGATAGTGAACAGCTTTTTTATATATCAACTTTACTTATGCAGGAGATCCAAAGTACTGGATTACAAGGTTTATGTTGATGTCATTGCCAAGAGCCACATGAGGACATGGCTTGGAGGAGTTTGCACAGACTGCATATAGCATCATCCCAACAACCAACCACCTTCCTATGTAGCTGAGTAAGGAACAGCTATCTGTTCCAAAAACCGGATTCTTAAAAGCATTCCTTTGCTTTGGAGAAGGAAGTTTGTGTTAGCTGTATATGCACGGTGGAATGAAGGGTCACTAGAGAGGGGGCAGTGAACTGAGAGATGTCCTTTTGTTACCTGTCATTCTGCTCATAAATGTTGAGTCCGAGAGCATCAACACCTAGCCAGAGTTCAGAGCCCTTCTTATTCTTAATGCTGAAGTAGTTCACGCCATACATTTCTAGATCCTGTGCAATTTTCAGGTACTCCAAGATGGCATCTTCCCTAAAGCATGCAAAGGAGAGCAGATATTCATATATGAAACCAGATAAGCCAAAAATTGAGAATTTATGCCTTCTTGATTGGATAGTGGCAACTAGTCTGACAACACCTCAGAGCATGACAATGCAGAGAGGTTTTTTAAACTAAGGGCTTGGCGAAAGCCATGGTTCAGGTGGGATGTCTCCATTAAAAGGGGGAACTATGTCCTAGTAAAGAGAGATAGTAGAGAAGCTAGTAAGGACCAGATAAATGTTAAAAAAAGTCCCATTTAAATAACAGGAAGGCAAGCAATTGAACATTGATAATATAACTTGTGCTTATACACAAACCAGCAGTCTAAATACTAATATGGATAAACTAGAGTGAATGGCATTACGTGAGGATATTGATATAATAAGCATTACGGAAACTTGGTGGAAGGAGGATAATTAATGGGACCCAGTAATACCAAGGTACAAAATATATAGGAATGAAAGGTGGTCATGCTGGTGTGGGAATGACACTCTGTGAGAGAGTCAAAGTGAAAGTCCTAAAATAACCCAAACTGTCTCTAGAGAGTCTCTGGTAAATTCCATGCCTGAATACAAGGATAGCAGTAGGAATATACCACCAGTCTCCTGACCATGATGATGAAATGCTCAAGGAGATTAGAGATGCTACAAAGGCAGGAAACAATAATAATGGGTGATTTCAACTATCCCCATGACTAGGCATGTCACCCCTCAGGAAGGGTTGCAGAGATACAATTTCTACACATGTTAAATAACTTTCTTGAAGCAGCTGGTGCTGTAACCTAGGGTTCTTAGCCTCTTTCTTTCCGATCCCCCCTCCCCCCCCACTATGGTACAAGAACCCCACGGTCCACCTATGCCACAATTAGCTTTCTGCACATAGAAGCCAGGGCCAGAATTAGCAGGTAGCAAACTGGGCAGTTGCCTGGGGCTGCATCCCACAGGGGACCCCACAAAGCTAAGCTGCTCAAGTTTTGTTTTCAGCCCCAGGTGCCAGGGTTCAGGACTTCGGGCATCAGCCCCATGAGGTGGGACTTCAGCTTTCTGCCCTGGGCTCCAACGAGTCTAACACTAGCCCTGCTGGATGGACCACCTGAAACCTTCTCATGACAAAAAGAAAAGGAGTACTTGTGGCACCTTAGAGACTAACAAATTTATTAGAGCATAAGCTTTCATGAGCTACAGCTCACTTCTCTAATAAATTTGTTAGTCTCTAAGGTGCCACAAGTACTCCTTTTCTTTTTGCGAATACAGACTAACACGGCTGCTACTCAAACTTCTCATGACAGCAGCGGTTCTCAACCAGGGGGCAACTCACAAAAGGTGGCCACTAAATTGACCACTAGATCTGGTCCAAGAGGTGACTATAACTGAAGTACTCAGTAATAGTGACCATAATGTAATTAAGTTGAACATTCTTGGTGGGGACAAGGAATACTAAATGCTACTACAGTGGTTGTGTTTTTTTTAAACCTTCAAAAAGGGATAGGATACAAGCTTCCTCACTTTTGTTAAATGGAAATTAATAGGGTGAAAAGCCTGCAAGCTGCATGGAAACCATTTAAAAAAACCCACACCCCCACCCATACAGGCTCAAACTAAATGTATACCACAAATAAAAAAAAAAAAAATCACCATGCCACCATGGCTAAACAGAGTGGGGGGGGAGGGGGGAGGAGAACGACATCCCTTAGAAAGTTTGGAACTCAAATCCTAGTGAGAAATAGAGAAATATAAACCCTGGCAACCAAGTGTAAAGGCAGGCCAAGAAAGAATTTGAAGAGCAATTAGCTGAAGACACAAACAGCAAAAAAAAATTTTTTTTTTTTTGTTTAAGTACATCAAAAGCAGGAAACCTGCCAAAGTCAGTGGGGCCACTGGACGACTGACATGTTAAAGGAGCACTCAAGGAAGACAAGGTCATTGTGGTGAAGCTAAATAATTTTTGAAGTCTTCACTGTAGAGGATCTCTGGCAGACCCCCACACCCAAACCATTCTTTTTAAGAGAAAAATCTGAGCAACTGTCCCAGATTAAGGTGTCAATAGAAATAGTTTTGAAACAAACTGACAAGTTAAACAGTGATAAGTTACTATGACCAAATGGTATTCCCCCAAGAATTCTGAAGGAACTTATGCAATTGCAGAACTACTAACTGTGGTACATAACCTATTGCTTAAATCAGCCTCTGTTCCAAAACACTAGAGGGTAGCTAATTTAACTTTTTTTAAAATATGTTTCCAGAGGCAATCTTGGCAATTACAGGCTGGGTAAGCTTAACTTCAGTACCAGGCAAATTGGTTGCATCTATAACGAACAGAATCAGACACATCCATGAACACAGTGTTGGAGAAGAGTCACAGCTTTTGTAAGTTGAAATCATGCCTCAATCTACTAGAATTCTTTGAGGGAGTCAACAAGCACATAGACAAGGGTGAGACTGCAATATAGCGTACCTGGATTTTCAGAAAACCTTTGACAATGTCCCTAAACCTCCAACTGCCAGAAGCTGGGACTGCAAGGTGGATGAATCACTCAGAATTGCCCAGTTCTATTCATTCTGTCTGAAGCAGCTGGCACTGGCCACTGTCAGACAATACTGAGATAGATGGGCCACTGGTCTGATCCGGTATGGGTGTTCTTATAATACAACCATTTAGAAAAGTTGAGTTTCACTCTGCTAAGGATATTGTACACTTGCTAGCCAATACTGGCTGAGAAAGACAAGATTGTAGTTATTCTTCAGCAAGATGGCTTGAACACTACTAAGAGGCTTTTGCCCTAGGATGAGCTTTTGTTTACACACAAACCTTATCTACAGAAGTAGAGAACTACCATATATAGTATGACTATACCAATCTAACAGAGCAAAATCAAACCTTGATCAGTTACCTGAGCATTCCCCGATGTTCCTCATGCCACACTTGGATCCTCTCCTCCCATTGGTCTTTGTTGAGTTTGTGTTGCTCCAGAACTCTAGAAAGGAAAAAAGAGAGCAGCAGGATCCTGTCAGTTCAAAAGAAGGCACTACATCGAGACACGCCACAAAAGTCAGCATATTCAGTGCTGTACAGTCTAAAATGTCTCATACACAGTATAACAATGCCAATAGAAATTCTATAGTATATGGTGGCCTTATTGGCCAGGGTTGACTCTTAACCCAATTAAATGTTCAGACAATTTGGCCTGACTAACACTGCTGCATATCCAGACTACAGCATAATTTGACAGGAGCCCTGAATATTTAGCCAAGTAATGATATCCAACTTCTCATTTTTTATATCATACCCATTTATGGAGTTAGTGCCAAAATTTACTTTTGCTCCCCCCTTCTTTTGCTCAGGTATCTTCAGTTCGTTATTCCCAGAAATTTAAGTTTCTACCTGCATTTTTATACTGAGTTGCAATGAGCTCTTCAAAATGCAAATTTCCAGGGAGAATAGATAGGGGTGCAGGAAGTGCAACAGCCTTACTCTTATGGAAAGATGCACCCTGAACACCCATCAGAATTAAGATGATTTGAGAAAACAGGCAAAAAGCTAAAGTAAAGCTATAGTAAATATAGCACTTGTGCACTTCACCAGCCTCGGACCTTCCAGCACCATGAAGTCTGCATACCTTTGAGGGAGCAGTTTGTCACCAGCAAGATAGCCAGGCTTGTGAAGCTCCTTGTTGAAATCTCCATGTTTAGATTGGACGGCATAGGAAGCCAGCAGGACAGCAGTCTCTGGAGGGCAATAGATATCATCATTCAAGATGCCCTCCTTCACTTGGAGGAAAAAGAGTCGCTGCGTGATGTCCTGAATCAGCTCCTCCGACACATCCTCTGGGTAGAACTTGGCACGGAACTTGAAGAGCAGTGGGCTTTCCTTGCGTACATCCTGTGCGGTCACCTGAAGTGAGAGATGGCACCATCCAGTTTTAGAACTGATGAGTGGAGCAGTGTGTAATAAAAAGGGAGTAAAAGACAGAGGCATGTTCAAAACACTTCCTTTCTGACACAAAGCAAAAAACCATGAAGTATCCTCCCATTGAGCAGTTCATTGTAAACTCCTAAGCTGATCCAGTCTAGCCAAGATTTCTTGTTTAGCAACTACAAAATACTATTGTGAACCTATCAGTAAGTCATGCACCACAGTGTTTTCTAGGGATGGCACCACACCAGGAGTCTTATTCACCATATATATTACACATGGATAGTCTCTTCCTTGATCCACCACATTAGATCTGCCTGGATAAAAGCATAGGCTAACTGCAGGCCAGGAACAGCAGACTGGCTGGCACATCTATATGCTGTAGACCTAGCTACTCTGGAACAGTCAGCACAGACTAGCCAAAAAAAAAAAATAAAAATAAAAAAAAAATCAAGGTTCTGTATTCAGAGCAGCATACAAGAACAAGTGTGAGGAGCTGAGCATCCCATCCAGCTGAGGACAAGAGTCCTGAAAATAATGGTTAGAACAAATGCACTAAAATTATCAAGTGTACAAATCGGATAACCAGGCATATACCTTTTTATTAAGTTTCAGCCATGTTGAGAAGCCCTTGGTGTCCTGATATTGAAGTCCAAAAAACCAGACCTCTCTCAGCCCAATTGTCTTCACAACCTGGAAAAGACAGAGCAGTGTGTACATCAGTATCTTTCTCAGCTGACTAGCCACAGGCTCACTGTTTACCTGGGAATGTGTTGGAGTGGTGTAGTATAAGGTAGGCAAGTTTATAAAAGAATCAAATAAACCAAACTTCCACCTGTTGACTATGGGGATAGGGACACGGAAAAAGCTATCCTTGTTCACTCCCTGCACTCCATACCACTTCTGCAGAGTCCTTTATAAAAAAGGGAGAGATAAGAGGGGTCCCTAAAAAGTTTGCCAAATTTGAAGTAGGGTGATGGTAATTAAGGTACGCCAAATTGAAGCAGGTGGTAACAATGCCCTATGCAGCTCTGCCGGTGCAGATCACTACCACCCTGCTGCATCTTCTTACATGCCCCCTCACTCTCCCTGAGTGAAGGCTGCCAGTTGTACAATAGTTCTCATTAAGACAACACCAATTAAGAACTAAGCACCTATCACAAACTCACTGCAGATGCCTCCTAAACCCATCTGAAACAGGACTCCTGCTGGGAAAAGCTGGAGCACGGAGCAACCCCAAATTATTGATAAATTAAGATTTTGGCACCATAGCAAAGGCCAGGGTTTCCCTTGTATGTAGGTACATTCCAGAGAGTTTGCAGGTGGGAAGCTATACAGTTTAGACCCTCTAACTTTTCCTGGTCTGAGCCTGGATAGCAACAGTGCAAATGCTGAGATACTAGCCAGTCTCATAAATGAGCAAGGATGACTGCAGTAAGGAGTGATACATGCTGGTTGGGTAAGGCAATGGCAGATACTACAGCAGTAGATAGCATATGCCTTGGTTCTAATTCCAGAAACATCCTTCATTTTTACATGCAAGGGTCTTATTTTTGAGCATACCATGAACCACTCTGCTATGGACCAGAGAGTCAGTCTTGTTAACTGCCACACGCCTTAAGATTTGCAATGCACGCTACCTTGTATGTAAATGCCGCCTACCCATACCCACCTGCTGTTTAGTTGCTCCACTGAAGTGCACTGCTTTGGGTAAGGCAGGGCAGCAACATGTCCCTTAGACAGTGATGAGCCACCAATACAATAAATAAACCCCAATGCAAGGATCTCTCCTCAGTCATGCACCTAGCACACTTTTGGTGCTATATAAAACAAGAGAAGGCTTCACAAAGCTATTGTAGCATTCAGTGTTAGAAGCCTGCCAAATGTGGAAACTACTGTGGTAACGCTATTTCCTGTCAGGGGGTGGGGGTTATTTGTGATTGTGAACAAACCAACAGAACTAAACTTTTTGATAAGCCAGGGACATGTTATGGGCTAAAAAATCCCCTACAGGCAGCCTTCCTGAAAATTCTTCATCTGGCTTCAAATCTGTACTCTACACTTCAGAAAACACAGACAGATATGTCCCACTCTCCCCATCATCTTCACTAGCTTCTTAGCCAGCTGACTTTACCCACCTGTCTTTCAAACTATTTTATAAAATTATGACCCCAACACTGCAGCCAAGTGTCTCAAGACTGCTGGCACTCACTCCAGCCTACCCATCAGACTTCAGATTTACTCACTTTCCTGAGACTGCCTGCTTGCCTCCCTGGACCTGATGCCTCAATCTGTTGGGAAGGAGCAATGCTGACATGATCTCCCTGCTCTCAAATCACTTCCTCTTTTAATCTCCAGGAAGCCTTCCGCTCCATCCTGTTTTTTTATTGCTCTAGGGGTGCAGCATACCCTAGAATTTGTATTACTGGTTTTATGGCCGGCTTGTAAGAGAACAATGCTGGGTCACTTACTGCTTTGCTACCTACAGCAAAAGAGAGGTGTTTAGAGGCAAGTGTTTATCAGACTTGGTCTACAATTAAGATAACTATATCAGAGATGTGAAAAACCCATACTCTTGGGTATGGGTACTCCAGCACAACTATTCTGACCTACTGCCTCCTGTATAAAAACAGGAAGATTGATGGAAGAATGTGTGTGTCAACCTTGCTACCATTGTTTGTTTAGGTGGATGGTGTTCCAACACAGAAGGAAAATCCCTTCAGTCAGTGTAGGCTGTGTCTACACTGTGGGGTTATGCCAGCATAATTATGCCAATATAGCTATGCTGATATAGCCTCTATGGGTCCCACCCTGAAATCCTCCCTTATGCACCAGTTCCTCTGACTTCAGTGGGATTTGTCCAAGTAAGCACTGCTTGCTTAAGAGTTGAGTGATTACTCCAAACCATTGGACCAGACTCCTAGGGACAGTGGGTCATAGGAACATAAGCAAATGTTTGTGACAGGCAATGGATTACATGCTGCTAAACAGACCTTCTGAAGTGCATTTAAGACTGCAGGCCAGTATATAGCTTAAGTGTGTGGGGCAGGGGAAGGAATGGGTCTGGAACACAGTTAAAATGAGAGCTCTGTTCTCAGGCATCATTAACATTTGAATACGATGGTGGCTCACCCCACTGCCGCATGTGTCTGCTTGCCTCAGTTTCATTTGCCGACAGCTTAAGCCTGGGAGTTCAGCATGCTGAACTGCCAAAAAGGAACCAAATGGCATCACACTGAGGCCACAGCACAAAAGGACTTTTATTCCACAGCGGAGAAGTCTGCACTGTAATAGCAACAGCAACAGATGGGACAAAAAGGAAAGCCAGCTATGCAAACTCAGTATCTTTATAAATCTTATTCCCTCCCTCCCCAAAATAAAACTTTTTTGCAAAGTTATACTGACACTATGTTGCACAGAACCACATAATTAGTGCTATGAATTACATGAGCTGTAAAGGCAAGCACGTTCTGGCTTGCTAGACCAGGTCTGTGTGCAGGCTGTATGTAGTCATTCATATCTGAAATTGCTTTCCAACCGGATGTGCATGCTGGTAGCCTCTACCAAATGCAAAGGGAAGTAACTCCCCACTGCATTTAAAAAATTATTTTTTTGTTCTATTTGGCAAAGGGAAAAACATCAAGGTAGCAGCTGTAGAAATCAGTCTCTAAGAGTCTGCCTGGCAGCTAGCAGCCTGATTACTAATCTACTTTTGTTAAAGGGGTATGCAGCATTTGCAGATTTGATGACCTGTTTGCCTGTGGAGCCTCACACACAATTCTTGGCAACGAGCAGGAATGGAGGGTGCAAAGGGACAAGATGCATAGGGCTGTTTTGAGGATGAGGGCCAATGAATTTTAAAGACAGCTGACTGTATGCAGTATTACAAGATTACTTGTATATTTATAGCCTTATTTTGCAAGTTGGAGAACACTATCTTTCCTCCTCGCCAGGCAGAATATTAAGTCAGGCTGACTAACAGAACTCTGAAGTACGATACAAGGAATTTATTCATAGATTTCATGTTTTTGATCTGCCTATAGGCTAGTGGAAAGCAGTGTACAGAGAGTCCAGGCAATCCTCAAGATTCCAGTTATGGTTTCATAACCAATTAATATATATTTAAGACCCCAGCTCAGGTACAGTTCATCAAATGGAACTCTCGTTGCCACAAGTAAATCCCAGACTGGAGTAGCGTCAAGTCTTCTCCCACCTTGTATTGAAATAACCACACTAGGCATCTTTGCACTCATTCTTTGAGTGAATCTGTATTAGCACACTAGCAATAACATTCTTAAAGATACATTCAAGTTTCCTAGGGCAGTGTTTTTCTAAGTTCCAGGTTGCGACCCAGTACTGGGTCACAGCATGTAAGGCCCTGGGTCACCTTGCTCAACACCCAGGGACCCTAGCAGCTCTGGTCAGCACCACTGACAGGGATGTTAAAAGTCCGGTCGACGGTTCTGCCCAGCTAAGGCAAGCCAGTGCCTACCTGTTCCGACATAGCGCTGTGCCCTGGAAGCAGCCAGCAACGGGTCCAGCTTCTAGGCAGGGGGGTCACGGGGTTCCACATGCTGCCCCCACCCTGAGCACCAGCTCCACACTCCCATTTGCCAGGAGCTGCTTGCATGCCTCTGTTTAGGAGCTAGACTGCTGCTGGTCACTCCTGCCTCTGCACTGCTGACCAGGAGCTGCCAGAGATAAGTCTGTGTTCCCTCGCCCCAACCCAGAACCCCTTCCTGGCCCCACCCCAGAGCTTTGACCTCCTCATGCACCCCAACCTCCTGCCTGAACTGTGAGCTGCCCTCCCAAACCCAGAGCCTGAAAGCTCTTCCAAGAGTAAGATTTCTAGCTCTCCAGTCTAAGAGACAAGAAATGGGAGACACTGAAGTCTTGTCAGAGGTAGCTTGTCTCAGGTAGTTTCTATTAGGGCTCCCAAGTCAAGGCGGCTTGGTTGGACTTCTGGTTTGGGTCAATGCACAGTATGTGGCCAGGAAGAGGAATGGGGGAAACCCTGCCAAGCTTCCAGAAATCATGAGATAAACAAGCAGGGCTTAAATTCAGCTGGAGCAATCCAGAGCAGAGCTCCGGTGACCATTTTCAAACCCCTGGAAGCCCCAGCAGCCACCCTCCCTTGTGGAGCTGAAAGCCCCGAGGACCCCCACAACACACCCTGCAGCTGAAACCTGGAGCCCTGAATGGAGGAGGGGCAAAGAGGTACAGGTGGCTCCAGGATATAATCTGACCTGGGAGCAAGGATCAACATAAACCAGATCTGTATTCCCCTTTAAACTTCACTGTTACTAACTCAATTTTATTGCATGTCTCTCAACATGGTATGTTTTGTGGTTTTGTTTTTTTAAAGCCCGAGCTCTGAGTCAAAAGGACAAACCCCACTCATTTAAAAACGAACTTTCAGCCCTCAGAAATGCAGAGAAAACAAGAAAAAGGAACCCTAAATGGTCAAATTCCAGAAAGCAAATCAAGAACCCCAATTTTTCCCTCCAATCCTGATTTTTGGAGGGCTAGACCCAAGACTAAATGTTTGGATTTGGCAATAGTGAAACTTCATTCATTGAAAAAGCTTTGGATGTAGAAAAAAAAAGCCTTCATGTTTATCATTGTTTCATATGCTGTGAAAAGGGAACAGAAAATGCTTATCAAATGCATGAAGTTGACTAGTTTCACTGTAGCCTTTGCCCTGGTATTCTAGCTTCACAGCAGTACACCTCCCCCCCCCCCCCCAACATACCACATCCAGCAGCAGCAGCAGCAGCAGCATGATGAGGAGATTTGTTTAATGCTCTCAAAAGTCATGTTAAACTTTTACTCTGTGCCAGTAACTACAGAACCCATCTTCCTGTCAAATCTAAACTTAAAAATTTAGCAATGAAGTTGTATTTCTATCTAGAATTCCTGGTTGTGAAGGCAGTCTTCAGAATAGTTTATTGCTTTTAACAACAACAAAGTAACACTGTACTGGTTTTATTCCTCCAGTTTGATTTAACTATAGACCCATTTAATTTTACAGAGACCTGAAGCATAGCTACTTAAGTATCAGACAAAGCAGCTGATGACAAAAAAAAATTTACATCTCATGTGTGTGCGTCCCCCCAAAAATAGGTCCTGCATTTATGTCCACATGCAGTAAGACTTAATTTAAGTCTGAAAAACAGCATGAGGAGTTCTAGGAGAATACAGAATGAACCAGAATCATATAGAAGTGAAGCATAATTTGTATATAAATTAGGCTGCCCAAGAGCCACTACTCTAGGGGTAACCTTTAAATATCACTAAAAAGGGCCCAGCTTTCCTTTACCAAGACAGAGATGGACCACTGAAGACACCTAATAAGCCCTCCTCCCCATCCCTGGAAAAAAGAAAGTACTCCTCCAAAGGTTCTGAATTGCCATAATACAGGTTTTAGAAAGGGTTTTGTGCAAGATATACATGTTGCTTGGCACTAGTCTAACTTCATTCTCTTGGCCCAATCTACAGCCAAGATAACATGCTCCAAGAACAATTTGAGAGGGAAAAATGGATAATCTCATTTTCTGGTTTGAGCAAGATTAGCTACAAAGCTTCCCTCTAAGAAAACAATTCCTGGCTCCAGTCACCCTTTGGAAACAAGTTTAATTTTAAACTAATAAAGTTGGCTCCTGAAGTAAAACTGCTAAACCACATTTCCAGAAACACTTCAACACCATGATAGCCACAACCACCCTTAGCTGCAGAAAGGAGATGCATTCCAGGGGGGCGGGAGGGAGAGAAGACCTGATGAACAGTGTCCATGGAATCCCATCTTTCCCTTATGGGAATGCCAAAAGGCATTGCTAACTTCAGTCTAGGAGGCTAATGCATTAGTCACTCTACCAGCCCTTTAAATGCCACTAATATTTCAAGGAACTATTTCAGATGATACTTGCTACTGCTGAGTGCACCTCCATTAGCATCCTACAGTTTACTTGTGTGCAGTATGAAAACCTGCAAAAAGGTAGTCCATAAACGGCTTGATTGGGTGAAGTGTTTTTTTCTATGTACTCCTAGGGAGGTTTACTCATACTTTGCTAAACTGTTGTGGCTAAAGCCATTGCTCCCTAATAGCAACCATGAAGAAATCAAAAGAAAAATATAAATAATTTAATAAAATAGACTAGACTCTTCCTACTTCTATTTAAAGTCCTGGTTTGTCAGCAAGGTGGCTTAGAAGCAGAGTAATGCACATTGGAAAAATCTCAATTATACATATAAAATGGCTCTAAATTAGCTGTTACCACTCAAGAAAGATCTTTGTTCTTGTGGATAATTCTCTGAAAACATCCACTCAATGTGCAGTTGCAGTAAAAAAAAAAAGCCACAAACAATGTTGGGAAATTAAGAAAGGGATAGAAGAGAAAAAAAATATTGCCTCTATATAAATCCATAGTACGCCCACATCTTGAATACTGTGAATTGGAAAAGGTTCAGAAAAAAAAGGGCAACAAAAATTAGGGGTATGGAATGGCTGCCCTATGGGGAGATTAAAGACTGAGACTTTTCACCTTGGAAAAGACAATTAAGGGGGGATGGGATAGAGGGCTATAAAATCATGACTGGTATGGAGAAAGTAAACATTTCCTTATTTACTCCTTTCCATAACAAGTACTGGGGGGGTCACCAAATTGAAATTAATAGGCAGCAGGTTTAAAAACTGAAGGAATTATTTTTTCCAGACAAAGCACAGTCAACCTGTGGAAGGACAAGTCCATCAACGGCCATTAGCTAGGATTGGCAGGGATGGTGTCCCAAGCCTTTGTTTGCCAGACACTGCAAATGGGAGACACTTGATTACCTGTTCTGTTCATTCCCTCTGGAACACTTGGCATTGGCCACTGTCAGAAGACAGGATACTGAAGCTAGATGGACCTTTGGTCTGACCCAATATAGCCGTTCTTAAGCATTACTTCATTGCTCTAGGATCCAGGAGTCAACTCAAGACCTGCCTATTGAGGATCCAGTACATTACAGGCTCTTTCCCCATTGAGATGGATCTTGATAGGCTCCACATTTGAGTGTGTGCTAGCATCTGCTCATTGCTGAGCATAAAGAACAGTGAGCACTCTGAATAAGATGTAGTCACTGGGCTACAAGGAAGAAGTTGACATTTCAGCCTTAACTCCTTAGAGTTCATAAACTTGGCTTGTAACAAAGCTATCTCCACAATGTAACTTCCTCAAAAAAATATTTTCTTTCTGAAGCATGCCATATTCACCCAGCTTTGATAAGAAACTTGGACATTTCTTTTATACAAAAAAAAGTGTCCTCAAATGAGTCCTACAACCTTTGTTTACTTTAAAGTTCAGTGGTTGGTTTTGGAATTACATGCAGACTTGAACCATTAAAACTTGGACCTCAAACCATGTAGACTTCAAATCAAATGTACTCTAGTCTTTAGTCCTTCCTGAAGTCTGCACATACATCTTCAGGCTCTCTTAAATTTGGTGCTGAACTGGCTGTGTTTAAGGATTCCACAGGGGGTAAGTTTGTGGAAGTTGTACTGTATGAGCAAGCTGAAGCTCAAGATATGCTAGTTAACACAGCTGTCCTTTAGGCAGTCCAGTGCACATACCTACTGGATAAGTAGCTCCACATAAACAGGGATTTTTACCATTTGACTTGACAAGTGGTCAAGAATCCTCAAATGAAAAATTTAATGAGTTCTATTCGCAGATTCAAGAAAAATTAGAACACTGAGGTGTGAAAAATAATTCTAAAGTCAAAAAATTTTGAGTTTATGAATATCCAAACTTAGTGATGCCTAGGTTCCCAAACTAGGGGCTTGATTACAGAAAATGTAATAAGTCATACACCTGTGCACAGAAGATTTAAAATGCTCACAAGTCTGGCATCTTCTGTTTTGATAGTGTTTTACCCCCACTTTACATATCATGTAATTATGACCCCACATTCCCACTTACCATGTCATGTAGTTATGGCAATACCTACTTTCTTCACTTCATATGGCAGATACTATACTACACAGTGATCTAGGAGTCCCATGTCCATGTCTTCTCCAGAAAATATGGAGCACAATAACATATGATGTGGTGGTATTAGGGCTGTTGTAAACTTCAAAGGGTAGATGTAGTAAGCTGGACTGTCCAGCCAGATTAAGGATGGATCAAGATAAATTTTTCTGGGAGGTACGTGGAAGAGCCGTCAGTGTTTCTTACCATCAAGTAGAAGATTTACAGAGCTGTGTTTACAAAATGGAAGAGGAATGTTGTGGTCTGACCTAAAAATCAGAAGTGCTATTGTGGTACAATAGATGCAGAGGGTTTGACTATGGTGAACAGGTAGAGGGCACATGTGGATACAAAGCCAGACATAAAATTTTGGGGGAACCAAACTGATTTTCTAGACTTAAATGTTTCTGCTCAAAGCAGAGGGGGGGTGGGGTCCTAAACCTCTACACCATGTTCAATTAGTGCAGTGAGTCAATTTTTAAATATTTCCACACTGGTTGCTGGCTACAATTCTCAACTTCCTATCTGTAATGCAGGGCTGATCCTCTGCCTGGATGCATCAGTTGCCACTTTAAGTGTTCACCAGTAGCTGAGGGCTGCTGTCTCCTCCAACAAGTAGTTCCAGAAACTTCAGAGGCTGGCTAGGGAGCCACTGCCAGGGCTTTTACAAAAAGTGTGATGTGGGCTGTACCTCCAGAGGAGATAATAAAAACAGGAGGAGAAAGAAGTAGACTAAACAGGATCAGAGAGTAATTACTAGGTGCTGAACAGGTCAAAAGTAGAGCTGCTATGTGGGTTGGAGAAGAAAAGAAAAAAAAAAAAAGTGTGGCAGAGTAGGGCGGGGGGGGGGGTAGAAAGGGACTCTGCAGATCTGTTTTGAGATTTGGCTGTAGGGTGTTGTACAAAGTAAGGCATGCAAAAGACTGAATTTGAGATTTTTTATTTCAAGCAGCTTCTACTTAATGGTGTCTTACTGCTAGTTCTGTAGGTAAACAAAAATTCCACCAACCTAAAACAGATTTCTTTGAACAAGACTATCTGGATTTAAATTCTAGTTAGAGAAGTCAAGCCTGTGTACCACACCTTCAAAAGAAAAAAAAAAAAAATAACCCAGCTGTACCAGGAAGAGCTCCTCAGACACAACCAACCAAGCGAACAGTAGTACTGCTTCCTCTGTAACCACATAGTAGTTGGAGGCAAAACAAAATGTAGTTGGTGGCATCTATGGTAGGAAGAGGGCGTTTAACATTTAAGAGGGAGGGAGAATGGGAAGGCATTGGGGTAGGACTCCCAAGCAGTTTAAAGGAATCAGTAAATTTACTGAATTTGCACTTTATCAGAAAAAAGATGAGTACTTGTGGCACCTTAGAGACTAACAAATTTGTTTGAGCATAAGCTTTCGTGAGCTACAGCTCATTTCATCGGATGCATTTGGTGGAAAATACAGTGGGGGAGATATACACACAGAACATGAAACAATGGGTTTTATCATACACACTAAGAGTGATGATAAACCCATTGTTTCATGGTGTGTGTGTGTATATATATATATATATATATATATATATATATATATATATATATATATATATATATATATATATATATATATATATATATAAAAATCTCCCCCACTGTATTTTCCACCAAATGTATCCGATGAAGTGAGCTGTAGCTCACGAAAGCTTATGCTCTAATAAATTTCTTAGTCTAAGGTGCCACAAGTACTCCTTTTCTTTTTGCGAATACAGACCAACACGGCTGCTACTCTGAAACCAACCAGTTTATCAGAGAATCATTTACCCCCATCTATAGTTAAATAATTTAAAATGAAGCAGTGTTCTGCACCATATGTGGCAGTATTAAGGGGACACCCACAATGTAAGTTATGTATTAACAAAAAGAAAAGGAGTACTTGTGGCACCTTAGACTAAAATTTATTAGAGCATAAGCTTTCGTGAGCTCAAGCCATACTATATTTTACCCTTTAATCCACATGCAATGGGGGGGGGAGGGGGAAATAAATTGGTGTTGATGTTGAAGTCTTCACACTAATCCACAAATCAGGGAAAGTTGCCATTTCACAGGTGCTTTACAGACCACTCCCTCAGCAGTGAAGGAAAAACCACACAAGGGGCTAGGCAGAGTGATGGCAGCAGAGCCCCTTGATTGACCTGTAGCTCCATAACTAAGGGAGTGTCTACACTGGCAATTAACAGTGCTGCAACTTTCTCACTCAGGGGTGAGAAAAAACACCTTCTGAGCGCAGCAAGTTTCAGCACTGTAAAGCAGTAGTGTAGGCAGGGCTCCACGCTGCGAGCTGTGCCCCTCGTGGAAATGGGTTTTTAGGAGCACTGGGAGAGCTCTCCCCCAGCGCTCTGCTGCAACCACACAAGCCACATTAAAGTGCTACCGTGGCAGCGCTTTTATTGTTGCCAGTGTAGACTAGCCCCAAGTAACTAATTCATAAATTCTAAAAGAGTCTCCCATCAATTATCTGTAGAGTGTTACAGTTTCTGAATGCCTCACTCTTCAGCTGAAAAGTGTTGACATCTAAAGCAGCTGAATAATTAGGAAAAAACTCAATACTGAGACCCTATGGATCATCAGTAACTAGGACTGGTTTATACAAATTGCTATATGAGCCCCTAGCTGACCATTTGCAACTGAAAATTGTCTGTTTGTGCATGTATGTAATTTTCCTAGTTCTATACTTAAGTCAGACATACAATTGCACATGCATCCAGAAAAATAAAGCCGGTATTAGAGGTGTACAAAAAGCTGCAATAAAGCCCATCTGCAGCTGATAGAGACAGGCAAGACAGGACTCGTGCATCCCTTGGGTGGATCAATACATTAATCAAAGTAGTTGGTTATAGAAACAGCTTAGAACCTAGTCTCCCCATTACAGAAAGAGGCAAGCAGGAGAGTAGCCTTTACAGTCTCAGGCTGCTGTCATGGAGAAAGCCACCTAGTTTACTACTGAACATTTAACAGAAGTTGAATAGAAAAAGGAGGGGGAGTTTAACAAATGTCAGCACTTAAAAATAAACGGCTGTGAAACCATCTCTGCAGCCAACCACACACTACACCCTGCTCTAGTGAAGCTACTGTTTAGTAAGATGAAAATCATGTGAACTAACTGTCAGAATTAGTGTCAATTCTTATTTGAAGTGATTTAAAATTAATACAATAAAATTAATACAAGCTAACAATTTTTTGCAGCACTTTTAGATAAGGCGATTATGGTAGCTAGAAAGAGAAGAGGTCCAATGAATTCACTGGCAGGTCAAATATACATAATGAAGGGCTAGCTATACACAGGCTGCACTTGAATGAAGTCTGCTGCACACACTACAATATGTTCATATCCATTACAGTTGTGTATCAGAAGGTTTGACCACAAGCTGGATACTAGTTTTGTTAAGTTTAGTAAGATATGGGAAGAACAGCTCAACTCAGATCTAACAATTCCTACCCTCAAAGTCTCATTTACTCTCAAATGAAAGAAAGGGAATGCCAGTGCTACGAGTCTGTTTGGAACAGAGCAGAAAGTTACTCCCCGCCTTGTCATGGCTCCAGGGAGCATCAAGATTAGGCCTGACGTCAGGAGAAGATGATCCATACACAGCTTCAAACAAACAAACTGCAGGCTGGCTTTATCAGTTCAGGCAAAAAAGTGTTTCTCAACAAGGTGCTGAAATAGAAGTGGCTGCCAGGAGCCATGCAGAAGTGACTGCTGACCCAATTTTGTCCTAAGAGCATGCCATAACTTAGAGCAGCTACTACAGCTATAAGCCTAGAAGTAATTAACCAAAGCCAGAGCACTGTAACCTGGTTCCATTGGTTCCAATGGGTCTTGTCCAAAGAGATTTTCGGTACAATGGGTAAGAGGCAAAGCAGGATGAGCATTCTATTCACAGGCAAAGCCAAAAGGAAGCCTCAAGGCCCACGTAATGGCAAAGCAAGGAGTTGCAGCTGAATGTGCAATCCAAAATGTCCATTAGTAACAGCTGTGGCAAGAGTTCTGCCCTGCACCATGTGTGTCATTTTACACATAAATACAAGGTATGCCCCCCTAGCATAAAAGGGTCTACAGTCCAAATTAGGCAGCATGCAGACAAGGTGGAGAAATGACTAAGATACTTAAATATGCAGTTGTGGCTTGGCACAGGTCTACAACAAAAAAAACCTAGAACTACTAGGCACAAACAGGAGAGAATGGTTAGCTGCAAGAAGTGAACTTTTAGGCAAAACCACCTCATTCTTTATGCAAGTGCATTAGATCAGGTGCAGAGGATACAGAGCAGATCTAAAGGCTTTGGGGGAGGGGGGGAGAGAATACATCAGGTGCAAAGAAAAAGAAAGGGATCAGAGAGGCAAGGTGATTGGCAAAGCACTGCACAAGTGGTGGTGAAAGAGAATGACAGAGGAGCCCAGCAGTACAGAACTGCAGTAGGCAGAGGTATTTGAACTTGATGCAGGAAGCATGGGAGCAAGAGAAGGATTCCAACCAGAGCTAACCAAATCAAATATGCAGGGAGGATTTGGCTGCAGTCCATTGAATGAGGGCACAAGTAGTATTAATAACTGAGCAAAATACCACCAGAGGACAGCCCTACACCCATTTCATGCCTCTCCCGTCACCATCCCTTGCCAGGTTAGATCATTTGATAGAACTCCAGTATATAGTTTCCAAAAATTCCCCAATTGAACATCCATCATGAAGCTTGTTCCATGCACATCATTAAAATTCTCTACATCAGCAGCTGCATCCAAGCTCTTTAGCCTTTCTGGTTATACTTATCAAGTCACTATTTTACACTGTTATACTCTGAGCAACAGTTATAATATTCAATATAGCCCTGAACTCATTTGCCATGTTTGGGTTATAATGCCTGATGGTACTTTTCATGACAAGTGGTTCTCTGAGCCAGCTTAAATACGGTAGAACTTCAGAGAGAAAACACACACCAGAGAGAAAGTTATGAACTGACCAGTCAACCATACACCCCTCATTTGGAGCCTGAAGTATTCAATCAGGCAGCAGCAAATATAGTAGTCCTGTGTTAAACTACTAAAAAATATTAAGGGAAAGCAGCATTTTCTTCTAAAGTTTCAGAGCTGTATTAAGTCAATGTTCAGTTGTAAACTTTTGAAAGAAACAACATAACATTTTGTTCAGAGTTATGAACATTTCAGCAGAGTTACAAACAACCTTCATTCCTGAAGTGTTATACTGTACATTCCAACAAACCCCTGACATTAGGGCAAGTGACCAGTAAAGCAGCTCTTGGTAATCAGCCACACTGAGGTTCTGACATGTTTTGGTTGGGTATTTATCATTTGGCTCCCCAGGCAGGTGAAACTGGGCATAAGGGTGCTAGAACAGAATCTTTTCCCCACTTTAGCCTCCCCAGACTGTGCAAACCTCTGATGAAATAACTAAACCATTTTCAACCGGGGCAGTCTTTTCAGGCTAAAACATTTAGTCAAGAAACAAAAAATAAATACGGAATAATCAGTCTTATTTCAAGACAGGAGGAGTACATTTCCTATTGTTACTGAAGCTGAATGGGATATTTCCTTTGCAATCAAACTTCCCCCTTCCACAATCGTCCAGAGACAGTTTTTGAATGCCAGGGCAGCATTAGAGGACACATTAGATTCTTTATCAATGCACTGATGTAGCAGCAGATTCTAAAGTTCCTCACCCCTCCTGCAGTTCTGTCTGCAGTAGGCTGAGCTGCTGGAAGGGAAACCTTGATACCCATAAATGCAATGCCTACTTCCTATCTCACTCCTCAGAGTGTTTCTAGATCACTCACTTTTCCTTGGCAGAGCCTTCATCTTCCCAACCCAAGAGTTTCCATTTGAGATCACTATTGTTCTGGAATCCTTTAGCTAAATGGTACTTTTTCAGTGCCTAGCCCCCTCACTGTTCCTCGCCCCCAGCACCATATTCCTAGAACTGCCACAGAGTCACCAGAGTAAGGCAGACATGCACAGATGTCAAGGATTACATACACCTCTTTCACATACTCCCTGGGGAGTGAGCAGCAGGAGATTACAAATCAGACAAGCTTCTAGATGGCAAGACTCAACTGTCCACATATTATGTATTAGCCAGATATGGCCTACTGGGAAGCCTTCAGGAATCTTCTTTGCCCTTGTCAAGCCACAAAAGTGGATGAACATACACCATCTAGTGCAATTTCTCTCCTTTAATAATTTTAGTATACATCTGACAGCTATAATGATCATTCAGATAATTGAAAAATGAGAACAGGAGGAAAGGTAGTAGAGGAACTGTTCTGTATCCTGGCTCTGATATACTGTGGAAACCCTTAGTCATATGCCAGTGTATTTCCTTCTCCTTGTGGGTCAAATTACCACTCATTCTTTGAAATTCTTCCATTAAGATTTTAAAAGTTTAACCCACTAGTGAAGCTTCTACAGTTTTAAGATTCAGCCTTCTAATCCTTGAAGATCTGGTATCATGACTCAACTACGCATCAGTCTTTAAGACTTTGGGGGAGGGAGGGAAGTAGGCCCTTTAATAGTTCAGGGAATGGAGAGAACAAAAAAAAAAAGGGAAGTAACAGAGGCAAGCAGAAAAATGCTTCAGTCTTGACAAAAACAAATTCTGCTCAAAAGTAGTAGTCACTTTTGAAAATGTTGGCCATCTAGATTTAACTCATGTTTTAGGCACCTACCAAAAAAGTGGCCCAATTTTCAGGGGCATCTAGCATGGCATAGCATTAACATGTCAGCTATGGATGCTCAGTACCTTTGGATGAACGTGTGCTAGACCATTTCAGATGTCAAAATATTTGGGGACTCAGGTTACTTTAAAAAAGCTACACTGGCCAAAATTCTCAAAAGTCAAATCGATCCTGCTTTCTCTCTGGGCTATGAATGACAAAAGAATGTTATCAATGATTAAAAATTAGGTTTATATGAAGAATGATAGATGCTTCTCAAATACAGACTTATTCACTGTAAAGACTAAATTCAGCATCAGTGTGTGCTTTGTGGAAAAGTTCTGCCGCCCTGGGAGTGCAAAGCCATCAAAATTGCAGACCAACATGAAGATCTGGAACCCCCATTCTCATTGGTTAGGGGTTACAGCTACAAGAACATCCACTGAAGTTAGTGGTGTGCTCGCTGAGTAGCGCCTTACTCTGTGTGGTTAGGAGTATTAAAGCCTGACCCTTGAACAGGAGACATGGTGAACCCCACCCCATGCCCCAAAAAAGCCACACTATATTACAGTAGTTTCAAGGGAAAACACTGAGAACATCAAGCTCTTAATTCATTCTGTATCTGGCATCTCAAGGGCTATTGCTGAATGATGGAATAAAATTAACAATGCAGTGTCCCTACCCTTATTGTGTACACTCATGCTGCTTGGGTTTCAACAATGTCATTTCTATGGATCATGCAATGGTTATATTTAAAAAGGTGGGTCACAAGGCTAAAAGTGTTGGAGCTACTGCTGTTCAGAACATGCTAACAGCCCATCCAAGCACTCCTTAAATCAAGACTTTGGGAGAGAGTAGAGGTTTACTCACTGAATATCTTGAGGCACTGCTCCATCACAAAATAGTATACTAATCTGTCAAACTATTCCTCTATATTGCAACTTTGCAGTGAAGCAGCATCAGAAGAGAGAACATTTACTCTGAACATTCAAACAGTCTAGTGTTTGAAAGGGAAAAAAAAAACACCTTTAAGTGACCTTGTGGTACAAAATTAAACTTTTTGGTCCCCAAATGAGATAGTCAGCTTTATGGGGAAAGTAGCCATAATTGATTTTTCTTTCCTCACTAGCCCAGATGCAGTGCAAAAGCTGGCCCCAGAATGTCTAGGGTTTCTTGTGAACCACACACATGAAGGAATCACCAGGCAAGAGAAGTTAAAGAAAATGAAAATAAGACTTCTTGTTCACAGAATCTTCTGCAAGCAGCCAACGCCTGTGATCTCTTCCTCCCTCCACCTCTACTGCATGCCACCTCCCCCAACGGCAGCTCGACAAAGTCCCCACTGTCTACAAGACATGATTGCATCACTCTCCACAGGCTGAACAGATGCTCTGAGCAGCTGGGCAGTAGCATGGACAAGGCCTCTGGGATTACAGTTGAGATGTGTAATGGAGTCTGTCAGTTTCTCAACAGCTGCGATTGATAATGTCCATGGCTTCACAGCTTCATGTTTGGGCTGCATATGTCTCCCTGCTTCTGTTTAGCCTGGGCCGAGAGGGGTGGAGGGAGGGAGGGAAATCCACCCTGCCAATAAGTGTAGAATGCAGAGGAAAGCCAGTCTACCAAGATAAAGACTGCTGAATCTAGGAAGTGACTTACAGTAGTAAGAATCTCCTTGTCAAAGTCTGGCACACATAGTGTGCATCATTTCACTGAACTCATTTGCTGAAACTTGTACAAAGAGGAGGAGTTTTTATTTTGAAAAGGCACAACTCTCACTCTTTCAAATGCCTCCCAGGGGCTATTCCTACCAACACACCTACAATAAGCTAACTAATGATGGTAGGGAGAGAGGTTATTCAGGACAGTTAATATTTTTAAAAATAAGTTGTATATTTTAGCCTCTCCCCTCCTCTTGGTATGCAGTTTGCCCAAGATGGAAGCACTTTGGGGGTAGATATAGCTCTTGGCACACTCAGACTTAAAATATACAAATAATGAGGTGGGGGTGAAGACATGCAGTTCCTTGATTCTAGATTCTCTTTTAAAGGCCTCAAAAAAGTAAGTGGTGAGTGTGCGCGCTAATGGATGAAGATAGATATGAAGGGTGGGGGCCTAGCTAAGTCAGTACTAAGGGCACGTTTTCTGCAGTTGTGTCACCTTACCTGATCAAAGAGCTGCTTCCCTGTGGTGTTGGGCTGGATGGCAAACTCCAGCTCAGCATCCATGGTGGTAACTCGCACACTGATCTGGAAGATGAAGGGAAAAAAGTGGTTACAATGGGTGTTCCTAGTTGTGCGATAGCATTACAGGGAACATAGGAACTATGTCATACTACATCAGACCAGTGGTCCATTTATCTAGTCCCACCCCCAGTCTACAACAGCTAGTGCTGGAGTCTTTGGATAAAGGTGCAAGAAACCCTTAAGGGGGCAGACAGCCCATATGGGGAGTTTCTTAGCCTCCTCCCTCTTGCCCCACCCAAGTCAGTGAATGGTTCATCTCAGCTATGAAACAGGAAGGTTTACATCCCTTCCAACAAAGTTAATCCAATCTAAAAATGTACATGTGTAAAATGGATTATAGCTTGTAAACACACACAAAAGTTAGCGCTCTACAGAGGACATGCCAACTGCTCATCATATTTAAGAAGGGAAAGCCCTTGAAACTGCTGGTTGTCTTCTCTAAAAACCCCACCATTTGGACCAGGACATCCCACTCATGAGCCTATAAATAGGCTCAGAAATATTAACTGATTAAGATGCCTATCAAGAATTATATGGCTACAACTTCCTTTGAGGCAAGTTGCGTAGCCAAAACCCTGCCATGCAAATCTTGGGAGTAGGGAGGACAAGAGAGTGTCAAGTTTCAGATTTGATAAGATGCAGAAGCTTGCCCACACATTGCTTCTGTTAAAGAGATAGGATTCTCTGAAAGCATACACGCTGTTCACAAAGCTGTAGGACTGACAAGCTACCCAGTAGTTCTTTTGGACTGCAAGAGGAATGCCTTTCTACACAGAACTCTAAGATTTCATGTTCAACAAATAAATATACTGTAGATTGCTGTACAGAGGTCTTGACCCTACTAAACCTTTGACAGGTGGGGCAAGAGCATAACGATTTGAGGGCTATGCAGTATGTAAATTTGTAGTGTTATGTCTGGGAGGGAAAAAACAAAACAAAAACAAAACCAACCAACCATACACATTGCTCATAGTAATAATGGGGCTGCCCTAGTTTGGATTTTGGGACTGGGAAGGGGAACAGCCTTCAGTCCCAAATTAAAGGTGCATTAGAGCCTCTATTAGTCTATATATTCTAGGGACTAGATTCTACCCCCATGAGAACTGCTTGAATCCTGTAGGGTTTCAGGATTGCTACAGATGGGCAACCTTTCAGAAGTGGTGTGCCAAGTCTTCATTTATTCACTCTAATTTAAGGTTTTGCGTGCCAGTAATATATTAACATTTTTAGAAAGGTCTTTCTACAAGTCTAGAATATATAACTAAACTATTGTTGTATGTAAAGTTTAAAAAGCTTCATTTAAAAATTTAAATTAAAATGCAGAGCCACCCAGACTGGTGGTCAGGACTCAGGCAGCATGTGTGCCACTGAAAAATCATCTTGCGTGCAGCCTTTGGCATGTGTGCCAGAGGTTACCTACCCTTGCTCTATGCACTTAAGGCTAGGTCTACAACTAGCACTTACTGCAGGATAAAGTTAAGTCTCTCAAGGGTGCGAAAGAACTACCCCCGAAATGACATAAGTTATGCCAACCTAAGCACCATGTACATATCGCTATGTCAGTGGGAGAGCTTCTCCCGCCAACACAGCTACTACAGCTCAGAGGGCTAGAGCCGTTAAGCCAATGGGAGAAGCTCTCTCTCATTGGCTTAGAGTGGTTATATTATGCAGCTGCATGGCTGTAAGCTCTAGTGTAGCCACAGCCTTAGGTGGGAAGGGTTCCTCTTTGAATACTACTGTATGACCAAGCTGTGATTCCATTCAGACCTCCCTGGAACATCAAGAAACTAATTCAGTGCAGAGCTGCATTTTCCTTTGTTAAAAGGAGATTTCTCCTTGTAGATTTGAGTGGGGAAAAAAATTCCTGCTTGAAAAAAAAATGGACAGGATGAGTTACAAGAATGTCAGTAAAAAAAGAAAGTACTTGTGGCACCTTAGCGACTCAGATGCATCCGATGAAGTGAGCTGTAGCTCACGAAAGCTTATGCTCAAATAAATTTGTTAGTCGCTAAGGTGCCACAAGTACTCTTTTCTTTTTTGCAAATACAGACTAACACGGCTGCTACTCTGAAGAATGTCAGTGAAGCTAATCACGTTAGGACTTTCAGTAGCAAAAAAAAAAAAAAAGGGTGGGGGAGAACACAAGTTGTTTGAGAACCCATTTCTGTTTCCATATCTCTGTTTATATAGAATGGAAAAAACCTCTAAGACCTATGTACATTGCGCTTCAAGTATTTTTAGCAGGGTAGGGAGAGTACTTTTAGAATAAACTGTTCAGTATTCTCCCATTCAGGACACCCAAACCAATTTTTCAGGATTATGCAAAACAAAGACACCCAATGTATCAATAATGAGAATACAAAGAACTGTGCTATGGTTACCCCTGGCTTGCCAGGAGTCAAATAGTTTTTTAATTACAGATACCAGCTGTCATCTTCAAATTGATAGACTCTTTCCAACTCTCCCTGTCCCCTCCCAAAGAAAAAGTGGGTTGGCTTTACCAATAAAAATTCGAACTCTAGTTTAGACTAGAGTTGTTAACCATGACACTAGAGGCCAAAAAAGCAAGAGAGTCAGCAGAGAAATATTTGAGGAACCACCCAATACAGCTATGAATTAAGCTGGTTCAGAGTAATCTACCTAGACAGGTCTCATCACTACTAACATACTATTTCCTCTGCTAATGAGATAGCAGCACACAAAACTGAAGAACATCTGTGGAAAGATAGGAGCAAAAGGCTTTGTCTATTTAATGCAGGAACTAGTCTAATCCTACATTTTACATACAGGAGATGGTGACTGTGCCCAAATATGTGCATTTCTGAAATATATCCTCAACAGGCCAATTCCCCCACTCCCTGGGATAACCATGCTGGCATCTTGCACTTTATTCTGCCGTAGCATTAACTGTTCCATCACCATGCAGTAAGAAAAATATTTGAGTCAAGCCTTAAATTGGCCTGTTCTGCCTTCTTTGGCTGGTTTATAATACAACTTTAACCCTACATTTTTGTAGTTCCTGTACACCATTCAGTGCTTTGTTAGGATATCTTGAAATATCCTCAGAGGAGGCTCTTCGAGATTCTGGGTATCTACATTGATACCATGCTAAAGGAGGTGACAAATAAGTAGAGCCAATCAGTTGAACACCACTGTTAACAGAGCAATTGTTTTTAATTGCCTAGTAAAATACAGTCTAGCTAGGCATTCTTGTGTTGCCCAACTGAATTAAGTAGCCAGGAGGCATGCTGTCATCTGCAGGTTCTCCCTTATTAGTGGCACATAATGACGAGAACAAGGATTTCTTTTTTTAAAATAAGAAAAAAAAAAACTAAAAACCAAACAGTCAACTGTCAGACAGGTTACACTCAATTCAGCCACAATTGTCTTTTGAATGCTATCCTCTGCAATGACTCTAGTCCTCTTCCCCCAAGCTTTACTACTATGGTGCTGATCACTGGTGGAGGAGCAATCATTTTGCTCTCTCTTTTACAGGTTAAAAATGACTGCTGGCCAAGGACATCCTGCTCGGGCAAGCGAGTTAGGTTGACATCAGAGACAAGGTTGGCTTTGACACTTCAGCCCACAGTTCCAATTAATAAGGAGAAGACAATTGTAGCATCTGTGGTAGGTTCTTTATATCCTGGGACAGAATAATATTTTAAAAAGTTGCTTTCCAGATCAGGCCTTAAAGCGAAGCTGCCTTGATAGATGGTAGTACCAGTCCTACATCCAGGATTCTATAATCTTTTCAGCCTATTTGTGCCCACAGAGTTAAGATGCAATGCTTAACACTGATAAGTCAAGTCAAATAATAAGTCAAATTTATTTGACTTGTGCTCAAATACATTTGCTAGTCTCTAAGGTGCCACAAGTACTCCTTTTCTTTTTGCGAATACAGACTAACACTGCTGCTACTCTGACTCCTTTCTTTTTGCTTGACACTGCTACATCACAGTAATTGGGCATGTAGTAAGGGGCCTATTTTTACTTCAGTGCTTTTAAGCCTATTCTACCAATCTGTTCAGTATATAAAAATCTTTAAGAATCTTTTGTACTGAACATGGTTACCTATTTGAGAGAGTGAAATATTTGCATTTTCCCCACTCTAACGGTTCTATCAACTATTCCTGCTCAAGCAGAGTTAATTAAATGAAAGAGGTCAGAAGCAGGCATAAAATCTTGAGACCTATGCAGTTATGCTTAATTCAGTGTACTGTATATAGATTCCAGTGGCCGGTTTAAATTGTGAGATAAATAGGTGCTCTGTAAAGTCACCCCTAAATACAATGGGGCCTCACTTGTCTGCACTAATAGTTGAGGGATCTACTGAATAACTGAATTTTGTGAGTTAGCAAGAGATCAGAAGGAGAGCGCTTCTTGTGATTAGCCAAATAGCAGCAATAGTGCAATTGGTTTCATTTATTTATAATCTCATATTATGCTAGCCAGTATGCTATATTAAGTTTTGCAAAGATAAATATGGTACCTCACTACAGTGAAACATTTTTCCAGAGAAGCTAGTTTGTGTCCATGCATTATTGGGTGATAAAAGAATTAGCAAAGTTCTACTGTTTAAAATAGGACGTGGCGTTTCTCTTTATTATCCCAGTAAGCAGATAAAAGGTCAGGCTTGTAACCACACTTAGAGGATGGGCCCATGGCTCATGTTTTAAGAGTATGGCCCCTTAGTGAGAGACATTGTCAAGTGTGTAGGAGCGGTTCCATCCCCATCAGTTAAATGAACTGATAGTAAAAGAATAACTTTTCCTCAGTTTACTCTTAAGTGATAAAGCAGAAGTGATGTGTTAGTATTCATACTGCATATATCATCTCTGATGGGACAGTGCCTGGCAGAGCCATCAGCTAAAGTATTTCCTAGTTAACCTTAAAAAAACCCCACCCTTTAAGATGAAAAAAAGCCTCATTCTCTGCCCATTATGGGGAATACCACAGCAGGATGGGTGTCCTATAAATACTGATCACCATTCTTGACGTTAGATGAGAGAATTGTTTCCCACCCTAACATAGCATGCCGTTTCCTTTGTCAGTTATGAGATACTAGAATTTTTTTGGGGTGGAAGGGTTAAAATGACAAATTTATTTTTACCACCAGTGTTTATGAAATACAGATAAATAATTGTGCTAAAGATCCTTAAAACTGCTGTGAGCAGGAGGTTTAAGCTGTTTCTACCTTGCACTTCTCTCAAGCTAAATTTCCTCATGTCTGATGTACTAACAGTCATGGGGTATGTATTCTCCCCATTTCACAGCTGCAGAAGTGGGTGTAGAGTTGAAGTGACCTGCCCTAGATCGCACAGTGAGCATGTGGTAAAGCAAGGAACCGAATTCCCATTTTCCTGAATCTAGTAGGTTTTTGCTTCCAAATGCTAGCAGAAGAAAGGTAAAGACCTGCAAGTCTGGACTCACTCAGGGGACTGAACACAGAGTCAGACTCTTTTCTATGAGCATTGTGTGCGTCCTTCACCAGCCAAACTGAGTTGCAAACAAGTCTTCTACAAAGTTGTAAGTAATTCGAATGTTTTCCCCTCCAAACACCTGTATGCGCTCACCAATGCATCCTGCCACCAGGCATGTGCAAGAGACTAGAGCACTGTCTGGCAGTGGCATGGTGACATGGCAAAGGTGAAGTGATTTCCCCATATACACAAGTACCAACAGCAGTTTAGTTTAAGAGTCAGCATGGGTGGTGCTGACACCACTGCTCATGTTTAACTGGTTGTTCACAGGCTAATATTTTCCATTCCAAAGAACCAGCTACTCCCCACTATAAGGGAGAGTAACTCAATTGGGTAACAGGGCATACAAGATTCTAGGTCTGTCATTCATTGTAGGGTTACTATACATTTAATTTTTATGAAGTGACTAGTAAGAGCAGGGAAAAACCATTCCCTCCAATAAGAGCCCAGAAAGATACTTCTGCTTGCTATGAAAGAAAGCTGGCATTCTAAAAACACTTCATGTCCTTCCTTTCCAAAGGAGTTATGTTAATGTATTGGAGGGTTTAAGACAAACCCTTAACAGCTAAAATACACAGTTAAGGGATTTACTGGCTTTTATAGTTTTAGACTTCCACTTCAGGAGGATTGCCTGGATAGATTTCACTACATTTCTATTTAATGCAACCCAATAAATCCATCCATCTTAGCACTTTTAATGCACTTACTGGTGTACAACTGACCATGAAAACAAGTTTAGACCTTTAGAGGCCACCTCTACTAGGGAAAATTTTCTGCTAGCCCTTTGAGCTGACTAGCAATTTACTGATCAAAAGGAAGAGAAAGGCTTGCAGAACCATTTATCCTCCCTCCATTTTTGTTTCTACAGCATTTAATTTACAGCTCAATACTGTGCAAAGTGCTTCCAAAGAAATGGCTCTTGATGAATTTTATGGCTGTGGTACCTTTTTTAGTATCCCTCCTTAACAGGACTCCTTCCTCTGATATCTTGTGTGGGGGGTTCTTAGGAGAAGATGGCTAGTCATGAAACAGACAATACTGCTAACATCTCCCTAAAAGGAAACAGCCAGAACTCCAGCAACTTCAATTGTTATAGAGAGCAGTTCCCATTGTTTTACCACTTTAATTTAAAAAAAAAAAAAAAAAAAAAAGGAGTTAGTTACGAAATTGCTTCTACAACAGAATTTCCTGCTGCCCTGGACAGCACTGCTGCAAAGGCAAGGCCTCCTACACAGGCCAAGCCCTCTAAGTCAGAGCAGTGCCTGTTCCCATATGGAAAACAGCTGCAACTGGCAAGATTGCCTTTTAATATATAGCTTCAGAAACCTTCATCAGGGATCAGCACCTCCTACCACAGCAGCATCAAACTGGAGAGAAGTGATACTAGGTGCCTGGTACCATTATCTATTTGCAACAGGCTTCAAAAAGTTTAACATTCCACCTATGCCTTCCATACCCCACCCTTTATCCCCTTCCTCCATGTAAATTCCTGAATAGGTTCACTAATAAGTGCCAGAGCATTGGAAAGGAACATCAGTTATTCTCAGATGTTCAGAGGGAAGAATAATCCCCCTGCCCTCTTTAATAACCAGCAGTAAACTAAACCGGGTGGTTTGGTCTGTAGCTACATTATAAGAATGGCAAACAGAAAAATAAAAAGTTAAGTCATGCCAAATTAAGGCTGCATGATAGTATTTCCTATTACATTTCATACAACTGGTACCCAGTGTTCCCTTTTCTCCATTGGTATGTGAGCGGACACAGAGTCTCCTTTATCTGAAAGTGCTGTCCTAGTGTCACTTGCCTTATTTATTGATTACTTTACAATTTATTAGGCTGATGCATGCCTAGGTGCAGGGATGGAAGAATATGCCCAACTCCTGTATTAATCAAGTGTGCTGTTAGTTAGCTGAAGGGTTCCCCCCTGCTTTGAGGTTCAGAGTTGCTGCAATAGAAAGTGCAAAGGTACTGGGAGAAGAGATTTTACATGTTGTAATCAGTCCAGGGTATTAACAAATGGCCTCCGAGTGTTTGTGGGAAACTGCATTTTAAGTCCACAATACAAGAAGTTTTTTTAGCATCTAAATATTGTGTCAGTGTTCTGCACGCCCTAACCAGACATTCACTGAAAAGTGGTGTGAAGTTTTGCTTTGTATTTTAAAGAACTGATTTCAGTAAATTTCACAACCTTTTGCATATGGAGCAAAAAGAATTTTGCAAGTCACAAATTCATCTAACACACATGATTGTAAGGAAGAGCAAGAAGCAGCACAGTTGCTAAATAGGGACAGGGTTGATCCAGCTGGTACTCAGCACATCACTTCCTTCAAGCCCAGGATCAGGAATGACCCGAGGTAAGTCATGGATAATTAAGATGGCCCTGTGTTATTCACCTCTTAGTGGTGAATGAAGCAGGCACAAATTCAGCTTAGCAAACCAGAGGCAAGTAACACAAGGATGACCAAACTGCCATATGACCCAACTCTATATGCTGAGTCAGTCATTGCTGCTTTGACCAGAGCGCCTTTTCCCCTTAGTCTGAAAACAAGTACACCACATTCACATTGTATGTTGGGAATTTAGTGGATCTGTGGACTGGGACTGATCCCACTTTTAGACAGTTGCATGACAGAAGTCAAAGTCAAGCAAGATAACAAGTCAGTACATTTTACCAATCTGCATTTTGTTGAGCAGAGGGCTCAAATAGAGGGGGAATTCAGTGCAATAACTGGCTAACACATTTCAGTTGCAAGTTTAGCTCTTTTTATTCACACATGAAAGGAATTACAGTTTCTACAGATGTACCCATTATTCCCAAGTATTTGCTGAATACTTAGAAAACAAATTCCAACCTGCGGTTTTACTTGTAAGCTATTCAGTTCAACTATGCTATTTTGGATGTGTGATATCACATGGTAACATTTCTGCGATATCCTGACATTCCCTGAAAGAAAGGAAGGCTAGAATGACACTTCTGGTATGATTTTTTTGAATAGATTAGCTTTATTGAAATTCACTGAACTTGTAGGATTTAACACATGCACATATATCGGATCAGCCAGCTGAGCACTCATGAACAGTTAAGCCATCCCAAGAACCCTGGGAACCTGGCAAGTCAAACTCTGCTATCACTCACAAAAAGATATTTGCAAGTCATTTTGTATTTGAATACCTAAAGCAGGGGTGGGTCTCCCAATCAGTTTCACCCATTGAAAACATTTCAGATCAGGCAGCAACTGTTTGTGGGGGAGTGGGGGGGGGTTAAAAAATGGATACTGCATAGTAACAGAGCTTAGTCCTAGTGTAGCTTGGCATGGAAGCCAGTTGCCCCCTAACTCGCAAAAGAGGGGCAGTTATCTTAACTGAGCCCCAATATCAATGTCCATTGGCCTTGAACAAAACTACTTTCCATTGCTTTATCACAGTGGTTTTCAACCTTTCAGCTGCAGACCCCTAAAAATAAGAATTCAGATGGAGGTGCTGACCCCTTTGGAAATCAGACAGTTTGCAGATCCCCAGGGGTCCACAGGCTAAAATGCACTGCTTTATCACAACACAAAACTTAATCACTGCTACTGACGCATACCTGTTTCCACACCAATATTTCCCCAGATTCCAGCACTGCGAGTGTAATCATAAATTGCACTAAGCTTCCATGATTTAGATTGTCCACCTGCAAGTTTTAACCTACCAGGCTTTTTACAATACCCACATGAAGCTGGCATTGCTAACCATCTTGCCCATTTCTTTCTCTATTAGGACATTCACTGACCTCATACTCATGCTATCAAAATATGGAAGCAGGCTTTCTGACTCTGGTGTTACCAAACCTCAAACCCTTAGGGTACATTCATTCTCAGATGGCAAGCTCTCCATTTTGTGTATGGACAACCAAGCTAGAGCCCTACATACTGTGCTTGTAATTTGAGGGACATTAAATATCCCCTAGAATATCATTTATTCAAGACTCCCTGACTGATTATTTCTTGAGCTACTAAAAAGTCATTCCTTAGTGGAGGGAAGACTGCAGAAAGATTGCTATTCCTCAAGAGCACAGGATATAACCCTATTTGTTTGATTTAAAGGCTTCATACCTCCTGTGATGTTAAGGCTACTGGATTCAAGTTATCAATATGTCCATTTCAGACTAGACTATTCCTGGAGAAAACTGCTCTATAAAAAGGGAAACTTATGCGCCATCTGATTTTCTCATGGACAGTTTAGAATAAAAGTTAAATAGAATACCAAGCTACATTTATGAAGTCCTTTCACCCATACAAAATCTGAATTCCTTTATGAGTGTCTCTCTCTCACACACACACACACACACACACACACACACACACACACACACACCCCCAATACACCCACCAAGGAAATGCAGCCACTTCTGGGGTGGAAATTTCCAGATTAACAGCATGTTGCAATACTACAGAGTTTAAGACAGGAAATTAAGTATACCACATACAATATAGAAATTGTATGGGGAAGCTATTCACAATGTGGCAAAACCATAAGAGGAGTCCAAAGCTGCTAAAGAGGACTTAATATCAAAAGAAGATCTCTGTAGAGATTACAGTGGCCCAGGACCCCATGATCAGGATGAAATTCTACCCACCCCCACCCCCAAACCCACATGTGTTTAAGGGGTAGACATTTCTCACAGCTACATATTAATTCTAATCCTGGCTGGAAAGATGAACTATCCTGGCTCTAGAGTAGCAGCCGTGTTAGTCTGTATTCGCAAAAAGAAAAAGGAGTACTTGTGGCACCTTAGAGACTAAAATTTATTAGAGCATAAGCTTTCGTGAGCTACAGCTCACTTCATCGGACGCATTCCGATGCATCCGATGAAGTGAGCTGTAGCTCATGAAAGCTTATGCTCTAATAAATTTGTTAGTCTCTAAGGTGCCACAAGTACTCCTTTTCTTTTTATCCTGGCTCTGCCACCTTACATATTCCAGGCCCAGTGGCTTGCCAGAGGGACAAGAAGTCACACAGTAGAGTGCACCAGGTGCTTCTGCTTACCACAGGCCCTACAAGGAATGTTAGGGATAACACTCCACCCCTACCTGTTGCACCAAGGATACTTAGACATCTGGCTTCTTTGAGTGCCAGCCCTTTCCTCTCAAACTTCCCTGTGTTTGTGTAAAGCTGGACCTAGGTCATATGAAAGGGCTTGCAATTGCTGAAGGGATTACACTTAATTAAACCAAGCCCCCTTCCAGCAATCTTAAAGGGGCTTTTCATATTCTTAAGCTAATCAGGGAACAGAACACCAGCAGGCAGGCACACTCAGGGTTCCAAGCATAACCCTGCCACATTGCAACCTGGAGAAAAAGATTAACCCTCCAGATGGCCACTCAGGAAAGCCTGCTGCATCCATCTTTTGTATCTCCATTTAACTTTCACATATTAGTCCTCTACTTCTACTCTTAGAGACCTTGGGCTCTATGGACAGGGCACCAGACTAGGTTGGTAGATACGTTCCATCCACAGATTTGCCATCAGCTTACTGTGTGACTTTGGAGGAATTTGCCTCTGGGTCTCATCATTCCTGTTTTATAGAGGTATTAGCTATTTGCCCACTTTTCTAACGCACCTCAATATCTATGATCACTGTAGAAGTGGTATATCCCTTACAGTCATTCATTTCCATTTTCACTAGTCATTATCTTTTACTGCAGCACATGATGGGAACTCACTGTTACTCATGGACCTCCCCAACCACTTTAGCTCCTTGTCTTTAGTATCTGCACTAATGTTATAAGATTTAGCTTCTTTGCCCTATACAGGCTTAAACAGCTTCAGGGAGAAATTAAATGGACATTGAAAACTTAAATGATCATTGTCTAAAGTTAACTTTCTGTTTTAGATTTCACACCCCCATGAGGACCACTATAATTTAAAGAGAAAGATTGTTGCAAATTTGTAGTGTTATTTCTAGGTCAGTTTTGTCATTCATCTATGTACAAGTTACAATTTAAAAAGGTACTTTAACTCTTTTTGAAACCAGATTTCTAGCAGACTGTATCCCTGTACCAAAAACACTCTAGTTACGGAATGAGTTGAGACACTTGTGTTATCTGTGTGTACAGCACAGAAGAGTTTTAGTAGAGGAGAATTTGGGAAACAGATTTTGAGAGATATTTAGGTACCTAAAGACACAGATACTCATCAATGGGAGTTAAGCACCTAAGTGCTCTGGGAAATCCCACTAGACATTTGCTTCTTTAGCTGCCTAAATACTTTAAAATCAGGCCCCTAGGCAAGTTTATAAAAAAATTTCAGACTGACTACTTTATGCAAGCAGCAAGTGTCAAAGTAGACAGCTCTTGTATCATGTAAAATTAAACCAACATGATTGAGAACCTTAAGAAAAGGTCAGTCTAAGATAATTTCAGATTTAGGAAATAAAGATTGCAGTGACAATATCTGTCATTAAAATAGACCTACACCTCAGAAGACATGAGTTTATGGGAAGAAATATCAGAAAGAACACTTCACCCCAATAAAGTCTTATCCAAAAAGGACAGCCTTCAAAAAAGGACTAGCGGCTGGTCTTCAGGCCACAGGATGGAGAAGCAGCAGCAGGAACAGATGGAACACAAGGTCACAGTGGCCTGAGCCCTTTCAGAAAAGCTCATCTCTTAGATCATTGAAGGATTGGTCTAAATATCAGGTGCAGTCAACCAGCACCCAGGAAGATAAACATCACCAAGGAGCCATGTCCAGTGGGAGCTAAAAACAGAAACCCTTCAAGTCTTCAGCTGCTGGTCCTTTGTACAAGAGCAGCAATGACCTCAACCAGCCACTGAAGCCAGTGGAGAGCTAAGATTCATCCAATACTGCAACTGAATGTCAGGCACACTCAGCACAAAAAAAGCCACCACACATCCCCCATAATTAGACTGGAAATCATTGCCACATGTCACTGACTTGCAAGATTCTACAAAGACAGGACTTGACATTTTACATGGTAACAAGAATATCTAGAATTATAATTAGTTTGAGGGAAGCTGTCTGAAGTCTCTTGCTTCAGGGGTTAAGCCAATCCCTAGCTATTAGGAGACTACCTAGTGCAGTGGTTCCCAATGCGGTGCCCGCGGGAGTATTTATGTGCACCCGCCTAGAGACTGTGTGAAAAGTAGTGCCCAGCAGGGGAAGAGAAGCTGTGGCCCCGCGCCTGCCAGGGACAGAACTCTGGGGATGCAGGTGCTAGTGTTCTGTACCCGGCAGGCACAGGGCCACAGCTTCTCTGCACTGCCCAGAACCACCTAAAAAAGCAGCTCAGACTGCCACTGTCCAAACTGCCAAAGTGCAAAAAAAAAAAAAACCACCCACAAAAACCCACCCACACCCCCCTGCTCGGACTCTGCTGCCCCAAGAATGGAAGGAATGCCGCCCCTTTGCACGCAACGCCCCAGGCACGCGCTTGGTCTGCTGGTGCCTGGAGCTGGCCCTGTATGGGATATTCTTCTGCTGCACTGATACTGCCGTTTTCTCATGCTTTGAGATTTATTTATAACATTTTGCCCCAAAATGGAGTGGTTCAAATAAAAGGCAACATATGTATTATTTCAATGCAGAGTGGGAAGAAGCCTATTGTTTTATTGAAAATAAAGGGAAACGTGTTTGCTTATTGTGCGGTGGTACCATTGCAGTGCTGGAAAAAACCCAATGTTGAACACCATTTCCAAACTAATCACGGCTCTTTTGACATTAGCAATCCATTTAAATCCGAGTTAAGAAAAGAAATCCACTCAATCTGCCCAGCAATCTGTTTTCACAAGACAAGTGGTAAAGTCTAAAAGTGCTACTATTGCTTCCTTTAAAATTGCCCATGGGCTCGCAAAGAAAAAACCCTTTCAAGATGGTGAATTGTTGAAGGAAGCATTTTTGACTGGTGCTGGCCAATTGCCTGTTTCAAGGATTTCCTAACAAGTGAGAGATTTTGTTGGCAATACAAGACTTGCAGTTATCAAAACAGTTACAAGGAGGATACATGCAATTTCAAGCAACATGCAAACTCAGCTAAAGGATGACTTGGAAATGTGACTCATCGGACTGCAGTGAAAACCAGATATATCTGGTGCAGTGCAGTGGGCAGTTATAGCAAGGATGGTATTTAGTGACTTCACCGTAAAAGTCACTAAAAGTATTGCCTATGAAAGGGTGAACAAAGGGTGAGGACATCTATAATTTATTCAAATCATACGCAACATCAATTAGTATGGCACTACACAAGCTGTCTGCAACCACCACTGATGGGGCACCAGCAATGATGGGCAGCGCCAATGGATTCATTGCACTCTGCAAGAAGAATTAATCCTTTCCAAACTGTCTTATTGCATTATCCACCAAGAAGCTTTGTGCATTGAAGTTCTTTTTCAACATGTCATGAATGTAATTTAACTATTCAAGCAAAACCTTTGCAACACTGACTTTAAGGCCCTGTTGGAAGAGGTTGATAAACAATCTGATCTCATCTTGCACACAGAAGTACGATGGCTGAGCAAAGGGTAAGTTCTTGCATGTTTTTTTAAGCCTAATTGAAGATAAAGAAATTCTGGAGTCCACAAATCAGAACTTCGAGCAACTAGAAGACTCCAGCTGGTTAATGGACTTGGCTTTTCTTGCTGGCATCACTGACAAATTGAACATTTTAAAAATCTTGAGCTCCAGGGAAAAGAAACATGTGGCTCAAGTGATAAGTTCTGTAAAATCATTCAAAGCAAAACTGATTTTGTGGATGTCGCATATGAAAACAAAGTCTCCTCTACATTTCCCAAGTATGAAGAAATGGTATGAGACAGTGATTTTAACCCATCACCATTTGCTATCCACATTCAAACACTTCTGGAACAATTTGAAAAGATATTTAAACTGTTCACCATTGAGCCTGTAGTTGCCTCTTGTGAATCCTTTTACTTGCCAAATGGAGGTAACAGAAATGGCTACATCAATTGAGAGTCTCATTCAAGACCAGAACAGAACATGTGGAACTGGAGATTTTGGACCTTCAAAATGACATTGTTCTAAAATCCTGTGCAACAGATTAAAAAAAACTTTTGGAATCTGGTTGACCAAAAAAAAAAAAAAAAAAAGTTTCCTGTCTTAAAGTAGCACCAAAACAAGATTTTGGTTACACTTATCTATGCAAAGTTCTGTTTTCAACAATGAACATCAAAATAAAAAAATACAGATCTCTGCTTACAGATGCCCATCCTGACGAACGAGAATATCATCCTACTCTCCCAGCTACAAAAAATTGGCTGAAGAAATGCACTGCCAAAAATCAGACTATTAGAAAAACTGCGTGAATTAATGATACCCATTTTCCATTAAGTGCTGATAAATGCATATGATTAACTTGCGTTTAACTTTTCTCATTTGTTTATTGAAATCTAGATACAAGTAACAATACAAAGAATATTTTTAATTAACCATAACTGGTTATTTTAGAGTAAAAATTTTTTATATTGTATGTGTATATATACACACACACACACACACACACACACACACCCCCCAGCAGTTCAACAATGTTTTATATGTAGGACTTTCTGCTACAGCTTGTTCAAATTTATCCAAAAACTGTCCAATCAAAAAATAATTTTAAAAATATGAAAACTGTTTATATTTTGTAAACTCCTTAATTTTTCTTACAGGTAGATAAAGAGCAAATTCACATGGTAAGGTGAAAGAGTAATTGCCAAATAATTTCATACATACCTTTTAAATGTAAAATTACCTTTATCTTATGGATTCATATATTATTCAATATTAATATGATGTTTTTTGCATTATTTAGTGTACAAATACAAAATAAGCCTTGAAAAATTGTTGGCACCCACCATGCTCTTCTGAAAACATGAATGCGCTATTGGCCACAAAAAGGTTGGAAGCCACTGACCTAGTGTATATGTTGGGGAGGAACATCTGCCTGATTCAGAGGAAGGTGCAAGAACCTTGTACTGTAACATCTAGTTCTGACCACAGTTGGAGACAGGATACCGTTCTGGATCTAGTATGGCAATTCCTAGTGTTTAGCACAGAACATTATAGTCTTAAGAGTAATATGTTGCAACATGCAGTTGTCAAATATAAAGGGAAGGGTAACCACCTTTCTGTATACAGAGCTACAAAATCCCTCCTGGCCAGAGACAAAACCCTTTCACCTGTAAAGGTTTAAGAAGTTAAGGTAATCTCACTGGCACCTGACCCAAATGACCAATGAGGGGACAAGATACTTTCAAAGCTGGGGAGGGGGAAGACACAAAAGGGGTCTGTGTGTAATGCTTTTGCTGGAAACAGATCAGAAATGCAAGTCTTCCAACTCCTGTTAAATTAGTAAGTAATCTAGCTAGAAAATGTGTTAGATTTCCTTTTGTTTAATGGCTAGTAAAATAAGTGCTGGAGGGAATGTATACTCCAGTTTTTGTGCCTTTGTAACTTAAGGTTTTGCCTAGAGGGATTCTCTGTGTTTTGAATCTGATTACCCTGTAAGGTATTTACCATCCTGATTTTACAAAGGTGATTTTTACCTTTTCTTTAATTAAAATTCTTTTAAGAACCTGATTGATTTTTCATTGTTCTTAAGATCCCAGGATTTGGGTCTGTGTTCACCTGTACCAATTGGTGAGGATTCTTATCAAGCCTTCCCCAGGAAAGGGGGTGTAGGGCTGGGGGGGAGGGGGGAAGAGGTCTTCAAGTGGTCCCTTTCCCTGTTTTGTTGAACAGTATGCTGCTGCCACCAAGCATGTTAAAGAACAACGCAAAGTTTGTACCTTGGGGAAGTTTTTAACTTAAGCTGGCAAGAATAAGCTTAGGGGGTATTTCATGCAGGTCCCCACATTCCCTAGAGTTCAGAGTGGGAAAGGAACCCTGACAGCAGCATTATAGTTAATTACTAGCATATATGCACTCCTATAACAGCATTCCTTAAAGTTAATTAAAACTATTTGTAGCAGCAGTGCTTAGTCACCTTAGTCCGGACTTTATGGCTGAATCCAACTCCAGAGACCAGTAAGTATGTATATTTGACATCTGAAGACTATACCTGACTGGATGTTAAGTAATTGCTGGTGCATGTAAAGGAATGGGACTTGCTTTCTCCCTGGCTGAACTAGATCAGAAGCCAGGTTGGTCAGATACATCAGAAGACTAGGAGGGCTGGGAAAACTCAGCACCACTCATCTTCCAAAAAGGGATACAAGGCCACTGGTAACTACTATACCCATTAAAGCCATTAATGCTCCAGTTAGAGATAACTACACAGAGCAGCTGCTGGAGGTACAGGATCAAAGTTTTTAAATGAACTAAAATGCAATTTAACCATTTGATTTGCAGATTCCCAGGATACCATAAAGTTGGCTTTTGACTTCAACTGTCTGTCCTTGCTGCAAGCTGCACCTTTAAAGCAGCTTCCAAAGCACTGAGTAGCTGAAAGAATGGTGGGGCCAGCCCACTGTAACAGGAAGTGAACCATATCCGCCTCAGCAAAGCTCAAGAACTTGACTGTATTTGAAGACAATCTACTTGAAGAAGTGGATCTGAGAAAGGGGTGGGTGAAGGGAAAGGGCTGAAGGGAAGTGAACATGCAAATCAGGCAACCACCACCGAAGGGTGTGAAATTCTCTTGCTTCTGCAGTGGAACTCAGTGGGGCATTATCAGCATTAAGGGTCTGTAGCCCCACAATTTATAGCAACAATGAAGTATGTATGACATTTGCATATTGTTCTTATTGGGGGTATAGTTGGAGTGTCCTGGCCATTGAAGTAAGGGCTATAGATGTTTGCTAAAGGACTAAGTCACCTGTACTAGGTGTCTATTTAACATGAATGGCTTTCTGGACTACCACATTCCACTTAGGCCACAATCTGAGTACCAACATTTGCTATTGGGTGCTGAGAGAAAGAAGTCTGCCTTATCCAACAGACTGGTGGCTGAGACTACACCTGTTTCAGTTGCAAGGATCTCTCTATTTTCAATTCTGAACAGTTGCACAGGATCTGCCGCCAACTGTCTACAGGTGGGGGGGCTTCTTATAACCAGTCAGTAGTGTTTTACAACACTCCTCTCCAGCTTCTGCACATGACTGGCCATCTTTTAGATCAGGGATCAGCAACCATTCAGAAATGGTGTGCCGAGTCTTCATTTATTCACTTAAATTTAAGTTTTTGCATGCCAGTAATACATTTTAATGTTTTTAGAAGGTCTCTCTAAGTCTATATATTATATAACTAAACTATTGTCATATGTAAAGTAAACAAGGTTTTCAAAATGTTTAAGCAGCTTCATTTAAAATGCTGATCTTATGCTGCTGGCCTGCTCAGCCCACTGCCAGCCTGGGGTTCTGTTCACCTAGGCTGGCAGCGGGCTGAGCAGCCAGGACCCCAGGCTGGCAGCAGGCAGAGTGGCTCAGCCCTCTGCCACTTAGCCCGCTGCTGGTCTGGGATTCAGTCTGCCAGCTCCTGCCAGCCAGGGTTTCAACTGCTGGCCCTGCTCAGCCTGCTGCTGGTCTGGGATCCTGGCCCTGCCCACACAGAGTGGGGTACCTACCTTCCCCCCAAACAACAGGAGTGCATGGACCACAGGACTGGGGGGTGAAGGAGCAGGCTGGGGGTTGGTGTGCAGGGTCTGACCAGTAGCTAGAATGAGGGAGGGGGCTCAGGGTTGGGGCAGGAGGTTTGGGTGTGGAGTGCTTACCTCGGCAGCTCCCATTTGGTGCAAAGGGTGCAGGTGGGAATGTGAGAGGGTGTGGGTGCAGGAACTCCTGTTTGGTGCTCAGGATGGGGGTGGGGTGTAGGGGTCAGGGCAGAGGGCTGGGAGAGTGGGTGCTCCCAGCCACCTGCCAGAGTGGCTCACAGAAGGGGGCTGGAGGGGATATGCCCTGACTCCACCCCCCTTTCCCAAGGCCCCATCCCCACTTCTTCTCTGCCTCCTCCCCAGAACAGTGAGCCTGCTGCAGCTCCTCTTCTCCCACTCTGGCACAAGGGCCATCAGCTGATCAGCAGCTGGGAGAGGAGGGGCAGGAACACAGCAGACTGGAGGAAGGTGGGGGGGGGGGAAGAGAAGAGGAGAGAGCTGGGGGGTACTGGAGAAGAGCAGGCCAGGGCAGGCAGATTTCCTGGGTTTGGCAGCAGGCTGAGCGGGGCTGGTGGCTGGGACCCAGCCAGCAGCAGCATGCCATAAAAAAAAAAAAAAAAACACACACACACACACAATCAACCCCCCCAAACTCCCCTCTCCCTACAACCCACACACACACACCATTTCCTCACATGCCATCTTTGGCACGTGTGCCATAGGTTGCCAACCCCTGTTCTAGATTTTATTACAACTCCAATCCTGCCTTAGCATTCTAGGCTGTCCTAGGATAAAAAAGTTTCCTTATTTAAGCTTCTAAAATGTCCTGTTCCCCCCCCCCCATTGTATTATAGGGTAAAAGCCCAAAATATATGTATGGCAATCACTGAAAACACCCTGAAAAGATCCTTTGTCAAGGTAGTCCAGTCTCCAGTCCCCTACAGCAATACTTTGCATTATGTGAGGACAAGGTGCTCCTCTGAGTCAGAACTCACCAAACAGCACTTCAGCAGATTTTAACCTGCAGAATTTGTACTGTAGTGGCCGATATGTTTGTCATAATGACAATGGTTTGCTGTTAAACTGCTAATCAAAGACGCTCCTTGGAAGTTTTCATTCATGTGAGGCACCCCTATGGCCCCCTTTTCAACCCTCCAGGGGCCTCAGACAGAAATACTGATTACTTTGGAGAGGGAAGAGTATCTATTCCCTTTTTAATATTCTTGGATGCTTTTAATTCACAGCAGTTTTATAGCCTTAAGACATTTGTAACAATTGTCATTTGGGATCAAGTCTGTTCCCCACTATGTAGTTTTGCCTCAGCTACACCTACCTCACTTTGGGACACCCTACATCAGAGCGACTAGAAATAGGCAAGTGCAGACAAGGGAGGAATTCCCATTTAATTGGCAAAATGCAGTCCTTGGTCTTGAAGATGGTTTAAGATGCCTCCAGCCTGACCCTCCTCCTCTTTGGACAGAAGAATCCACAGCAAGAAAAGACTTGCACCAATATCCACCATGTAACCAGCCATATTAGGTGTTCCTAGAACTAATCAATCTACACCAAGCGATTTCTACTTTGGTTCATTGTGATAGGCATGTGTAAACAGGGGGACATGGCAAAAAGACAGGAGGAAGGAAACTCATTAAAATACCAAGAACTTGGATTAGCAAGAGTGGAGACATGCAAAGAGGCAAGTATCCAAACTTAAATGTTCTCAGTATGACCATCCATCTTTTGGTGCAATAATCTTATTCTGCATTTGCAATTACTAAATTATACTCTAGATTGGGCATTCATGTGTTACCAATTACCACAGCTCCCCTCACCACTAGAAAATTGCATCTGTTTTCTCTACTTATTGCCATCTAACACAGGACAGAGCATGGATTTGAATTCTACCCAGGACTTGTGGGTTGGGAATAGGCATTTATGCTCTTAGCACTCCAGTACTTGCTATTCACATCTTGCAGATGGAGGTGGGAGAGCACTTACCTCAGAGGTGTTGCAAGATGCTCTGAACAGACAATATTCTGTTACTGATGATTAAGTCACAGTGCAGCACCTTTGGAAAAACTCTTAAGGGCTGCAGCTAACAAGTGTTTACAAAGCAGATCACCCTGTCATTAGTTATCCTGATAATGACGACTTGTATCAGGACTCCCAAAACAGTGACTATCCTTCCACTAGCTGAAGTCTTTGTTAGAAGCAACCTGGGATAGTCTTCCAAGTTTTCACTCGTGTGACCAAAATTTAAAGGCAAAACATTTATGTTCCAGCAGTGCTGCCAACTTCCCAACCCAGGGTCTTTATCCTGAAAAGCTATTCACACCACAGGTCATTTAACCCCTTTTTGCTAGTTCTTCACCCCCACCTACCAGATCCTGTGAAGAAGTTTACTCCACCCTCAGAGATTAAAAGCAAAATACCTCTCTGCAGGCACTGCCATCTTGAGAGGCAGATATCCAAAGGTTATTCCTTAACTGACCTCTCCATCACAGCAGCACAACCATGCCCAAGCTGGGCTCTCTTAAAACAATTAAGAGGAAGCTAATGGAAGATGCAAGTCTTCAGTTGTAGGCACTCAGCACCTATGACAGTCAGACCCCTAGAATCTTGATTAAGCTCAGTTGTGTTGTTGGGCAAGTCTTTCCTGCACCCTCTCCCTCCAAAGATATCCATGGCCACTGTTAAAGCAAATCGGTGTCTTACCTGCTATATTATATGTATTTAAATCAAAGTTTCTGGATTTTTGCAGTAGGCTCCAACATGTGAAAGCCATCTAAACACAGTTTCTTAATGAAACAAGAATGTCCTACACTGGAGATAGCCAGACTGTGGTATAGGGTGACTAAGGCTTCAGTCCAATGAGGAGTCAAGAATGATTGGGGTTGTGTTAAAGACCATTTTAAAACCGGGGTAGGGGTGGGGGGGGGGGGGAAGGAAGCTTCCCTCATTCATCCCACCCAATTAAAGACAGGTTTCCTTGCTTCCTCATACTCATGTTTCAGTAACACTGTTTTTTCCATTGATACGGATATACAAGTGTCAAAGCTATGGTAATGTGGCTTTATGACAACACAAGCCCTAACAGGGAGCACCACAAGAAGAGCATCTACCTCAGCATTTATTAATTAGTTCTCAGCAAATAAAAGGGGAGTTTCAGACATTTACAACTCTGGGGATATTACCTATTTGATTTAATAGTAAAATCCCCAATGACTGTTCCTTTCAGGAACAAGGACGTGTAGATTCTGTTGTGTCAGGGGTAAAGCATGGTCATTTGGTTTTAGCCCCAGCAGGGGGACTTGCCCTTTTCAACAGGTTACAAGCAAAAATCTATCAGTTGAGGGCAACTGAATTTATTGCCTTTAGTTTGTCTGGATATGCCAATTCTGTGAGTTAAATGGCAAAAAAATTGCCTCCTAACCAACCAAGTGATACAGGATTAACCACTTCTTGCAGTCATAAGCTGTGTTTCAACACAGTGGCCACTGGTCAATCAGCTAGGAAGGACACAAGCAGTTCCCCACCCCCTTAAATGTAGGGGGAAATTAAAAAAAAAAAAAAAGGAACTGCAAACTAAGAATGCTAAACCAGAAAGAAAATATTATGGGTGGCTCAAGTAATAGTCAAGTCCAGATATTTATGGCAGCATTTATTGCTAATGTTACTCACAACCTTGGGTAATAAGTCAAATCCTCTATTTTTGCCATTTCCTCTCTCATAAATAGAATCTTCATGCACACTCCCTTTGCTTTCCTGTGATAAAGTTTGTCTGAAGTTCCTGTGCCACTAGGGTTTGAAACTAAGCTCTTAAAAGAATTGCTTTTCAGAATGTGGACAGAGCAACTACTTGAAGCTTGTTCGTTTCTGCAAGTCACCCATCAGCCAAAAAACCCAGAAGGGGTGCAAACATCAGAATCTGGAAAGAGGACATTATATTTCCCCTCACCACACGTTCAACATGAGGCTCAGGAGAGCCAAATCCAGCTTGAAGTAGTTGCCATCATTTGTCTCTCATTACGAATATGAAAGGGGACAACGGTCTGAAAACAGACCAGATCTGGGTTTTTGGTGACATACATGCTGGGAATATACACAACTCTGTGTGCTTAGTATGGCCCTTGGACTTTAAGGAGTAAGAGCTGTACTTTCAGGGCACAAGATTAGGGCCAGGGACAGGGCCTATGTGAAATCACATAGGCTTCCTGCCTCTTAGGCAAGGGCCAGTCTGGAAAGGACCTGGGAATGGGAAGGGGCTCTTTGCCCCTGTCAGATGGAAGCTTTGACAGAGCCCCTGTAGGGCACAGGAGCTACCTCTGAAATCCTGGAAGAAGGGCTGACACCCTGGACACAGCAGCTACACCAGACCCTAAGGGGCAGCATAAGTGTTTTGGGTTGCATCATGCTGTTTTCAATCTGTTTCTAAAGTAATCAGGAGCCCTGAGGAAAGAAACTGAACTGTGCCATTTGGGGCACGATTTTACCTTCCCAGATGGGGGAGTGAAAAGGAGCTTGGCACACCAGTTTACAGTACTTGCTGATTGGGATAGATGCACAATAGTTGTCTCTGCTGACGCTATCCAAGCTAGACATAGCCACTTCAAGGAGATTTATATCTTGGGATCACAGAGAGGGTCATCTTCCATTTATGTGACCCAGTTCTCAGAAAAGATCACAAAGGAAGCTGGTGTGCCTGAAGAGCCATTATTGTCTACCACACTGCATGATCATACTGTGCACCCCCAGTCAATTCTCATTACAAATCAGAGTAATTCCCTCATGTACACTGAGCATGCTTAAGTGGATGTCCTTTAAGAGCTAGGATCAAAATGCAGGGAAGATAAAAATTGCTTGAGTACACACTAGGCAAGTCTCTTCAGATGTCCTTAAGCAGCCACTAATTAAATATTTTGAATGTTATTTTTCTATTTAAGTTGTCTCTTCAACACTTCCCTCCAGCTAATTAGGGATTTTTAATTTGCTTTGTTGATCTAGTGTATCATATACTCTCTCCATATCTAAGAAGGCATACATTTCAAACAAGCCTTCTAGATCACTAGAGACTCCCAGATTTCAATCTGGATTCAGTCAAACTAAGATTTCAGGATCCTAGTCTACTGCTCAGTGGGCCTCTGGCAAAATCACAACAGTAAACTATGAGCCACACATAAGCATGTGTTTTGATCTTGCCTATCAAGATCAAGGCAGGCTTGTAGGGTTTTGAAGACTGAAGTGCATTGGATGTGTGGAGATGAGTCCCACAGCACCCACCAATATTATGCTTTATTATACTGGATGGCTAATTCCAGCTTCATAAGTTAAAAAATCCAAAAATTAAGAAATTTAGGAAAAAGCTTCTCTAGTTGCAAAATTCCAGAACTTTTTTGGGGAGAAAAAATACATATGTGCATAAAATGTACACTCAGATGCTTTCACAGGTTTGGGGTGGAGGGGGAGCATACCATCCCTTCCTATATAATTCTAGAGTGTTTGTGTAAACCTTTTACAAAGTTTTCAACTAGTTAAATCTCTTGGTCAACAGAAGCAGTCACTTCTGGCAAGTTGTTGTATTTTATGGTCTTCATAGCTCAAAACAGTTGAAGACAATTGCCAGTACCAGACATCTAAATCAATGCCTAGGTGGGGCACACCAAGTACTTGTGCAGTTTCTCAGTATGCACTAGAACTGTCCTATAGCCAGATCTCTAGGAATTATGAACACATTTACTCACTGTGGGAGTGTGCCTGTCCAATCTATGAGGCATATCTCCAGATTTGTCTGCAGTGAGACCTAAAGTAAAGCTGTTGATCATTCTGAGATTCTCAGAATCTACTTAATCTTGAGAGAGTTAAATCTTCTAACTTGGTTTCTTTTAGGGTTTCATTCAGGACTCAGTCCATTCAAGGAAGGATTTCACTGAAGTTCCAGGAAGCATGAGGTTTGTTTTTTGGTTTTTTTTTTTTAAGTTTCCCCATCTTCATTTGCCTCCCACCCCATCCATTAATTTAAATTTGTATAATCCCAGAGTTATTTATGGTTTAATAAAACTGATTTGCAATACCAAACCTTACTTTTATAGGTTAGTGCCTGCCTACATATTAGGAAGATTGTCAAATGTTTGCATGGTTGTAACTACATTGAGACAGTCACACTGGTACAAGCCTCTAATGTAGGCAACTGAAGCAATGTAAGAATGAGACTTCACTGGTAGAGTACTCTGGTAAGTTACCAGAGTAAGGGGCATTGGTACTGCACTTAAAAAAAAGAAGCCCACCCACACCACACCCTGACTGGTGTAGCTACAAAATACTACATATGCTCCTAGTTACTTTCCAAAGGTATCCTGGTTTCATGTAAGAAATGCTTTCCAAGAACATTGAAGATGGAGCCATATTCAGACTTCAGATTGGTATTCTGGGCCTTTCATATTTCAGAAGATGGCAAGATTTGGGCATTTTAAGTAGCATCTGGATGCTCAGATCACTTAGATGCATGAAGTGATCATTTAGAAGGGCTTTTTTTAAAAAAAAGCACCCACACAGATTCTGGATTATAAAACTTATTAGAATGCCCACATTTGAAGAGCAGGCCCTCAGTACATCACGATCCAATTATGCAGTCTTTGAATGACAGGAGAAAGATTACACTGGTGTTTAAATATAGATGATCTGCCACCATATTAGGCCAGAATAGCCAAAAATAAGTAGTTACATCTTCCCCAACAATAAAAATATCCCTTGGACTATTTCAGTTATAGGAGTATTAAGCATCACATTCTGAAGTATGTTTCCCATTTTTTTTTATTAAAGTTTGGGGACCAGAAGTGTAAAGAGGGATGTGAATATCGAAACAGTGCTCCTGCTTAATACAATCCATTACCAGCTTGACTTGAGCATTGTACAGAGGAGTGCTGGTGTTGGTGGGTAGCTCTCTGTCAAAAGAAAGCTGGAGAAGTATAAAGCCAGCACCAAAAACACTTTAAAAAACTTGCAGGCATTGTATAGCATTTGCAAGATTCTTAGCATCCCCACACTCTGGAGAATCAGAATGCAAGGACAAAATTTGGTAACATTTAAGAAACACTGAACTACAACCCATTTTTTGGAACAAGTTTAAATAAGCAGGGTTATTAGCTTTTGGTTAAGTAGTGGGTAGAAATGGGGGAAGACTGATTAGACCATCTACTCCCTCTCCCTGCCAGTGCAGGGTTGTTCTCTACAGTAAATCTGCTACTACTTTCCACTCAATCTCTTTAGAGAAATTCACTCCTCCCCCAGGAAATTCCCAGCCACAACAATGGGGATCCCAATAAAGGGATCCACCTGCCAGTGGCCACATTACAGCAATTTTAAATACTAGCCTCTACAGCTAGGTTTCAATGTCCAACAGAAGATTGGATATCTACTTCTCCCTAGCAGTTGGCTTAAACAGCTGTATAGTACAAACTTAGAAGGGAAAAAAGAATACTTGCTCTTATAAAGACAGGTACATTGGGAAGAGGTTATATCACTTTAGTCACTGAAAGTTAGAAGTAGTTTATCCTGGTTCTGTAACTAATGGACTAAAAATTCTTTCCTTCCTACCTTCCTCTGAATTGTGGTGAGAGCCTAATTTTGATCAAAGGCTCAGAGGTTACTTAAAATACAAAGTGCGCATGGTTTGGGAGGAGGGTGTAGCGCTATAACGGTCTTTACAATAAAATGTTGCTGTAATCTGAGAACTGCTCTAACATTTCTGTAGAATGTCTCAGAAGATACAAGTAGGCTAGAATTGAAGATAATGGGATAGTTATGATGGAGAAGAGTTTTGAACATTGACAAAGCTACCTTCACTTTCAGGTCTGACTTGTCACTGTAGGCAAGAGAACCTCCGAGTTCCCTTCTGGGAGCATACAAATCAGGCTACCACCCCACTTCCCAAATGCCTTTTTCTACAGGCAACATGAACTACTTAGTGCCTTGAAGTATAGGCAATGAGGAATTCAGGGCAATACTTCAAGTTTGTAATCCACAGGTCCACATGCTTAGTAATATTTCAGAGGTTACTCAGACCCACCCAAGAGCATTAGCTGGCATCCTTACCCCATGCTGGAAGAAGATTAATCACTCAGTGCTGTCCTAGAGGACTCAAGGATCAGTCCAGCTGGTGAAGGTGCACCAAGAACTCCAGGGAAGTGTTGAGGCACCTTTTAAAAAGCAGGTAGATTTTCTCCCCACCACCACCCCCCTTTTAAAATGGGGTTATAAAATGTGACTAAAGCGGAGCTCATGACACTTAAGAACGTGGTGACTGCAACATTGCCCACCACCCCACTCAGAGAGAGAGAGAGGGACAGACCTTTCCCTTTTAGTGTTTTGTTTTGTTTTTTTTTTTTGCGCAAAGAGTATGGCACAATACCCAGAAGTTTGATGGTCACTATAAAAGTCCATTCTGGTAGTTAGAAGGAAGTCTCTCCCACAAGGAGGAGGGCCAAGACTGTTCCAAAACCCCTCCATAGGTGGGGGAGAGGAGAGAGAGAGAAACTCCCCCCCCCCCCCCACAACCACCTATAACTTTAGTCAGTTGGGATGGGGCCATAAAGGGAAATCCAGAACCAAAGCTAGTACAGAGAATAAGAAGTGGGGAAAAGCACCTGCTGCATGAGTCATTGTGAAGTCTCATGTTCATTCACTGTATTTGAACAAAATGCAACTTTTAAAGCAAAACAGATTTTGAATGGTTTAGACAGACTCACAACAAGCACATGCTATAGCATCACACAGGCACTCCATCTTAAAAACAAAGTTACAGCCTCCACAGCCAAAAGGTCTGCATTGCTTCCAAAACAGTACAGGGCTGTGCTTCTCCAATCAAGAGCCATGCTGATCACTGCTTTAGCATTACATAAAGATTCCAAAGTTTTTGCTATTAAAATGCCTTTCAGCCACTGAGGAAAGCGGGTATGCTGGGGTCTAGATTAACCCTCCAGACTGGGAATCAGGATTTCTGCACACCTAGAAGTAAGGGGCTCCTTTTCAATGTAGAGCATGGGGCTTTAACCATGTGATTGCACTAAAAAAGTCAGTGCAAGCTGCACTGCTAAAACCCTGTACTACTCTGGAAACAATCCTAGAGGGAAGTGGAAACATGTACAGATTTATCAGCTCAGTGTTTCAAAGCCCACAATGATCAGAGCTAGTGATTAAAAAAAAAAAAACACACACACCACTTTAGCTCAACTTGCAGGTTAAAGCAAGTCTAGCAAGTCTCATCTTTGTCTCCACTTGTCACAAAGTTAGACCTGTTACTCAAACTCCCACATCCCTTGTTAGAGGTTGAAGACTGAGCTCTGGCCTACCCCTAAAATTTAGATCCACCTAGCTACATTGCTGGAGGGAGGGGGGTGCAGGTTCTGAAAAATTCAGACCAAGCACCACTGTGAATTAACTATGTAGTACTGGCTAGTCAACAGAAGACTTAATCTGTCAACCTAGCTACTGCCACTTAGGTGGCTGTGTTACCTACAGTGACAGAAAAATCCCATCCATGGATGTAGAAAGTATCTACTCTATGGCACAATAGCTATAGCACTGCAGTGGTGTTTGGAGTGCAGACCTGTCCAAAGAAAATGAACTGGATAGCAGAGGCAGGCTGCTCAGTATCTGGCTATTTCCAATGAAAGTTAATCCCTTAATTTACTTCATACCAACAAAACAAAAAAAAAAGTTATTCAAAAAATTAGAACTCACCATGCTAAACTAGGGGCAAACAGTGCCCTTTCTAGGCCATATTCAAAAAAGCTTATATTAAAGAACATGAAGGCTTGATAAAGTTGAGCTCTATAAGTAAAGAAATAGCAATATTAGAATAAAGGCTGTGCATGCAAACCTACGAGTATGCAGGCACTGAGGCCCTTGCTTTTTTCAGACACCTTGCACTTAACTGGAACTATTAAGTCCTGAAAATCAGGAAGGAACAGCAATTAGTGCACCTACCAAGGTTTGTTTTGTTTTGTTTTAAAAAGCATATACCAGAGTTTGAAATATGAATACATGCTACAGTCCTTCCCCCCCTCCCCCGGGTCTTTTATTATTAAAATGTCCTAAAGGACCTGTTAAAAAAAAGTTACTCTATCCTTAAGCTATGGATGGTTTTCAAACTCCCAACAGGGCCAAATCAAAAACCATTCCAATTAAAACACTGAAGAGACATCTCCAAGGCAATTCTCTGATAAATATTGACTCTCTCCAGCCATTCTGGTACTTGACCTGTTTGAAGAGGCTGCTTAAGAGAAAGCTGAGCTAGCATTGCTATGATAGTCTCCCACACACAGAGTCCTATCCACATGCAGGTATCAAGCTAGAAACACTTCATCCCCAACAGTGGATATTCAGAAAACTTGCAAGTAACTGAAAGAGGGTGGTTGGAGAGAAATGCTTAGGCACCCTGAAATGTATTTCACTAGAGTTTCAGAGTAGCAGCCATGTTAGTCTGTATTTGCAAAAAAGAAGAGTATTGTGGCACCTTAGAGACTAAAATTTATCTGAGCATAAGTTTTCGTGAGCTACAGCTCACTTCATGGAATGCATCCAATGAAGTGAGCTGTAGCTCACGAAAGCTTATGCTCAAATACATCTGTTAGTCTCTAAGGTGCCACAAGTACTCCTTTTCTTTTTCACTAGAGTTTGTGAACACTACAGCAATAGCATTAAGTCAAAACCCATGTCCTAGTATCAGTTTAGGGGTATTGGGAGAAGGGGTTGCACAGGTGCACAGCACCAAGTTTACTTTGTTCATGGTCGCTGGCACAAGCTTCCTGTTTGGCAGAGTGTGGCCACTTGAGTATGTGTCATCCCTTTCAGAAAAAGGAAATATTTCAGCTAGAATGAAGACCACCTTTCACACTTATTTTTATGTACAGAAGCAAAATGCAGCTCTTAAGAGAAGGAGTAAAAAACACTCTCCATTTGTAAGTCAAACCTACTTGCTGAGTGGTTATGCTCATGACTAGTGAAGCTAGTTTATCATTGTGCAATTAAATTTAAGAACTCCACACCGGAATGTTTAAGTCATACAGAAAACATTCAACTTGTTTCACTGTAGGTGTAAGGAGACCACCAACACAGAGCTGAGACCAGTAGCTACAGGTTGCCCCTGAACAAGATGCACTGGTCCTTATTGACAGAATAAGCTATGCTTGGTTAACACCCATACAAAGAGCAAAATATAGCACTAATTCAGAAGGCTACACACATTACGTTTGTTAAAGCCAAAGTGACCCACACAGATAGGGGAGAGTTTGAAACATTGCAAGGATTGTGTGTCAAATTTCCCCATCTTAGTGATTTAGCATTGGTCAGTTATTTGCCATATTCAAAAAAATGTGGAGTATCTCAACCATTTCCAGTGTAAAGAAAGTTTTGGGGTCTGAGTAAGGAGTGGAGTTTGTTAGTATGTCACCTCCTCTTTGGTTGATTATGCTACAATTTTGGGGTGAACAGCATTTGGTCATTTGTCTAGTTATATTTTTATGTTATGGGAGAGGCACTTGTAGCTCAGGACAGGCACTTTAGCACACATGTTATAGAGCTAAAGAAAAAAAGGAACTTTTTCCTAAGAGGGTTATGAAAAATCCTAATCCAATCCTCTGGATGACATGGGGGCATGCAAATTGATGCACTATTTCTGATAGGACTTGCTTGAGGATGTTATCTCAAGTACAAGTGAAGTGCCAAAGGTTTAGTGCCAAGCCATAAGAGACAGTGAGGTGTATAAGGCATTACAATCTTTCCCTTTTTTAGAATTACTTAGCTGCAGTAACTGTAGAAAAGTTACCAGCGTACTACTGTAGACACTCGCACCACAGCAACTGGTACTACACCAAACGACAAACCAGACAGATGCCATGAAGACTTTCACAGACACCAATTCAAGAATTACAGGTTGAAATACAGAACTCCCAGTTTTATGTTCTTGAACAGCTCACTGAAAAGTTAAGCAATACGCTTTTAAAGAGGTTTTAAAAGATGAACATCCAAAACTGACAGCACATTGTAAGGCATATGGGCCACATGACAGCATGCTTCAGCTTAAAAAGGATACTTGTTTGTAAATCTCCATACTTCTTAGAAAATAAGTTCAGGTTTTTCATATTACCGATACCATCATAACTGATAAAAAAATATTACTCCCTGCTCATCAAGAGTTTGCCTGATGGAATTAACAGCTGCAAGATAAACCTAGAGTACTGAACTGGCCTTAACAGGTAAGAATATTTACAGTTCACAATCAGCCTCCACAAGCAAGTCTGCACAACCCTCAAATTGATACGAGACATTCAGATTTGCAGGACTGCAGGATAATTTCTATCATTTTCCAGTTTTAATGGGATGCCAGACCTTTGACAACATCTTTTGTGGAGCAGTCTTAAAGGCCAATACTTTAATCTAAAACAAGCAAAGCTGATCAAGTTATAGTCACAAATGACTATTCATCTTTTCTGTTCATGCATTGAGCCAGATTACTAGGAATGTTATTTATAAGTATTCACTGAATAGTTTATGTAAACAAGTTTCATCCTGTTTGCAAACTGTTCACTAACTATTGATTTGTGATCACTTAACATACAATAAAAGCTTCTTCTCCCTGACTAGACGACAGTTATCCTACAAACAGACCCATTTCACTGCTTTTGGCGACTATATTAGGGAATTAGTTTGGGCATTATTTTACCAGCCCTGTGAAGCTCATCAGGAGGGTCATGAGTCCTTCAGGACACACAGCAAAGCTATTGGATTAAGCTATGTTCCAATTACAGGGTTGATAAAAATCTAATCAATTACACATCATATCTTCAGAAGCTATAAGACTCATAATGTGCAGAAATCTAATCATTTCCTCTCACCTCACCCAATCCATTTTGGAAACATGTTACATAATACTGCCCACCCAGCCTCAAACTTGCTGATCCCTTAGTGCAGGAGTGCCCCCCCATCTGTGGCCCACCAGAGCATTTGATAAGAGCCAGAGCCTGCTTCAACACCATATACTAATCACAGATTCATTAGTTTTTTTGTCATCATGTTTACATCATTTTAGTTTACACAATTGTAAACAGACACTGCTGTACATAAACAGCCTAATACATATGAAACAAGTTGAAATGAATATAAATCAATACAGGTGACTTTAAATCTTATTAAAATATGTGGAATCTGTTTGGCCCACACAAGGTTGTGCTTAGGTTTGTGTGACCTTCCTGTGTAACAAGGTTGGGCACCACTGCCTTAGTGGAAATCCAGTCACATGTGCTGTAGTCAAAAATGGCTCTGAAAGGGAAACACCAGATTTAATGCCCTGGTTCTCAAATCCTTACAACTGCTACAGCAGACATTTATAAAACACAGTAAGTGTGAAGTGAGTCCTTAAACTGCAGCTAGCAAATAGTGATCTTGATGCAATTTTTCTTTTAAGTGAACACCTATCTGCACAACCAGTGAGCCTTACTGTCTCAATAGGTAACTTACTGTTGCCATATGAACAGTTTTACAAATCCAAGCTCTGCAGAATTCATCTCAATGTAAAGTCAGTCCAGACTGCTTTTTTAATCTATTTTCTTGATGAAGCTGGACTAAACCTCTTTGGAGTACTGCAACATGGAGGGAATTAAGAGCTATTAAATAGAACTGTTAGAATAGAAGATTCACCAAAATGTTTTGTTTTTTTTTTTAAATCCATCAGAAACTTTAACAACCCATGGCTGACTTTGTAATGCAAAATAGTAAAAGGTCTGTGCTAGTGCAAGATAGCCAGGTAGGATAAACAGAGTCTTTTCTACATGCTAACTACAATCTTATAATCAAGATTCCCCCCCCCCCCCCAACAATTGACAAAATTACAGAAAACAGTTGAGACAATTTCTTACACTGTTATTTGTTTTTCCAATAGCTGCAGATTATTGCAATAAAATTGAATATTCCATTAACCTGATCTTGATCACTGAAATACATCTGATACCTTACCAACTGGTATAATACCCACTTTGTTAAAATGTATTTAAAGTAATCCTTGAAGGATCTATTTTGTAGTTAAACTGATGAACTGTTCATTCAGTAACAGTATTTTTCATGTCAAAGTTACTTACACATTTTAAATGCCCCATCATTGTATTATGAACCCCCCTGATAAAATTAAGACTTTGATAGTAAGTTTTATCTCTACAAAGTACTGTATTCTGCATCTATCCTTTCGATTAACACTCAATTGGACAGTTGCTTAAATTTTGTTTTCATGAGGTGTGTTCACCAGCAGCTCTGTCTCAGCAAGAAGAGCTTAATGAGGGCTGTGCTAAACTGTATCTGATAAGCCAGTTATCTATTTCCTTCAGAGACCAGAGTCAAAACTCATCTGGATATTGCACACAGATTGAATGTAAAAAAAAAAAAAAAAAGAGTGCTTGCATTATAGGACATAGTAGTTTAACTTAAGAGCTCATTGATCTGCACTTTTCCTGAACCTCTAAGTAGTCAAAGCATCCTGAACACAGATAAGTTTTACTTGAATTTAAAGGAAAACTGCAGGAACTTTCTAGAAGTGCACTGAAGTTTGTCTAGTTTCACTATAGATTCTTTAAGTACCTCTAATACCACTTTATTAATAATTTTTAAAATCCACACACCCCCCAGTGTGAGATACAAGGATATTAAGTAGAGGAATTTTCCTGTTGTGAAAGTATACCCAGGCAAAAGACTGGACTGCAGACTTTTACAATACTAATGACTGTCATTTACATGCTGGGTGCAGAAAAATCTGTGTCAAGATTTAGTAGAGAAAAATGGAGAGATGAAAATACTTTGTGAATTTTTGCAGCTTCCATTTTCCAGCCTGCTCCAGACAGACCTAAAACATATTTATATAATTTTAAAAGGGCAGATTCTGGAATTGCTCCAATTGCCATGCCAAGCATCATCATTGGGTTAATCTAAATTCTTGTCGGTGTTGCTACCTATATAGGTAGCATAATTATTATGCTATAGTTCTGCTGGTCTACATGAGCAAATTGACAAGCCCTAGAACAGACAATAAAATTAAGGGACCAAATTCATTCTTTGTGTAAAAAAAGTTATATTGAGATGAATTTGGCACAGCTTTTCATGCATTATTATTATGCCACATGAAACCATAAAGTTTCTTTAAAACTGATACATGACTGATGAGACTATACTCACCACTAGATTTTTCCTATATTGAATAATTTCCTCAAATTAACGAGACCTTCCTATTCAGAGGAAAGAGAGCAGTGATTCATAGGGGTAAAGCAAGAGGGAGGATAAGAGAGGTTGGGTTAGTGATGTTCAGAGTCAGACAAGAGACATGTCTCATAGCTTCAGGGAATAATTTAGTTTGTTTTTGGAACAGAATTAAGAGCTTTCACTAAAGTATGCATAGGATCTCAATGAGATATTCCAAATTGTTGCTTACTAAGGGTCTGCAACAAGCAAAGGGTCTGTGTCATTTACCAAATTTATAGTCCTGTCTGTATTTTGTGGGATTCACAGGATACTGCATTACTGAAGTTAAACCCAGGTCTCTTAGCACATTGTACCTCTGTTCCAGTGATGCCAGTTTTGATGCCTTGTTTCTCCTCTTCCACCCTCCCCAACAGTCTTCATGCTTTCTTTCCCCACAACTCCTCACTGATCTGCACAGCAACTTACTTCTCCATTCAAATTGCTCCTCTTAAATTACCCAATTACTAACGGCTAGTGGAAGAAGCAGCTGGATACTGCCAGACACTCCCTTCCCCACCCTTCAGACACTTGTCCTACAAAATGACAGGTTTCAGAGTAGCAGCTGTGTTAGTCTGTATTCACAAAAAGAAAAGGAGTACTTGTGGCACCTTAGAGACTAACAAATTTATTTGAGCATAAGCTTGTGAGCTACAGCAGCCGATGAAGTGAGCTGTAGCTCACGAAAGCTTATGCTCAAATAAATTTGTTAGTCTCTAAGGTGCCACAAGTACTCCTTTTCTTTTTGTCCTACAAAGTAAGCTTCTCAGGACAGTGATTGTTTTCTTACAGGTTTGTATGACAACTAGTACAATTTTGGGTGTGTGGCTGTAATTTAGGTCTGCAGATACCTGCAGGAGTCATCCCATTGTCCTCAAAAGATCCAGATTGGTATTTAGTCAGCTTGTACCTTGAAGTTTAAAAGACCAAACCAGGATGGCCATTATGACACCCAAATTTGTGGGTAATAGAGGTATCTAGGCGAAGACAGACTAAAGTATCCTATGGCTGGACAGTAAGACAGCATACGTTGGATCTCCTCCACAAGATGTTACAGCTACACATGGGGGGGGGGCAGAAGGGGGAGTTTCAAAGCCTAAAAACCCTTGCTTAATTTCAGTTACTAAAATTCAGAACAGTTGCAGCCGATTCTCTTCCTCCTCCTCTCTAGAGCTATGGTTTTATTATCACCAAGCCTGTCAATGACCTATTTTCTACAAATATTTGGCAGTGGAGGTGGAAGATACCTTAAGTATTATAGCAAAAAGAGAATCAGCTTTATACACCCCAGACCATTCAGCAATTCTACAGTTGAAGTCAGTTTTCAATAAGGTATAAGCCACAGAAGTGCTTTTGTGAAACAACTCACAATAAAAAAAAAAAAAACCAAGCATCAAGCTTAAACCTCAGGTTGCTTTAGAAGTACTAGTTCACTGTAAAAATTAATACAAGCCATTAATAGGTCATTTAGTAGATCTAATCCACAGGTCTTCTGTTGTTCTAACACATCCCTTAGGAAAAAGCAAGCCACTAAATTGGCATGAATTATTCCTGGGTGGGGGGTTTTGTGGGGTTTTTTGTGTGTGCACTAACACTGCTACAGAGGCCCCCTGAAGAGTTTGGCACACCACATTAAAAGCAAGCATGTGAATGAGGTACTTCTTGGAGGCAAGGAGAGAGAGCCTTAGGTAATGTACAGGATATGTCTACATAGCAACTAGATTGGCATGGGCCAGCCATAGGTGTCAACTCTGGCTGTGGGACTGTTCCACTGCTGAGTAGACTTCTGGGTTCAGACTGGAGCTCAGGCTCTAGGACCCTGCAAGGCAGGAAAATCCAGGTGCTTGGGCTCCAGCCCATGCTCGGAAGTCTATACAGCAATGAAACAGCCCCACACCCCCGAGCCTAAGTCAACTGGCACAGGCCAGCCAAGAGCATTAGTAGCTGTGTAGACATCCCCACAGAGTTGAGAGAATCTTGGAGCCATTCTCCAAGCAGGCCGCACTGTAACCTTCAGTGCTATGATTAAACTCAAATAGCAGCTTTATTGTGTAAAAATCAGGGAGGCCCTTGCCCTGCACAGAGAAAGAAAAAAAAAAAAAAAAGTCAGCCAAATAAGGCCGTTTGAGTGGTACCAAACCAGGAAAGGGACTAGGAGATGACGTTCAGAGGAAGCCTTAGTCATCAGCTTCCTTCAGAAGCTGGAGTGGAGCCAGAAGGCACCTCTCAGACATCAAATCTCAGAGAAGAATGTCAGTCAGTTGAGAGCAGAGACGCTCAGATCCCATCAGCTCATGATGAAAAAGCAGTTTTAAAAATAAGTCACAACAGGCTAATAAGGAGTCCCTCCTTTACTTTAGAAAGTTTTGGCTAACTAGCTGTACTTCCTGCTAGTTGCACAGGGCTAAGTGAGCTATGCCGAGCTGCGCAGCAAGATTTTGCTTCACAACATTATACATGAGATAACTGAAACGGAGAGCTTCCTCTTGAGGCAGCTGTGCCATTTCCTGTCAAAAAGGAGTCCTTATTAAGTCATTTTAAGCAGGGATTTTTTTTTTTATTTTTTTTTAAACCAGACTGTTCTTTACCTTCAGAGGGGATTAATCAGACACATATGAAGAGGAAACAGTCAGCATGACAGAGAAAGCACTTCAACCCCTGCTGCTCCAAGGAAGGAATTGCCTGCAATTCAATTGCAAAAGATACTCTGGTGTTTGAGAGAGGTGCTGGATTAGCAATCCTGGGGAATTAAGTGTTCTGTTTCTCCACAGAATTATGGTATGAATAGCAGCTGTGAAAGCATAGCCATGTGCCTTTTTAAGTATGCTTCAACACTGATCTAGCTATTATTTTCTTAGAGAACCTAGAATAGTCTCTGTGGTAGCCAAAGTCCAGAAGTGCGGGGGGGGAAGGGGGGTTCAGGCTCTGGCTGTTCAATTTTTTGCCACTTCTATGGAGGCTAAGAGGATCAGTTATAGTGGTGATTTGCCAGGTGGAAACTTGACCAAGAAGTGAACAAAGACCATGAATGTATTTCAAAAATCAGCTACGAAGAGATGTTAGTGATAACTTTTGGTCACTACCCAGAAGGGTCAGGCCTAAAATTCTTCTTTTGCACTGAGGTTCTCCACATGACATGGCCAGCCAGATACTCCCCCTTCTGAAAAGGGAACCCTTTTGGCTAGCATAAGGACAAAATGCTGTAGGGAAGTTAGATGTGCAGCAAAATGTAACTTTAATTGGTTTGGTCATTTTGGGGATTGGATTTGCCACAAAAACCCCAAACCAATTTATTCAGTTTCAGACTTTTGGGGATTTAGAAGAAAGCTCTTAGAATTCTACTACTCCCTCCTCTTCTAATCCCAGCCTGCCAAAGAGGAGACACAGGATTTTGTTTTAAAGATGATTTTTCCAAGTCATCTGATGGTACTAGGCTAGCCCACTACTAAAGAGAAAAAAAACACATTAAGTAGTCCCCCTTTTGTTAGTCTCAACCAAGAATTCGCACTCCCACAACCAGACAGATCATTCTAAAACAAAAACAAAAAAAACAATGTTTAAGCACTCAGGCAGAGGCTGAGGTTGTAAGGGAAACTTGCCCTGCCACTGGCTTGTGTGTAGAAAAAATGCACCAAAACTTAAGCAAATCAATGTTATTTTACCAGTCAAATGGATTTTGTAACCCCATGTATTATTTAAATGCCAGAGTCCAGAACAGGGGTGGCCAACCTGTGGCTCTGGAGCCACACACGGCTTTTCAGAAGTTAATATGCAGCTCCTTGTATATGCACCGACTCCAGGGCTGGAGCTACAGGTGCCAATTTTCCAATGTGCTGGGGGTGCTCACTGCTCAACCCGACTCTGCCATAGGCCCTGCCCCCACTCCAACCCTTCCCATCCCCTCTTCTGAGCCTGCCATGCCTTTGCTCCCCACCCCCCAGAGGCTCCTGCACACCATGAAACAGTGATCAGGAGATGCGGGGAAGAGGCGGAGGTGCTGATTGGCAGAGCTGCCAGTGAGTGGGAGGCACTGGGAGAAGCTGATGGCAGGCTGCTGACTTATGACTGTGGCTCTTTGGCAATGTAATTGGTAAATTCTGGCTCCGTCTCAAGCTCAGGTTGGCCACCCCCAGTCCAGAAAATCTTAGTTAGCTAATTAGCCTCTCTCAGTTTGTATGGCAACTTCCAACATGTGTGTGTCTTCCATTCTATGGATCTGACAAAGTGGGCTGTAGCCCATGAAAGCTTATGCTGCAATAAATTTGTTAGTCTAAGGTGCCATAAGTACTCCTGCTCTATGGAATACTGTTTCCAGTCCATTCAGCTCACTCCACTGTGCATAGGTGTAACTGCACATTATATAAGAGATACAATACAGAATGCAAATATTCCTGCAGCACCAAGAAACCATGATAACTGCTGTTCCAAAGTGATTAACATTTCAGAGATTGCTGATCTGCAAAATAATCAGCCCTTTTGTCATTTGACCATTTACCTTCCACTTCTTTTGCCCATCACAAGTATTACAGGGGTTTTGGGTAATAAAGTCTCATTAATTGAGACATTTTAGTCAGAGTGTTTGATTTTAGCCCCATTTAAAAATTCTAAAATACAACAAATTTCTTAATACACCACTATTTCCAGATAATCAATGTTGGTCATTTTGATGGAAGAGATGCAATGGGACAGGAAGGGAGAAGGGAATTTTCAGTAAGCCAGAAAACAATTCTGTCTGCCACAGGAGTTTGTTACTCTACCAAAACAAATTAATTCTATACTGGTATGGTACCATACCTGAATATGTTGTTTTGATGTAGCCAGTCATAACCCAATACAGTTTGAAGTACAGAAATGAGGAAGCATTTGAAATTCCCAGATGCCTCAGGTAACCCAATAGATTTCCCTGAAAAGGAAGTTCTTTGGAGGCTCTCAGTGCAACCTTTTCATTTTAGTCCCTCTCAGATTGTCTCTCTGCTCTGCAGCCAACAGATTGCAACTTGAGTTTGCATAACAAGCTAGTCATTCAGGCAGCTATGCTAGATCAATGCTTAGACAGTATCTTTTCAAGTTAGACAAGATTTCCAAGTCCTATAAGGAGCCTCAGAATGGAAACACTTTTGTTCTCTATTAGTTAAGACAGAAGACAAGATATTTGGGATGCCTTGAATGTTCCTTGGCAACATATCAGGATTTGAATCCAGTTCTCTGGTGGTGCAGAGAATTTGCCCATTATAATTCGACAGGCATTTCATATGGTTGCGTCTCACTGGACCCCCAAAGTCAAGTCTTAGAGTAAATTCTGTAGCTGTATAAAGTAAGTCAGCACATGTATAACACTGTATGCAGTTACTGTATCATTAAGATTTGAATGATTGTCCTAGAGCAAGAAAATTCAGTGATTCAAAGAATGTTAGAGAAACTTGGTGAGTATTGTTTGGAAAGGAGGCAGCAAGAGAAAACAAAGTATATACAATATTGGAGAATAGCAAGGGAAGAAGCCACAAGGATAAGAGTGATAAGTCAAGGACCACCAGTTTAAACCAAAAAAGGAACACAGGCCATTATAAGGAACTTAAGTAGCAGTTTTGTTATACTGGATTAGTAGGAATACAGAATAGTGAACCAAAGACCACAACATTACTCTCTTCAGGGGAAAAAAAAAAAAAAGTCTTAAACTGACAAATCAGTAGAGTGGTGAAAATGTTCCCCCCGTTTTTTTTTTTTATTATTAAAAAGCTTCCATGTTTCTCCAATTAGATTTTCTTTGCATGGACTTTTCGGTTAGAGAGCGCTAAAGGGCCAATACTCTAGAGACGCCATCTAACAGCCAGCAACATTTAAGTGCTGCTAACATAAAAAGCAGATGAGCACTAGCCCAGGCCTTGCTTATAAGATGTTTTGGCCTAGTCTACAAAAGCCACTGCTCTGTGAAAGGCCAGTTCTGGCCAATCCCATTTCCCTATGGTGTAAATGAGGCTGTAGAGTGATTAAGAACTGAGCTGTTTAAGGCACAGTGATGATGAGCAACAACTTTTAAGTGGCCAAACTGTATTTACAGGGTAAGACAGAATCAAACATCCAAAGGTAAAAATATTTCATGTGGGACTGATGCTTTTATTGGTCACACTGGACCTAGTAATCCACTGAAAGTAAATCAGAGCTAGTTTATTTGACCTTCACTTGTAAATGGAAAAAAATGACAGTAAGTCTAACTCTATGTCCCCATTTAATAGAAACACAAGAAAATATTAACTATGAAGCAGTCCTTACCCCACAGGCAAGCTTTTTTTTTTTTTAAATAGCTAAGTTATTAAATGAGGTTTGGAACCAGCTTTCAGTGACAGCTCACTCACCTCAATTAGGTTCTGGAACACAGTGTAGTGTTCAGCTCTACTAAGCATGAAATGGTTAGGGTGAAAGACAGGAGCACTAGCCACTCACAGCGAGACCAGCTCCCACTCTTGGCCAATAAGCACTCAAGGCTCAAACAAAGGGGAAGAGACTTCAGTGCTTAGGATGACTTGGGGAAAGCCTTTAAACAGTCAACCATCTCCTTCTAATATGTGGAAACAAAGTATATAGCCTACTCTTTCATGTAATCCTTAACTGCATACATCATGCAGATCTTTCAGAACAAGGAACAATGGTGAGCCAGAGTGAAACAAAGTTAAAAGCAACACCTGTTTAAGATAGTTCTCTAAATTCAGCTGTGAAGCCACATGCAGTTTTCCCCAAGAAAGAGTCTGGCAGGATTAGCAGACATTTTCACAATGGACTTTCTACATATCCTGTATAAACACCAATGCGCCGCCCGCCCCCCCCCCCCCCACCCATGCCCCTTAACAAATCTTCTTGGGACCAGCCCTTGGGAGCCATTTCCCTCCCTTAATCTAAAATGTGCTGACTGCTTGACAAAGAGCCTATGTACATCTCAAAGGTCACAGGTAGCACTAGCTCAAGGGTTAACAGAGTGGAGCTTTCCTTTCTATTAATGGTGCACCAAAGTTTTATGCCACTTGGCCAAGTCTGAAAAGTGATGGAATGGCTGAAGGAAGAGTGATTTCTATCTAGCTCTGTTAAATTTTAGCCTGGCCGGTAGATGCTTAAAAAAAACTGTAATAGTTTTTGCTGCTTAGACCAAACAGTGACCACACTGGCACATTTTCTGATAGTCTGGTGAAATTCTATCAACTTTTTCCTGCCCTGCCAGAAGTGTTCACTTAAACATTTGCTCCAACTGGCTCCTCCACGATGGATTTATTTTTGTGATGGGACTCATACTACAGCTATGTCTAACTACTTAGGAGGTTTCACCCATGTTTGACCAGGATTTGAAGGAAGAGAGTAGCTCATATTTTACTCTTTGAATTTCAGCCATTTTGTATAAAAAAAATTAAGAATGACTACTAGTAGTGTACTACTTTCATCAAGAGAAGTGGTTACATAGATTTGCCTTCATTTCCTGTGAGCCTCAGCTTGAAAATGCTTGAACTACAATTTCTCTGCAGGGCAGGATGAAGTGCCATTTTATTTTAGGTCTGCAATTATAACAGACAGGCCAGGAAACAGGAGGGAAGCTGGCTACTTGCTATTGCCTCGTTCCAATGAGCCCACAGTTCTGCACTTTGGTAGTAGCTAGGTGCATGTTTAAACAGCGCGCTTCTAAATCTGCTTTAGCATCTGAAGTTATAACATACAGCAGATATAACATACTACAATGAAGTGCTTGGAGTTTCATATCTGCATCTATTTGAATTGCTCTGAAAATAGAACCAAGCCCCCGGGCAAAGAGGGGAAAGCAACAGATTGAACATATGAACTCAATCTAGGGAGTGAGAGATTCTGAAATTGCAACAGGCACTTTATTACAACATGGCACATAAATCTGGATACAGCTTGTTTGCAGGGTAACCATACCCATCAAGAACTCCTGCAGTATGATAAAAGTACTTCAACCCAAGTCACATTATCTTCAAAAGTTCAGAGTAGTTTCATTAGATACAGGTACTTGGCATGTTTTCCTATGCTTAAAAAAGGGCTGTTGGTTTTTTTAACTGTAGTTTGTAGATTAACTGGACAAAGTTTTAACTACAGGAAAATCTTCAGACCCACAAGTTTGGCCCTTCCATTTTCCAATAATGGAAAATTAGTACCAATTCTGAGACCAAGCAAGAGAAATTAAAAATGGAAAAAAAAAACTCATCCTTCTTATTCATCATTAAACTCCTACTACAAAAAGAAAGGGAGTCAAGTATGGACTTGACAAAACTTTCTCAAGCACTTGGTTCTCTGTAGCCAAGAAATACTTTTGAATCAAGTTGGGACAAGGCTCCCTAGCAACTCAGTCAAACAGAGACTTTAATTAGGAGTTAAAGACACCAACCCCTATGTTCTTTGTGGCTGAGATGTAGCCATACTGGGAGTTATGAGAGTACCTCCTATATGCATTTTTAACTTTCCATACTTCGATTTTAAAGAGGTCAGTACATTTGTACTCAGGAAAATATACACTCATAAGATGACCCCCGCAGCATAGAAAGGCTTGTAAACTTGTGCAGACTGAATAAGGCCCCGTCAATGGTGGAGGCAGATAGGAGGGGAAAAAAAGTCTGATTCAGAAAAGAGAACACAGTGTAAAAAGAATGAATGCTTAGTTTCAGGATGAGAATTGCACAACTGCGCAATTAGTCAGCCAGCCACCTCCACCCAGGGAAGCCAGAAGCAAGTCTCAGGGCCGATTTCCACCCCCCCCCCCCCCCATTGACAGTCATCTCACAGTTCGCAGCTCATCCAATGGAAGCTGGGCCAACACAGCGCAGCTCTTCTGAAGATTCACTCCTCCTTCATTTACATGGCAGGCGCTCCCTCCCCTCCCCCCGCTGTTCTGGGAAGTCTGAGTAGCACGACAAACCCCCCCCGGGGGGGGGGAAATGGGGGCATTTACTCCCCCTCCAATTAACCCTTTTAACCACTCTTGTGCTCCCCGAGTTTGGCGGGCAGGGGTTGGATAGCAAATGAACCCACCCGGCAGGAACCCGCACATGCTCCACCGGGGCTTCCCACAGCCCTACCCACGTTTCAGCTCGTGTCCCCGCCTCAGAGGAGCCCCTCCCGCCCAGGAATGGGATCCTGCACGGGAGACCCAGAAGCTCGGCCCGGCCGCCGGTCCCGCTAAGCGGCTGGCCAGCGAGTTCGGCCCGGAATCAATCCCGGGACGGGGCGGGGCGGGGCAGGGCAGCAGCCACGGCTACAAGATTTCGGCCACACCTTTCCCCCCCCCACCCCCCCAGCCCCGGTTGCAGACAGTGCATCGGGCCCAGAGGACCCCCCCCCCCGAAGTTTAACTGAAGAGGGCGAGTTGCTTTAACCCCCCCCCCCCCATACGGGCCAGCGGTGGTGAAATCCCCGCAGCGAGAAGGGAAATGCCGAGCCTAACCCGGCCGGGGAGGCAGGGCTCGGCAAGGGGGGGGGGGAGGAAAGGGGTGGGGCCTGCCCTGCACCCCCCCCAGGAGACCCGTCTCCGCTCCCCCTCCCGAGCCCCCAGCCCCGCCCACGCAGCGCCCCCCCCCGCCCTGGCCCCGGGCGCCCGCCAGAGCCCCGCGGGGAAGGGCTGCAGAGGGAGCGGCCCGCAGGGGCAGAGCGGAGACGGCTGCTTCCGTTCGCCGCCCCCCCAGCAGCTGCGAGCCCCCTCCCCAGCCCGGCGGGGCGAGCCCAGCGCCCGGGGGCACCCACCGTCTTAGGCATCTTCCCGGCGGGCTGGGCTGGGCTGGGCACGGCGCTCTCGGCTCCTCCGCTCCGGCTGCTGCTGCTGCTGCTGCTGCTGCTGCGGGCTCCGCGCTTCCTGCTAACGGGACTCGTCTGCCTCTCCCGCGGCGACGCAAACCCCACCCCGGAGCTGCGGCCCCGCCGCCCGCCTTTATTCTGGGCTGGAGCTGCCGAGCCCCCGCCCCTGGCTGCCTCCCCCGGCTGGCGCTGCCTGCGCCCCGCGGCCGGCCCGGACAGGCAGCCCGCGGCCCCCCAGCACCCCACAAGCCGTGTGTGTGTCTCCCTGGCCCTCCCCGATCCCCTCGGCTGCCGCCTGCTCCCCAAATCCCTCCATGAACCGCTGCCTGATCCCCGTCTCCTCGCCCCCCAACCGTGCCCCACGTCCCCTGCCCCAATCCCCCTTCTGCCCCCACACTCTTGCGTGTCCCCCTGCCGCAAGCTCCGTGTCCCCCCAAAACCCTAGCGTGTTCCCCTGCCCCCAATCCACCTTCTGCCCCCACACCCCCTGTGTCCACCTGCCCCAATCCCCGTATGCTCCCACACCCTGTCCCTCTGCCCCACCCCCCTTCTGCCCCCAACACCCTCATGTGTCCCCCTGCCCCCAATCCCCCTTCTGCCCCCACACCCCTGCAAGTCTCCGTGACTCTGTCTGCCCCAATCCCACTCCTATCCCCACACCCCTGCGTGTCCCTCAGCCCCAGTCCCCATCTGCCCCCACATCCGTGCATGTCCCTCTGCCCATCCTCCCTGTTACTCCCACACCCATGTGTGTTCCCCTGCCCCAGTCCCCCATCTGCCACAAAACCCTCATGTCCCCCTGCCCCCAATCCCCCCTCTGTGCCCCACACCTCCACGGGTTCCCCTGCGCCAGTCCCCATCTGCCCCCCACACCCCAGCGTGTCCCTCAGCCCCAATCCCTTCTTGACTGCCCCCACATCCTTGCATGTCCCTCCACCCCGGTCCTCTCTGTGTGACCCCCACACCCCTGTGTGTCCATCTGTCCCAGTCCTTCCTGTGACCCCATATGTTCCCCACTCCTACATCTCTTCACTGTGTCCCCCTGCCCCCACATCTCCCACACACACTCCAGTGTTCCCCAGTCTCATATTTCATCACATCTCCTGAGTGACCCCTTCTTTGGATCTGCATCCTTTCCTTGTAGATCCCCATCCCCCAGCTCTCCCTAAATGTCTACCCATTTCATCTTAATCCCTTCAAGTGCTTCTATCCTAACACCATATCCCCTTATTGCATCCCTCCCCACACACATCCTTCCAACCTCCTTTCCAATGACAGAAGGCCTTCAGTCTGTGTTCATCCTCCCCATAAATCTCCTCGGCATACCCTCACTAAAACCCTTTGATGTCCCATTCCCCCCACAAGTTTCCTGAATCTCTCCTTCCTTCATTAAAGCCCCACATCTCTGTTTTCCATACACATTCCTCCATCTCTCCTTCCCTACTTTCCCCAGTCTTGCCTTGCCTACACTAGAGAACTGAATCAATTCTAATTGAACCTTTGTTTTAATATTTATTTATTTAGGAAGCTTTAACAAGTTTACAAATCCTTGCCATATAAATGTGAGAAACCAAACAAACATTACAACAGTTAGCTTTTGTTTAAAGAGACATTATGTAGGAATATAATCATCAGATCTTTCTATTTAACAAGGCATTAAAGAGCGAGCATCATAACAACTTATAATATGTTGCTTCTAATGATTTTATTAACTTGAGTGAAGTCTCTATATAAACATATTTAACAGACCAGACATAAACATTATCAAATGTTAATATTCAAAAAAAAATTGGACAGGTGTGCTGGGTTTTTTTTGCAGGTGAATGTACTTTGAATACTGAATAAAACTTAACCAGATATCTAAGTTTATTTAACAATAAAACATAGAATCAAGCGATATCAAGTATAAGGAATAAAGACAGAAAAGGTTGCAAGCAAACAAAAACTAAAAATATACTACTCGGACTAAAACTTTATTTCAGCAGGGTACAATCTTTGCCTAACCAGGTTTCTCATTAAACTCAGTTCCCAGGGACTGTAGCCCTCTTAGCTGAAGGATCCAAAATTCTGTGATTTCAAGAGCTCTGGCTCCATTAGTCCCCCAAGTGATAGATAACTCAAATGTCTTTTGCCCCCCTTTTGTCACCCTAAAGTACTGTCTTTGTTTCAAGAGCCAGGGAGGCTTCCTGCTGTTCTTCCCATCCTATGGACTTCCCATCCCCTGCTGATTCGTATGTAAATGGGGCTTCCATTGTTTTGATTCCACACTGCTTACATTATACTGGAGACAGGTAGCTAGCTGCCTTCCCTCCTGTCTGAGAGAAAACCTGTTTCTTTCTGTGTTTGATCACAGACTTTAAAAGCATAATGTCAGTAAGTATCCATAATTCCTTGGATAGTGTATTTCACAAAGACATAAATCACCAGTGGGTCAGAGGCTTCTATAGAAGACCTTACTTGATACACTTTGGTAATACAGTAATATTGTATACAATCAGTTGATTTAATTGCTGACTCACTGGAGAGTCAGACTTCCTGTCTTTATAGCCGAGTCAGCCTTTGAAATGTATTCTTTGAAAAGTAAGTGCAGACCAAAGGCTTGTCTACACTGGCAATTTACAGCGCTGCAACTTTCCCGCTCAGGTGTGTGAAAAACACCCCCCTGAGCGCAGCAAGTTGCAGCGCTGTAAAGCGCCAGTGTCGACAGTGCACCAGCACTGGGAGCCGCACTCCCAGTGCTGGAGCTATGCCCCTTGTGGAGGTGGTTTTTTTAGAGCCCTGCACCGCGACTGCACAAGGCATGTTAAAGCACTGCTGCAGCAGCACTTTAGCGTTGCCAGTGTAGCCTAGCCCCAAGTTTCTGTTTCCTTGTGCAGACACCGCACTGGCTTCCCAAAGTTAATTGACCCTGCTTCAAGAAGCATGAAGATTACTCAGGGGGCAGGCTCCATCCTCCACTGAGATTAGGTATTTATCTTTCCCCACTTGCTCTCTTAATGGCTTTTTTTTTTACCTTGCAAGTAAATGTTCTCTTCTTTATCTTTGGTCACGCCTTGCCTAATTTACACCAGAGACATTTTCAAGCATATGGAGCCACATTCCTTTGTCTGGAATAGGCATGGTTAGGATACTATTTACCAAATACATTTTAAGAACACATTTGTAGCATATATCTATAACTCTTCGTATGCACCCCCTTACATACACTATGTAATGATTTTCAGGACTAGCCTGTTACCAGTTTCTATATGATATTTTACATTACACCTTTTAGATACAGATTGTGTGTTTGGTGGAGTGAGTATGTCAGGCCTCACAAGAGTTACTTACACCAATGGGCCTCTGTGTCGCTGCAGGGTAATCCCATGTCCAACAAGTCTACTTAGTGTGATCTTGAGGGAGCCTGAAATAACTTTTGAGGCCCATAAAACATCACATTGCAGATGTTACCATGTCTGATTACAAATGCTAATATGAAGTCATGAAGCATGAGTTTTCCCCATTGATCAAGCTCCCTTTTAAGTGTAAATCTTACTGACAAATTGTATCATGTCCTGATACAATATTCTACCTGAACAAAATTTGTGAGTTTTTAAACATCCTGCAGGCTAGTTCACAAATGATCAGCACAATTGCATGAAATCCAAGAAGGCTGGAGCAGGCCAAAGCTCTCATTTTGGTGATTGACATTTAAGCCACTAAAGTTTACCGAAGTTTCCCCTGTACCTGCAATTCTTTTAAAAACGTTTTTTTTTCTGTTTAAAAATGCCTTACTGAGTTTTATAGAATAATATTTTTCAAAGTATATTTTAATAATTTAAAAAATGAGAATACAACATCAGAGGATAATGGAATCAAAATTGGGGGGCGTGTATAGGCACATGGAGAGGATGTGAAAGTAGTGTAGGGTACAGAACATTTAAGCACATGTAATTTGCAGGATTAAGGCATCCTCAATCAACATTTTTTTAGGTGGTTTTATTATCTTGGCATAGCTGGGAAATTACATCAGTGGGAGGAGCATTTCAGTGTAAAACTGTGTAGTGTACTTGTCTACACTGCCATTTTACAGCGCTGCAACTTTCTTAATCAGGGGTGTGAAAACACACCCCCTGAGCACTGCAAGTTTCAGCGCTGTAAAGTGGCAGTGTAGACGGTGCACCAGCGCTGGGAGCCGCACTCCCAGCGCTGGTAGCTACTCCCCTCATGGAGGTGGGTTTTTTTACAATGCTGGGAGACCTCTCTCCCAGTGCTGGTGCCGCAACTACACAGCCTAGTGAAGATATACCCTAAGTCTTAAAAGCATCAGATGTAGGGGCCCATTCGGCAACCATCAAAGTCAACACACTATTCATCTACGGAAGGTATTACAGAGTCAGACTTTGATTTACAAAATTCTTTCATAGCCTGCTGTGTGGCTGAGAAAGCGGTATCCCATTTTCAGGCACTTAAATATTAGTCCTAGAAGCAATGGGATCTAGGGTTCGGATTCTCAAAGGTCCCTGTGATAGGGTTTACAAGCCTCACACTAAGGCCGAGGCAGCTGTTTTCTTCATTTGTAGCCCCAATAAATCAATTGAGTCCTAGGTTCAGTGGTTCTTCTCCCTTAATTGACTCCTTGACAACATATTTGTTGTTTTTTGGTGCTAGAATAAATCAAGGTGGTGTAAATCCATATCCAACTACAAAATGAGAAGTGGACTAGCCAAAAACTAATAGGCAACAAAGGGTATGTCTACACTACAAAATTAAGTCGAATTTATAGAAGTTGTTTTTTTAGAAATCTCTTTTATATAGTCGATTGTGTGTGTCCACACAAAATGCTCTAAGTGCATTAAGTGCATTAACTCGGCGGAGTGCTTCCACAGTACCAAGGCTAGCGTTGACTTCGGGAGTGTTGCACTGTGAGTAGCTATCCCACAGTTCCCGCAGTCTCCGCCGCCCATTGGAATTCTGGGTTGAGATCCCAATGCCTAATGGGGCAAAAACATTGTTGTGGGTGGTTCTGGGTACATGTCATCAGGCCCTCCCTCCCTCTGTGAAAGCAACAGCAGACAATCATTTCACGCCTTTTTTCTTGAGTTACCTGTGCAGACACCATACCACGGCAAGCATGGAGCCCACTCAGCTCACTGTCACCGTATGTCTCCTGGGTGCTGGCAGACGCGGTACTGCATTGCTACACAGCAGCAGCCCATTGCCGTGTGGCAGCAGATGGTGCAATAGGCCTGATAACCATCATCATCATGTTCGAGGTGTTGCTGGCCGCCTTGGTAAGATCGGTCAGGAGTGCCTGGGCAGACATGGGCACAGGGACTAAAATAGGAGTGACTTGACCAGGTCATTCTCTTTAGTCCTGCCAGCAGTCTTATTGCACCATCTTCTGCCGAGCAGCCAGGAGATGAGGATGGCTAGCAGTCCTACTGCACCGTCTGCTGCCAGCCAAAGATGTAAAAGATAGCTGGAGTGGATCAAAACAAGAAATACACCAGATTTGTTTTGTATTCATTTTCTCCCCCCTCCCTCCGTGAAATCAATGGCTGACAATTGTTTCAGTGAGGTCTGTCGGGGGCACCTTGAAAAGTTTAATGGAGATTCAGTCCTGACTAAAATAGCGGGGGGAGGGATAGCTCAGTGAGTTGAGCATTGGGTTGAGCATTGGCCTGTTAAACCCAGGGGGTTGAGTTCAATCCTTGAGGGAGCCATTCTGTGTGACAGTTGTTCTTGTTTCTCCTTGATGTAAAGCCACCCCCTTTGTTGATTTTAATTCCCTGTAAGCCAACCCTGTGAATCATGTCATCAGTCGCCCCTCCCTCCGTCAGAGCAAAGGCAGACAATTGTTCCACGCCTTTTTTCTGTGCAGACGCCAGACCATGGCAAGCATGGAGCCCGCTCAGATCACTTTGGCAATTAGGAGCACATTAAACACCATGCGCATTATCCAGCAATACATGCAGCACCAGAACCGGGCAAAGCAAAACCGAGCAAGTAGGTGATGTCAGCACAGTGATGAGAGTGATGAGGACATGGACACAGACTTCTCTCAAAGCATGGGCCCTGGCAATGTGGGCATCATGGTGCTAATGGGGCAGGTTCATGTGTTGGAATGCCGATTCTGGGCTCGGGAAACAAGCACAGACTGGTGGGACCGCATAGCGTTGCAGGTCTGGGATGATTCCCAGTGGCTGCGAAACTTTCGCATGCGTAAGGGCACTTTCATGGAACTTTGTGACTTGCTTTCCCCTGCCCTGAGGTGCAAGAATACCAAATGCGAGCAGCCCTCACAGTTGAAAAGCGAGTGGCAATAGCCCTGTGGAAGCTTGCAACACCAGACAGCTACTGGTCAGTCAGGAATCAATTTGGAGTAGGCAAATCTACTGTGGGGGCTGCTGTGATGCAAGTAGCCAACGCAATCAAAGATCTGCTGATATCAAGGGTAGTGACCCTGGGAAATGTGCAGGTCATAGTGGATGGCTTTGCTGCAATGCGATTCCCTAACTGTGGTGGGGCCATAGACAGAACCCATATCCCTATCTTGGCACCGGAGCACCAAGCCAGCGAGTACATAAACCACAAGGGGTACTTTTCAATAGTGCTGCAAGCACTGGTGGATCACAAGGGATGTTTCACCAACATCAATGTGGGATGGCCGGAAAAGGTACATGACGCTCGCATCTTCAGGAACTCTGGTCTGTTTCAAAAGCTGCAGGAAGAGACTTTATTCCCAGACCAGAAAATAACCATTGGGGATGTTGAAATGCCTATACTTATCCTTGGGGACCCAGCCTACCCTTTAATGCCATGGCTTATGAAGCCATACATAGGCAGTCTGGAGAGTAGTCAGGAGCTGTTCAACTATAGGTTGAGCAAGTGCAGAATGGTGGTAGACTGTGCATTTGGATGTTTAAAAGCGCGCTGGCGCAGTTTACTGACTTGGTTAGACCTCAGCAAAACCAATATTCTTACTGTTATTACTGCTTGCTGTACACTCCACAATCACTGTGAGAGTAAGGGGGAGACGTTTATGGCGGGGTGAGAGGTTGAGGCAAATTGCCTGGCCGCTGGTTACGTGCAGCCAGACACCAGGGAGGTTAGAAGAGCACAGGAGGGCGTGGTGCACATCAGAGAAGCTTTGAAAACCAGTTTCATGACTGGTCAGGCTATTGTGTGAAAGTTCTGTTTGTTTCTCCTTGATGAAGCCCCCCCCCCGGTTCACTCTTCTTCCCTGTAAGCTAACCACCCTCCCCTCCTCCCTTCAATCACTGCTTGCAGAGGCAATAAAGTCATTGTTGCTTCACATTCATGCATTCTTTATTAATTCTTCACACAAATAGGGGGATAACTGCAAGGTAGCCAGGGAGGGGTGGTGAAGGAGGGAAGCACCGGGAGGGGGGTGGAGGACGGAAGAACAAGGCCACACAGCATTTTAAAAGTTTAAAACTTTAAAACTATTGAATGCAGCCTTCTGTTGCTTGGGCAATCCTCTGGGGTGGAGTGACTGGGTGGCCAGAGCACCCCCCCACCGCATTCTTGGGTGTCTGGGTGAGGAGGCTATGGAACTTGAGGAGGAGGGCAGTTGGTTACACAGGGGCTGTAGTGGTGGTCTGTGCTCCTGCTGCCTTTTCTGCAGCTCAACCATACGCTGGAGCACATTAGTTTGATCCTCCAGCAGCCTCAGCAGTGAATCCTGCCTCCTCTCATCACGCTGCTGCCACCTTTCAGTTTCAGCTCTCTCTTCTGCCTACCACTTACTCTCTTCAGCCCGCCAGCTCTCCTCCCGGTCATTTTGTGCTTTCCTGCACTCTGACATTGTCTGCCTCCATGCATTCATCTGTATTCTGTCAGTGTGGGAGGACAGAATGAGGTCAGAGAACATTTCATCGTGAGTGCATTTTTTTCACCTTCTAATCTTCACTATCCTCTGGGAAGGAGAAGATCCTGTGATCCTTGAAACACATGCAGCTGGTGGAGAATAAAAAAAGGGAAAGTGGTATTTAAAAAGACAAATTTTATAGAACAATGAGTACCCAAAATGCCATTGTATAAGGAGGGGCATTGCCAACAGATCGAGGGACGTGATTGTTCCCCTCTATTCTACATTCTACATTCTAGATGAGGCCTCATCTAGAGTACTGTGTTCAGTTTGGGGCCCCACATTACAAGAAGGATGTGGAAAAATTGGAAAACGTCCAGCGGAGGGCAACAAAAATGATTAGGGGACTGGAACACATGACTTATGAGGAGAGGCTGAGGGAATTGAGATTGTTTAGTCTGCGGAAGAGAAGAATGAGGGGGGATTTGATAGCTGCTTTCAAATAGCTGAAAGGGGGTTCCAAAGAGGATGGATCTCGACTGTTCTCAGTGGTAGCAGATGACAGAACAAGGAGTAATGGTCTCAAATTGCAGTGGGGGAGGTTTAGGTTGGATATTAAGAAAAACTTTTTCACTAGGAGGGTGGTGAAACACTGGAATGCGTTACTTAGGGAGGTGGTGGAATCTTCTTCCTTAGCAGTTTTTAAGGTCAGGCTTGACAAAGCCCTGGCTGGGACGATTTAGTTGGGCTTTGAGCAGGGGTTGGACTAGATGACCTCCTGAGGTCCCTTCCAACCCTGATATTCTATGATTCACTCTTTCACGGTAAACCTTGCTGTTAACATTACATACATAGCACATGTGCTTTCGTTACAAGGTTGCATTTTGCCTCCCCACACCGCGTGGCTAACCCCTCACCTCTCATCCCTCCCCATGGCTAACAGCGAGTAACATTTCTGTTCAGCCACAGGCAAACAGCCCAGCAGGAACGGGCACCTCTGAATGTCCCCTTAAGAAAAGTACCCTATTTCAACCAGGTGACCATGAATGATATCACTCTCCTGAGGATAACACAGAGAGATAAAGAATGGATGTTGTTTGAATGCCAGCAAACATACACTGCAATGCTTTGTTCTGCAATGATTCCCGACTATGTGCTACTGGCCTGGAGTGGTAAAGTGTCCTACCATGGTGGATAGAATAAGGCTGCCCTCCCCAGAAACCTTTTGCAAAGGCTTTGGGAGTACATCCAGGAGAGCTTTATGGAGATGTCCCTGGAGGATTTCCACTCCATCCTCAGACATGTTAACAGACTTTTCCAGTAGCTGTACTGGCCGCAAATGCCAGGGCAAATTAATCATTAAACAAGCTTGCTTTTAAATCATGTATACTATTTAAAAAGGTACACTCACCAGAGGTCCCTTCTCTGCCTGGCGGGTCTAGGAGGCAGCCTTGGGTGGGTTTGGGGGGTACTGGCTCCAGGTCCAGGGTGAGAAACAATTTCTGGCTGTCGGGAAAACCGGTTTCTCCACTTGCTTGCTGTGAGCTATCTACAACCTCATCATCATCATCTTCCTGGTCCCCAAAACCTGCTTCCGTGTTGCTTCCATCTCCATTGAAGGAGTCAAACAACACGGTTGGGGTAGTGGTGGCTGAACTCCCTAAAATGGCATGCAGCTCATCATAGAAGTGGCATGTTTTGGGCTCTGATCCAGAGCGGCCGTTTGCCTCTCTGGTTTTCTGGTAAGCTTGCCTCAGCTCCTTAAGTTTCATGTGGCACTGCTTTGGGTCCCTGTTATGACCTCTGTCCTTCATGCCCTGGGAGATTTTGACAAATTTTTTGGCATTTCGAAAACTGAAACGGAGTTCTGATAGCATGGATTCTTCACCTCATTCAACAACCAGATCCCATACCTCCCCATTTGGTCCATGCTGGAATTCTTTTGTGATTCTGTGACTCCATGGTCACCTCTGCTGATGAGCTCTGCACTCACCTGCAGCTTGCCACGCTGGCCAAACAGGAAATAAGATTCAAAAGTTCGCGGGCCTTTTCCTGTCTACCTGGCCAGTGCATCTGAGTTGAGAGTGCTGTCCAGAGTGGTCACAATGGAGCACTCTGGGATAGCTCCCGGAGGCCAATACTGTCTAATTGCGTCCACAGTACCCCAAATTCGACCCGGCAAGGCCGATTTCAGCACTAATCCCCTTGTCGGAGGTGGAGTAAAGAAATCGATTTTAAGAGCCCTTTAAGTCGAAAAAAAGGGCTTCGTCCTGTGGACAGGTGCAGGCTTAAATCAATTTAACACTGCTAAATTCGACCTCAACTCCTAGTGTAGATCAGGGCTTAGCATAGCCTATTGCTGACTACTCCCTTTTGTTTAATTTGATTCTAGGATTCTTCTGGGAGCACCAGAAAACTAGGGCATATTGGGAATTGACACCACATTAATAATAATACATTTCTCTAGTGCCTTTGGATTTTTCTAGTGCTTCTATCTAAGGATCTCAAGGTGCTTTTCACACATTAATAATTAAATCTTTACAACTGCTGAAAGGAAAATTTATTTTTTCCCCTGAGCAATAATATGCTGTAAAATTATATGTAGTATAATATAAATAAATTTCCATTTAACAGCCTGTAAAATGTGTTAATGTGTTTTGCAATGGTTTGTTTCTTGACCATGTAGTATTCTGTGAAAAAGGGAAAAAACCAGCATAATTCTCATTCTATAAAAGAAATATATAAACTATAAGATATTTGATTCTTCTCTGCCTCACACCAGTGTAAAGCAGGAGAAACACCACTGAGGTCAATGGAGTTACACCAGCACAGAACTGGCATAATAGGAGAATCAAGCCCATAGCCTTCTGGAGAGCCTGTTGTATTTATTAAGCCTGAAACCTGCAGCCTCACTCAAGCAAAATTCCCTAGGTCTTGGCTAAGAAGATTGCATTCGTTTAACTACAACTTTTCTTTAGACAAGGCCATAGATTCCCTAAGGACCCATTGAAATTACCTGTACAACACAGTATGCCAGTTTCCTTCTGCCACCTTTGTTGACTTGGAATTTGTTTATATACCTCATAGGCCAGGCTGAGAACAAGACTCCCCATTGGGTGGGTTCCCACTATATCTGTAGGAACTTACTGAAATAAGTAAAAAGAAAAGGAGTACTTGTGGCACCTTAGAGACTAACAAATTTATTTGAGCATAAGCTTTCGTGAGCTACAGAGGCTTATGCTTAAATAAATGTGTTAGTCTCTAAGGTGCCACAAGTACTCCTTTTCTTTTTGCGACTAACACGCAAGACTAACACGGCTGCTACCCTGAAAACTGAAATAAGTGACTCAAGATGGTATGTGTATGGAAGTCCTTGCCCATTGCTTTGATTTGACTAATGATATTGGGCTGTCTATTGCTCCTTTGTGCCAGGTTTAGAGCCAGACTGAACAAGAATTCAAATATGTGGCTCTGTTGTGACTCGCTCATCAAAATACTAAGCTGTATTTTTAAGTGTGTAGAATAGTTCTCTCACACTAGCATAACTCAATGAGCTCACTGTACTTTTACAACAGTGTAAGTTAGAGAAAAATCCAACCCCTTGACTGCATCCTCCTATTTCTCAAGTCCCCCCAGCAAGTTTTGAAGCAATGTACATGGAAGATAGTCACTAAGCTCCCATTGGCCCGGTGACTTCTATTAAAGTTCAAGTCCAGGGCATCTCTTTGTGAACTTTCAGGTGTCACTCACAGTTTGGTTTGTAGGGAACTAGCTTTGTGCTCACATTGCTGAGATTAGGAACACTGAATGCCAGTGTTGTCACACACCCATGTCAACAGCAGGACAATCAAACATATATAGTTTCAAATTTTAAAGAAATACCATTCAAGGAATATTTTACTATACACACAAATGTATAATTCTTTATTACACTTACAGGCCACAGTGTGCCAGGCACTGTGGATATGTGTATACTGCATCCTAACCTGGGCTCTGACCACTTACCTCCACACACAAATCAGTCCGACTTAGGTCAGCAAGTACTCAGAACCCAGGTCCCAGGACTCTAGTAGGAGAGTGGGTCAGAGCCCAAGTCTTGCTGTTACTTGGGTCCAAACCCTGTCATTTTACAGTGTGGGTTCAGCTCAAGCGGCAGACTTGAGTCAGAAGGTCTGCCAATTATAGTATGGAGGCATTAGCATGGCTGTGTGATCCAGGTCCAGCAATTGTAAACCCAGGCTTACAATGCAGTGTGGGCCCTAAAGCAGATTTGGAAACAACAAGACCACAAGCCTGGGTACTATACGTAAGCGGGGGAATGGTCCCGCTATTGTGGGGAATTTTCCTAGCTTATACACTACCCCGGTGAAATGGACTAGCGAAAGGATCTGAGACCTCATTCCCTCGTCCTTTACCCAGAGGCCTGCCTGACCTCAAGGGCTCCCCTTCCACTCTCCAGGATGGCAGGATCCTTCTTCCCAGTGTTGCCCCTGCCCCGTCGGGGTTACAGTCCCCCTCCAAGTCTGGCATGCAAGGCCTCTTGACTGGGGGCGTCTTCCTGCGCTGGGCCCGCTGCCCAGGGTCCCCCGTCACTCTCCCCAGCTGCTCACCACACCTAGCTCCAGATTGCTCCAGCTCCAGCTCTACTCTGCCTCAGCTCCACTCTGCCTCAAGCTCTCTGGGCTGCTTTTCTGACTTCTCTGGCTCTGGTTGCTGCAGCTGTTCTCCCAGCACAGGTCTGTTCTCTGGGCTGCTTCTGTGACTCTGCTCCCAGCACTGACCTGCTTCCTGGACTGCTTTTCTGGCCCCTCTGGCTGGCACGGCTCTGCTCCCCAGCTCAGCTTGGGCCCCTGCTCTGTCCTTAGTTCAGCCCCACTCTGCCCGACCCAAGCAATTCCAGCTCACAGGGAGATTGGGACCTTCCCTGGCCTCCTGACTCCCTGAATAGTCTGCCCACTCTGTCAATCAGGCTGACCTGAAGCATTGTCCTCTCCCCATTGTTCCTGGGGACTGTCAGTCTCAGGGTCCTGATTTCCCATTGACCCTTCTCCTTTCTTTTGGTACTCGGAGCTAACCAACCAAAACATCCCCACTGAGTTTTAGTAAGAGGACAACAGTCCCCTTACATATAGACACGTGTTTGCAATGGAGTGTAGAAAAACCCTATATAAACACACAGGAAGATTCCATCTCTGCCCCAGCAATCTTACATTCTAAACAGACAAGACAACATACAAGTAGAATGTTCAAGGTGATGTTAGGTTCACAGCATGTTAGACATTTCCTTCTCATCCCAATCACACACCCCCCTCTTCCCCTCAGTCCAAACCTGCTCCATCCACTCTTTGTACCTGATGATGGAGATTCAAACTCAATGGACCAGATTCAGAGCTGTCCTACACCCCATTGCACCAGCCACCTCTGCAGTCATCCCCAGCACAGGGGCAGGGCCGAAAAGAGAACAGCCATTTTGCTGGGGGATCCTGCAAAGGTGCCTGGCAACTGGCCCACTGAGCCGAATCTACATTGCTGCGGGGGGGATGCGGTAGATCTGGATCATTCCTACACCCTGGTGATAGCCCACCGCAAGGTGCACAATCAGGGACACTGAAGCAGGGGTGCAGGTTCTGACACCGTGCAGAGATGATTAGCCAGTTAGATGATGGCTGTGCTAGTGAAAGTGTCTGAAGGTTAGGGGCTTGCTGTGATGGTGGCACAAGCCTACATGCTTCACCTACCCCCTGCAGTCACTTCCCTCCTGCTGCTTGCCCTCTCCCTCCTCTTCCCTGTACAGCTATAAAACAGGGGAGGTACAAGAGCCTACCTCTGTTCAGGCTCCCAGGGCTGGGGCTCACTTATTTCCACCTTTCCAGCTGCTGAGAGCGAAGAGAACAGATTCCAGAAGCTCTGGTTTGTTTGCTGAGCACTCCCTGCACAGCCTTGTGTGACTCAATCTCAGGCACGGCTATGGATTCCATGAAAGCCATATGCAAAGTACAAAAGAGATATCTGGGTTCTAGGCCTATGGGCTGAGTTTTAAAGGGAGAACTGTCTGCTTGTTAGAGCCCAAATAAAGCAAGATCCATAGAGGAAGCAGTACAGATTGAATTACATTGCCCAAGGCCTTCAAAATTCTGTTATTCTCAGTTTGCTCAGGAATCAAATAATATTAAAGTATTTAAAAATTAGATTAGATTTGGATGGCATTAAGCATCCTCCTCGATGATGCAGGTATTCACCTGCCCAATGTACTGATGATTTATTGTTCCTAGTTTAAGCAGCTTAGCAGTATTGTCTTTTAAGTGGAAGAAAGTAGGTAAAGATTTAATTTTAAATTGTGGATTAAATAGAAATAGTTTAATACAAGCATTAAAGTAGCTCTCAAGCATGCAACTTCCTAGAAGAGAACAGTAAGTTAACTCCTCATGTGCACAAGATGGGCAAGTTGCAGAGCCCCCACCAAAGAGGACAGGGGAAAAGCTAATGATTCCATCAAACATGCCACAGGGCAACAAAGCAAATGTGTAGTGTCCCTATCAGAAAACATAGCCATTGTTGCTAGGGAGGAAACTTAGGGAACAAGTTGGAACCACTGGCAGTAACTGACCCAAGGTGAGAACCTGTGCATTTACCATGCAGCCATTTTAGGCTGTTCTTCATTGATGATTAACTGAGCTGTTACAAACTATTATTTTCATCCTATGTACAGTATGTCTGCCTCCTCCCTCCACTCGGACCACAAGATCTGAAAATGCAGGGTGGATAATTTTCATTAACAATCACATTTTACATTTCTACAGCATCTTTCATTCTGAAGTATCCCAGAGTTATTCACAAATGCCCTTTCCGCTCTAATGCAGACCTTGCTATACTTCTTCAGGCCTTCAGCATCAGGCTAGATTATTGGAACTTGCTCCTGTTCAGGCTTCCTTTGAAACTGATCCAGAAGCTACAGCACTTGTAGAATGCAGCTTTCTCTCTGTTCCTTCGTACTATATAGGAGAAAGAGGATCGATAATGTCCACTTGCCACACCCTGCATTACTTGCTAGTAAGAATAAAAAAAAAGAGCCTTGTATATAATCTGGGGTGGGACTTTAAGAATTTGCAGCCTAAATAAGATATAACATAATTAGTGAGGCCAAACAGTGGCCATTTTGTGGCAGTTTGGGTGACAGGTGCCAGATACTGCAGTGACTAGTGTGGTATAAGAATCTATATGAAATAGAACAGTATATAGAAGTTGACAGGTTTGGAGACTGACATCTATTTATTCACAGCACAGTGCAATCTTTCCCAGTTCGGGCCTATCAATGGGCCTCACACCTCACCAGAAACCCCCCAGGGAGGGGAATTCAGTTTTGACCCTTGGTCTTTTTTTATATACCTAATAAGGAATCCCCGTGGTGTCAATTGTGCTGGTGGTTTTTGTGATCTGGGAACATGTCCAGTAGGAACTGAAACAAGAAACATACACACCCAAATTTACTTAACACAGGACATCAAACGGTTACAAAATTCACCACCAAACTGGAGCAGATTGTAACCAATAAAGTAGATGTTCAATGCTCCATGGCCCATGGCCTGAAGCATGCCAAAAATCACAACTGCTGTCCATTCTAGTGATACCTTGTTTTAAACAAACAGAAATCAAAGAAATAACTCATGTTCATGAAATGGAGAATGCAAACTCTCTAATGCTTCTGTGTCACTCCGTTTCTTTCCCAACCTTATTTACTTAAAGAGACACTCTTAAGGCAGGCAAGCATAAAATCTGACCAATATTTTATTTTATAGGGCTAAATGTTGCCTCCTCCTCTATTGCTGTGAAGGGCCTAGATCAGGGGTTCTCGGGACAAATTTTTTCGTGGCCTCAGAATGCAGCCACCAACTCTTGCTGGTGGCCGCTCTCACAATTTCTCCTAAAATACTTACTTAGCTTTAGGAAAACCAAATAAATATGCACATATGCAAGTCCAAATCATTGTAATTTAGTTATTGATAGCTAGTAAGTCTGTTGTGAAAAGTGATATTAACAAACATACAAGTATCACTTTTCACAGCAGACTTACTCAGCCCTGGCAAGCCTGGGGACAAATTAAGCCCTGGATGGAGGGTCGGGGGAGGCAGTGTGGGCCAGGGGAGATGGGGGTTAGGGGCTGGGGGCGGTAGCGAGGAGCTGGAGCCTGAAGTCCCACTGCCAGAACCCGACGCCCGGCAGTTGGAGCCCAGGGATGGAGACTGAAGCCGTATGGCCGGAGCCTGGGGTCTGCCATCAGGTAGACAGAGTCCAGGGCTGAAGCCTGAAGGCCCACATCCAGAGCCTGCTGCCCCACCACCCCTGGACTAAAGCCCAAAGCCTGAGCCCCTCTGCCCCTGAGAAGGCAGGGAACTCACTGGCTGTCTGCTCATACAGCATTGTGCCCCAAGTGACTTCAGATGGGGGCAAGACCCAATCCCTACTGGTAGCCCCAGCAACCAACTCCATGGCAGTGCATCCAGGAGCAACAGGGAGGGGGAGGGTGCACTATTTTGCCCTCCCCCCCCATCACAGCCCAGGAGGCTGTGGCCACAAGAAAAGCCCTTATTGGCCTCATGTGGCCATGGTGGTCACATTTGAGAAACACTGGCCTAGATCCAGCAGAGCCAGTCTGATTCTGCTTCAGAAAGTGGAGATACAATTTATACTCCTAGGGGAATTCTGCACCACTGCACCTGCACAGAATTCATGTCCCCCCACAGAATAGAATAGAATAGAATAGAATAGAATCTTTTTTCTCTGCAGAATATAGAATCTACTGGAGACACACTGCAGTTACACCTTTCGCCCATCAAGGGCTGCTGTGGCAAGAGAAGAAAGGGCAGCCAGCCAGAGAGGCTGTATTCCAGGTGAGGAGGCACTGGACGGACAGAGTGGGACATATGGGGTTACTGGGGGGGAGAGACACAGACTGGGGTTCAGAAGGGCTAGTGGAGGAAACAGACTGGGGCATGGGCTCAGGAGCTAAAGGGGTGACAGTATTGAACCAGTGGTTGAATGGGAGGGGACTGCAGGGCCACATGGGGGTGCAGGGACACATGGGGATGGGGGGTAGGGGCTGCAGGGACACACATGGATGAGGGGTGCAAGGACACATGGGGACAGGGGCAGATGTGCCTGACTGAATGGGAGAGGCTAGGGTCAGCCAGGGTCTGCATGGGAGAGGCTCCCCAACTCCCTAACAATTCCTTCCCCCCCAAAATAAAACACCCTTGTTCCATACTTCTCCCACTCACACCCAACAATCCACCAGATTCACTCCCAGGCTCCTTCCCTCTCCCTCAGCTCCTCCATTACCCCGGCTCCCCCAAGCCTTTGCACTGCTTCCGAGGGGTGTGGGAAATACATTTCTCAATTGTAGTTTAAATTAATTACTCAACGTTTTGTATTAATGTGCCTAGTAAGGGATCTATTTGTCAGAAAAAAATTCAGGATTTTTTGTGTGTCTGTATTGTTAGAGACCTACTTGCTGACAGGTATTTTGAAATAAATTACCAAAATAACTGAAACTGACATGATTATATTGTGTTATTTTGACAAATAAAGTATGCAGAATTTTAAAATGTTGTACTCAGAATTTTTAAATTTTTGGCGCAGAATTCCCTGAGGAGTAAATTTAGTGACCCCCTGTGGTGTGCCAGTGAGTTGAGCTCTCTGGGAGCTCCCTGCATTCTAGCATATGGAGTTAGCATAGAGCAGGGACAAGTTTGCTGGGTCTATGACTATGCAGATCCGTCAGCTCTTCTGACCCACGCAGGGGGAGTCCTGAGGTTTAAGTAATCATGATACAGCATTTCCCTGGCTCTGGGTGGAGGACAGCCACCCCCGCCCCTCCCCCCGAGAACTCTGATGCATAGTCCAGCCAGTAGGACTGTTCTCTGGGTGGACAGGAATATATCAGGAGTGCTTGTATTTAATTTAGGGATGTCTCAAGATTTTAAAGGGCAATTATAAGTTTAGCTGAGATACAGGGAGTCTAATGGGCAGACAAGTTTAACTAGGCTGAGTGATAGTACAGAATCAGTCTGGAAGATGGAGGGAGTTGGGAGAAGGGGGCTGTGCAATATTAGCTAGGTACACAGAAACAGAAATGATAAAAGGTTCGGAAAGCATGAGCTATGAGGAAATGTTAAAAAACCTGGGCATGCTTACTATTGAGAAAAGAAGACTGAGGGGGGACTTGATAACAGTCTTCAAATATATTAAGGGTTGTGATAAGGAGAAGAGGGAACAATTGTTCTCCATGTCCACTGAAGGCAGGATAAGAAGTAATGGGTTTATTTGCAGCAAGGGAGATTTAGGTTAGATATCCGGAAAAAGAATTCTAGCTATAAGGATAATTGAGCACTGGAATAGGCTTCCAAGGGAAGTTGTGGAACCCCATCATTGGAGGATTTTAACAGGTTAGACAACGATCGGTGAGGAACGGTCTAGGTTTACTTAGTCCTGCCTCAGAGCAAGGGGATGCAGTAGGTGACCTCTTGAGTTCCTTCCAACCCTATGTTTCTACAATTCTATTAATATAAACCTGTCTAAAGAAGCCACAGGGCTAAACTGATTTTGAAAGTGTTTTTCACATCAATATGGTTTAATAGTATAAAATGGAAGTGCTGAAATACCGCAGCAGCAGCCACTCGCTACAAACATAGATGGATAGTAGAGCTAGATAAGAAGTGCTAAGACATGTTAGGCAGAGAGTGGTCATTAACACCACTTCCTCCATCAGCATAAATGTGGATCCAGACTGTGCTCCCCACATTTAATTCATAGCATGCAAAAGCAGGGCATTCAGGCAGAGCTCTAGAATCAGGTTGTAATAAGAAGGCTGGGCTAAATTCACCCCTCAGGTGAATTCACTGGGACCAATAGAATTATACCAGGCTGAATTTGACCCAGTGAACATAGGGAAAGAAGCCTGTTGGATCTGACCAGAGTCTAAGATTTATAAAAGAGTGTCCTGGATCTTTAAGATAAGATAGGAGAGGTCAGTACAGGGTTACTTATACTGAAACTCTGATCTCATCATAGGTACACAGCATTCCTGTAACAAATCTTCTCTGCTTCACTCAGCTTTGAAAACAAATAAAGCTCTCAGTGCATGTGCCCCGTTCCTCGCTCATGTAACACCAACATGGGTAACACACACACACACAGGCCTTGTCTTCACTGCTGGAAAAGGTGGGTATTTTTTTACCTCGGGGTAACTAACACAGGAGCTATTCTAAGGCAAAAAGCACAGTGAAGACAAAGCACCTTAGTTTTACTAAAAAGAAAAGGAGTACTTGTGGCACCTTAGAGACTAACAAGTTTTACTCTGAAGTAAACTAGGTGAGGTCAGCCCTAGATGGCCTTGCTTAATTTTACCTGGTGGTAAAACTAAAGTGCCTTGTCTCCACCATGCTTTTACTCGGATAGCTCATCCACATTATTTACTCTGAGGTAAAAAATATGCCTTTTCTAGCAGTGAAGACAAGGTCATAAATGCATACGTCAGCTTCAGCAGTGCTTCCTGGAACCCCCAGGACATTATTCTAAATACAATCACAGGTCAGGTTTCAGAGTAGCAGCCATGTTAGTCTGTATCCACAAAAAGAAAAGGAGTACTTGTGGCACCTTAGCGACTAACAAATTTATTTGAACATAAGCTTTCGTGAGCTACAGCTCACTTCATCGGATGGATGCTGATGAAGTGAGCTGTAGCTCACGAAAGCTTATGCTCAAATAAATTTGTTAGTCTCTAAGGTGCATCAAGTACTCCTTTTCTAATCACAGGTCAGTGATAAAAACTTGCAACTGAAATCACTGAAAAGATTAGTTGAGGGGCTATGCTTTTACTTATGCTGTAGAGCCCCCAAACAGACATACCCTAAATCATTATTCCGCATGAGCTGCCTTCCAGCTGGCCATCCAAAAATCTCCCTGACCTGCCCACATTTGTACCTCTTTGGCTTTAATATTGAGAGTCCAATCCTGCAGTTCCTGTTCTCATTGCAAAGGAAGTGTTGCCTGCTTAGAAACAAGAAGACAAGACCTTTACACAGGGGTTATCTATTTCTTAAATCCATGTTCCCTTTTCCAGCACTTGGGGAGACACTATTCATTTTTCTTGAGATTTCTTTAATTTCTTTTTAGCACTCCATGGGAAAAAAAATCACTTATTAACTTGGCATTAGTGCTGAAGTGATACAATGACTTGCCAAATATGCGGTTACAAGGACTGCGAAATTGGGTTTTAGAGGAATTTGGAAAAAGATGAATCTCTCAGCATTTTTCTTTGTTTTTTATGAACTTTTTTTTTTTTTTACTTTGACCACATGATGGGGCCAAAATAAAGTAAGATCTGGTCTTTCCACAATCCAGCAACCAAATACATTGAGATGACCATATATCTCATTATTTCTGCCCTATAAATTGCTCTTGGACCTCATAAACAAACACAAATATTTGACCTTGCACATGCCAGAAGTGCCATATTCCTAGGGTAACCATGTATCCTGGTTTTCCAGGATATTGCCTGTTTTGAGCTTCTGTCCTCTGTCCTGGTGGATTTTTCAAACAACAGGAAATGTCCTGGATTTTTGCAGAGCGGACACTGCCGCTCAGAAAGAACCCCAACTGGTCTACTTCCTGATTGGTCCCTCCCGTGAATCTGCAGCTGATTGGTCCATTCCCTTGCAGCCACAGCTGCTGGAATCCACCTGCCTACCCAGACCTCGGCTTTCAGCCCTGGTGAGGGGGGCAGGCAGAGAGGTACTGACTGAAGGCTGTCAGTGTGTCCTGAGCTTGTGTTAGCTGCCCTGACACTAGCGTTGCCAACTTAGTAATATTTAAAAACCAGACACTCCAGCACGAGTGCCAGAACCTCCCTTGCCTCACCTCTTCCCCCTGAGGCCCCACCCCTGTCCCCACCTGTTCCCCCTGAGGCCCTGCCCCATCCACTCCTCTTTCTTCCCTCCCCCCCCCCGTCACTTGCTGCTTTTCCCCTCCCACCACCCTGTCCAGGTCAGGAGAGACTTGCCTGCGGAGCCAGGGTAGAGAGCTGCAGCCACCTGACACAGGTAGGAGGCAGCCCCGGCTAAGTAGGGGCTGGGTGATGACCTGGCATCTCCCCGCCATTCCTGCCTGCAGTGACCGGACATTGGGTGTCCGGTCAGTAGATCTGACCAAACACTGTTGGGTCCCCTTTTCGACTGGACTTTCCAGTCAAAAACCAGGCACCTGGTCACCCGCCACCATGACACGAAGCAATGCTGCCCCCTATCTCTAGTGAATACCCCTGCCGCAAGTACCCTCCTCCCCTGCAGTGTCCTCTTTTTGGAAACCTGAAATATGGCAACCCTACGATATTCTGGTGCAAGTGAGTGAAATGCTATTGACTTACAATAGCTTTGCCTGTAGCAGTGTCTCCTGTCTACACCAGCTTTGACTCTGGCCCCTGGTTTTTCCTAAAATTATTTATAATTGATTTTAAAGTGTGGAAACTACTTAGTACATGTTGATTACTTAAAAAACTAGTGATGTTGAGATGGCTGCAAAAATGGACACTACCTCAGAGTTAAATTTTCCTCTATAAATACATTTAAAAGGGGATGAAAAAACAGCTAGTTGATCCCGTCTTTCTGCTTTTACCAGTGAGTTAAACTTGCAAATTATGGGCCTGTTCCAAAGCCCATTTTAGTCAATGGAAAGGTTCCCTTTGGCTTTTTTATCAGATTCAGGACCCATGAAAGTATCTGCATAAAACATGCCCTGGGGAAGTCTCTGACTCACAAGTTACTCAAAGCAGTTGTGGTTGGGGTGGGAGGGAAGAAAGGGCTCAAGAGGAAATAAAGGGTGCGCTTTATGAGATAGGAAGTGTCAGACAGGAAAATGAAAGCTCTCGAGAAGCAGCAATAACAAACCTCATTTCTTAACAAACCCTTTAGCTGCAGTCAACTCCCTGAAGCTGTAATAACCTCCTTTTTCTTAGAATTACTACTGGTCAATTTGCCTCTCCTTGACCAGAGCAAAAGTAGTTTGTGGCTTAATCTTCAGACATGTTGAGCACCCACAACTCCCTGTGAACTGAATGGAAATTGCAAGTGCTCCAGATCTCTGAAAAATCACGCCATTAAAGCAGAGTCCTCTAGTGCAGTGGTGGGCAACCTGCAGCTCATCAGGGTAATCTGCTCCCCGCAGCTCCCATTGGAACGGTGAACCACGGTCACTGGGAGCTGTGGGCGGTCATGCAAATGTAAACAAATGGTCTGGCAGCCCGCCAGCGGATTACCCTTATGGACCGCAGGTTGCCCACCACTGCTCTAGTGGATATTATGACGGGAACCAGGAGACAGGTCTTTTGAATTCTATGGGCCCTATCATAAATTAGCTGTGTGATCTCTTATCACCTCACTATGCATCACTTTCCCCATCTATAAAACGAGCATGATAATGCTGAGCTATTTCACTGGGGAGGATTAATTAATTAAAGGGGACACTGTCAGGTTAGTTTACAGCCACATTTAAGTTTTATAAATAACATGTTAAATTCTAAAAATAAAAATAAAAAATAAAAAGAGAGACAGAGAATTGTTTCCATTATTTATGTCAATGCAAATAGTTTATTTTTAAAGGCAAAAATTCCCCTGCTCTTTTGTAACCCAAGCATTGCAGCACCGAGCTAATGAGCAAGAACCAGAGAATGAAACAAATTAGAAAAAGACAGTGATAGCTGTGTTTTCATTGCCCAAACTGGGTAAAATATAGCAAGTAAACACACTGCACATGCTTGTCACCATGAAAGGTTTTCCTCCTCCCCCCTCCTCTCCTGCTGGTGGTGGCTCATCTTAAGTGATCACTCTCCTTACAGTGTGTATGATAAAACCCATTGTTTCATGTTCTCTGTGTTTGTATATAAATCTCCCCACTGTATTTTCCACCGAATGCATCCGATGAAGTGAGCTGTAGCTCACGAAAGCTTATGCTCAAATAAATTTGTTAGTCTCTAAGGTGCCACAAGTACTTCTCGTTTTTCTTTGCTGATACAGACTAACAGGGCTACCACACTGAAACCTGTCACCATGAGTGACTCACTGTTACAGCAAAAAGAAAAGGAGTACTTGTGGCACCTTAGAGACTAACAAATTTATTTGAGCATAAGCTTTCGTGAGCTACAGCTCACTTCATCGGATGCATGCAGTGGGAAAATACAGTGGGGAGATTTATATACACAGAGAACATGAAACAATGGGTGTTACCATACACACTGTAACAAGAGTGATCAGGTAAGGAGAGCTATTACCAGCAGGAGAGCTGGGGGGAAAAAACCTTTTGTAGTGATAATCAAGCTGGGCCATTTCTAGCAGTTGACAGGAACATGTGACGAATAGTGGGGGGAGGGAGGGGGAATAAAACATAGGGAAATAGTTTTACTTTGTGTAATAACACATCCACTCCCAGTCTTTATTGAAGCCTAAGTTAATTGGATCCAGTTTGCAAATTAATTCCAATTCAGCAGTCTCTCGCTGGAGTCTGTTTTTGAATCATTATTATAGCACTTTCTATTAGTTGCAAGTTAACTGTAGATCCGTTTGTGCATCCTACTGATCAAATCATGGCAGGTGGCACAGTACGTTAAGCTTAAAACCTTACTTGGGAGACGAATCATGGAATCAGAGAGATATAGAATAAAGTCTGTGGATATCTCATGACAGTCACCAGTGAAAATTTACATGGAATTCTATTCCACCCACCTAAACTTCTCTGGTATATTAATTGGGTACAGTATTCTCCTTCACTTCCTATCCTAAACTGTTTTTTGTGGTACATGGTATTCTTGCTTCATATTCCACCCTAGAGGCAGTTGTGCTTTGGTGGTGACTTGCCTCTACAGTTACATACTTTGTAAGTGTGTAAAATGCCTTCAGGGTTTTGCCATGCTATAGAAAGAATAGATATGTGTTAGCTAACCATTGAATAGAAAGGTAAAAGGTCAGAAGGGATCTTCTGGTTTTCTGTCTCAGTGCACACAGGCTGGGTGCTTTCTTCTCTTGGCTAGTTCCAGGAGAATTTGTTCATTTTTTCACAGGATTATTATGGCTCCCTGCAATGGATTCTGGCATTGCCCCTGCCAGAGCTCACAAGCAGCTCCAACAGCAGAATGAGGACACAGCCCATGAGTTGTGAGAGAGAGCGAGACAGCAAACTCCTCCTACCCCACTAGCTGCAGCCAAAGCAACAGCTTTAACAGACCGTTAAATAAGTCATTGCCATATTGGCATCACTCTAAGCACAAAGCTGCATTTCATTTGCTGAAGTCTGGGGCTGTGTGAAACTCTTAGGACAAAACAGCCCTTTGACTCCTAGGTGCTACCCAGCATCCAGAGGCAGTTCTCCCTGGTGCTTGCCCCCTTATGGTGCAGAGCACATTGCACCCTTTGATAGCGAGCTGTAATGACTTGCATCCATGACAGTGTCCCATGACCTTGTTTCACAGCAAGTGACTCTAGCCTGTGCAAAATGCCACTGGCTGCCTTCTCACACATATGGAGAAGCACAAACTCATCTTCAAACCATCCATCAGCTCCACGGTCACTTCGGTATTCTAGGCCAAAATCTATAACCCCTTGATGCCACTCTGGTAATGTAAAGGGGTCACAAAGGGAGTGGAACCACTTTCCAGAATCCTCTTTTCTAAAGGGAGGTTTCCTATCCAGCACAGAACCAATGTAAAAGCTTAACAGTGCCCTCTCCCCTTGCGACCCTGGCATGGGGAATGGTTGGGGTGGATTGGAGTGCATGACTGGAGCTCAGTGCAGTTGTTTAGCAGCACAGCATAATTTAGAGCAGCCCCTGAGGTTGCTGTAGCTTATACCAAGGACCAATCTGGTCCCCAGCTGCCTCCATGCTGCAGGAGGCACAAAGATAGCTCAAAACTTAACTGCAGATGACAGTCAGGGCTTGTGTTTCTAAATGGCCCTTCTCCTTTTTACAACATTTCATAGACTTCCCCAGTCCCACATCATGGTATAACACCTCTGGTATAAGTGAGCACAATTCCATTGATATCAGTGGAGTTATATCAAATCTGAATCTGTCCTGTGCTCTGTCACTGCTCCTTTTTCTGTTCCCTGCACTCATCTATCACTGGTCTGTTACACAATCTCACCACTTTTGGTGTGAGTGTCTTGTCCTTTGCAGTTTTTCCACTTGGAGCACCTTCCCTCTCTCCATTACATCGAGATCTCTTCTCTCTTGCCTATACCTTTTAATTTGTTGCTTGCTCTGATCTAAGAAATAAATAAACTGAAGACTCCGGTGTCATTGCATTTTCTATAATTCCCACTTTACTGTACTATATCATTTAACTCTTCAAAGGAGTTGGAAGACAGTTTGTATGAAAGACCATATGCAAAATAAGCACCTTGCAGAATGAGTTCCCAAAGTTGGATCATGCAGGGACTGAGTCTCAGCTGGTGTAAATCAGACTAGCTCCACTGAAGTCAATGAAGCTAGGCAGATTTACACCAGCCCAGGATCTGGCCCGTTGTGTTGATTTGCAGGTAGATGTGTCGATTTGGTAATCTGGGTTGACTCCAGAGATATTGGTTCCCCACCCCATGCATTCCAAAGAGTACAAACCCAGAGGGTGAGCACCTTCCCTCTACTTTTCCCTACCAAAGCTAAATCAGCTCCTCCCAGGCTGCACTGAAACCTGACAAGTGAACAAACAGGGTTCAGACAGAAGGCTATAAAGATGGGAATAAAAACTGGCTCATGATTCAAGGTAGTGGCATTTGGGGTGGAGGAGGATTTCAGTAATAACTGCTTCAGACAAACCACCCTTTACTTCTTCTTTCCATCTAATTCTTGGCTCCATTCATTTTGTCTGAGACTTGGATCTATTTTTGGAAGCTTTAAAAATATCCAGGGAGTTGCCAGCCACTTTTTTTCAGATACAGGAACTTTATTTACTGAAGACAGTTTAAAAAAACCCAGCTGGCTTCTCCTGATCTTAAAGTGGATTCTAGATGTACCGCAAAACCTAAGCCACAGAAAAAGCTGGCCAAATGGTTACTCTAGTCATTACTGAGATGTAACAGGCATAGATTAACAGAGCTTTACACCTGGTCTACACTACATGGTTAGGCCAAGGTAACCTGCCTTGCACCCACTTAGCTGTGGAAATGTTTTCTCTTAAATTTGGCTATCGCCATCCTAAGTGCCTTTCTATGCCAAATTAGTAACACCACCTTCCCAAGCAGCATAGAGTCATGGTTGGTGCATCACTGCCAACCCCAAAAGTTCAAAAATCATGAGTCAGGCTCACCAAAAATCATGAGATTGGCTTTAAAATTATGAGATTATGTAAAAATAATAGATTTGGAGTTTTTTATTTGCCTTCTGCTTTTTGAGCCTTTGGCATGCATTGGAATCAGATTTTGAAGCTTTCTCCACAGCCACAAGGGCTCGAAACTTACATTTTCTTTAATAATGAAGGCTGAATTCATCACATATCCACTTGACTCCAGGAGCTGGGGGCTTTAAGGAAAACAATTATCATGAGATTCATGAGAGCTGGCAACACTGTTGATGTAATTAGGTTGATGCAGTGTCAGTGTAGACACTATGTTAGTAGACACTATGTGTAGACACTATGTAGACTTTTGTTAGTCTCTAAGGTGCCACAAGTACTCCTTTTCTTTTTGCGAATACAGACTAACACGGCTGCTACTCTGAAATATGTTCCTTATGTCAATTGCTAGTGGCCTTCAGAAGCCATTCCACAATGTACCACACTCCTAATAAAATCAGTACAAGCACTCCTGGTGAGGACGTGCACCGCTGACACAAGACTCCAAGTGTGCACAAGTACAAGCGATTTAATAACTGCAGTGACTGTACGCCAACCTAAATTAGGTCAACATAATTTCATAGGGTAGACATGGCCTTATTGTACAGAGGATTGTACTGAAGTACAGATTAGTGAACAGCAGTATCACCTCTCTGTGACTAAACGTGAACAAACATCACACGTTCATCTCCTAATCTCATACATGTGACAAAAGAAACATTCTGTTTTGTCTAGATTCCTGTTCAACACACATAACCATGGTATGTGAGCAGCTATAATGGAACAGAGGGGGGCATAGGGCCCTACCAAATTCATGATCCATTTTGGTAAATTTCACAGTCATAGCATTTTTAAAATCTTGAATGTCACGGTTTACGATATTTAAATCTTAAATTTCACAGTGTTGTCACAAAGCAGGGGCAGCCAACCTGAGTCTGAGAAGGAGCCAGAATTTATCAATGTACATTGCCAAAAGAGCCACAGTAATGTGTCAGCAGCCCCCCTATCAGCTCCCTCCATTCCAATCTGCGGTGCCTCCTGTCTGCTGGCATCCCCACCAATCAGTGCCTCCTGCTCCCTCCCCACCAGAGCCTCCTGCCCACTGTGATCAGCTGTTATGCCGTGCATAGGAGGCTCTGGTGGGGAGAGTGAGGGCATGGCAGGCTCGGGGGAAGGGGTGGAGTGGGGACAGAGCAGGGGGTTGAGCATTGAGCACTCCCTGGCACACTGGAAGGTTAGCATCTATAGCTCCAGCCCCAGAGTCAATGCCTATGCAAGGAGCCACATATTAACTTCTGAAGAGCTGCATGCGACTCCGGAGCCACAGTTTGGCCACCTCATCACAAAGTATGAATATATATTTAAAAATATAAACTAGGGCTGTCAAGCGATTAAAGAAAATTAATCATGATTAATCGTACTGTTAAATAATAATATAATACCATTTATTTAAATATTTTTGGATGTTTTCTACATTTTCAAATATATTATTTTCAGTTACAACACAGAATACAGAGTGTGCAGTGCTCATTTTATATTTATTTTTAATTACAAATATTTGCACTGTAAAAAAGAAAATAAATAGTATATTTCAATTCACCTAATGCTAGTACTCTAGTGCAATCTCTTTATAATGAAAGTTGAACTTAGAAATGTAGAATTACGTACAAAAAATAATTGCATTGAAAAATAAAACAATGTAAAACTTTAAAATCTACAAATCCACTCAGTCCTACTTCAGCCAATCGCTCAGACAAACAAGTTTGGTTACAATTTGTAGAAGATAATGCTGCCCACGTGTTGTTTACAATGTCTCTTGAAAGTGAGAACAGGCATTCTCATAGCACTGTTGTAGCCGGCATCACAACATATTTATGTGCCCAATTCGCTAAAGATTCATATGTCCCTTCATGCTTCAACCACCATTCCAGAAGACACACTTCCATGCTGATGAAGGGTTCTGCTCGATAACGATCTAAAGCAGAGAGGACTGATGCATGTTCATTTTCATCATCTGAGTCAGATGCCACCAGCAGAAGGTTGATTTTCTTTTGTGGTTTGGGTTCTGTAGTTTCCGCATCAGAGTGTTGCTCTTTGAAGACATCTGAAAGCATTCTCCACACCTCGTCCCTCTCAGATTTTGGAAGGCACTTCAGATTCTTAAACCTTAGACTATTGTATCTATCCTTAGAAATCTCACAGTGGTACCTTCTTTGCATTTTGTCAAATCTGCTGTGAACGTGTTCTTAAAATGAACATGTGCTGGGGTCATCATCCGAGACTGCTATAACATGAAATATAAGGCAGAATGTGGGTAAAACAGAGCAGGAGACATACAATTCTCCCCCAAGGAGTCACAAATTTAATTAACGTATTATTTTTCCACAAGCATCATCAGTATGGAAGCATATCCTCTGGAATGGTGGCTGAAGCATGAACGGACATATGAAAGTTTAGCATGTCTGGCACCTTTCAATGCCGGCTACAAAAATGGCGTGCGAACACATGTTCTCACTTTCAGGTGACATTGTAAATAAGAAGCAGTCAAAAGTATCTCTTGTAAATGTAAACAAACTTGTTTGTCTTAGCAATTGGCTGACCAAGGAATAGGACTGAGTGGTCTTGTAGGCTTTGAAGTTTTACATTGTTTTGTTTTTGAGTGCAGTTATGTAATAAAAAAAAATCTACATTTATAAGTTACATTTTCATGATAAAGAGATTGCACTACAGTACTTGTATGAGGTGAATTGAAAAATACTATTTATTTTATCATTTTTACAATGCAAATATTTGTAATAAAAATAATAATAAAGTGAGCACTGTACACTTTTTATTCTGTGTTGTAATAGAAATCAATATATTTGAAAAATGTAGAAAAAATCCAAAAATATTTAATAAATTTCAATTGGTATTCTATTGTTTAACAGTGTGATTAATTGCGATTAATTTTTTTAATCACAATTAATTGTTTTGAGTTAATCACATGACTAATCGACAGCCCTAATATAAACATTTAAAGCCTTTAAGTCAGTGTTTCTCTAACTGGGGGAGGTCACAAGGCTATTGCGAGGGGGTCAGTCATGATATTGCCATCTTTACTGCTGCACTGCCTTCAGAGCTGGGCAGCTGGAGAGCGGCAGCTGCTGTCTGGATACCCAGCTCTGAAGGCAGCGCTGACGCCAGCAGCAGTGCAGAAGTAAGGGTGGCATGGTATCGTATTGCCACCCTTAATTCTGCACTGCTGAAATACCCCGACCCCCCCTACAGTAGCCAGATTTCATGGGGGAGACCAGATTTCACGGTCCGTGAAGTGTTTTTCATGGCTGTGAATTTGGTAGGGCCCTAGGCATAGTAAAGAACAAATACTGTTTTCAGAGTAGCAGCCGTGTTAGTCTGTATTTGCAAAAAAGAAAAGGAGTACTTGTGGCACCTTAGAGACTAAAATTTATTTGAGCATAAGCTTTCGTGAGCTACAGCTCACTTCATCGGATGCATTCGAATGCATCCGATGAAGTGAGCTGTAGCTCACGAAAGCTTATGCTCAAACAAATTTGTTAGTCTCTAAGGTGCCACAAGTACTCCTTTTCCTTTTTAACAAATACTGTGATAGCACATGGATGACAGATTGCTCCAGTTATACCAGCCTTGCTTTTGGAGTTTCCTTTAACCTAAACAGAGAACACTGGCTTTCCCTTTTAAAACAACCATCATCACCACTTACTTTTGGTTGGTTGGTTTGGGGTTTTTGGTGGGGGGAGGGGGTTGTCTCACTAAAGAGAATCTCCCTTGAACAAAAATCCCCTGGATTTACTATGAAAAGGCTCCCAAACTCAAAACTAGTTTCAGTACTCCCCCACCCCCAGGACTCCTCTGCCTCCCAGGGGGCAGGGAGGATTAATTAGCTGTGTTTGCACAGTGCTTTGAACAAGCAGAAGCTCTCCAGGTGATTCTCTGTAATCCTCCAGCCTTCAAGAAGCCAAAGCCCCCATTAGCAAAAGATAATGTGCAGCTAAAGATGATCATTAAGCAAAACTGATGAATCAGAAGGATTTTGGGCACCATCCTGATTGATACTCAGCACCTTCAATTCTCCCTGAAGACAATGGGGGTAGAGGGTGTTCTGCGCCTCACAGGACTGGGCCCTATAGTGCTAAAATACATACATTTGGTATGCTCTTTTCCCTGGGAGGATCTGTGCCATTATATTCTCAATGGAACTGGTAATTAAGCAGTTTTCAGTACTAATGGGAATTTACTACCAAAAGGAGAGTAGGCAAGGACTTTGCATATAAGTAAATATTATACAGAGAGCTGCAAGGACTCCAGTCCATAGTGCTGAAGTCTTTGGAAGTTTTGCTATAAAGCAAGGAGCCCTGGACCGACACTCTGGGGCAAGGGTAGTCAATAGGCAGACCGTGGGCCAAATCCGGACCACCAGATGCTTTTGAATGGACCACAAAATCTTTTTTTGTACTTATTACTGTTATTACGGTGTGAAATATCTTTCTCTGGAGTCTGGACCTTGGCTATACCTTGACTAAGAAATTTGGACCTTGACAAAAAATAATTGACTAACCTGTCTCTGGGAAATGTGAGCAAGGAAATCAGTGGATGGAAAGAGTAGCTTGGTATTTGGACTATTTTCATTCAGGAGCCAGAAAATTTTCTGGGTTCTATTTAGTGCTGTGGCATTTGAGGCCTTAGTTTCATAGAGGTTCTTTTCTCCCCTTCCCCATGCCTCCCCTGCAGAGGTTAAAAGCTTCTAAGAAGGCAATAAAGTTCCATCACCCAGTGGCTGCTGGAATGCCTCCCTGCCTTTACCAAATGACCTTCTCACACTCTGCACCTGAGCTACCCACCAGCTTTATCAATGCCCAAGAGAGTTTTTGCTATGAAAATGTCTTACAGCTTGGAGCCATCAGCAATGCTGGATATGCTGAGGGCAGCTTTCCAAAAAGAGCAGCATAACCTTTCTGTCATGGACAATGTGTGATGTTACTGTGTACTATATAAAAGCAGCTGTGCTACACCCCAGAGGTGACTGCATTTCAGTTATGGCTAAGATAGATACATTGTTCTATTCTTTCTTCTGCTTCCTGGCACAAAAGGGAACAAATTATGGCCAAAAGCAACAAAGACACCCTGAAAGCAGTGACAAGAGGGAATAACAACTCGCTGGCATTCTGCCCCTTTCCAAAGCAGCTGTGAATCTGCAGTCCCTCCCTGTAAGGAGGATGCTGGGGACAACTGAGGGCAAAGCAATTCCTCCCAGCATGGATCCAGGTGAATCTAGATAGGTACCATGAATTCTGCACGCCAAAACCCCTGCTCATTCATTAGAGAGGAATAACCTGCCACCTCAAGGAACAACCAAGGCTGTTGCCCATGGTGCTGTGGAGTACCCCATGGGAGAGGGTGATCCAACTCAATTTGTTCATGGAGTCCTTGGCACACTATGGTATGTGAAGGATGCTCCTCCTCCCTTCTGTGCCTGATAGCATAGCCAATCATAAGCATTCCAAAATAATGAGACAAGCCAATCTGATGATTTTTTGGATCTTAAAAATCATGGGATTTTTATTAAAAAATAACAAATTTGTTGGGAAGGTTGGCTTTTAAGCCTTTAGGTCATACTCATGCCATGTTTTCCTGCTTTTCTTCACAATGAAATGAGCTAGAAATTTACCCTTTTGAAAATGAAAACAGAGATTCTCACATAATCACCGGACCCCAGGAGTTGGGGCTTGAAGATAAACAGAAGATATTGCAAGACTCATAATTAAACCGTGAGAGTTGGCAATACTGCATTGCTTTAATCCAATAAGAGCCAAATTCTCTGCTGGTATAACTCCAGAGTTACAATAGCAGAGAATCTGGCTCCATGCTTTTGAATGGCGGTGAAACACCATTTCTAGGCAAAAGGAACAGCTTTTGAATTTCTTCCTATATTGGGGATTCTCCTTAAGGGATGGATCCACAGAATTGCTCCAGGTACTCCAGAATAATGAGTCAGGCCCCAACAAATCATGGGATTAGTTTAAAAACCATACAATTTTAAAAATTCATTTTGCGTTCTTTTTATTTGCCATCTGGCTTTTGCACCTTCAGGGATCGCATTTTCACAATGAGAGCTAGAAAATTACATTTTTTTTAAATGAATGCTGAGATTTTGATGTATTCATGTGACTCCAGGAGCTGAGGTTTTAAGCACAAACACCAGGATCAACTCTGGTAAAAGTCAATGAGAGGTCTTCTGTTGATTTCTATAAGAATTGATCAGGGCCTAAAAGAAGTGAACTTTGTTGGATTTATTCTGATTTATTAGGCAAAGAGTGTAACCCTCACCTGCATTATGCATGAAGAGCTGAGCTTTATCTATATTTTAATTAATTATATCTTAAGTTGGTCTGGCAACTTCCACCTTTTCATATTTACTTTATATATATATCCTCTTACTATATGTTCCATTCTATGCATCTGATTAAGTGGGCTGTAGCTCACGAAAGCTTATGCTCAAATAAATTTGTTAGTCTCTAAGGTGCCACAAGTACTCCTGTTCTTTTTGTGGATACAGACTAACACAGCTGCTACTCTGAAACTTATCTATATTAGACATCTTTGTAACATTGGAGTTATACCAGTGCAAAGCTGCCAGCAGAGAATGCCACACCAGTGGGATTTACCCCCCTTTACATCAGTTCTGCCCATTTACACCTGTGCAGTCACACTGGTGCAAAACTCCATAACGCAAACAAGCCCTTAGGCCAGGTCTACACTACAGACCTATACCAGTATAACTACTTCGCTCAGGGGTGTAGACAATGCTGTCAACTGGAGAGCTTTTCCCACGGGGAGGTGGTTAACTCACATGTAGTAGCATCTTCACTACAGCGCTACAGCAGGTACTGCTGCTGTAAAGCTGTACGGGAAGACAAGCCCTTTATAGAGCATATCTTTGAGGGTTTTTCATTTGGCTGTACAGTAGTTAGGAAAAATCAACAGAAAGGAGAGCAGAAATCACAAGTCCATTATTCCTTTGTTTGTTTGCTCTCATTCAGCCCTAGCACCACTGTGTTTGCTATAGATTATTCTGCAATCTGAGTTGTTGATAGGGTGGTGAAGAACAATGGGCTCCCCCCACAGCACTCAAGGGAGAGATAAGAAAACCAGATAGTTGCCACTGTTCCCAAAGAAGATTTACACAGTTACTGACTTGATTCATGATGCACAGAAGAGCTGTATATCCCAGATATTTATTTATTTATCCCAGACAAATTTATTTGAGCATAAGCTTTCGTGAGCTACAGCTCACTTTATCGAAATGCATCCGATGAAGTGAGCTGTAGCTCACGAAAGCTTATGCTCAAATAAATTTGTTAGTCTCTAAGGTGCCACAAGTACTCCTTTTCTTTTTGCGAATACAGACTAACTCGGCTGCTACTCTGAAACCTGTCATAAAGCATGTTGAGATCCTGTGGTATGAAAGGTGCTTTACGGGATGCTGGGGACTGTCGCCCATTCAGCCATAATTAATAGAACCGATTATTTCCACGTTTCACACTCTCTGTTTTCCTATCTGAGCTCCAGTGCATGAATTCTTGACTCTTCTGCATTAATGGGCCCCGGCACCACTGCTCTAGGTAAACAAACAGAGTATAAAGATCTATTTCTTTGGAGAAATAAAAGAGATCACTGAGGACAAGAGAAAGATTGTGATCACTAAGGGATGACTGATAAATGCATAGGTTTCAGAGTAGCAGCCGTGTTAGTCTGTATTCGCAAAAAGAAAAGGAGTACTTGTGGCACCTTAGAGACTAACAAATGTATTAGAGCATAAGCTTTCGTGAGCTACAGCTCACTTGTGTTTCAGGACAGTGGTAACGACAAATGTATGTTGCCTTAGCCTGCTGCACAGTTGTACACAGCTAATGCCCTGCTTGCTTATGCCTCAGTTGTGGTATTTGTGTCCCAGTGGGACAATGAAATGTCAAAATGGCCCGATGCCCAGAATATGCGAGCGCCACTCCCTGTCTGGAGACTTAGCCTGACCTTTGGGACCTTTCAGGACACAAGATCCTCTTCCTTATATACACATACAAAATGTATCAGACAGTCCAGAACATAGGTGCTGAAACTAGGGGTCCTGGGGGATGCTCTGGCTTGAAGTGGTTTCCATCATATACAGAGTTTACAGTTTGGTTCAAGGGCTCTCTCAGCACCCCCACTATACAAATTGTTCTAGCACAGCACCCCTGGTCCAGCATGCATACATATATATATATATATATATATAGATATATATATAGATATATATGGGCTTGATTTTCAGTGGTGCTGATTCTTGACTGAAAATCAGGCCCCCTCCCCTGCATAGGCACAGACACAAACACTGACTCACATGGACAGACTGCTGACATTAGCCTCAAACAAACACAATGAAATTAGGAAGCAGCAAAGGAAACTCTGTTGCTTCCATTGTCTTTTCCCTGCTTTCTATGAAAGTGCAGGTTCCTATGTAACCGGAGTTACATATGGTAGGAACAGAGCATGGAGCTGCCTCTGCCATGTGCTCCATCATATCCTGGTTCATCCGCATGCAAATATAACAGACATGCCAAAGAAACCACCACCACCACCACCCGAAATGGATTAAATTAGTTCGACAGCCCTAGAGTAGGAGTGAAACAATGTGCTGCCCCCTCGTAACTATGAACAGCATGCTCAAGAAAACCTGACAAGAATAATGACAGGTTTCAGAGTAGCAGCCGTGTTAGTCTGTATTCGCAAAAAGAAAAGGAGTACCCGTGGCACCTTAGAGACTAACAAATTTATTAGAGCATAAGCTTTCGTGAGCTACAGCTCACTTCATCGGATGCATTCTCTAATAAATTTGTTAGTCTCTAAGGTGCCACGGGTACTCCTTTTCTTTTTGACCAGAATACAAATACATGCACAAAACTACAGCAGACAATACCTCAAAGGCAACATTCTTCCCTGAGTTACACCTGGGTAAACCTCCTGGGCCTAGTTTTGATTTTACACCACTGTAACTATCAACTGAAATCCACACATCCACCAGAGTAACAAGGATCAAAATCTGGCCCATTGATTTCAACGGGGTTACAAAACTAACTCGGAGGAAAATTTGATCCTAAATTGTTTGATTTCTGATTCCTTTTGAAGACACATTGGTAAAGCACATTAGGCTGGGCTTTTAATACCTACCTGCATTCACACCCAGAGATTGCACAGAGAGCCCCCTACACAGCATATTCATATAAATGCATGGTCTCGGACACCACATACTGGGAGTCATTCACAAAGAGAGCTGTTTGCACACAGCCACAGTCACACACAGCGCCAGACTCACTCATTCACACAGCATAATGGGGGATTCCCTTTATCTCCACACCACTGATTACACTTAAGTCTTTCACCTCTTGGATGCCAGGACAACAATACAAAGCAGGCTCCCAGGCTGTTGTTAGCAAATGAGAAAACATAGGAGGCTGATGGATCGATTTGGACCAGTTCTAAAAGTGTGACCGAGTGAACTCTTTCAGTGAAAGGAAGATACAGTAGAGGGGTGGGAAATTATGGGATAGGCTGAGACAGGAAGCTCCTCTTAGCACATTCCCCTCTTCTGAGTTTGCAGTCGGACTCTGCAATGGTTTTGGAGGTCTGTAATTCCCTGTCACTGCCTTTGCTAAGATTTAATCCATGCATTAATGACACTGTGTGGAGTAATGCAGCCCAAATGTTTATCGTGTTTGACTAGCTCTTTAACATTCAGCCTGTGCCCTGTAGTTTGCATTTGGCATTCATTCAAGCAGACTTTTAGCCTCACTCTATCTCCATCCACAGTGCATTTCCTCTTTGAAAGCCCATCCTCTTCTCTTCTCTCCTCTCACCTACACAGCCCTTTTTGAGAGGCAGCATGTAGCTGGAGCTCTGAACTGGCGGTCCTTCTGGGTTCTATACCCAGCTTTGCTACTGACTCATTGGGTGATCTTAGACAAGTCGCCTGTCTTTTCTGTGCCTTGGTTTCCCCATCTATAATTCAGAATAAGAATACTGCCTTTCGTAAAGTGCTTTGAGGGCCTGGGATGAAAAGCACTTAATAAGCACCAAGTATTATTATACAGTTTAACCTGTCTTTGTAGTTAAGATGCTTGAGACTCTTCCAGTTGCCTTCTACTGTGCAGCCTCCATTACTGTAACATTCTGCTTTACAGGGAATACAGATTAGACAGAACCCAATCACAGCATTTATCTTTGAACAGTCTCCTTCCTTCCACCTGTCCAGCTTCTTTTCCTGCACTGATTTATCCCACTGAGCTTCCCCCCAGCTTTTCTACAGGAAGTTGAGTTAAAACTCTATAGGCTGAATAGGCCATTTTTAAGGGGCCTAGTCTGTGTACTTCTCTGGATCCTTTGTCCCTAGGAGCCCCCAGCATAAGGAGAGTAGCTGGGGAAAGAGCCAGGGTGCCTCTATGCATCCAATATTCCTAGCTGCTGGAACAGCCCCTCAAGAACAGGAATGGTGATTGTGACAAAGTTCCTCCTCTACCTTGGTGGGTCTTGCACTTATTGGCGAATTTGCTTGCCTTGGAGCTACACAGCAGCCCTCAGTTTGGCCGTTTTCATGAACCTACAGTCCAGGTCAACTCGTCCTGTGTCTGACAGGATTTGGGAGGTTTGGGGGGAACCCAAGCTCATCCTCTACTCCGAGTTCCAGCCCAGGGCCCTATGGAATGCAGCTGTCTAGAGCGTCTCCTGGAACAGCTGTGCGACAGCTACAACTCCCTGGGCTACTTCATAGATTCATAGATTTCATAGATACTAAGGTCAGAAGGGACCATTCTGATCATCTAGTCCGACCTCCTGCACAGCGCAGGCCACAGAATCTCACCCACCCCACTCCTACGAAAAACCTCACCTATGTCTGAGCTATTGAAGTCCTTAAATCATGGTTTAAAGACTTCAAGGAGCAGAGAAGCCTCCCTCAAGTCACCCATGCCCCATGCTACAGAGGAAGGCGAAAAACCTCCAGGGTCTCTCCAATCTGCCCTGGAGGAAAATTCCTTCCCGACCCCAAATATGGCGATCAGCTAAACCTTGAGCATATGGGCAAGATTCACCAGCCAGATACTACAGAAAATTCTTTCCTGGGTAACTCGGATCCCATCCATCTAATATCCCATCTCAGGGAATTAGGCCTATTTACCCTGAATATTTAAAGATCAATTAATTACCAAAATCACATTATCCCATCATACCATCTCCTCCATAAACTTATCGAGTAGAATCTTAAAGCCAGATAGATCTTTTGTCCCCACTGCTTCCCTTGGAAGGCTATTCCAAAACTTCACTCCTCTGATGGTTACAAACCTTCGTCTAATTTCAAGTCTAAACTTCCTGGTGGCCAGTTTGTATCCATTTGTTCTTGTGTCCACATTGGTGCTGAGCTGAAATAATTCCTCTCCCTCTCCTGTATTTATCCATCTGATTTTTTTTATAGAGAGCAATCATATCTCCCCTCAACCTTCTTTTAGTTAGGCTAAACAAGCCAAGCTCCTTAAGTCTCCTTTCATAAGACAAGTTTTCCATTCCTCGGATCATCCTAGTAGCCCTTCTCTGTACCTGCTCCAGTTTGAATTCATCCTTTTTAAACATGGGAGACCAGAACTGCACTCAGTATTCTAGGGGAGGTCTCACCAGTGCCTTGTATAATGGTACTAAAACCTCCTTATCCCTACTGGAAATGCCTCTCCTGATGCATCCCAAAACCGCATTAGCTTTTTTCACAGCCATATCACATTGGCAGCTCATAGTCATCCTATGATCAACCAATACTCCAAGGTCCTTCTCCTCTTCCGTTACTTCTAACTGATGCGTCCCCAACTTATAACTAAAATTCTTGTTATTAATCCCTAAATGCATAACCTTACACTTCTCACTATTAAATTTCATCCTATTACTATTACTCCAGTTTACAAGGTCATCCAGATCCTCCTGTATAATATCCCGATCCTTCTCTGAATTGGCAATACCTCCCAGCTTTGTATCATCTGAAAACTTTATTAGCACACTCCCACTTTTTGTGCCAAGGTCAGTAATAAAAAGATTAAATAAGATTGGTCCCAAAACCGATCCCTGAGGAACTCCACTGGTAACCTCCCTCCAGCCTGACAGTTTGCCTTTCAGTAGGACCCGTTGCAGTCTCCCCTTTAACCAATTCCTTATCCACCTTTTGATGTTCATATTGATCCCCATCTTCTCCAATTTAACTAATAATTCCCCATGTGGCACGGTATCAAATGCCTTACTGAAATCTAGGTAAATTAGATCCACTGCATTTCCTTTATCTAAAAAATCTGTTACTTTTTCAAAAAAGGAGATTAGGTTGGTTTGGCACGATCTACCTTTTGTAAAACCATGTTGTATTTTGTCCCATTTACCATTGACTTCAATGTCCTTAACTAATTTCTCCTTCAAAATTTTTTCCAGGACCTTGCATACTACAGATGTCAAACTAACTGGCCTGTAGTTACCCAGATCACTTTTTTTCCCTTTCTTAAAAATAGGAACTATATTAGCAATTCTCCAATCATTCGGTACTACTCCTGAGTTTACAGATTCCTTAAAAATTCTTGCTAATGGGCTTGCAATTTCAGGTGCCAATTCCTTTACTATTCTTGGATGAAGATTATCTGGGCCCCCCGATTTAGTCCCATTAAGCTGTTTGAGTTTTGCTTCTACCTCAGATATGGTAATATCTACCTCCATATCCTCATTCCCATTTGTCATGCTACCATTATCCCTAAGATCCTCTTTAGCCTTATTAAAGACTGAGGAAAAGTATTTGTTTAGATATTGGGCCATGCCTAGATTATCCTTAACCTCCACTCCATCCTCAGTGTTTAGCAGCCCCACTTCTTCTTTCTTAGTTTTCTTCTTATTTATATGGCTATAGAACCTTTTACTATTGGTTTTAATTCCCTTTGCAAGGTCCAACTCATCTCGACTTTTAGCCTGTCTCACTTTATCCCTACATGTTCTGACCTCAATTAGGTAGCTTTCCTTGCTGATCCCTCCCATCTTCCACTCCCTGTATGCTTTCTGCTTCTTCTTAATCACCTCTCTAAGATGCTTGCTCATCCAGCTTGGTCTACAACTCCTTCCTATGAATTTTTTCCCCTTTCTTGGGATACAGGCTTCCGATAGCTTCTGCAGCTTTGATTTAAAGTAATCCCAGGCCTCCTCTACCTTTAGATCCATAAGTTCTTCAGTCCAATCCACTTCCCTAACTAATTTCCTTAATTTTTGAAAGTCAGCCCTTTTGAAATCAAAAACTCTAGTTGCAGATTTATTTTTGTTAATCCTTCCATTTAGTTTGAACTGAATTAGCTCATGATCACTTGAGCCAAGATTGTCCCCTACAACCAATTCTTCTATGAGGTCCTCGCTACTCACCAAAATTAAATCTAAAATGGCATCCCCTCTAGTCGGTTCACAACTACTTGAAGAAGGAATCCATCAGCTATCGCATCTAGGAAAATCTGAGCCCTATTATTATTACTAGCACTGGTCCTCCAGTCTATATCTGGGAAGTTAAAGTCTCCCATGATCACGCAGTTTCCATTAGTATTTAATTGATTAAAAACATTAAAAAGGGCTCTATCCATATCCAAATTAGATCCCGGAGATCTATAGCACACCCCAAGCACTATCATAGGAGAGGCTTTACTAGTTATCTTCCCCAATGTAATTTTTGCCCAGATGGACTCTGTCTTATCCATTGCATCGCTTCTTATTTCTTTACATTTTACCTCATCATTGATATACAATGCTACTCCACCTCCTTTACCTTTGTTTCTGTCTTTCCTAAACAGCACATACCCTTCAATACCTGTAGTCCAGTCATGACTACTATTCCACCATGTTTCTGTTATCCCTATAATATCTGGCTTCACTTCCTGCACCAGTAGCTCTAGTTCCTCCATTTTGTTACCTAGGCTCCTCGCATTGGTGTACAAATATCTTAATTTTTGCTGTTTGGCCTCGCTCACATTTTGTACCCTATTAGGCACAGTCATTCTACAGCCAGTATAACCTATTAGACTAGTATCCACATTGCCCTCGCTCCTTATATACATTCTCCTACCCACGGCTGTATCCTTTCTTACTTCATCTTCTTCCCTCTCAATGCTAAAATCTGGCGTGGAGATTACCTGGACATCTCCCAACCATCTCCCCCTAATTCCTAGTTTAAAACTCTCTTTATCAGTTGTGCCAGCCTCAATCCTAGAAGTCTATTTCCTTCCCTACTCAGATGAAGTCCATCCCGAGAGAACTGTCCTCTGTCCGTGAATGCCTCCCAGTGGCCATACATCCCAAAGCCCTCCTTATAGCACCACTGCCTAAGCCATCTGTTGACAGTCATAATCTTGTCACACCTTTGTTGCCCTTCTCTAGGAACAGGAAGGATCCCACTAAAGATCACCTGAGCCTCAATTTCCTTAAGCGTCTTCCCCAGCCTAGCATAGTCTCCCTTAATACTTTCCAGCGAGAATCTAGCCGTATCATTTGTTCCCACATGAAGGATAACTAGGGAATTCTTTCCCGCTCCCTTTAGGATCCTTTTCAACCTCAGGTCTACATCCCGTATCTTAGCACCCGGAAGACAGCACACCCTTCTATTCTCTGGATCAGCTCTAGTTACAGGCCTGTCTATTCTTCTCAATAAAGACAGGTTTCAGAGTAGCAGCCGTGCTAGTCTGTATTCGCAAAAAGAAAAGGAGTACTTGTGGCACCTTAGAGACTAACAAATTTATTAGAGCATAAGCTTTCGTGAGCTAATGCATCCGATGAAGTGAGCTGTAGCTCACGAAAGCTTATGCTCTAATAAATTTGTTAGTCTCTAAGGTGCCACAAGTACTCCTTTTCTTCTCAATAAAGAGTCCCCTATCACATAGACCTGCCTTTTCCTGCTGACAGTGCTATTCTCCAGTCTCTCCCCTGTTCCCTCTGGCTGCAAGTTCTTTCCATTCCTATTTTCCCTTATAATTCTCTTCAACCCATCCTGTATCCTCCTGGGGCTCATATTTGGTGTAGTCTCCCTTGACTCTTCCGCTTTTCCTATAGGACTTGCCTCTCTTCTCTTCTTCCTTACCCTTCCACAAGTACCTGCTGAGCCCCTTCTTCATTTTCCAACTCTGCAAACCTGTTCCTAAGCTCTATTTCCCCTTCACTAGCCTGTCTTTTCCTCTGCCTGGTCCTTTTAGTCACATACTTCCCCATGGCCTCCTCCCAACACCTTCTTTATCCTCATCATAGGACCTTCCTCCTGGTGTCTGATAATGCTTGTACTCTTCAGTTCTCCAACAGTCCACGTTCTCAGTCTCAGCTCCTAGTACCTCTTGCTCCCAGCTCCTTACACACACACAACAAACTGAAGTGAGTTCCTTTTTAAACCCAGGTGCCCTGATTAACCTGTCTTAATTGATTCTAGCAGCTTCTTGATTGGCTGCAGGTGTTCTAATCAGCCTGTCTGTCTTAATTGTCTCCAGAAGGTTCCTGATTGTTCTGGAACCTTCCCTGTTACCTTACCCAGGGAAAAGGGAACTACTTAACCTGGGGCTAATATATCTGCCTTCTATTACGCTCCTTTAGCCATCTGGCCCAACCCTGTCGCATGATACAGATGTGCATTATGGTGCATCAGTTTTCTTCACAAAGCTCTGTTTTCTCCATAAAGGTGTAATTCCTTCATTTTATATAGAAACCCAGGAATGGCCATTTTGAGTCAGAACACTGGTCCATCTAGTCCAGTGGTGGGCAACCTGCAGCCCGTAGGCCACATGAGGCCCATCAGGGTAATCTGATTGCAGGCTGAGAGACATTTTGCTGATGTTGACTGTCCGCTGTCATGGCCCCCTACAACTCCCAGTGGCCGTGGTTCACCATTCCCAGCCAATGGGAGATGCGGGAAGTGGCGCGCCACATGCACATACCACACAGAGCCACCTGGCCACGCCTCTGCCTAGGGGCTGGACATGCTGGCCACTTCCAGGAGCAGTGCGGAGCCAGGCAGTCTGCTTTAGCACAGTTGCACCGCCAACCAGGAGCTGCCTGAGGTAAGCGGCGCCTGGCTGGAGCCTGCACCCAGGTCAGAACCCCCTCCTGCACCCTAACTCTCTCCCAGACTCCGCACCCCAACTTCCTGCCCCAGGTCAAAACCCCCTCCCACACCCAAACTCCCTCCCAGACCCTGCATCCCTGCCAAACCCCCTGCCCCAGGTCGGAACTCCCTCCCACATGCTAACTCCCTCCCTACACCCCCATCCACATCGCAAACCCCTTGGCCCCAGCCCGGAGCCTCCTCCTGCATCCCAAGGCCCTCACCCCAACCCCACCCCAGAGCCCACACCCACCTTCCCAACACCCTGCCCCAGCCTGGAGCCCCCTCCTGCACCCAAACTCCCTCCCAGAGCCTGCACCCCTCACCCGCTCCTGCACCTCAACCCCCTACCCCAACCCTGAGCTCCCTCCTGCACCCAAACTCCCTCCCCGAGCTTGCACCCTGCATCCCCTCCTGCACCCCAACCCCCTGCCCCAGGCTCAGGCCAGAGCCCCCTCCCACACTCTGAACCCCTCGGCCCCACCCTTCAGCCCAGAATCTGCACCCCTACCCCCTGTCCCAGCCAGGTGAAAGTGAGAGAGGGTGGGGGGGATAGCAAGCGAGCAAGGGAGGAGGGAGGGGAACGGAGTGATCGGAGAAGGGGTGGGGTGGGGCGGTGCCTCGGGGGCAGGGGTAGGGCAAGGATGTTTGAGGTTGTGTGATTAGACAGTTGGCAACCCTATTAATAGGAAATATGCTATATTATTTATATGCACAGTTTTCTTCTTAGGGAGTCAAGCAGGGCCAAATCCATCCCAGATGTAACTGTAATGAAGTCAATGGAGTAACACCATAATGATTAATCTGGTCCACAGCCCTAATGATGGGGTAGGCAGTCGGAAGAGCTAGTCTGTGCTGGAGAGGCAACTGATTAATTTAAAATCTCAAGAGATGAAAATTGAACCCGATAGTTGCCAAGTTATGGATAGCAGCTCCCCAGGTTCTGTGAATCCCACTCTGCAGCGGCCTGATTCTGATTGAACCCCAGTGTAACTTCATCGACTTTGTTGCAGTTATTTCTGAATAACAGGAGCACTAGTGAGATTAGATTCAGGCCCCATTGACAGGCCTGCACATGCTAAGGGCCCGTTCCTGCAGTTACCCTCCAGAAAACCAAAATAACTATTTCACACAGAATATAAATAATTACTTACAGGAGGGACAAATTAATTGCTAATTGCACTGATCCTTTACTACTCAACACAAGTAAAAACAATCATTACTTGAAATCTGAACTACACCAATAGTTTGTATAAAGTGAATTTAATAAATCAGGTTGAGTCAAAAGGCCTAATTCTTCTCTCATTCCCCCTGGTATAAATCAGGAGCAGCTTCACTGAAATTAATGGAGTCACACTGATGTAGGAGGAAGGAGAATTAGGCCCAAGATAACAGTTACCTGAAACTAGCAATTGGCCAGAATCTGAACCCCAATTTTAGTTGCAAAGCTTTATTTACCAATATCCCAATCAAAAAACATTGCTCTGTGGCTTGGATTTAGATCCCAAACTGGAAGGGGCCTATTTGCAGACTTAGTTCCATTGCAACCAAAACTCTGAGAGATCACCTGTGCCTACGAGAACAGCTGATCTCAGAAGATTTCTGCCACAGGAGGCCAAAATCTTACTGGAACACCTCACAAAATTTCAAAGCCATCTAGTTCAGCAGTTCTCATCCTTTTCCATATTGGAACCCCTGGCCCTTAGAACCTCCTTCCATCTAGCTGGGATTCTCTCCGCCAGTTAGCAGTATGGGAAGGGCAGGCTGAGAACCCTGATCTAAATGGAGCCTGATCTCCAAACCCTGTCTGACCCTAACCCGGAAGCTTGGCCCAAAACTTGACTTTGGCCTAATATAGTGGTGCAGCACCCAGCCACCCTGATGTGTATCCAATCCACCTTTTGGCCCTGATGCTGGAACTTTCATTTTAAATGATTGCACCAACCTCTCTCTTGTCTTATAACTTCTTTAGTGTACAAGTGGGTGCCTAACTCCACTGGAGAGTCAGGGCAAATGTTGTAGAGGAGGTTTCCCAAGTGACTAATTTACCCCAGGGCTGCGAGTTGGGATGGTTTCTTTTTTGTTTCTATGGCTCAGAGATCTGTGCCCTTTATTCTCTCAGCAGGATGTGCTGATGCCTCTTGCGTCCAGGCTGCTGCACTACTACAGTGTATTTACAGTGTGTAAATGACACCAGGGGAGCCATCCGCTTAAATTATGCCTTTCCATATCCCTCCCCCCTTTCCTTTTTCCTCCTTTCGTGTTGTCACTGTGTAGTATTTTAATCGGAGGAAACAGATATACCAAGGAAGTGAAATGTGGGGGGGGGGGGGAGGGAAATCACATCACAGCCCGGTCTGCCAGTGTAAACACTTGACGATTTCCTGTTATTGTAGCCTAAAATGTACCATGATGTCATTTCAGAGCCTCCCAGAATTACCCAGAAGGAGGAAAAGGCAGCATTCCTGGCCCACCCCTTCAGTGAATCCAGGGGATTTCAGACCCTATAAGGCAGTGGAGCTCTGCAAGCCGGTCTGCAGTGAAGATGCAGGATTTCCAACGCTTTGTGAAATCTCAGCATTGCCAAGACTAAGACACAGGAAAAACTCCTTTTATTTTTCCTAAAGGGGAACTATTTAGCCACATAAAATATTGATGCCTGGAACATAGACTGCTGCAGTAGCAGAGCTGAAATATGAGAAGGGCTGTTTGATGGAGGATGAGCTGAAGGGATGGGTCTGAAATATACCAGCCCATCCCCTGCCCCATAAAATTTTGGCAATGCCTTGCTCCCAAATGATCGGCTTTTCAAGGAGGTGTTGGACAAGAATGTCTTATTCACAATCCCTCCCAAATCAAGGCAGCTGAATCAATAGCAGGGGATCCAGTAAAAGGGCAAATATGGAGTGGATCTGATCACTCTGAAAAGTGATGCTAGCACTGAATATAGCAAGGATTGAAAATTAAAATGTCCTTTTTCTGTGCAGTAAATCAAAAGGATACTTTTATCAAGAAATGAAAACTAAAGACCAAACTATTCACAGCCCAGATGTGAAACCAAGCAAGAATTGGACCCACTGGGCTGGATTCTTGTCTCATTTTTACTAGTGTTAATCCTGAATAACTTCACTGAATTTGTACCACTCTAACAGAGATTAGAATCTACCCCGAGTCTGGCTACCACAGATTTTCTGGGAGGAATAATTGCTTTACTGCAATCAGACTAAATCCTCGTCAGCACTCCCCATGACCACTGTTTCAGACAGGCCAGGGTAGAACCTCTACATATTTTGTTTCTACTAAAAAAGGAACTTAACTTTGTTTTGGGATGGAAACATATTACAGTATTAATAACATTTTGGACTTCTATAGCATCCTCCATCACAGGATTGCAAAGCACTTTGCAAACTTTAGTGTAGTGTAATTTCACTTTGCCACTATGCAGCCAGTGAATATCACTATCCCCATTTTATATGTGGGGAAACTGAGGCAAAGAGATTAATTGACTTGCCTGGGGTCACAGAGCAAGTCTATAACACAGCTGGGAATAGAACATGAACCACTTGGCTTCTGGTCCAGGGTTTTAACCACAAGCTCATCCCTTCAAATGTTATTTAGCATTTTATAAGATGCCATCTCATAAAGATGTACTTTTTAATGACAAAATCTGAAATAGTCCTTTTAAGGGCAAACAAACTAAAAAAAATCAGTAGGCATTTTCAGTTTATAGAGAGATGCAAGGAAGGTCTGTGAATAAAATACAGATGAGATTGACACAAAAGGGAGAAAAATTGCCCTTGCAATCATCCAAAAGAAAGGCTACAGGTATCATTTTATGATTATTATAGAGTTGGGCTTACTAGAATCCAAAGAGGGACTGCTCTAACCTGGCTATATTTTGGGAGAGCTAAGCTATTCTGTTCTATTCAGCTCTTCACCAGGCCTATCACTGTGGTATTGCATCTTAACAATATGCAAGATGACTATCACTAGTTAAGTAAAAAGAAAAGGAGTACTTGTGGCACCTTAGAGACTAACAAATTTATTTGAGCATAAGCTTTCGTAAGCTACAGCTCACTTCATCAGATGCATTCAGTTAAGTAGTTCTCTTTTCATCCCCCGCAGTCTGGATGCCACAGCTGGCTAGAGGACTAGTTTCTGCATATCTAGGGCTAGACCCTGCATCCACTGAAATCAATGGCAAAACTCTAGGGAGAAAATGAGCAATAAAGTGAGGGGCTCAGATACCATGGTGATGAGTGACGGAAAAAAGAACCTACCTAGAATGAAATAGCCCTAACTGACTCCTATTATCTGTATTGTCGTAGTGGAGAACTCACAGATTGGTTTTGTATCTCTTACATCTTTATGACGTTTGACTGTTATGTCTCTAACATGGCCCCTCTACCCGCCATGTTAAACATTTTGGATCACTTGCTCTTGACAGAGTGTGCATATTTTAACACAGCCTCTTGCCCCAGGACTAAGCCAATGAAGAGCCAGGTCACAAATCCAGCCGCAACCCAGCAATCAGAGGCCTCACACTGCTATTTATCTTTGTTGTTGTTGTTGTATTGTGGTAGCACTCACACCATGCCAGGCACCATTCACACACATAAGGAGATGCAGTCTATTTCCCAAAGAGCTCACACAATCTAAGACGACAAGCAACAGATGGAGAGAGGTGGAAATGCTATACACCAGCCCAGTACTTAATGTGGCAGGCCGAGGCCCTGCTCTGATGTAGTTCAAGCAGCTCAGGAGAGTTTCAGCACTGCAAAGGATGAGCCTTAACAAGTCCTCAGAGGCACCCTGAACAAGCCCAGTCTGGAAGTAATTGATATGACCCATCTTAAAAAGTCACCCCTTTGGCAGGCTTGCAAATCATAGACAGGTTTCAGAGTAGCAGCCGTGTTAGTCTGTATTCGCAAAAAGAAAAGGAGTACTTGTGGCACCTTAGAGACTAACAAATTTATTAGAGCATAAGCTTTCGTGAGCTACAGCTCACTTCATCGGATGCATTTGGTGGAAAAAACAGAGGAGAGATTTATATACACACACACAGAGAACATGAAACAATGGGTTTATCATACACACTGTCTCCTTACAGTGTGTATGATAAACCCATTGTTTCATGTTCTCTGTGTGTGTGTATATAAATCTCTCCTCTGTTTTTTCCACCAAATGCATCCGATGAAGTGAGCTGTAGCTCACGAAAGCTTATGCTCTAATAAATTTGTTAGTCTCTAAGGTGCCACAAGTACTCCTTTTCTTTTTGCGAAATCATAGACAGATTACAGTTGCGTGGGGTTGGGAGAGTAGGTAGCACATAGCAGGGAAAGAAGAGACAGAGATTTTACAATCCTAAACCCAGGTGAATGGTCCTATCCTGCTAGATTCTTTCTGTGGAGACATTCAGTTGGTGAGAGTCCCTGTAAGTGAAAAGGAGGATAAAGCCAAGAAAGTTGCGTAGGGCTGGTCTCCCATCTCCTTAAAGGCCAGTGACCATACAGTTCTTTCAGCTTCAGCCTCCCACTGAGCTAAGCTGAGAGAGGCATGAGGAGAAAAAGTGAGTTGTCTGCAGCTATACCAAATCAGGATCTGATTTCCTTCTGTCTTCTAAGAGACACTGAGTCAGTGCTTGCATGGAAAGATTCCAAGGCTGCAAGAACTAGCTACTGTACAACCTGGTTGTACTAACTGTTCTCTCTGATGCCACATTGTGCCACTACCCAGGTGTTATGCTCTTGGGGACTATGTCACCAGAGGTGCCATCTTTCAGATGAGATATGAGATGAACAAATCTCCTAACCCCATGTGGTCATTAAAGATCCTATAGCACTTTATGGGTGTTAGCCCTAGTGTGCTGGCCAAATTCCATTTTGATAATTTAATTCTGTCTCCTTAAATATCCCCTCGTAGTTTCATCTGGATACACGATCCTTCACTTCCTGTTCTAGAAACTATCATGTTGTGTTGCCCCAGCAGAATAGTTATAGAGTTGTTCACATTTTGTGGGGGGTGAATAATCCTTACACATACAATATATTGAAAGGGTTCAGGATGAGAGGTGCTGTATACAATTTGGATTATTTATTTGCATTTCTATAGTGGTCATAATTGTAGCCTTATAAAAATAGTAACATATCAATATTTCTCCACATTTGTTATCTCTTAGACCTGAGTAAGAGCTAGGTTGCATAATTATTCATATCACTGGAGTTGTATATTTTATACATAATCCTGTGCTCTCTCTGAAAGATTGTACTACCATATCCCTGTAGGTATATCCATACTCTGAACTGTACATTAATTATAATTATTATTTTTTGCATTAGCACCTAAGAGCCCTAATAATGGACCAGGACCCCATTGTGCTAGATGCTGTAGAAACACTGAACAAAAAGTTGGTCTCTTCCCCAGAGATCTTATCTTGTCAGGCTTGAAACAAAGGTAGATCTCTGGGGATCAGTATTAAAGCATTCAGTATTATTACCCATGACGGGCAATCACTCATTACTAAGTATGATCATCTTCCATGGGAGTTATGGGTCCTCAGGTGGCTAATAAGGCCAATCCTTGAACCACAAGTTCTATTACAATGAGGACAGATGTTTTCAGGCTCAGCAGGAGGCTGTTGACCAGGACTGGAAACCAGTCTCTCCTTCCTCCGGTGCCTCTTGTCCTCTTTGGCTTGTCGGCGAGCACATTCAAAATTGAGGGGACCATCACGTAGGACTTCATTCCATTTTAAACGATATTGGGCAAGTGTCTCCCAAGTGTCAATATTACACTTTTTTAGGTTGTCCTTCAGCAAGTCCTTATAATGCTTCCATTGTCCACCCACGTTATGGTACCCTTCTTTCAGTTGAGAGAATAGGACCTGTTTTGGGAGATGATGGTCTGGCATACGGACAATGTGACCAGTCCAGCAGAATTGATGACGGATTATCTTTGCCTCGATACTGGTGGTTTTGCCTCTTCCAGAACACTAATATTGGTGCGCCTGTCTTCCCATTTGATCTTCAGAATCTTAAGAAGGCAGCGTTGATGGTGCCTCTCAAGGACTTTCAAGTGTTGTCTATAAGTTGTCCAAGTTTCCGACCATACAACAGGGTTGGGTGAATAATGGCTTGATAAACAAGAAGCTTGGTGTCTGTTTGAAAGTCGTCATCTTTAAAAACCCTGTGCCGCAATCGAGAAAAAGCTACACTGGCATAGCTCAGGCGATGCTGAATTTCTGCCTTGGATGAAAGATGATTTCCAAGTTAGAGGAAATGATCGACATTCTCCAGTGCCACTCCATTGATTTGGATAGATGGGGCATGTAATATCTCATCTGGAGAAGGCTGATTCAGCATTTAGTCTTCTTGATATTAAGAAAAAAGAAAAGGAGTACTTGTGGCACCTTAGAGACTAAGGTGCCACAAGTACTCCTTTTCTTTTTGCGAATACAGACTAACATGGCTGCTACTCTGAAACTTGATACTAAAAGTGAAACTAAGACATGCGTAAGCATCGGCAAACACATTCAAGATAGTTTGAAGATCTTTCTCAGAGTGGGCAAAGATTGCATTGTCATCAGCATACTGAAGTTCCACAATAGATGTTGTGGAAATCTAACTCTTGGCTTTCAGCCTGCTAAGCCTGAACAGCTTTCCATTCATTCTGTAAATAATTTTAATGCCAGTTGAAAAAATAAAAAATCATTACCCATAACCTGTATATAAATATTGTATATGTAGACAGTCTGCATTGATTCCTGCAGCTCCCCACTGTCTTCAAGGGGATTTGCATTTGACTGTCAGAGTAGAATTAGGTACTATATAGAGATGATATAACAGGGTGTTTTGCCAGCTCAAACAATGGTGGTTGGGCTCCAAAGAGCTGCAAGGATATGATGTCACTGAGGCCTATTCTAATACCGTCATAAACCATAACTTCTCCCCCACACCTCATTTCCCTACATCAGAGGTTTAGAAGCTCAGTATCAAACGTAATGCCTGATACATGTTTTCAAATAAATAAATAAATAAATAAATACATAAATAAAAGAGCAGATTCCCCACATCTCACGCACCGTTCCAACTCCTGCACAGAATGGGGCAGATCAGGATGACGTCCAGTCAGTGTTTGGATCAGACCAGGATTTAGCCTCATCCCAGGCAGCAATTCAAAGCATGAAGTTTAAAATGGAAATTGCTGCTCTTGAATCCTACTGGTCTGCTGCATGGGACTTTTGTAGTGGAATTGTCTGTCGATATCCAGTGGGCTGGATTCTCTACAACCTGTCATTATACTGTTACAGGACACAATACATGGCTTGACCAACATGAGAGAAGATGGGGCTGGGCTGGGCTGGAAAGCCCACAAGGCAAGGGCCTATCACCCAGTTCTGCCTGCTCCCTCTGCCTGCTGCAGAGCCTTCCACAGAGGATGTCATGAGTTTGCTACAGACGCTTTTCCCATTCCACAGTAGGTGGTGATGCTCCTCTTCTTTTATAGGAAGAACTTACCATTCCTTCCTGAGGGAGGGGTGCACCTGCCCTACGAACAAAGAGATTGTTTTCTATGGTGTAGCTCTCAGCCCAATGTGTGCAGACTTGTGTGCGGTGAAATTCCCTTCCCCTTTGACTCCTATCCTGAGGGTTGTGAAAGCCTTGCCTTGCTGCATAGAGGGGGTGGGCACAAGATCTTACTCACAAGCTGTTCTCTGATCCCAGCACTTCCCCTTTCACCGTAAAACATGAGCCTTACTTACTGAGCTCCTCAGCTTTGGTGGGAAAGATAGGTCTGAATTCAAATGTGATCCATTGCTGGATTTCACAGCTGACCCCTTCTCCTCGAGTTGAACTCAAATCCCATATCCAAACACTCCTGAGCACTGTGGTTCGGTCCCACCTCTACTGCTAGCCGAAAGGAGATAACAGCTGAGATGATAAACAAAGACACCATCATTTTACTAAAAGCCTGCCAGAGAAGCAACTGCTCTTCTTGCATACAGGCGGCATTCTGTGCTCAGGGCTAGATTTACAGCCGTGCTGCAGCCACTCTGTGACAGTACCCTGGCACAAAGCAGCCATAAACCTATGGGTGGCACATAATGAAGGCTGGTGGAGGCTAAGCCTCCCCAAACCTCATGCTGCCTGGGGGGGGAGCAGTGGTGGATTTGGGGCCCCTGGAAAAATCTCCCCCCTGCCATGGCCCCAGGGCTGGAGGAGCTCTCACTCCCCACCACAGTAGGGGCATCGAGCTTTTCCAGTCTTGGGGACAGAGCTGGGCCGAGGGGGGCGGAAAGAAGTGAGCAGGGGCAGGGCCTCGGGGAAAAGGCAGAGTGGAGGCGGAATGGGGTGTGGCCATGGGGGTGGGCCAAGGGGAACTGCAAGCAGTGGTGGGGGCTAGCCAGAAGAGGTGGGGAAGGGGACTAGCCTCTCCAAGGGGAAACTTCACCTGCCGCCCACGCCCATGCAATACAAATGGAGTTTACAGGGATTTCCCACTGCATGTGTGAATGAAGATGGTGGTGTAGTGACTGCTATGCCATTTTCTTCCTGCTGCCCAGTGTAGAGGTTATGGCCAGGATGCCACTGAACCCCAGCTGGCAAAACAGCTTCTTGGGGCTGTGATCAGGGACATGCCTGCCTGGGACAACAGCAGTCTCAGGGTTGGGGCAATCATAGTTTTTTAAAGTCATTTTTGCCCCCAAGACTTCCTTTCAGGAGAATGTGTGTCCTTCTGTTTCAGCAGTTGCATTTTTTGCCCATCAGTATCACTACTTGGAGCTTAAAAATAACCCACCTTATTTGTAGCCCCAAGATATCCCCTCCTCATGAGCGGAAACTTGGGGTGGAGGTAAAGTTTTCCAGAACATATATTATTAATATACAGGAAGGTTTCCCCCCCCCCCGATACAATGACTTTTTATAAAAAGCTCCCAGAGCTACTACTGCATCTCCAATATTTAGCTGAGTTGATTATTTTTGTCTTCAGCACCTTGTAATTTGGCTGGATGATTTTTCTCTGGAGTGGATTAACCATCTCTAAGCCTCTGTTTTGTGACTATGTTTCTGCTGTAAATTACTGACACAATGACAAAAGGGAACAAACACCAGATTAACATGGGACTGAGGTAAATTTGGGTCTAAATGGAAGTATGTGACTGGGAGAGTTTTTAGGCCTAGCTCTGATTTCCAAGTCATACTGACTGTGTAGATTGGGATCTGTCATATGCGGTATGAGAACACCCCCAGCTGGACAAAGACTTAATAGTCAGTAATATTCATTGATCATGGAAACCTTTAGTTCTCCATGCAGCAACTGGGGAAAGAAAAAACAACAAGAAGTTGATGGAGGATGGAGAGATGAGCATCTTTCCAATCATGAGAGAGGAGTACTGCAACAGTATTCTGGACCATCCCTTATATTTAGAAAGTAGGGGCCAAGTATAGCAGTGGTGTACAATAAACAGTGGTGAAAGTTACATCACAGGTTTAAGTTGAACTCCTAAAATGGGTGTAATGGGGCCAAATGCTGGCCCTTTTAAGCTCAGGTGGCACAAAGTAGTCAGATTCCAGCTATAATTAGCCAGCAGGGAAATCCTCTTGTGAAGCCAGGTGCTATATCTGCTGCCCATCACCATTTGTCAGTGCTGGGGAGAGAACATAGCAGAGCTACACTGTGTAAGGCAGTGACTCTCCTCTGTGTAAGGCAATAGCTCTCAACCTTTCCAGACTACTGTACCCCTTTGAGGAGTCTGATTTGTCCTGCATACCGCCAAAGTTTCACCTCACTTAAAAACTACTTTGCTTACAATATCAGACCTAAAAATACAAAAGTGTCCCAGCACATTATTACTGAAAAATTGCTCACTTTCCCACTGTTACCATATAGTTATAAAATAAATCAATTGCAATATAAATATTGTACATTTCAATGTACAGTATATACAGCAGTTTAAACAAGCCATTTTCTGTATGAAATTTTAGTTTGTACTGACTTTACTAGTGCTTTTTATGTAGCCTGTTGTAAAAGTAGGCAAATATCTAGATGAGTTGATGTGCCCTGTGGAAGACCTCTGCGTACCTCCGTGGTATGCGGATCCCTGACTGAGAACCACTGGTGTAAGGGGATTGTTGCCCCCTTACTGAAACTTAGTTAGTGGGGCTTTTTGGTTGGCCTCTCCCAGTATCAAAAGAAAGGGGAAGGGCTGATGAGAAATCAAAATCCTGAGACTGACAGTCCCCAGGGCCAATGGGGAGAGGCCAATGCTCCAGGTCAGCCTGATTGACAGGGCAGGCAGGCCAATGAGAGAGTCAGGAGCCCTGGCCAGCTGTGCTGATGGAGAGCCGGGGTTGAGCGACAGCGGGGAGATGTGCGCCCAGAGCTGGGGCGTGGATGTCCACTGTGCCACAAGTAACACAGGAGCCGAGCGTGGTGAGCAGCTGGGGAGAGCGAGGGGGGACCCTGGGCAGTGAGGGCCCAGAGGAGGGAGATGTCACCAGACAAGAAATCTTGTAGGTCGGACTTGGAGGAGGGGGTCTGTGACCCCGATGGGAGGGCCGAGGCTGGGAAAAAGGGTCCTACCACCTAGAGCCTGAGGGTGCATGATCGCTGCCAGAGCAGGTGTCTGACCTCCGCTGTCACTGCAGCACAGCCAGGGCCTGGACTGAACTTTCCTTATGTCCCAGAGACTGCTGTTTGTGGATTCCCTGTGCCCACATGGCAGGGTTACTTGTTTCCTTTAACCGTTTCCATTTTTTTCCCCCCTGACAGTTGTTTAATAAATTGTATTTACTTTGAACTGTATGTAATGATCAGTGGTTCAGGGAAGCATCCAGTGAGACGAGAGTACCCCAGAGAGGGGATACTCTAGCCCCTGCCATAAGTGACCACAACAAGACTGGGGGGTTCAGCCTCCCAGGAATCCTGGTTGAGGTTACAAGGACTCTGCTGCATGGGAGAGTGGAAGGGGAGTCCTCAAAGTCAGGCAGGCCTCCATTTAAAAGGAGTGGAAAGGAGGACTCAGATCCGTTTACAAGCAAATTCCACCTGGGTAGTGTATAAGCCAGGAAAGTTCCTCATAATTGCAGGACCATCCGCTGCACTTACATCTGGCATCAAGTCACATAAAGGCTATATACCAATGGTATAACATCCCCACATGTTTCAGAGTAGCAGCCGTGTTAGTCTGTATTCGCAAAAAGAAAAGGAGTACTTGTGGCACCTTAGAGACTAACAAATTTATTAGAGCATAAGCTTTCGTGAGCTACAGCTCACTTCATCGGATGCATTTGGTGGAAAAAACAGAGGAGAGATTTATATACACACACACAGAGAACATGAAACAATGGGTTTATCATACACACGTCATACACATCATACACGTAAGGAGAGTGATCACTTAAGATAAGCCATCACCAGCAGCGGGGGGGGGGGGGGCGGGAGGAGGAAAACCTTTCATGGTGACAAGCAAGGTAGGCTAATTCCAGCAGTTAACAAGAATATCAGAGGAACAGTGGGGAGTGGGGCGGGAGGGAGAAATACCATGGGGAAATAGTTTTATGTTCTCTGTGTGTGTGTATATAAATCTCTCCTCTGTTTTTTCCACCAAATTCATCCGATGAAGTGAGCTGTAGCTCACGAAAGCTTATGCTCTAATAAATTTGTTAGTCTCTAAGGTGCCACAAGTACTCCTTTTCTTTATCCCCACATGTAGGCAGCTGGCCTGGCTCTCCAGCCCATGAAGGTCTCCATACCACACTCAGCCTTTTCAGATCCTTCCTTCAGAGCAGTTTTATTCTTCAACTTAAAACATCAAAACAAAGCTGTTCTTCTACCCACCACAAACTCCAGCTTGCAGAGGCTTTCCCCCTCACCTCTTTCAGTGCTGAAAGGAGAAGAGACCACCCTATTCTTCCCTTTCTGTCAATCCCCCTGCTTCAGCACCAATTGCAAGAACCCATCTCCCTCCTGCAGATCCCACCAATTGAGCTCTCTCAGCCCTCACCAGATGCTTTTCCAGATGGTTTTGATAATCTAAAAGGGCTGACTGGCTCCAGGCCCTTAAAGGGGCAGACCACCTTATTACACCAAGGCTACTCTAACTAACACCAGGCACATACAGAGGTTCAGATTGCTATAACATTGCCCTGATGACTCTTTTCTCCCCCTGCCAAGCAGAATTGGGATGAAGGGGAGAATCTGATCTTATATTTTATGTGCCTGAGCTACTGTTTCTCACTTGGTGTTTTTTTAATATGTGAAATGTTTTGAAGCATATCCTTTTTTCTTTAGAGACAATTAATTCCTTTGTAATTGCATTAATGCAAAAAAAGCAAATAAAGTTTTAATAAAAATAAAGCAGACTTTAAACTCATGCCCTTTGCAACATAATCACACTGATGAACATACAGTAATAGAAATTTTAATAAAGGTACAGTCTTAATAGGATTTAAATTCACAGATGTAATAGTATAAAAGACATGTTTTTCTTCAACTAAGCAACATAACTTTTGTCCATCTTTGCTGAAATAGCCACAACATCTGATCTTGTTTCTTTACCTCAACAGAAGCATACAGTATTGGATATTATAAAGCAAAAAATTAGGAATAGATGGCATATAAAGATTACAAAATTATAAATTTAATCTTTCTAGTTTATAACAATATCTATAGGCAGATAAAATGTAATGAACATTATATTTAATACTGTTTTGTTTCTTGACAGAATAGTGCTGTTTAATTATTTTTATTAAAAGTAGAGCTTTTCTGGTTACATAAAAATCATGAGATATTGAACAGGTGTTGATCCATTCAACAGGGGAAGTGAAATCCTGATCCTGTTGAAGTCAATAGAAATTTTCCATTGATTTCAATGAAGCCAGGATTTCATCCAGGGACACTAAAAGATACAGAGGATTTCTCATAAAAACCAGCCCCACCAATGGACTAGAACAGATTGCTTTTGCAGTTTCAAACAAACTCTTTCCACTAGGATATGCAGCCTCTGGCTGCTGTCCAAGGGAATTGCCATTGGAGGGCTCCCTTATTGTACACTGAATGCAGCACCAACTTATTGGGCCTGATTCTGATCTCCCACTGTTTTTTTCCTATCCCATTGGCAGTGGGGTGTGGGAGGATCAGAATCAGGTCAAGTGAGTTTTAAAAGGAAAAAAATCACTAAAAATATTGACTATAAGGACTGCAGATTTTAGATCTGTTCACTAGTTCACACTGGCCTCTATGTGTAGGCAAATCAGACAAAACGTACTACATCCTTTGCTTCTTTAATAAAATATGAGAAGACAGGGCAGAATTTCTTAGGGCCAGATTGCTTCCCCCCCGCAGTCTAACTCATGGGGGGAAGGTGTTGTTCCATGGGGGAGTTTGACCCTGCCTAGAAGGAGCTGTGTGTCAGCATCCAACTTTGTGGATTCTCTGCCACCTGCGTTTCCACCCCCAGATCCTGTGCCAATGGACTCCAGTGAAAAAGTACTGTAAGGACTTCTTTTAGTTCAGGGGTCTCAAACACACGGCTTGCAGGCCACATTTTGCTGTGGCCCACCAAGCTTCCTATGCCCCCATCCCAGTTATTTCCTGTGGCTGCCAAGCTCCCCTCCCCTGCCGCCCCCCCAGTGCGCCTCGTCCGCGGTCCTCTACCTACCTCCAGGCACTTCCCACCACCAAACAGCTGGTTGGCGGCACTTAGCGGTTTCCATGAGGGAGGGGGGAGGAGCGGGGTGCCGTGTGCTCAGGGGAGGAGGCAGAGAAGAGGCATGGCAGGGGCAGGGATTTGGGGAAAGGGTTGGAATAGGGACAGGAAGGGGGTGGGGACTTTAGGGAAGGAGTTTGAATGGGGGCGGGGAAGGGGTGGGGAGAGGTGGGGCCTCATGGAAGGGGTGGAGTGGGGGCAGGGCCAGGGGCAGCGGGGGGTGGGGCCAGTGTCAGTGATGCAGCCCTCGGGCCAATGTATTTGTCTTCATGTAGCCCTCCTGGTAATTTGAATTTGAGATCCCTTCTCTAATTGCAGCTGTCCCAGGTCCCTTCCTAAAAGTGGAAGGTTCCCCACCACTGGTAACAGGGTTGATGGGAAGATAATGTACGTCCCTACATCTCTTCTCCTCCCAGCCTGCCATAGCCTAATGCAGGCTGCCTCACTGTCCATGCAGTCTTCACCCACTTCCCAACACCAGGATTCAGTAAAAGCCTCTTGGTGGGGTCCAGTGCCATGGAGATAGCTGACTCTCCCCATTCCATGCAAGGTGTGATCTCACAGGTGAAAGATCCCCCTCTGGGAGCAGATGCTCGGCACAAGATCTGACCCTTAGATGTTAGCTACACATTTCTCTCCATAAAGAGGGCATCTACGAAAATGGAGGTGTGACTGTCCCTGTGAGGCACACAGACCCATATCCTCAGCTCGTGTAAATTATCACAGTTCCTTTGAAGTCAATGGAGCTGCACTGATTTACACCAGCTGATTATCAGGCCCAGAAAGTGTGCAGAAGGCTGGTGCAAGGGTGTGCGCCTCATACATTTTCCCTTTAGGCCCCACTTTGAACTGGCATCACTGGGGCTGAGAGTATTCAGCACGTTGCAGATTCTTGGTCTATACTTTAATGTAACCCTTCATCCCCACATTCTCTGGGAATCGCTTATCATAGTTTTGCACAGTGAACAACATTGTTTTTTCCTGCTGGTGGGAAAAAAAAAATCTTGTGTGTTGATGAAACTGTCCAAAGTGAATTTTCTCATCTTGTTCTGACAAAGGATAGGTAAGATTCCAGTGTTAATTGGATCACACTGAGTGTCAGTGTAGTGCTGTTTGATATAGGGATAGGTCACAAAGAGCATTAGCCACTATAATAGAAAGCTATAACTCAGATCTGGGTACTTGACATTGATTTGAAATATACCAACAGGAGCAAGGGGGAAGACTTAATTAATGTGGCATGGACTTTTCATAGGAGTATGTGCTCTTCCCACAATGCGGTGGAAACAAAGCACACCGGAATTAATTCTGAAGGGCCCCAAGGCAGCAATGGTCTGAAGTCAATGGCATTATTGCTTTTTGCTCATTTTCAGCTTCTGTTTGGTTATGGCAGTAGCATAATAGCTTTTAAATTTGACCAGGAAAATGGGGATTGGAATGATAATAGTTAACATACCAAATATTGCAGCAAAGGCTGCCATCACCTGGCCAAAGGTGGTGAGAGGGATGATGTCGCCATAGCCCACAGTGGTTAGCGTGATCAGAGCCCACCAGAAGCAAATGATAATGTCTGTGAAGTGCAAATCCCCCCGGTAAGAAGGATGAACACCCAGCAACTCGCCATAGAAAAAGAGAGAACCAAAGAAGAGGGTTTCAAAGGCCAGGATCATCAGCAGGAAGCAGATCTCTTGGATGATGGACCTGAGCGTGTAGGACAGGACTCTCAGGATCAGAGGGGTCTCTATTAGCTTGATTATCTTCAGGAGTTTGAGGAGGTAGACTATGCGGACAAAACCCAGCCAAAGTGCTAGGCTAGGCATTTTCTGAATCTGCTCAGCGGTGAAGAGTTCAATGTAAACTGGGAAGAGGGAGAGGAAATCAGCCACATTCAGAGGATTCCTTAGGAATTTCTTTTTGTCTGGACAGAAGAAAAATCGCATGGAAAACTCAAACGTGAACCAGAGGACACAGAACAGCTCCAGGTGGAGCAGGTAAGGGGCCTGGTGATAAGAAGGCTCAGGGATGCTGTGGATCACATCGGAATGGCCGAAAATGGTAAGGTTAGCAGCAAAGTACTCGTACTGTGCCTTCGTCTCCTCACAGAATAGGACGACGATTCCAATGATGAACAGCAGAGAAATAACAGCCAGGCACTGCAGAGGGACAGAAAAGTCAAACGTAGGATCAGGTCAGTGTGAGGGTATCACAAAACTTCAAAGCTTCACTTCGCATCCAGGATTCTCAGCATCAAACATTACCTTCTCCTAGACTAACTTTTACCCAATTTCTGTCTAGGAATTGATTCACACATTGAAGGTTTCTTTTTCTTTTCCATCCTTACCTGTCCAAGGTCAAGAGGGGGATCTAGGTGAAGGGAAATAATGTGAACTATTAGCATCTGGACTTGTAGGGAAGGGAAGACATCTGACAGCTGGAGCAATATGGACAGATTCACCGAGATTGCCCTAGCACAGAGATCGGCAACCTTTGGCATGTGGCCCGCCAGGGTAAGCCCCCTGGCGGGCCAGGCTGGGCCAGTTTACTTGCCACATCCACAGGTTCAGCTGATTGTGGCTCCCACTGGCTGCGGTTCGGTGTCCCAGGCCAATGGGGGCTGCCAGAAGCGGAGGCCAGCACATCCCTCAGCCTGTACTGCTTCCTGCAGCCCCCATTGGACTGGAGCGGCGAACAGCAGCCAGTGAGAGCTGCGATTGGCCGAATCTGAGGCTGCTCCAGGTAAACAAACTGTCCCGAACCACCAGCGGATTTCCCTAATGGGCCATCTGCCAAAGGTTGCCAATCCCTGCCCTAGCACAAAGTGACAGGTTTCAGAGTAGCAGCCATGTTAGTCTGTATTCGCAAAAAAAAAAAAGGAGTACTTGTGGGACCTTAGAGACTAACAAATTTATTTGAGCATAAGCTGTAGCTCACGAAAGCTTATGCTCAAATAAATTTGTTAGTCTCTAAGGTGCCACAAGTACTCCTTTTCTTCTAGCACAAAGTGCTGGCTCAAGTGACTCAGCTGTTCTAGACAGACTGGAAAATGTCCTCTGCCTTCTCCAAATCTGCAGTTGCTGCCCCAAGTACCTATTCGGAGAGGAGAGGAGAGGAATTAATGAAATGCACTAAATAACTATTTAACTGTACACAGCACAGTAGAAAATGCGCAGCCCTAGCATGCAGAGCAGTGGGGCACAGCAAAGGGCCACAGCCATGGCACTACACTAGCAGGGAGACGTAACAGCATTTTAGTTACAGAAAATAAAATGAGCTGAGAGTTGACACTTTTTTCCCCTGATAGCACAAGCAGAAATCACCTGAGTGTTATTAAGGCCCCTGGCATAAGTGTTTAGCATTAACTCAACCATTACGTGGTTTAACTTCCATTCCGAGATTTAGAAAAGCAGGTGACCTGGTAGAGCGCACAGGTAAAGAAGAATGTTTGAATTTGAGTCACTCCAGTGAACAGACTCTTAACTGACTCCACAGGTTTCCAAATTACATGCCTTGTATTGTTTAATAACAGGTAGATAGTAGGTCTAAAGCTGGTCAAACTCTCCTTTACAAATAACAGATTTACACTGGTGTAAATCAGGAGTAATTTTAATGAAGTCAGTGGAGTCAGCTGTAAAACTAGAGGGAGGTCTGAATCAGACCCTATATTAATTGCACATTTATCCTGTTTCTGGTTAAAGAACTTTCATGAACTGATCCTTATTTTCAAAAATATTTGCTGAATGCTTTGGAGGAATAATTTAGAGCCTATGGGTCAGTGGTGGGCAACCTGCAGCCCGCATGCAGCCCATCAGGGTAAGCTGATTGTGGGCCACAAGACATGTTGCTGGTGTTGACTGTCCGCAGGCACTGCTCCCTGCAGCTCCCAGTGGCTGCGGTTCGCCATTCCTGGCCAATGGGAGCTGCGGGAAGCGGCAGCCAGCACGGCCCGCCGCTTCCTACATCTCCCATTGGCCAGGAACGGCGAACCGGGGCCACTGGGAGTTGCAGGGGGCCGTGCCTGCGGACGGTCAATGTCAGCAACGTGTCTCATGGCCTGCATTCAGGATACCCTGATTGGCCGTAGGTTGCCCACCATTGCAGTAGGTTGTTTATGGAATGATCACTTCAATTGTTTATTAATCATGTTGAATGGGGAAGGGGGTTACCTAAGTCATATGGTCTGGTTTCAGCTCCCAAGTGGGATTAGTAAGATTTTATAATATAAAAATAAAACTCATAGTAAATAGCTCATTTCTAGTATGAATTTTCATTAGTGCTAAAACTCATGAAACCTCTAGGATTCACAAATTGCCCTGGAATACCAAGGCAAATACTTCTATGTAACTAATAGCAGCATCACCTACCCAAATCAGAGCAAGCTGAACTGTGCACTAAAAATATTGGTGAATCCCTGTTATTCTGGGATGTTGTATTTAATTATTCAAGTACTGTAGCTGTAAGCAGGACTCTGAACCCGTGCACTAGAGCTGCAAGTTCCTAAGCTTTTTCCACTGAGGTTTAAATTCTGGTAACCCCAACAGATTCAGGCTCACGCTGACAAATCTATCTGGTTCTCCACTGGAAGCATTACCTTGGCACTTAAAGAGGAAAAGGGCTTTTCAAAGATAGACCAGATCTTTGGCTGCCATCTGGCCCTCCAGCTGAAATCCCTTCTTTCCACCTGGACGACGAGGTGCTGGTCATCGGCATGTTCGTTCTCATCCCAAACATTAAATTCCTCCGGCTGGCTGTCTCTGTTGGTCAGCTTCAGCCAACAGCAGGGTGCCAGCTGTGCATCACTTATCTCCCAGAAAGCCAGCTCTTCCTCTAAGACTGATCTGCAGGTGTCTGCAGGACAGTGGAGGTGTTTGGTCCTGTAATAGCTCAACACATAGCCAAAGAGCTGAGCACTCCTGTCAAAGAAGAATTCTTTGGTGATAGGGTTATAATCGTATAGTGTGCTGGCATGGGGCTCTGTGAGGCTGCACAGCTTGGTTCCTGGGAAGGTCCGGAGGGTGCTGCAGTACATCTCATGTCTGATTCCTCCAACATTCAGGATGATCTTCTCTTTTGAGCCATCCATCCTTCAGGTGTCAAGTGGCAAGTTCACGTTCTGATTGGCTTCTGTTAATCTCTAGCAAGCCTGCAAGAGGGAGAAAGGGTAAGAACGTAAATTAAAACAAAACCCTCAAGGCTGCAAATCTGAAGCAGGGCAGTTTTCCATGTCATCATGTCACACCACTCTGTTAAAGCTCATTTTGTAACTTCCCTGAGCACTGGAATTTCCTAGAGAAAGTGTCCGACTCCTCTCACTACTGACATATTCTATTCAATATAGGCTCTTCTACTGAGCTCATCACTCATCTGAACGCCTTCCAAAAGTGCATTAAGCAACATGACTGTCTGTCTCATGTTGTTTGTTCTCTCATCTTCTCCCTGTGGGAGAAGGGTATACTGTGGACTATCTTGTTTTTGGTAGAGGTTTTTTAATGTAATATAATTTATTTTTTTAATATACATGTTGGCATGTATTTATGTTAGAGAAGGCAAGGTCAAAGAAAAGTGAACCACAAGGTGGTGAAGTTTGTGATGGTCCTTAATTCCTGAGGGAATTCAGAAAACTCTGCCTCACATAAGGACGAGAAATAGCCACGTATTAACTTCCCATGTGCCAGAGGAGCAGAGCTTTTGACCACGGTCTTCATCCCAGAGCTTTAGGTGATCTTTTAGACTTCACCTATCCTGCTGGGTGTGGGAGATTTTCTCCTCTCTCCACATTACTTTGATGATTTGGAGAGTCACAAGTGAGATGATATGACTGCATGGCTGTCAACTGGACCATGTTTTCTGGGAGGGGGAGGTAAATGTTCTCTGAGGTTCCCCTTTGCCTCTTTATTCCTCCCCTCTGGACTCATGTTGGGCATAACCATCTGCTCAGCTGTAGGATGCTGCTTCCTCCAGGAGTCTATCAGCACGATGCCTGGGTCAGCCTGGAGAGGTTTATGAACAACATGAGGCACTCCCTTCTCCAGGGGCTGAATGTGATGCCTTCATAGCAATCACAGACCCTGCTGCCCAGGACTCTGTAACTGAGCAGCATGATTCATATACTGTTACTGGTAACCCAGTATCAGCTCCATTCTCCAAAGCTTAAAATATGTTGAGCCCAAATGTGTGGAAGCTGTTTCTCAGTCCTGTATTAATGTCATTACAAGAGAAATTTCATGAGTCAACCTCAGTCTCCTGCACCATACAACCATGTGGCCATGACAGAGAACTGGGGCATTTCAGAAAGGACCCATGGATATCATGCACACGGACACCTCTGTCATTTCTGACATACTGCACTGCCTTCTATGGCAGTCCTGGGATATACATCTCAGTTCTGACCTGTATCACTGCGAGATGTTTTAGACCTGCCCTCTCTTTGCTTCCCACTCACATTTGTGCACCCCACCCATTCATTCCTGTCTGTACTTTATACCATGGTGTGGTCCAGTTGTCACCTTCTTCTGTCTTTGTGGAATGCACTTGAGCAGAGAAGCGCCAGCTCCCTTGTGTGGTACCAAGGAATGGGAGCTCAGCGCCTTTCCACTTGTGACCTGCTGGTAATCAAGATTTGAACCTACAGTCCAGAAGTGAAGCACTTGGACACTATCACAGTATGTTACTAAGCTCCCCATATAGTGCCCTTTCACCAGAAAGCTTGGTAAGAGAAGGCTGGGGCTAGCTCAGAAGTTCACTGGAAGCATAAATTAATTGCTGTTTGGCTGCCACGGTGACTGCCCTCAACACACGTGTGCACACACCAAGGGCCTGATCTAGCTTCCAGTGAAGTCAATGGCAAAACTCCTATTGATTTCAATAGGAGCAGGATTGGGCCCTTACAGTACATAGATACACACTCTGCTTCGTGCTTGCAGCACATAAACTCAAATACTGCAGCAAGGATATGAGTGACACAGCAAGTTAGACTAACCTTCTCAGAGTTCAAAAAACCTGTTACTGGAACTTTGCGAGAGCTTTCTCCTTCCTTTTACAAGCAAGTAGCTGTGTAAAAAGCTGATTTTAAATGCCTTTGCTAAATTCTTATTCATCTGCTTAGGATGCTAGATGCCTCTTGCTCAACAGTACAAATCCCAAGTGAGAAATCAACTAAAAAGCTACATTTCAGAGCCTTACCTTGGAGCTATTGCAGTAGCTTTGTGACCAGAGGAGAGGAGAAGAAGCCTAGAGGAAGAGACAAGTTCGGTGAAAACAGAATGTTCAGTGGCTGGGCTCCAAGCTTAGGCTCATGGATGCTAGAAAACAAAACCAACCAATCGAACAGAAAAGATGTTGAACCCCCCCCCATCCCCTCCAAGTCTGTCCTATCAGCAATCGCTTTTCATCCTCTAAGGAATAATACTCAAACATGTCAACAACTGCCTAGCCAGATGTTCTCCTGGCCACATTATTCTTCCCTCTGCCACCCGCTGTGCTTCTTACAACCTCAAAGAACGGTGGTATTTTGAAAATATGTAATGCTCAAACTTCCTGGGCCTAATTAAAAATTAGAATGTTGAGCAACAGAAATGCAGGAAAAATTTGTTCCTTTCCTGACTGTTCCTTACTCAAGTTAAATTAAAAAAAGAGCTGCCACCCTTCTTTCATGTAAAGGGCTTTCCATTCATTTCTACCTGCAGAGGAAATAAACTTTTGCACCTGCAAATTTTTAACTTGTTTTGGTCCCTGATTATATTAGGAAAATTTTAAGTATCTAACTGCTGAGACTGTTAAAAGAAAATTCACTATTCAAGACAGAGTGTTTGAGATGGTCTTTTAATTACTCCTCAAAGTCCATTTCCAGATTTTCTCTCTCAGACTACTTGTAATACTATTCAAAGGAATTAGAGACAAAAAGGACTTTTCACGTCACCTTTCTCACCCCAGCATTAGGCTATTTCCTAAGAGGATATGTCTACACTGCAATAAAACACCCACAGATGGCCTGTGACAGCTGACTTGGGCTCACAGGTCTCAGGTTGTGGGGCTATAAAATTGCCTCATGGAGTCCCAGAACATGAGCTCTAGCTGAGCCCGAATGTCTCGACTGCAATTTTATAGCCCTGCAGCCTGAGCCCCACAAGCTCGAGTCAGCTGACACAGACCAGCCGCAGGTGTTTTATTTCAGTGTAGACATACCCTAAGGCTCCAGTCTAGTTTTAAATTACACAAGCACAGAGGCAGATTCAGAGCTCATCAGAGAAAGATCTACCAGATATTCCATCTAAGATTAGTTTGTTTCATTTTAACCCACTACATCTAGTTATGCTCTCTTGGGCTTTGCAATCCCTCTTTTAACTTCTTTCTGAAAAGAGGTATTTGTACTTGGACTTTCCAGGCTGATTAATTGGGTAAGTTTTGGTCCCCTGATATGCACCACTCCTGCAGCTAACGGGGCTGTACAGCTGCACTAGCCAGGCAGCTGAGGATTCCCAGGGTGACGCACTGCCATCACAGACAGCCCCATGCCATGCGCTTCTAAGCGTCCAGCACAGGGACATAGCTGGTAGAAGGGGGCATGGCAAACTGTTGCTGTTCCTTGGCTGCCAGAATGGCCCCTTTGGGGCTGCTAGCAGTTGTTTTAACTTAAAGCTCTTGGCAAGCCCGCTGATAGCAATTCCGGGCCCCAGGGCAGAACATTCACTGGGCGCTCTTCCGGCATGGCCAGGGCTTCCACATGCCTGCCTGGCTGTCTTTGTCGCCACTGGTACCACCCCGTGTGCGCCTAGGAGCCCTGTGGCCTGCCCGGGTGATTTAAAAGGGCCTGGGGCTCCTGGCTGCTGCCGCTGCTACTGCAGCAGTCGTGGTGGCCAGTGCCCCTGGGCCCTTTTACATCTCCCAGTCCCCTGGACAATTGCCCCCTTCTCCCGCCCCGTCGGCAGGCCTGGCTCTTGGCCTCAGGATCATAGAAGCACTAAGTCACCTTTGTCCTCCCCCTCACACTCATACAGTGAGCGCAGCTCGGCCAGACACAATGGTCAGGACCGTTGTGTGAATACGTTTCCCTCTGCTCCAGGTGCTGGGGGAGAGAAGCGGGATGAGTGGCCCCAAGTGAATCATAGATGCTGCTTCACTCCTGTCCCCATCACAATCACTTCATCACAGACATCAAGATTGACTCCATCTTGATAAATCCCTTTTGAGTGTCTATCACCAACCTGTGCCCACTCAAGTGTTCACCTACTGTGACTCTAGTGCCTTTTGCAACATGGAAACCCTTTAGATACCTAGTTCTTTCCCTGGCTCTTGTGTAAATATGGGTGTTAGCTGCTCTACAGGCCTCAGGTCTTTCTCCAGTTCCTTCGCGGTGTTATGGTCTGGTGTTAGCTGCTCAATTTTCCCATCTATTCTAAGGTCCCACTTAGTTTCATATTGGATGGAAGAAATTAAGTCCACAGGCGTTACAGTACCTCCTACAGTACATTTTCACATGAGCACATTAGAACGTTTGTACTCATTTTGGTTACTGAAGCCCAGAGGTATGTTCCAGATGCGAAAAGCCATTGAAATAATAGGAAACAAAATGATACAAGCTGTTACTGGGCTCTGAATAAGGCCCTTTGATAGCAATATAACAAGAGCCTGTGTTTTACAATCATTGTTAAACACAGATGGAAAGTGCAAATCCAGTTCCAGAGAACAGGGCCCTTTTCCAAGTTTTCTCTTTGTCTGGTATTTTCTGAGAATTTACTTTCCCTGCATGAAGCACTGCAGGAGCTTGGCACTGACCTTCAAATCTCTTGCTGCATTTCACTTTTCTTTGGGTAATGAATCTCTTGTTTCATTTTGACCTAGATTTATTCAGGCCCAGGGCCTGGCAGCTTTTGGGAAAGTTATTACTGTAATAAACTTTGCTGTGTTTTCAAAGACCATATTATAACAAAACAGATTCAGATCCACTAGTAGATGAAATGAAGACAGTGATAGTGACTAGATCCAGCTGCTAACAACATCTGAGCTATTGTTTCCTGTTTTCCAATACCAGATTCTTTATAGCATTTCTCTGTATTTTCTCTCCGATTTAATAAAAACAGCTTTTGTGTATAACAAACGTTTTAGGATGTTTTTCCCATCTGCTCATACTCAGATATATAGGAAAGGCCAAACTATGCTCTCAGTCACACCAGTCTAAATCTGGTGGGCTTAATTTACTTACTGGAGTTACTCTGCATTTACACTGGTATAAATGGGGAAAAGAAACTGGTCCGAAGTAATTTATCATCTGAAAAAGATAGAATAAACTCTCAAAAAGGTTCTTGAAAGAAAGATGATTTATGAGTTGCTGGTGGAGATGATTAACAATTTATTAAATACAAATGGTGCCTAAGAATACTAAACAAGTATAAGATATGCTGGGGTCCTGAAAGGCTGGCAGGAAACAGAGCCACTGGGGATACAAAGCAGTTCACCGATTCAACTCTATCTCAAGTCAGTAGCAACTGAGGGACATATTCTCTTCTACCAGTCTGGCCCCTGTTGATGTTCCATAACCTGTTGGCCTAAGTTAGAACATCCCTCTTAGGCTGCTCTAATGTACAGCAGGACTGCTTGAGATGAGGGAGCCATCACTGGCCCCTGACACCTCCTCCAGCCTTCAGCACAGGAAAGAATGTGATCCTGAAAGTCATTTCCCTGTTTGAAATGAGTTAGGGGTCAGACATATCCATCCAGTTCCTAAGCAACAGGTTCTGCATCATAGAAACAACAATCACAACTGGCAATAACTGATTTCCCTGTTCTCAGTAGAGAAGCTAAGGAGCAAAACAGCCAGAAACTGAACTCCCTACTCACCCCTAGAAGCAGTCCCTCCACACCAAGGAAGAGGCACATTGCTAGAGGGAGCTTGCACAACTGAAGCTTATACTGTTCCTCGTCTGAGGATAAAGAGAGAGACTGGAGTCTCTGGGGCTTTCAAACTGGCACTTTTCACCAGTGCTTAATTCACTTAAAAGAATAAAAGAGGAACAGATGGGAAATCCTAAGTGCTTTAGAACATGGTGACCTAACCCTGCTTTGTAGTGAGGAGAAGAAAGAGAGGGAGATGGCCTCAGTCATTGCTGCCAGAGAGTGATGTAATTGTTAGGACAACAGGCAGGACTAGGTTTATTGGTATTAGGATACGAACCATCTGCAGAACACACAACAACTGAAGTCTTCATTTCCAGAAGTGACATCTTTTGTGGGGCACACATTCCAGAGTCAGATCTCAAGCCACATCCCCTCTCCTGAATATGGGGATTTATCCCTTCTGAATATAAGTCGTAGGGACACTGTAGGCACAGGAAAAACTCAGCCCTATGCCTAGATCTCTTTCAGGATCTTCCCTCAGGGCAGTTTTAGTCTTGAAACATAAAATATAAGCAAAACATCATTCTTTCCTCCTTGCCGCTCTCAGGGCTGAAAGGAGAACATACTCTTCTCGTCCAGTTCCTGCTTCGGGACCTACTGCAGAAACCCATCTCCCTCCAGTTGAACTCTCTCAGTTCTTTATAGGGATCACTGGACCCCTTCCTAGCTGAGTCTGACACTCAAACAGGGCTGGCTGGTGGCCCTAGGCCCTTAAAGGGGCAGACAATCCTGTTACACATGCATAGTGCATACATCATCTGCCAAGCACCAGCAAACAAACCAGTCTTCAAAGGTGAGTATTAAGATGACTTGAAAAGTAACTGAAAGATGGCAACAGTAAAGCTGTTTCCACTTTTGAATACATTGTGCACTCCATACTGCCTCATAATTGTCCATCTAGAAGCTTAGTCAGCCCAATTCTTAGGTTGTGTGTGTTCTTGATAAGATCAAAAGGAGCAATCCCTATGGCTCTTGGTATATGGAATTAGAAAGGACCTATGAAGGAGAAAGGGGATTACGCTATATTATCTTCACCCTAAAGCCTGAAAGTGAGTTTGAGCTATAGTACACTTCATGCTACCAACCCTCAAATCACTGTTCAATACTAAGATGACAAGAATCACTTACAAGGCACTTCCAGATACACTGCAAATCATAGTCCCAGGTGATGCTGTGGAGCATTTGTCTCCGCTGAATTCACTGCAGAAAGTTGATGCTCTAGAAGAGGGTGAATTTCCACTGCTGTCTGCAAGACAAGATGAAACGGGCATGGTTTCCACAATGAGAGAGAAATGGTATCTGAGGATATCAAACTGTTAACCAGTGATCAAAATCCATTAATATAAATAACTGTAAGGTGTCAAGAATCATCCCGTCTCCATCATTTCTCTCATTCAAACTTGAGGAAGTAGGTTTTGGAGGCCATATGGGTTCCTCTTATTCTACAATATATTTAAACTTCACCCATTTTTAAAATGGGAAAAAAAATCAAAACAGGGAGAGGTGAACTGATAAGCTAGCATCAGAGCTGTGATTAGAATTCAGGACTTCCTGGTCTCTAACTCCAGGCATGACTCACTAGACCATAGACACTTGGAAGTATTCTATTACTATGTACAAAATTGCGCTCAAGATAAAAATTACACATAAATGAGCCTAGCTGAACTAAAGCACATGGATGAAATACAGTGATAAGGACACTTCTATGCGTTCAGCAAAACAGAAATATATTCTCCATCCACTTGATCTCTTATGCCTGGTCTGCACTACAAAGTTTTGTTGGCTGAAGTTGTGTTTTGTCACTACAGGTTTGCATACATCCTCACCCAAAATTGGTTCTGTTGGTGAAACCCCGAATTACACAAGTCCATAACCAACATATTTCTGCTTGCAAAATACCACTGTGGACAATGTTACCTATTTTGGTAAAAAACAAACAGTCCATCAGCAACAGTCTCACTATGCCTTACTTCCCTCAACAGTGACCGCTCTAGTCACTGTTTGAACACCACTGCCCAGGGGGCACTGTGACCAGAAGCCCACCCCACCCCCTCTTTAAAATCCCCAGCATGATTTGGAAATGCCTCTTTTCCTGGGAACCCTCCTGTGCGAGCACACCTCCTAGACCATCTCTGTGAACAGATAGGTATGGACCTGCACAAAGATAGATTCCCAGCTAAACCACACGTTGCTGCATGGACCAGGAAGGAAATCCTGAATCTCAACTGTCTCTGGAGAGAAGGGGTAGTGCACTGCCAGCTGTAGAGTAACCACAGGAATGAAAATATCTATGTGGACACGGGAGAGGCATGGATGAAATACAAGAGCTGGGCTACAATAGGGGTAAGGCGGAATGCCAGGTGCCAGCAAAGGAGCTGTGGCATTAGTAATTACCTCAGGAGGCTCACAGAAATTGATCCATTCATGCTGTTGGGTTCCTTTCTGGCCATGTGAATCTCTGACAAGCTCAAATTCCATCACATAATGGACCTTCGTCAGCAGGGAGATAAACATTTCCAGGATGGCCACTCTGCATCTCGGTATAAAAGAGATCCCAAAAATGATATTCACCATCTGAAGGAGATAAATAACAAGACACAAAGTTCACTGTAAAGTCCAAATCTGTCACTGTATCCAGGGGTCTGTGCTTTGCAAAAAGTACTTTATTTTTAACAGTTTTGAATGTATTCCTTTAAGTGTCACTGAATATCCAATTAGAGCAATGTTTCTCAACTTTTGTACTGGTGACCCCTTTAATATAGCAAGCCTCTGAATGCGATCCCCGCCCCCATAAATTAAAAACACTTTTAAATGCATTTAATACCAATATTAATGCTGGAGGCAAAGCGCGGTTTGAGGTGGAGGCTGACAGCTCATGACCCCCCATGTAATAACCTCATGACCCCCTGAGGGGTCCCAACCCCCAGTTTGAGAATCCCTGCATTAGAATAAATAGGAATGCCGAGTTTAAATTCCCCCACTGTTCATATTTTGCATACCTTTGTCAGGTCATCTCAGGTGGGACTTCCCACAGTGCATAAGTGAATTAGGCACCTAATTCCCATTAAAACTCAACAGAAATCAATGGGGTACGTAACCCACTTAGGTGTTTTTTAATATCACACTCCTCTCCAAATTAAATAATCCCAGTCTCTTCAGTCTTTCTTCATATAGAAGTCTCTATAGGCCTCCAATAATTTGTCTTCATTCTCTAAACTCCTTCTACAGAGCCAGAGGTTTGAAGTCTAGCTAGGGTTTTGTTGTGCTTCACAGTATCCAGTTGTATGGGAGTGTACAATAAACATATCGTCAGCTGGATGTCTCTGCTAAAGTGATCAGCAGGAACCAGCAGGATCCAGAGTTAACAATTTATTGAGATGAAAAGAGGCACTCGCACCTTTCAGAGCTATTCTTTCAGGCTGACTGCAGACTTAGCAGACTGTGCTGCATTTACACTTTGATCACATGGGGGGTGATTTTTTCACACTTATAGGGGCTAGCGATTTACCTTTTAAACTAATATTCTTCTGAGCAGTTCCATGATGATGGATGCATTTTGCAGCCAACTTCTCAGCCACAGAATAAGTGGAGCACTCTAGGGATGGAGTAGATGAACTCTTGTAGGACTTTTCCATCTCTAACTTCTCTGATTCTATAAGCAGCAGCCATGACCCACACTACTGAGGGGGATAAATCACATTGACAGCCTCATATCATGGTGGTGTATAAATGAAGTCTGCTAGGGACCTCACTAGATAGTATGCCGCAGCATATGAAATACCAGTGAAAGGATTTTTATAAAACCAATAATTGTGAGGCATCAGTGTCCCACTCTCAGGGCATGTTTCACCAGTAAAGTTTATTTCAATATTGTAATGTTTATTGTGCAATTCAATGCTGGAGAACTTTATGGAGTGGAGTTTCGACAGCACCAGACAGCACTAGAACTAGCTGTCTCGTCCAGCTTCCGGGGATGATTTATTTAGATTAAGCTAAATTAATTCTGTCTCTCTACAAAAGAGGTTGTTATTTTTCTAATAATCCAAATGGGAAAGGGTGGCCGTACTGATGGGAGTAACTCCCTTTGTTGTACCTGGCCAGGATTTTCACTGCATATACCCTATTTCAGTTCATACCATTTTACCTGACTGATTTCTATAAATTATTTCCCTTGTAGGGTTGTGTTGCTGCTAAATTCCTTCAGCTCCATGAGGATCATCAGATACGTGACGAGAGGCTGTGAGGCCCATTCCAGAAGCAATACCATAAAAAAGACCATACCTGACATGTACGTATGTATGGGCCCTGATGGCCAATCTCTTCCCTACTGTCTAATGCACACAGAATCTCTTTGTTCTGCTCCCTGGTCTCCTTCCAGAAAACCCTTTGTTACCAAACTCCTCACCAAACCACATTAGTGTCTTGCTGGCCCTTCCAAGCCCCTACCTGATCCACCCCACTCACTCTACTCTGCGAAGAGGTCAGTCTCTCTATCCCAATCTGTGCACAATCCCCTCTTGGCTTTTCTCTTGAGCCACCATAGGATCAGTCTGCCACATTATGATCATGTTCAAACATAATGTCAATAATAATGCAGAAATGGCAGAAGTATTAAGCACTTACTACATGGAAACAAATATTTGATAATGGGCTCTCCAATGTAGCAGCTAAAGGTATAACAAGATCCCATGGGTGGAAGCTGAAGCTAGACAGATTCACGCTGGAAAGGTGGTGTACATTTTTAACAGTGAGGGTAACTAACCATTGGGAGAATTTACCCATGCACATTTTTTTGTGATAGATTCTCCATCACTGGCAATTTATAAATCAAGATTGGATGTTTAAATTACAAAAAAAAAATAAAAATAAAAATTGCACTAGTTCAAAGAGGAATTATTTTGGGGATTTCTATGGCCTGTCTTATATAGGAATTTAGTCCAGAGGATCACAATCATTTCTTCTGGCCTTGGAATCTATGAAAATGGGTAATATCCATTACATTGGTTGATTTAGGGTTGAACCTTTTAACACCAGGTTTCAACCCTGAATTCAAAATGAGAATTAATCCCAATTTCTATGTTAATGACACTCTCTACTCTGTGCTCCTGAAAAAAAAAATCCAATATTCCCTATTTAGTCCAGGGAGCTTTGCAGCATCTTTCCACTCCAAGTGGGCATGATCAGCCAAACATCTAAGTGAGATCAACTGCCCCCCACGGTTACCCCAGAAAACAGAATTTAGGTACCCCCCAGTCCCCGAGTAGCTACCTAGTGTCCTCTTCCAGGTTTACCAAAGGCTCCCTCAAACCCAATCTGTTCTCATCAGGTATGGGTCTCCAGTGTGCCCAAGAAAATACTAGAGGATACAGCCCTCTGATGAATGATTGACACAAGTATCTTTTCCAAAACAAAGCACCCTTTCTTGGTGCAAACACAAATTCCTAATACAATAACAAGCTAAGAATTTCCTTATTGATGTTATAAAACACAAATCCTTAATAACAAGCTAAAGCGCACCCAAATAACACACAGTTAAGGTGGCTGCTCATTGCTTCTGTCCTTGAAGCTTCAATATTATTAGTAGACAGTGCAGCATGTTAGTTCAGCAGACCTTGAGTTTACTAATAAAGGAAGACCACAAAGAAGGGTTCAGCAGTGAAGGCACTTGGCCAGGTTTATTGTCAATGAAGCATGGTCCTAACTCCCTGGATCAATGTCTACAGTTACACTAACCTATGTCTGCTCATTACAATGGACTTAGCTCAGTCAGCGGCGGGACTTTCCTTAGCCCTCCTCAGCTGGACAAAAGGGTAAAGGCGAAGTACCCTGACACTTATAGGCTGAAGCAAACAACAGGAAAACACAATTTAAACACCCCCTTACATATTTCATGACATCTGTTACATCCCCTTGTTCCTGATATCTTGGACAAAACATCCCTATTCATTATTTTGTCAAACCATCTTATCTTGTATTAGATTGGAATGTATCTGTACTAACTAAAATATATTTATGTAAATATCTAATAAACTAGCAACAACTGTGCCAAGTTCATGTACCGGACAATGAACTCGTAAGCATTTACTTTGCTACATGGCCTGACTTTGGTTCACATCCTCTGGTTCACTTGCACTAGGCGTAGTGCTTCAGACTCTGTCTTTTTATGGGGAGGATGTTTACCCATCATCCCAGAAAAGCACAATGCATGGACTAAAATGACCCAGTGGGCTAAACACTGTTTCTTGGTCCTTTTGCATTTCCCATCCATACATTCATGTCCATAGGCATGCGCATGGGGTGTGCCGGGTGTGCCCAGGCACACCCTAATGCCCTGAACTCCGGCTGGGAAGGCTGCTCCTCCCTCCTCCCCTGCTGGAGGCTCGGGGTGGGGGAGGAGGAAGAGGAGGAGGCTGCAGCAGTTGCAGGCAGTTACATGGCTGCTGCGCTGCTGGCCCCAGCGGCGTGGGGTGAGTGGAGTCGGCCCAGGGACCCAGCTCCACCAATATTTGGAGCCAGATATCCCCCCCAGCCCTCCCCGAGCCCCCTCTTGCTTCCCCCACACACCTCCCCAGGCCCTGGAGCACAGTGTCCCTGCATCTTCAGTGCAGCTCCATGCTGCCTCCCTGCAGCAACTGCCGCCAGAGGGTCCTAGTGCCCCCCATCTCGACTGCCAGGGCAGACTGACTGAGCCTGCCCTTCCATTTCAGATCCTTCCCTTTTCCTGCAGGACCCTCCACCAGCACAGGGCCCCCCCACCCGCAGTCACCGCTCCTGTCCCACGCAAGACAAGGAGGCAGCCCCATCCCTACTCCCAGTGAGACTACAGTCAGGGGCAGCAGGAGGGTAGGAGGTGCACGCAGCACCTCCCGGCACCCACCACGGGGAAGGCGAGGGAGATTCCTGGACCTGAGAGGGGCCCTAGGAGCACGTGCAGTGACAGTGGTGGGGGTGAGTGTGCTGCTGGGGCGGGGGTGAGAAAGAGGGGCTCCTGCCCCAGAGCTTGCTGCTGCCGGCAGGGAAAGGGCTGGGGGGAGTCCTCCTCTCTGACCCCTGTCCCAGAGCAGCCTGCCTGCATCCTAAACTCATGCCCAGCCTTGCCCCACCCCAGAGCGCACACCCCCAGCCACAGCTTTCACCCCCCCACCACACCCTCAACCCTCTACCCTAGCCCTGAGCCCCTCCAACATCCCAAACCCCGCATCTCCAGCCCCAGCCAGAGCCCTCATCCCCCTCCACTCCAACCCTCTGCCCCAGCCCTGAGCCTCTCTAACACCCCACCCCTCCATCCCCAGACAGAGCCCTCACTCCCCACCCTCCTACTCTCGCCCTGAGCCCCTCCCACACTCCAAACCCCTCATTCCCAGCCCCAGACAGAGCCCTCACCCCCTACACCCCTACTCTCACCCTGAGCCCCTCCCAAACCCCTCATCTGCAGCCACACCTCACAGCCCTCACTCCTCACCTCTACACCCCCTCCCATCCCCAAACTCCCTCTCAGAGCCTGCACCCCAATCCCCTTCCCCAGCCTAGGGCCTGCACTCCAGATCTCCCCCACGCAAACTCCCTCCCAGAGCTTTGGGCAGGTTGGGGAGGCGGAGTTTGTTGGGAGTTTAGGTAGAGGTGAGTTCTGGGCACCACCAAAATTTCTACAAACCTGCCACCCCTGGTAACAAGATCCCCCGCCCGCCCGCGCAGGGTCTATTTGTTGCCTGTACAAACTTCCCCAGCAGCTGCACAAAGTTGTTGTAATTGTGTCACACAGCGAACCCCACGCTGCTACTGTGACCCCCCATGGTCCCCCGCCTGCCCGGGCCCGCACAGCCAATCGCCGCCTCCCCAGCACTACACGTGACCTTTATTGACTTACATCAGTCATAGCGCTCTTCCACCGCTGCGCTCCAGCTTGGTTGGTGCTCTTTGCGCCCGCCCCGTAAGTGCCATCATGTCACTAGTCAAGGGGATGTCCAGGGGGTGTATCATAACCATACAGCTAAGGGTAGCCTAGAATTCCTCCTTACCTGTAAGGGGTTAAGAAGCTCAAATAACCTGGTTGGCACCTGACCAATGGGGAAAGAAGATACTTTCAAATCTTAGGGGGAGGGGGAGGCTTTGTGGTGTATTCTCTGGGGAAAGCAGAGAAGCATCAGGTCAAAAAAACTCCTTCTCTTATAAACCATCCTGTACAAATCTCTGATATTACAAAAAGAGTAAGTAAATAAGGCAAGGCGTGTTAGATTACCTTTTGTTTTCAACTTGTGAATTTTCCCTTTGCTAGAGAGAGGTTTATCCCAGTTTTTTGTAACTTTAAAGTTTTGCCTAGAGGGGAATCCTCTGTGTTTTGAATCTGATTACCCTGTAAAGTATTTACCACCCTGATTTTACAGAGATGATTATTTTACCCTTTCTTTAAATAAAATCCTTCTTTTAAGAACCTGACTGATTGATTTTTCCATTGTTCCAAGACCCAGGGGTTTGGGTCTTTGATCATTTTGTAACCAATTGGTTAGGATATTATTCTCAAGCCTCCCCAGGAAAGGGGGTGTAAGGGCTTGGGGAATTGCTGGGAGAAGAGGAACTCCAAGTGGTCCTTTTCCCTGGTTCTTTGTTAAAATCAGTTGGTGGTGGCAGCATTACTTAAACCCAAGGTAAAAGGGAGAATTTGTGCCTGGGGAGTTTTAACCTAAGCTGGTAGAATAAGTTTAGGGGTCTTTCATTCGGGTCCCCACGTCTGTACCCTAGAGTTCAGAGTGGGGAGCGAACCCTGACAGGGTGGGATTTGGTGAGGACTCTGTTCTGAGCGGCGGTGTGGTAAGGGGACCAGGCCAGGCCAGGGGGGTTGGATACGGGCCAGAGGGTCTCGGGAGCAGTCAGCGGATGAGGAACAGGGGCGTTGGATAGGGCGTGGGAGTCCCAGGGGGCCTGTCGAGGGCGGGGTGTGGCTAGGGGGTGGGGCAGTCGGGACAGGGGGACTGGATAGTTGGTGGAGTCCTGGGGGTTGATTCGGGGGTGGGGGGGTCTCTGGAGGGGGCAGTCAGGGGACAAGGAGCAGGGGAGGTTGGATGGGTTGGGGTTCGGGGGGGCTGTCAGGGCAGGGGTCGGGGCAGGCAGGGAGCAGGGGGAGTTGGATGGGTTGGGAGTTCTGGGGGTCCTATCAGGGGGGCGGGAAGCAGTTAGATAGTGTGGGAGTCCCGGGGGCCTGTCTGGGGGCGGGGGTGTGGATAAGGGTCGGGGCAGTCAGGGGACAGGTAGGGGGTAGGATCCTAGGGAGGCAGTTACAGTGGTGGGGTCTCGGCAGGGGCCAGTCATGGGACAAGGAGCAGGGAGGCTTAGATAGGGGGTGGGGCAGTGTCCCAGGAGGGGGCAGTCAGGGGACAAGGAGCAGGGGGGTTGGAGGTTCTGAGAGGGGCAGTCAGGGGGAGTGAGTGGATGGGGGCAGGGCTAGGGCAGGGCTCCCTCGGTGCACACCCTAATGAAATGTGCTGCGTACGCCTATGTTCATGCCCCACATGTCCACTGGTCTGCACATTCCCTCGTACGAGCTGTGGATAGTTTCCTTTTTCCAGTTGTTCTTAGTCCCATATTATGGGCCTGGGAATGTTAGACCTGGAACTTTGATTGGTGGGTGTAGTTTTAAATTTGGTGGGTGTAGTTTTAAATCCATTTTAAAAAACTGGAATAGGCACTATTACAATATATTCCACAGTTCAAAGTAAGTGAGGAGTAAACCAGAAATTTGAAATAGTGACATTACAAATAAGACCTTCATATATACATTTCTTGTAATTAGTTACTACACAGTACTGTCCAGCCATGTTATGGGTTGCACTTACTGCTGGTTGTCACCATCTGGTAAGCTTTGCTGGGCAGGAGACAGGACCAGCTAACTTCTCTGTCCATTGGATTGGCCTGAATTATTGTGGCAACATGCTGGAGTTGCGACATAACGAGCTGGGTGCGGTGCCCTTTAGGTTTGCATTGCTCTGTAACACACGAGTAGTTGAGGTACATTCAGTTGTTTCTTGTAGATGCTGTTTTCCAGATAACCTACTGAATGGACAGTAACCAATTTATCAAATATTGTTGTCAGGATTCCATATTGGTAATTTGACAGTAAACAAAATTGTTTTGAATAACATGTGCCTTAATTAGAATGCAGTATCACTGACCCCATTACTTGTATTAATAGAAAATTTGTTTATACAAATGGCAAGTTACATACTGCAGTGTTACACTGAGTTGGTCAGTCAAATGCAGTGGGGGTGGATGCAGGGTAGATTACAGCTCTAAAATTAAACAGAAACCTTCTCCCTTTATGTACATTACCATCTCATTGCCTTTACTATACATCCACTGACTCTGATTCTACTTGCTCTTTACCTCATCTCTGCATTCTTTGTCCCTTATTATCTATTTCATAGTAAATAGTTCTCTGTTTTCCCTCTTATCTTAGTTGTCCTAGACATTCTGTCTTCTTGGCCTACTGACCTATTTACTTATCTTAATTTAGCACATACTGTTTTCAACCTAATACTTTATTTTCTTTCCTGACCCTATCTTCCAAAAAATGAGGTCGCCCTCCAGGTGTTACTCATTTTGGGCTAGTCATTAGCTACCTTCCTCTGCTTCTGTCATTCTTTTTATATCAGCATTTGTTTCATTTGTATTATATTCCTGTCTTTCTGTGCTTTCTTTTTCAAGTTTATTATCCAGCTGCACATTTCCAAGACCATAGTGGTGGTAATATTAGGCTTAAAATACGAACCAGGGGGTGCAACCAATATCATCCCCAATTGCTTGTTGCTCAGCTATTAGCTGGGCAATGGGCACCAATTGCTCTATTTTCCTTTTTAAACTTGCCCTAATGAGTTGGTTATGGTAGTTACTATGTAACTTTCATAAGCTGTACAAATAATTTCTTTACCAATTTGTTTTTTCCTTGCCTTTATATTGTTTACTGCAATTAGTTTGTTAAACAGTTTAGCAATATTATACACATTATAAATGAGGTACTGTTTTGTTGGTAGCCAGGCCCCTATCCATGAATTACAGGTTCAAAAACCTGGTGGTCAAAATAATTTGCCTGGTGGTTAAAATAATTAATGTTTTGTTTTATATATATGCACTCATATACAAACATATTTTTCATATTACCCTTATTTTAAATAGGTCCCCACATTCAAATAATCTTGAAATATACTCAGTCATTGTATCTAGATTTTGGAGTCTGCTATTTTGAAAGATACCAGACTGCGGATTAGTCTTTTGCCCAACCTGATTCTTGTGCACATTCCTAATAAGATGCTAATATATCAATTAAAAAAGAAGTATGCAGCAATGATACAACTGCTTATACACAGTAGCCAAATTCATCCATATTTCAGTGATTAAGATTTAAAACCACAGGCGGATAAAATGAACTTACTTTGCTTAATAATATCCATTTCTAAACGACAATTAGACCTGGCCCAACTTGTGGTTTCTATAATGTCTTTGTAGACAATTGCATACTTAATTGTCCATATATAGTAGACTGAAATTAGTTGACCAGTATGTTATATACAAAGCACTTTGTTTTTCTTTTGCTGATTCCCAGGGGCTTCTTCACTGTACACTGATATCTTCTGGTGTCTTTGGTCTGTGGGATCCAACTTGACAAGTTAACAACTTGAGTTGGTTAACACGATAAGGTTTTTGCTTGTTTGTTTTCAATAGCCCAAATTTGACACACACATTAACTTAGTTTGTTTACATTGTAATAGGGACCAAGTACTCCATAAAACAAAGTATGCTTTTGTGCAGACTTTCCCATTTTTTTAGCACAAATATAACTGTTTCAAATGCTTTTGCAGTTTTTGAAGACATTCATTTTTACTTCCTTAAAATGTACATTAATTTTTTTATACTATAGTGCATAACTACTAAAATAGATGCTCGCAATACACAACGCAGAAGATTGTTCTCCCCTGCCAAGCACTCTGTTTTAACAGAAGAGTTGATAACAGAATTTTTATCCAAACTTTCTAGAGTAATTTGCTTGTCGCACCAATTCCACTTTTGTTAACTATTTAGAAGCACAAACTTTAACAACTACTTCCCTTTAATATAACATAGAAGAAAACAGTATAAACATTAAACCAAGCTGAATTTTAAATGCAGGTCTATGCAAACACTTTGAGGGTACTAAACTTTTATGACACTGGGAAACCTGTTGAAATTGTTTGGTTAGTGTTAACATTTTGCAGCATAACCAGACATAGTATATGTTGTTATATTTTTTTACCATTTTTGCTATAACATTATTTTAACTATATTTTAATATTTAATAAAGGCACAATCAAGTTTATAAAAAAACAAACAAGAAACGGACGTTTTGCTACTATTACCTTTACATTAATATTGCTGTTTCCCCTTACATTTTCCTTTAAATAAAAAGCCTGTGATTAATAAAAGAGAATTCTTTTTGTTTGCAATGGTATTATTTATTGAGGCAAAGATATATGTACATATATTTATAACTGAGGCCTTTTTGATCTTTGCAAAAAAAACCCAATTAATTGGTGGTATGATGGTTACACTTCAACCATAATATTAAAATAGTGTGGTAACACTTATATTAAAAAAGTATAAAATCAACTTTTGTTGCAACAAAATAAAAACAAAAAAGTAGCCACGTGACACACACACATAACATACAACGCAAGACAAAATAACATACAGGACAAACTTACAATTAAAAACAAATGGCACCAGAATTACAATCATAAGTACAAAATAAGGCATTAAGAGCTCAAAATTATTAAAACAATGCATTTTAAAAAGGCAGGCAAACAAAATAATTAAACATTTAAATAAGCAAGTTATCTTTTTATTAAAAACTTTTAATAAGGACTGATAAAATCCATATTAAATTATTTCCCCTTTGCTGCATTAATTTAATAACTTAAGGCGCTTTCCATTATTTTCTATTACTTTTATTGTAAAAATGCTATTAAATGGAAATAAGAAAAGCCCATGTTTCTTATTAGTTAGTGGTTAGGATTAGAAGTAAAGTTAACATTTCTGTTGCTTTGCAACCATATCTTCAAGAAAGTTAGGAGTATTTCCAGCTGTTACATTCCTGACAGGTTAAAATAATTAATTCACTGGGCTTAAACATTTACCTTATTTTCTCTTTGTTTCTTGATTTGTTTTATTTTTAGTTGCTTCATCTTTTTAGCAATAGAGATTTCTGTAATAAGTAAAACTTTTAACTTTTAAAACAAAAACAAAGCAGAAGTGAGGAGAGGCGGGAGGAGGAGGGGTACGAGCAACCTTGGAAGGGAGGGAAACCTGAGTCAAAAAAAATTAACTCTGTTAAATTATCTTTAAGTACAGGCAACAACAGCAAATTTAGCAAACTGAGAGCGGATATAATAGAAAACTTAACCAGTATGTAAAAATTTTTGAGAAAGAAGTTATGTTATTAGCTTTGAGGGAGGAGTGGGGCTCCATGGATCAAAGCAGTTGGGCACCTGTGCCCATGGTTTTTATCCTGGTCCTGAGAGGAGAGTGGGGTTGTTAATTCTTGCACAGGTACCCAGGAGGGATTTAACCAGGGCCACAGGGTGGCTAATATGCAGGAGCCCACAACCTGAGGGGGGAGGAAGTGGAAGGCCGTGTGTACTGGAAGGGCGCATTGGGGGGGGTACCTGTAGTGGAGAGAAGCGTTGCACTCCCTGTCATGGTGGTAGGTCGGCTGACACAGGTCCATGATGCAGTCAGTCAGTGCCTCGCTGCGGGCCTCTCCCTCTTCCCAGGGTGGGGAGTCAAGGCCTGGCCCTGTCACCCCTACCGGCCGCGCTCTGAGGTCCCACAGCAGGGAAGGCAGACCAGCCTAGAGACCCTTCCAGACATGTCAAGTCTCACTCATTGGGTGTGATACTCACTCATTAGCATGTTTCAGAGTAGCAGCCGTGTTAGTCTGTATTCGCAAAAAGAAAAGGAGTACTTGTGGCATCTTAGAGACTAACAAATGTATTAGAGCATAAGCTTTCGTGAGCTACAGCTCACTTCATCGGATGCACTCATTAGCATGTTATCTCACTCTCATATTCCTGAGCTTATCTCACTTGTTCTAAAGCTGCTTTCCAAGCTTGTGTACTGTGGTAACCATGGAGACTACGTGTGTGGGTACCATGCCACCCTTACTTCTGCACTGCTGCTGGTGGCAGCACTGCCTTCAGAGCTGGGTGCCAGCCAGCAGCCACCATTCTCTCCTCTCTGTCTTCAGAGCTGGACAGCTGGAGAGCAGCAGCTTCTGGCTGGGATCCCAGCTTTGAAGGCAGCACCGCCACCAGCAGCAGCTGAAAAGTCAGGGTGTCAATGCCATGCCATATCACCCATACTTCTGTATAATATTTGACTTTGTGCTGGGAAGGGTGGCTATGGGAGCGGGGAGGGGGACTAAAGCAAATTTTAGGGTGACTATAGCTCCGCCTCTGGTGTCACTGGGAGCAGTTCCATGACCATCAAAGAGAAAAAGATGTAACTCATCATCTGGAAAGTAAAATACACCACACAAATAGCAGAGCAGTGTCTTCACAGATGCAGGTTTCAGAGTAGCAGCCGTGTTAGTCTGTATCTGCAAAAAGAAAAGGAGTACTTGTGGCACCTTACAGACTAACAAATTTATTTGAGCATAAGCTTTCGTGAGCTACAGCTCACTTCATCAGATGCATTCAGTGGAAATGCATCCGATGAAGTGAGCTGTGCTCATGAAAGCTTATGCTCAAATACATCTGTTAGTCGCTAAGGTGTCACAAGTACTCCTTTTCTTTTCACAGATGCAAATTCCTTTAGTACCTATTGTCCCAGCAGTAATTTGACTTTTGTTTTGTTTTTTTTTTGGTAAAACTGTAATTTAATCTTAGTACTTTGTCAGAAACTCTGCAACGTTCTTTCAGAACATTTTGATTGTTTTTCTGAATTAACTTTTAATGGGACCAAGCTTTTCTGTTTCCGTACAGTTTTCAATGTGTCCTGATGATGATTAAATATTAATTAACTAAGCTGATGTTCTTATCCACAGCAAGAGGATTATTAAAATACAGTATGTTACATACAGAGCTACACAAACATAACTTTCAATCATAGAATATCAGGGTTGGAAGGGACCTCAAGAGATCATCTAGTCCAATCTGCTGCTCAAAGCAAGGCCAATCCCCAATTTTTGCCCCAGATCCCTAAATGGCCCCCTCAAGTATTGAACTCACAACCATGGCTTTAGCAAGCTAATGCTCAAACCACTGAGTTACACCTCCTCCCCTCCTTATATCACATTAAAAAATTCATTCTATTTGTATATTATTAACATACATTTTGTGAAAATCTGGTTATACTGTTTGAATGTCCTTTAATTGTCTATTAATTTCTCATTTTTATATTTAGCTTTGAAAAAATATTCAATTTTTTTTGTATATTACAACTTGTTTGTGTACAAAATATAAATGTTGCCCCCCCCCCCCCTTTGACATGTACAGAAGTGAAAGTTGCAACTCTGCTTGCACAGCACCACCTGTGGGCTGGGCCCCTGTTTAAAGATATCTTCCCTGACAGCCAGATTGCCCAACATTATGCATCTGTAAGAATCAAATCAACATGTATGCTGAATGGTGCCATTGCTCCCTATTTCCAAGAGTGTCTTGTGAGACAAATGAAGACTGAAGCCCTTTCTCTTTCTGTTGATGGCTCTAATGACAGAAGCTTAGAAACATCTAGCGACAACGCAGTTACTTGACTTATGCCTCACTACTGGCATTCATGCAGCACTGCAAAAGAAATTTATTCCAAAACATGATGAGAGAATGATGTCACATGAGATACCATGGGATAACTGTGTTGAGCTTTCTGTAGACAATGCCAGTGTAAACACGGGTAAGAATAATTCATTGAAGACACTGGTTCAAATGCATGGGTATATTTCATGGGATGTCCATGCCACATCATCCACAGTACTGCTGGTGCTTCACAGTTTTCTAAAATGTCAGGATTTTATGTTGAAGATTTATATATTGATTGCTACTATTACTTTGACAAAAGCACAAAATGAAAGTAATTCTTGGAGGAGTTCTGTAGTTCCTGTGATGCTGAATACAGAGATTCTGACACATATTCATACTAGATGGCTTAGCCTGGAAATAGCTATTAACAGTTTGTTGCAGCAGTGTGCAGCTCTCAAAAACTGCTTTTTGTCTGTTGATAGCTGTGCAAGGTTCAAGAGACTAAGTGCTGCTTTCAGGGATCCTATGACAGAAGTTTATCTGTTGTTCTGTCAGGCTGTCCTCCCAGTATTTAGCACCACTAACAAGTTTCTGCAAAGGGAAGATCCTTGTGTTTACATGATAGATGGGGTGCTTTCTACTTTTGTGAGGAAACTGCTAGGAAAGTTTACTCACATGCAAATGATCAAAAATATGCTGTCTCACTTACAGATGTAGACTTCGTTAATTCGGACAATCAGCTTCCAGACACATGTCTGTTTGTAGATTTGGTCACAAAACAGGATGGAAGTTGGAAGAGCAGGGGGATATTACTCCTCTTGAAAAACAGAAGTTCTTTTGTGCAGCCAGAGTGTAGCTAAATATACATGTGAGAAGCTACCTTTGAATGATGAAATGTTAAAGATGGCAGCATTAGTAAACTTTGATAGTAAGGAAAATTGCACTTTTGAAAAGACACGTTGAGCACTTTGCTGACAGATACCGGCACACATTCAATCTCTCTCCACCTGAGATAGGAAGGTTCAAGAGGAGTTGGTTGATTACCAGTTAATGCAGAAATCAGATATCACTCAGTGTGTACAGTTGAGGCAGCACTACAAACTGACAGAGATAACACTGCTCTGCCATACAGGGTGGACGCTATGTGGGCATCTTAGCAATGTCAAAAGCCCTTTCTCAAAGTTCCTATTACTGTCCAGGATTGCCAGGCTTGTCTTAATTTTACCCCATTCAAATGCAGAAGAGAGAGCGTTCAGTCTTGTTCAAAAGAATAGGACGCTATTCAGACCTTGGACTAGGGGGGAGACACTGTCCTCTATTATCCAAGGGCTTGTCTTCACTACTGGGATAAGTCAACCTAAGTTACACTAGCTGGATTCGATATAGCTTAGGTCGATTCACCCCAGTGTCTTCATTGCGCTGCATCAAAGGGAGATGCTCTCTGCTTGACTTACCTTACTCTTCTCTGGGAGCTGGAGTACCAGAGTCCACCGGAGAGCGCTCTGGGGTTGACTTAATTGCTCTTCACTAGACCTACTAAATCAACACCTGCTGCATCTATTGCAGCAGTGTTGATCTCCCCAGTTGAGCCCCAAGTGAAACTGGCAAATTCTGAAACATGTTTCAAGCATGAGCCACCAATTTTTTTTATAAACACAGCAAAGGGGGCCACTTGGCCATATAACAAAGCACGTGAATAAAATGTGAAACCCAATTAGATATTAAAAGAAATGTGGAATCTGAATCCTTTATCTATGGTTTGTTAGCTTCTAATTAACTAATTCAATTTAATTATTTTATTTTTACATTCATATAATGTATTGTTCAGTTGTGTTTTATTATTTAATTTTATTTTGCATTTATTTATTTTGGAATCTGATTATTTTAGTTTGCTGTAAATATAATCCAAGCAATAATATACAAACCAAATAATATTAGTGATGTAAAGTGTTTTTCAAATGGATGATAACTATGACAAGGTGCTATGCAAAATAAACATATTGGTAAAAATTCTTTTGTTAGGTTTATATAAAAACATTAAAAAATATTTCTCTTGTTCTGTCCACTGACTGTGTCCCTAAACCAGGGTTTATTAACTCTAAGGGGTTTCCAACCATCCAGGCTTTTGTTTCAACCAGCAAATAATTTTTATTAAAAATCCCTTGGTTTTCCTTGCATATAGAATTCTCACATGCCCTAGACTTTAGTATGAATTAGGCCATTTAAGTGTATTGTATGCAATATTAAGTAGTGTACATTTTGAAACAAACTATTAAGTGGTGATAAGATTAAAAACAGACTATTGGATGTCACAAGGATGAAAGATGAGAGTCCCTGTCTTAAGCAATGACCTAACACACAATCTGGAAAGTCTTACTCTTTGGGCTTGAATCTCCCTCTTCGGGGCTGTAAATCTTGTTCTTAAGGACTGCCAACCCTAGGCATCTCTGCGCTTGCCAGTTACACTTACTGGGCAGGCTCAGCCAGGGTGGGCAGGATCCAGCAGCTGCTGCTACAGGGAAGGGATCAATAAGTTGCAGATGCAGGGAAGGGACCAATCAAGGCATAGAGACAGCTCTTTCTGAGCTGCACTGCCTGTTCCCCAAGGAAAATCCCAGACATTGCCTCTTTTTTGAAAAGTCTGCCCAGATAGAGAGCAGATTACCTAAAAAGAAGCAATGTCTGGGAAAACCCAAATGTATGGTAACCCTACCCAGCCAGGAACAATGCACCTCCCTTCCCCCAAAATTCCACCCGTGGTGTCAGAGGAGAATTTGGGGTTTTCTCAACATTCCGTTTTGATTTGACTGTGTTCACCTTTCAGTTCTCCTTCTGCTTCAATCTTCCAAGTTCTTTTGAGGCAGATTAGATTATTTTATCGTTCTGCAGACTAGTATGGGTGAATGTCCATGGATATAATCTAAAGCGAAGATAGTAGAACTTGTGTAGAATAACAAATTCTATCTCCATGAAGATTATTTCCCTTAGAGGTGCCCCTAATGCATTCATTTCTTTCAAAATGTATATAAATTTTTTGTCTCATGTAATGATTGTCTAATGTATGTGTAGTCTGACAATAGCGATCTAATCTCTCAGAATTTACATTATTGAAAATAAATGAAACTAAATAATCATTACCTAAGAAATAAATCATAATATTTTGAAAGTGATACAGCTCCACTTCCACCCCTAGCAGTCTTCTTGGTAGTTCTCTCAGAAATAATCTCATGAAGATATAATTCAAAACGCTATACACAATTCTACTATGCTCCCATCAGGCTATATAAAATACACATGTAAAATTTCCTCTGAAATTCCTTTTCATGAAAGAGGTTTAAATAAACTGCAGTCTAAATCTATCATGGGTCTAGGTATGATTTCTTTGTTATTGTTTTGGTGGCCTATCTTCTGATTATAAATGTTATAAATAGCATGTACAAATCTTCATTTAGGGTTTACTGGTTATTTTTCCCATGCTAATGATTCCAGATTTTGAAATAGTTGAGAATGATTAAACATGTTTTCAGCTGATAATCCATCTTTCCAGACGTACAAACTTTCTAGATGATAGTCTTTTCTTCCTCTTACTGGGTTCTATGGGAATAGAAGTTTATTGATTTTTTTCAGCTTGGCCCTAGCAGTTGCCAGAGTCCCAACTTTCTGTGCACAAAAGAGTGGAGTTTAATAATAAAGCACCTTTATAACTTGGCCCAGGTAATAACCAAAGAAAATATATATTGACCTTTGCGGTTTCCATTTCTGTCCATTGGCAGAGGAGGAGTTAGATCTATAGGGTGAGAGTCAGAATAGGAAATGTATCCAGAGACTGTGTTTAGGATTGGAGGAATTACAGATATGGTGGATGGAGGTTTCCTGTTATATAGCAGGAGGGGAGAACCTGTGATGTACTCCGTGAAGGCTATGACAAATGAGGAACAGAGATCCTGGTTCCTCTCCCCAAGTAAACCTCAGACAAAGCATATCATATTCTACTGAAGCAGAAATATTCAAGCAATTAAAGCTTGAAACTCTAGTTTAATAAATTAATAGATTAAAAAATTCTAAGGCCAGAAGGGACAGCCATGATAATTTATTCTGACCTCCTGCATAACACAGGCCCTAGAACTTCCCCAAAATAATTCTGGTTTGGCCCATGGTCCCATATGTCTTCAGTTTTGGCTGTATTAACCAGCCCTGGATATTAGAGGAACAGATGTTTCGCGAAGCAGAAAGTTTCAAAACACCACTATCTTGAATAATGTGAATCTGGTGCAAACTATCCCTTATTTTAAAGAATGCCAGAATACATTTGCTCCTTTATTTTACAGGCTAAGCTCCCTTTTTCAAAGACTCACCTCTAGGGAGCAGAAAGAGATTCATGTTCAAAAAGTGCTCTTCTAACTTGCAGCAAATGAAACTTTCTCTTCAGCCATCAAGGGCAGGCCTTTCCAGAAATTCCCAAGAAAAACAAATTCTCATGGAAGATCCCATCATGCATGAAAAGAATCTGTATCTGTAGGAAATCTGGAAACTCTATGGCAAATGCTGATGGTGAGAGAACAGTTTCCTCTCCAAGAAGGTGGAAGCACTTCTCCCTTAAACAGAACCATACTGTCAGAGCAGGTGAAGCTGAAGAAGAATCCAGACAAAGACAAACTTGATCGTATAGGTGAAGGAACTTAATGGATTTCTGTAATCTGTATACTGGGGTCACTCACTCTAGCCCTTTCCTTCTGTCTCTGTAACCAATCCAGATGACTGAGTTTGGGTGAATCCCACTTACAATATTTCTTTAAGGCTTTGTTTAGCTTGTATCCTCTGAAACGTCAACTCCCCTAAGATCCATACTTATATTTCTGCAGATATCCCCAAAACACAGACTCCGTATCTATTAAGCGCTACAGATCACGATCATCTCTTCCAGCCACATTGACCATAGCCTGGCCAACAAGTTCCTTAGCCTGGCTTCTGAAGATATGACAAAGAGCACAGTAAGAGCAAAATGTAGAGATTAAATATAGACAGACATTTGAAAAAGACCACACAAAGCTCAATAATTAAAGTCCTAATTTATGGAAATAGCTCTCCAAACTTTTCCTCCAATGAATGCTATTGTGATGAGACACACCAGATTGTGTGTGTGTGTGTTTCCTTGGTGTATTGTGAGGCCATGTGCTTTCAGCTACTCGAGAAAGGATAAGTGCCATTCTTGCATGGCAGTGAATGCCTTCTCACAATTCTAAAATGAGCTGTGGCTCAGAAATACCAACAGGATCCTTGATGTGTTTTGGTATTTGTTCGTTACACAAAGTGGAGAGGCAGCATGGAAAAGTTTTCAAGTAGCAAAGAGGTTTTGGGGCTTGGGTTAAGTTCTGAGTAAAAACTCAGATGGATTCTTAGAGCCAGATCCTCATCTAGTATAAATGGTGACAGTTCCATTGACTTCAGTGGACATATACTGATTTATACCAGCTAAGAATCTGATTCCCAGTACTGCAAAGGAGTAAACGCACTGTCATGGCTCATCAGCTGCAAACAGGGTGATTCCATTTTCATATGACATGTTGGGTTCCAGGCCTCTCTCCCTGCCCCTCTGATCACACTTCCAAAGAAAGGCCATCTGGATCTCAGAGGCATTGTTGTTGTTTCTTTTCTTTATTTAGGGGGCAGAGCACTATAACAGAAATGGCCTCTCTGGTGGGGATAGCCACACCTCTCACTTTGAACATTCTAATGTGGAATTAATGTTTCTCTACTGCCATAGGAAGTGAAGTACCTATTCCAGAATGCAGCCAGTGACATGCTGGTGTCGCTCTGGAAGCACCATTCAGCAGATGTGATGGCCAAGATGCTGGAGGGATTCCAGGAAGTGGCTTTTCCTCATTGCAGTGTCCTCTATGTGATGCTACTATGTTCATATTGTGCTTGACCTCTGATCCAGAGTCACTTAGGTTCTCTATGTCCCAGTGTCCATATGAGTAACATTGATACTGAAGAAATTCTGAATTCCATTTTGCAGTCTTAACCTCCATTTTGTGTCTCTGGCTTTCCTCTTGAATAAGCAGAAATCATTTCACCATAGAACGTTGCAGGTTACTTACCATTGGACATTGTAAGTCAAATGACCAGAACTCAGCATAAAATGAGGTATGGCCATGAAGTAGGCTAGATCTGAAGCATGGGCAGTAAGTTAGATGAGGTAATCATGGCTCTCAGGTAAAACACCACAAGTAGGCACGTGCCGAATGAGATAATGTTGGACAATAAGCATGTGAAACATAAGGTTGAGAAGAGGTCAGTTTGCTTCTTCTGGTAGCTAAGGATGAGGTAATATCTAGTAGTGAGCATACTCAGTAGAGATTAAAATAGACAGTATAAAAAACAGTTCTGACAGGACAGCATAGAAGGCAGATGATCAGGAGGCAGCAGTCAGTCAGGAAACAGCAAGAAGAACTACTGGAAAGGAGCAGGAAGAACTGCTGGAGAGAGAGAGAGAGAGAGAGAGAATTCCAAGCTTTTTAAATTGGCAGTTGACTGAAGCTGACAACAGCAGCAACAGCATCAGTCGCCCAAGCGTCAGCATCAACCATTAATAACTAGCAGATAACATAAGTTTTTAGTTTTAAGTATAATAGTTTAGTGTAGTATTAGTATGTGTATGCTTGAAGTGTGTGTGTGTGTGTGTGTGTGTTTTAATTAAATTTTACATAAGAAAATTACAAAGTATAAAATTAAGATCTTGCTGTCCACCATCTGTGGCAGAACACATTGTTTAGAATAATTTAAACTGCATGCTATTGTAGTTTAGATGCTTTTTTAATTTGCAATCAGAGATTTGTGTCTAATTTATGTTTTAGATCATTAGTAGTTATTTTAGATTACATTGTAGAAGGGATTATTAGTTACATCAATAAAAGACGCTTTGTTTTGGAAAGAATACTGCCAGTGTCAATCATTTATTGGAAGGTTATATCCATGTCCTTCAGTGTTTCCTTAACTGCCCTGAAAACTCATACCTCTGGAGGGATAGCTTAAGGTGGTGATAGGCCGATTATTCTGGGGCACTCCAAAATCCATTTTTTGGGGTAATGGCATGGGGATAATATTACCTACCTCTGGGAAGGGCGGTTGTGAAGCTGTATATGTTAATGTTTACACAGTCCTTTGAAAGTAATAATACCCAGCATATATTGTGTTGTTTGTCTGAGTTATGAAAACCCTTTCAACGGGGGATAAGCCTTATCCCTGTTTTACAGCTGCAAAGTGCTATGTAAGTACTGTTATTCATAAATGGAAGCCATCTCTCTCCATAGCACATACTGAGGATCCTGAGGAGGACTGGCTCATTGAAGACCACTGAATGAGATAGATATTTGGTTGAGGTAAGCTTGGTGTCACTCAAAAGCTTGTCTCTCATCAACAGAAGTTGGTCCAATAAAACATTATCTCATCCACCTTGTGTCATGTCTGATTTTTAGGTTTTGTCTAGACTAGGATTTAAAAGATGTGATGAATTGTCTAACCTGATATAAAGTAAAACATCTAAACCTCTGTCAAGGCAAAATAATTTCACTTTCACATGAGCTAATTTTATTCAGTTGAAAGTGCAACTACCCTGCAAAAAAAACCCAAGAAAACAGAAATGTGATAATTTTCATTCTGTTGCAAAGTAGTTTGCTTTCAACAAGCCATGCTGACCTACCCCTTTGCTAGATGTGGAATAAAGGGAGGCTGTGGAGTCAACACAAGCTCCTGAGGCTCTGTGTAAACTCCGCTTAAAATTTATTTCAATATTTATATAAATCATTATTTATATTTATATTAACTTGATATACCGTTGTGACACCCATTTGAAATCCCAAGAGCTGAGGTGACCGTATTTCTCTAAACTGAAAACGGGATGCACGGAGGGGGCCCAAGCTGCCTGGCGTTGCCACTCGCCCAAGCCGCCTAGCATCACCGGTCTCCCCGCCAACGTGCCACACCCCCAGTTGAGCCAAGCAGCAGAGTTGGGGGCAGAGGGGAAGAGGAATAGGTATGGGCTTGGCCCTGGCCAGCAAACCAGGGTAAGCGTGTGAGCCCTTTTGGGCTTGGAGCCAGGAGATGAAGCAATGGGACTATGATCCACCTAGCAATGGGATGCCCCTGTGGGAGCTGGTACAACAGACTGGGCCAGGAAGGAGGCTGGGTAGCGGGAGGGACCAAGGAAACACCAGGCAGCAGCCCTGGGGAGGCCAGGATCCTCCCCGCTAGCTCGGCGCCCCAGCACAAGTGGATGCTGGGGGCAGGACCAGCCGGCCGCTTACCTGCTGCATCGCCAGGGGACGCTGGGCGCCCGGCTGCGGCGGAGCACGCACGCGCCCGCGTCCTCGCCCCCAGAGGCAAGACCCGCCCTCAGCCACGTGCTCGCGGGAGGAGCCAATGGAAGAGGGCGGAAGCTCACGGCCAGCTCGGCTTTGATTGGCCGGGGCCTGGGCCCCGCGGAAAGGCTGGGCTGGCGGCGCTGCGCTCCGGGCGCGCGGCATGGCGGGGAGCGGGGCTCGCGCGGAGCCGGGGGGACGGGCGGCGGCGGCGGCGGCCCGCGGGAAGCGCCCGCCGCGGCGGAGCGTGGTGGCCTGGAGGAGCAAGGCCGAGTGGGACCAGGTGATGGTGGGGCTGTACTGCGGGGACTGCCGGCTGCAGCGGGACGCGCTGGACCGGGTGTCGGGCTGGCGGAGCAGGTGAGGGGCCGCCGGCGGAGGGGCTGTCCCAGGGGAGCTACAGGGCCCCAGGCGGGGCCGGGTTGGAGCCCCGGCCGTCCGGCTCTTCCCGTCCTGGCTGAGTGCGCCTGGCACTTCCGGCCCCGGCCCAGCGGTGCTGGAATAATTTGTAGAGTGGGGGTGCTGAGAGCCATGGCTCGTCCAGCCTCTCACTGTCCGTGCATCTCTATCCCGCCCTTGCAAGGTCTCTCTTCTTCTGCTCCTAAGCAGAGACCTGCTGAGGAGAATGTTCAGCGATTTTGTGCACTGGAGGAGTATTTTACATGGACTAGGCTATGAATCCAGCAGGAAGACCTCAGGGCAATTAACTTCTTGCAATTTCCCCCTTTTTAATGGAAATGGTATAAGAATGTTTGTTATGCTTTCCCTGTCTCTAGGTATGGGCACAGAATGCCTTTAGCTGTGGATTGCACTGCAGATCTGATTCGTTGTAAAATCCTGGACACATCTGGCAACATGAGATCTCATGAACTCGTCCTTTTGTATGGTCTGGCTCTCGTGAGGTAAGACCAAAAGGTCTTTGTACAGTTGGAAAAAGACAGACTCTGGGGGAGTGCAGTATTCTCTTGTGCAATTCCATTTTGTAGCTGCCTGACAGCAGTATCCCCCTTGAATGTGTGGGTTAACTCTCCTCCTGAGTGTCAGGGTTTCTGGTAGCTGTTTTTAATCTTTGAAATACTATTCTCTTGTTTGTAACCTCTGCGTAGGTTTGTGAATCTAATCACAGAGCGGAAGCAGAAAATTGTCAACATTCCCCTGAGACGATTGGCTAAAGAGGTACTTTTGAATAAGAGGTCCTTGCTGGTTTACATGTGCATGTAGACAACATACATGTTGGTGTCTAATTGTCAGTGATGTTTCTCTTTCTGTTATATATTAAAATGTTTGTCCATTTGTTGCCAGCTAAAAGGATTTAGTGTTTGAGAAAGATGTAGCCTCCTCCGTAGAGGGGGGGAAAAACCCCACCAAATTAAGTGTAGATAACATATTTTAGTTGTAAATCAACATTTTGATGGTTACTAGCCAATGAAAGTCAATCTTTCTTTAGAAAAATAAACTAAGAGGATTTCAAGCAAAGTTTTCTGTGTGGTGACTTAAAATGCTTTAATTTAAATCAAAATCCATCCTAATCTGAGCAATTAAGAAATGTTGTAACTCAAGGTAGTTTGTCTAAAACATTGGTTTTGTATGAATTTTAAGTTAGATTAGGATTGGTTAATGGAATTATTTTCATGAATATTGTTTGAGGAGCAAGGGGAACCTAGTACCATGAAGACACACAGCTTTGGATGTAAAGGTTTCTCTGCAACATATGTTGCATCTCTTCTTCCCCCCCGAAAAAATATGTATTCACATCTCTTGGATATTGAGCTGTTGCTAGATAAGGGCCATTATAAAATCCTTTGCAATTTAAGGCCAGTGTTGAAATCTCGCTCAAGGGCAAAGGTTAATACAGCAATAATCTCCTGAGCAACACTGATGTGACCATGTTGTGTCTCCTTTTGAAGTGGATCACTTCAGAGGAGAGAAGTGGATCTTCTTCCCCCTCACCCTGAATACAAAACCTCAGGATCCAGCTGTAGTAATGGGATCAAACTAAAGCAAAAGAAACTTGAGCTGAATGGCAAGAGAGCTCCTGTGGTAGTGATGTCCTTCCTCTTCTTGAAGAATTTCCAGGGGAAGGGATGAAAGTCAGTTAAATGCTTGTTTGGTCAGTTCTGAGACTATACTGTAGGCACCACCCTGCCTTGTGCACAGGACCAATGTCTGCTTGATCTTTAAACTTTCATGGTTCTGTACTGTACCACTTTAATTTTCAAGGACAGAATAAAATGTCTTCATTACCCAAACAAACATCAAAATACTCAACTCCCTGCCTAGTCAGAGCTTATTCTTAAGGGAAATAAGAGTTGAATATATTGTAATGTTTTTAAAACAAACTGATTCAAAGGTTTTATAGGAGTAAGTTATCCAATTAAAGGGACCCTAGTGTAAATCATACTTCTGTCTGAAAAGTGTTACCTGCCATTGTTGCATGTAACATTCAATCCTGAGAATGGAAAGACAAAGGAGGGGAGAATTACTTGCTGTGTATTTTGTGCAGTCAATTTTACTGTTTTCCTCTTGGTCAGTGACCTTCCCGTTGCAGGAGTTGGTCTCTAACAAAGTGTTGGGGGGAGAGGAAAAATATTTACAAAATATGTAAATGAGTATAAAAATAAACTGGTACTTGGGGCTGGTGTATGATCTGAAGTTACTTCTAACTCTGACTAGATTTCAAGGTGATTGTGTCCTTTAAAGTCACACGAAAAGTAGCAGAGAAATGGTGAGGTGAAGGTGTGGGAGATGATACCATCAGCTGAGCTTGTAATGCACTGAAGAGTTGATGAGGCAGATATATGCAGGAAGGCCGTTCTAGCCAGCCACGGTTGCATAGGAGAATGTCTCTGGCTGTGAGGAGTTTTGTTTACTCTCTTCTGAGCTCTGTCATCTGGGTGGCTGTTTGCCTGCATGTCTGGCTGCGATTAAATGCAATGCCTCATGTAATAATTGTGGTTCTTTCTAAGATGAACATCCCAATTTGGATTGTGAACCTTCGCCATGATCTGACCCATGGGAAACTGCCTCAGCTAGTTGCCTGCCGAAAAGGTGAGTGTCATGTACACACACACACACACACACACACTCTGTGCCTAAGGAGTCTGTTTCTGGGAGCTGCTGGTTGTTGTGTTTCTGCTGCTGCCGGGCACAGTTCTCAGTATTCCACTACATGGTGCTTTGGACATGGGTTTGCTGTTTCCATGGTAGCAGAGAGCAGATCCACAAACTCCCAGGAGAGGTCAATGTAGAGACAGATGTGGCAGCAGCCCCAGAGGGCTGGGCAAGGAGGGCCTTGCCAGATGAATGTGACAGGCATGCTTATAACTGGAGGGGGGCAGTAGCCTGGGGGAGGGGGAAGGAGGAGAATCTGGGAAGTGGGGTGCTACAGGGGATTATCCTGCTAAAGGGGAAATGTGGCTTTAGGCTGGGGACAGCAGAGTGGTGTAAGTGAAAGGATCATAGATGAGAAGAGGTCAAGAGACTGAGGGAATGAAGGAGGCAGGCCCTTTCCCTTCAAAGCTTCCAGTTTTGGGAGAAGAGGGGGAAAATCTAAAATAAGAAACTGAAAAGCCTCACAAGCCAACTGAAAGGGATGTGGAGGAAGGGAAAGGATTACAGCTCCATTGGTTTTAAGCGAAGGAATGACAGATGGAGCTGGCACCATTTTATGGTAACGGAAAACTGGTTATGTTATAGGTGCTCCTGCACCCCTTCTGTCTGCTATCCCTGACTTGCCCCACTCAGCTCCTGCAGAGTGCTGGAATTACTCCTGTAAAGCAGAAATTACTAGATTTAAAACAAGATTATCAGACTTGTGTGTTCAAATTCTGGCACTTAAATCTACATAGAGGGACTTGGATTAAGAGATCTGATTTCAGAGGTGCTGAGAATTGGCGGCACCCACTAGTGTTCTCACTGAAGTTAGATTTTCAGCACCTCTGCATAAGCAGCCTGAGTGTCTAACTGTATGTATCCAAGTCTGCAAATTTTGGTTTTATTATTGAGGTGCTAGATAGTAAGGGATTTTTGCTAGAAGACAAGTTATCTAATCCAGGTTTCTTAACCTTTGGGTCGGGACCCTAAACTGGGGTTGTTTAAACACCAGAATGTTTCTAAAGGTCAGGTGGCAGCTCCTGTCCCACAGGCTGGCTGGGCTTGCCTCCCTGCTCCAGGCACTGCAACCCTCTAGGGTCCCAGTGCCACTCAGGTCTGGCCCAGCCATCGTGATGATGGCAGTCCAAATTTGAGTGAATGGCACTGCAATCCCATGAGCCAAGTCACAACTCCACTCACACAAATTTGGTCCAGTCAGGGGGATGGGGCCAAATCTGAGCAGTGCTGCAACCCCAGAGGTTGCAAAGCCTAGAGCAGAGAGCCAAGCCCAGCCAGCCTCACAGCACAGGAGCTGCCACTGTGGAGAGTGTGCTGGGAAGGACATACCACTCCAGGAGGGCAGGACCTGACTAAAACCACCCCAGGCCTCCACTCCCTATTTACTGCATCACAACAGGCCATAAACACTTACAAATGGGTCTTGAGCCCAGAAAGATTGAGAACCAGTGGTCTAATCTGGAGTGGATACTGAATTTTTACAAGTGGTTATAGCAGTGAGATAGTGACTAGAAAAAAGTTGTCAGACAATTGAAGGTAACAAACACTAAGTAGGTGCTTGAATACTACATTGATGGGCACAGTATAAGAATCTGATCAGTTTTCTAAACTTTCACCTCTTGGACTGAAATCATCCGGGTTTAGAATCTGACAAGGTGACAGCTGACAACCCCCCAATTCTGTCTGTGTTTTGGCTGTCCAGTCAGAAGAATCTTCCTTTCTTAGCAGCAGGTCACATTAGCCATAGCATTTATTTTATTCTGAATTCAGTAACTCTCAAAAGATCTTAATCACTAGTGCGGATTAAGCAAGTGCCTGCTCTAGTCTAATAAATAGTGAATTTCTCTGGGATAAAGAGGGAACAAATGTGTGTGTTGCTGTGTTTACGTTCAGGTTGTGATGTGGTGCTGGAGTGGCTACGCCGGACGTACTGGAGCCGTCAACTGGGTAATAGTCTGGCTGGAGAATGTGAAGAAGAGCAGAATGAGGAGGTAGAGGCAGCAGCAACAGAGACAGAGGTGGACAGTGACACAGAGGAGGCTCAGAACCCACAACCACCGGGCTATCAGAAACACAAGGAGCTTCATGGTGGGTGTTTGGGAAACAGTGACAGAGGTATCAGAGTTAGATCACTGTGTTCTTCTAGTAGCTGGGAGCTTAAAGAGCACACAAGCACTGCTGCTACTGCCCATACTGATGACTATACTCCCCATTATAGGCTTCCATCCCCAGAACAAGCATGTCATGCACAGAAGTCACTCACCAGCTGGCACCACCTTGTGATGAGGGGTGGGGTTGCTGGGCTTTCCCCTTCATCACTTAATTGGTCCTGTGATGGCTGGTCTTCTGTGCCCTGATCCTCCAGCCAGGTCATTTAAAAGTTTGATATCCTTCTCAGGTATCTAAGTGGTCAGGCCCCAAGCTGGCTTCTCCTATATGGCCTTTTCAAAGTTCTTTTGCCCAGCTTAGCCCTGGGTCAGCACAAAGGCCTGCCAAATCAAACAGAACTTAATCACACTTCTTTCATAAAATAAGACATTTCAGGGCTTTTCTTTGGGTTCTTCAGTAGAAATCCAAAGTTACACACTAAATTAAATTCTACAAAGAACCTTGCACCCCCCCACACTCCCCAAAAAAATCTTGAGCCTCTTATCCCTCTTAGGTTTCTCTTCAGCTCCCCATTTCTATGCCTCCCTGAAACCTGGCCCCGTGTTCTAGGGACTTGTCACAGGAGTTAGTTCTACTTCTGTGGCTCTGCTCTCCTCTACAATCAGCCCATAACTGCTGGGCTTCTTCCTTTTAAGTCCTACATCCAGCTCAGGTGTGGGAGGGTGGGGCTAATTAAGAAGGGCTGACTAGCCCTGGGCCTCCTGAAGCTTAAAGGGGCAGACCATCCTGTTACACTCCCTTAGCACAGGTGGTACAATTGCTGTTTGGGGCTTTGATGGTTATTGGTGGGTCTGACTTTTCTCATACCAACTGTCTGGATTTCAGCACAAACCCACTGTTCTTAGCAGTGGAAACCCCAGTACCATAAGGATAATATGTATTAGGTTGGAATAATTTAGTGTTGAAACAGGTCAAACCAGGTTTCAACTCCTGACTATAAATCTAAGGGTTAATTCCAAATTCCACTCTAATGCCCCACTACACTCTGAAAAGCCTAGATCACCTATTTAGTCCAGAGGTCTCTGCAGTGTCTTTCTATTGAGCAAAAAGAAAAGGAGTACTTGTGGCACCTTAGAGACTAACAAATTTATTTGAGCATAAGCTTTCGTGAGCTACAGCATCCGATGAAGTGAGCTGTAGCTCACGAAAGCTTATGCTCAAATAAATTTGTTAGTCTCTAAGGTGCCACAAGTACTCCTTTTCTTTTTGTGAATACAGACTAACACAGCTGCTACTCTGAAACCTTTCTGTTGAGCGGGGATGATCACATAATCCTTCTGAGTGATGTCAGTTGGCCCCCATAAAACTGAGCGTAAAATAGGAGGCCGCTTTTTAAAAAAATAAATAGTAATCAGACCCCAGGTATACGTCATCAATCCAGCAAGTGCTGATCCGGTGCCTCTTAGTAACAGGAGACACCTTCAAAGAGAGGACACCAGCAGATCAGATGCACCTCAGTTGTCTGTCACTAATTCTTTTTTCTAGTCCAGTGTCTAACTTACTGTTGGCTTAAGCCAAGTGTTAGATTGAGCCTCCCAGCTGGCCAAGTATCCTCTTTTGAAGAAGGAATTTTAGTCAATTTCATCTATAGCCCTATCTCTTTTCTGAATTTTCCTGCTTATCTGCAGACACATGCTGTTCGGCCTGGTCCAGCTCCTTCTTCTGTTGAATCAGCTCTTCTGCCTTCTCAGAAGAGATCTGGATCAGTAGCAGTTTTTTGTAATTGAACAGTATTATAGTTATGTGAAGTGTTGAGTAGTGAATAGTAGCTGAAGAGATAGAAGCAGTTTTCACAGCAGAATCATTCTAATGCCTCCTGAAAAAACTAGGTTATTAGGAAGAATGTTGGGTGCAGGGTTTATTAATATATCAATCCCTAAATGAAATTGAATCTAGGGGTCACAGTCTAATTGAGCTTTGGACAGATGCTCTCTCAACCAGAAGTTAGGGGCTTGATGCAGGAATTATTGGGTGAAATTCTATGAACTGTGTTAATACAGGAGGTCAGACTAAATAAACAGAATGGTCCCTTCTCGCCTTCGATTTTTTTTTTTTTTTTATCAGTTGGTCTGCTTTCAGACCCTGCCTCTCAGTTGTGAGCCTAGTCTACATTACTTGGTGGTTTTGTGTGTGTAAAGTGACCGAGAGACAGAAGGTATTGGCTGAAGGAGCCAGCGTCTTATGGTTTGAGACTCAAGCTTGGTCTACCCTACAGAGTTAGGTCGACGTAAGGCAGCTTATGTCGACCTAATTATGTCAGAGTACACACTACAGCCTTGCTCCTGCTGATGTAAGTGCTCTTCTACACTAACATCATAACTTCATCTCCACGAGAGGCCTAGAGCTTATGTCTGGGTAGTTAGGGTGATGTAGTGTCCATGTAGACACTGAATTACTTACATGGGCTATTGGCTGTCATTCTTGTCAATTTCATGGCTCCATGCACCTGCCTGCTCCCCACTTGGAGCCTGGCTGCTCCCTGGGTCCCTGCTCCCAGCCCAGCTGCTGCCCGGGCTCCCTATTCCAAGCTGGGCTGTGTCATCCTGGCTCCCTACTGCCAGCCAGGCTTCTGCCGGACGCTTCCCGCTCCCTGTGGGGAACCCTGGTGCTGCAAGGATGCTCCCTGCTGCTGGGAGCCTGGCTCCCCCCCCTCCCAGCTCTTGGCTCAGCTGGGAGCCTTGGGGCAGCTGCCAGGTTCCCAGCAGGAAGCTACATGTGGAGCTGAGAGCCCAGGCTCTCAGCCCACCACACTGCTTCTCTTAAGTCAGTGGAAACACACCTGATGAGGATGCGCGCCACTGACAGGAGAAGGGTAGTGTGGACATAGTAGCAATTACTGTGGTGGTTGAAAGTTTACCTAATAAGTTGATTCACATTTCTAGTGTAGACATGTCCTAATATGATTAAATTATTTAACATAGTTAAAACTAGAAAATACTCTGAAGAATTCCAAGAAGACCCTAATCAAAGCCAGGTGATTGGGCAGCCTGATGGCAGATAAAACTCCGTGATAACAAATGCAGGATAATTCACTTTGGAAAAACTGTTACATCTTCAGCCAGAACACTATCTTCATTTCTGGTCATCTTGTCTCATAGATACAGTGGAAGCAGAAGTCCAGACGTAGACAAACACTTAAAACTGATGAAAAGAAATACAATTTGACTTACATAATTGGCCTGTGGAATTTGTTGTCAATATATCCTCGATCTCAAGAGTTTAGTAGGAGTACAAAAAGGATTGTATGTTTATAACATCCACAGTTGCATTACATAGATCTTAAAACAAAATTATAAGGGCTAGAAACCCTCATGCTTCAAGGCACAAGATAACTACTAATTGTCAGGTATAGGAAACATCTCTTCCTATGGGCAAGTTCTTTTGTAGTTGTCTATGACAGGGTTTCTTGCACCTTCCTCTGTAGCATCTGGAAGTGGTCACTTTTGGAAACAAAATAGTGGATTAGGTGGACCACTGGTCTGATCCAGTATGGCATTCCTGTATTGAACTGAAGAGACTGAGAACTGCTAATCTAGTATAATCAAAGAATTGCCAGGTATGGATTTATATAATCTCTGCATTTCACTGTTTTAAGCCTCGAGTAAACATTGAACAGTATGTAAATGGCTTGCCCAAGGGGGGTCAGTTTGGAGAGGATAGCTCACTAGTTCCTTAAAGATAGAAAGGTTCCATTTCTCTGTGTGAAATGGGAGTTGTATTAGCTCCTCATTACCTGTTGTTTAAACCATGTAATTGTATTTATTTCTAGAGAAAGTCAGAGAGCTGCTGGTGTCCTACAAAAATCAGCAGTTTGGGGTAAGTGCAATTTGATTAACTCTTCAAATGCTACCTCTTTCCCTGCTGTGTAAGTGCTTCTGTGCTTTTTATCACAAATCTTATTCAGACTCAGAAAACTGACATGCCTTGCAAGTCCTGACTTGGAATATCTGGGTGCAAGATTGGCTAGTTCACATATAATTAAGGTTTCGTTTATGTCACTGAGATCATGGAAGTCACGGAATCCGTGACTTCCAGAGACCTCCATGACATTCTCTGCTTCAACCCCAGGGGCTGAGGCACTCTGGAACTGGAAGCCGGCAGGCCCTGGCAGGGTTCCAGCGACAGGTGGCACCAGTGACAGGGCGCCTCCTACAAGGTTCCAGCAACAGATGAAATACTCCTGAGGGTGCCGTTCTTGGGGTTCCAGTGACGGGCAACAGCCTCGCACAGGGTGAAGGGAATGGGGACACCACAGACCATTTTCAATTTGGGAAATATGGTCACCCTGCAATTCCCAGCCGCTGTAGGCGGAGGGGCCCTCCCCTGCAGCTTTCAGCTGCCACAGACAGAGGAGGAACCTCACAGCTTCCAGCCACCACAATGGCCAGGGGAACCATAGAGCCACAGCAGCAAAAGTCACAGACAGGTCACGGCTTCTGTGAATTATGGTTTCTTGTCTGTGACTTTTACTAAAAATAACCATGACCAAATCTTAGCCTTACATGTAATTATAGGAATATCTTTTTTTCCCACCAGTAATTTTTAAATCATTCTGGGGGAAAAACCTGCATAGGAGTGTCACACCAGTACTTCTGATGCTTCTGATTTGCAGTCCTGCTACTAGTAGTAGAAGTAGACTGAAACTTAGGTGATTTTTGCCAGTTTCAGAAGTGCCATTTCTTATCGAAAGTGTGAAGACACTGTGTTGTCAGTGACGTAGCAGTTCATCCAGTGGCCTGTAGATGGGGCTGTGAGCATTGCTGATGAAGAGAGCTCTCTGTTATGAGGCTTGGCTGTACTCTTTTCTCTCCTGGTACTAAGTGTCTTGTGTGATTCATCAAAGCAAAGCAGGCACGGGTTCACTGCAGAGAGCAAGAAATGTGGGCTTCTTGTGGCTTCTGACATGATTAAACGTTGCAGCATGGTTGTTTGTGTTTATATGTAATAGCCCCAAACCTGCCTCTGCAAATCCTGTGCCTTTTTATTCCTGCAGGAGGTTTAACAATTTACTTTTAATTATTGGACTCAAGTCTTTAGAAGCTGATTGATATCAGTCATTTTAAAATAGTCTAAGATCTTCAGTCCAGCTTTTCCATCAGCCAGCCTGCTGTATTTGTGTCAGGGTTCAGTTGATAGGTATAGTGCTGGGCTTCAGGAGACCTGGATTCTACTCCTACAGAAATTCTACCACTGACTTGCTTTGTGATTTGCAACAAATCATTCAATTTCTCAGCTTCCTTCTCCTTAAAACAACAGTAATGATATTTATGTCCTTAGTAAAGCATGTTGAGATACCCTGGTGACAGGTACCTTAGAAGACCTTCAGATAGGAACTGAAGCCAGTGGGAGTCTTTACATTGGCTTTATATGGGCTTTGGATCAAGCCTGTTGAGAACTCTTCATCTCCATTTCCCTAAAGTAATATTTTCCAGTAGCTCCTTCTCCTCCACCCCACAGACCATTAACTAAACCATAGGTAAGAACCACAACTGGCAACTTTACAATGTATTTGGAATAAACATCCAGATTTCTCTGAGAGGCATATGTGGAGATAATATGACACATAATATGACCCATCCCAATTCCTAAAATCCTTGGGAAACAGTGTATTTGGTAGTTGTGTATGTAAATAATATTTCTGTCTGAAAAATGTTACTGCTGTTACAAGTAATACTTACATTAATTGAAAGATTAGGAAATAATTTTTCTAGTTTATTCTGTTTGCTTGATAGTACTATATAGAGAGAAATTGTGAAACACAGTCAGTGTCTTTCTCCTGGGTCATTACAACAGTGATAGGGGAGAGGAAAAAGTTACAAAATGAATAGGAAATTGTGATTATAAAATTACATAAACTGGCAGTGGAAGGGAAGAAGCTGGTGCATGATCTGGAATTACTTTTTAACTCATTGGCTAGATTTCAAGTTGACAGGTGTGTGTATATAATGTTTTATTGGCTAGACAGTTGTCTCCTGGCAATTCCTTAAATCTGGTGTGAGATTTTCAGAGGCACAAGGGCAATAAAGGCACCCAATTCCCATTGAAAGATAATAGATATTGGACACTTAATTCCCATTTGTGCATTTAAAAATCCCCCCTCCCCTCCCTTAGTTCTGTGTCAACTGCAAAAGAAAAGCAACATTATTTCATCAAAATGGCATGCATGAATGACCATGTATAAATGCCCTGCTATTGATATCAATTAACCAAATAAACCCTTTAGCACGCTCTGCTTCTGAAACCATACCCTCCAAACATGCTATCCTGTGCACCAGCCTTTTTGTTGGACATCTCTTAAGTAAGGTGTTCTTTCCAGTCTGTGCTTATTAACTATGGGAAAGGCCTGGGAATGTAGCTGAGTGCTGGAAAATAAATCTTCAGTGAAATAAATGGTGTGAACATTTTCCTCTCATTTTTAAAGTATTGACTATAGCATTTTGAGAATTATGCCCACCAAACAGTGTAAGAGATCCATGAACAGGATCTCTGTAAAACTCCTATTTTAATGCTTTTTTTTCCCTGTTCATTTTTTATCTATTTGATTATAATGTTAAATATATGATCTGAATTATAAATTCATAGATGTAGTTCTCAGCACATAGGTTGGTTTACTGCAAAACCATTGCTAAATATCTGCTGGGGAATATTTATATATTTCTTACCAAAAGGGTTTGGGGAGGAGGGTCAGATGCAGGGAATAGTTTCCTGTATTGGCTCCATTCTGGAATAAATAAAACACAGTTCTTCAGTACTGGGATTCTCAAAACCCCTCTTATCCCCCATTCTTTCTCATTACAAATAAACTGTTAATCAAAACCTGGCCCAATTTAACCAGACATTAAATATGATGCATTGCAATGATGGGACAGGTAATAAATGGGCCTTACAAGTCATTTTTTGGAAAGTTCAGGCACTCCCACCCTTTTCTGGAGCAGAGCATGAAGTGACTGTTCCAATAACTCGGGGGTCTTTTGTTTTGTGTGGGTTTTTTTTATTAGTCTGTCCAAAGCTATTTATAATGTCCTGGACAACACCTGGCAATGCAGGGGGAGAGAGTGGGAAAGATGGAGAGAAGGTGACGTAGTTGCTCTGTGTAGGAGGGGAAAACTTCTAAATACTTATTTTTTTTTTTACTTTGTGACTTTGTCCTGACCCATAACTATTTCACATTTGGCGACAATGTATACCTTCAAATCAGCGGCACTGCGATGGGTACCCGCATGGCCCCACAGTATGCCAACATTTTTATGGCTGACTTAGAACAACGCTTCCTCAGCTCTCGTCCCCTAATGCCCCTACTCTATTTGCGCTACATTGATGACATCTTCATCATCTGGACCCATGGAAAAGAAGCTCTTGAGGAATTCCACCATGATTTCAACAATTTCCATCCCACCATCAACTTCAGCCTGGACCAGTCCACACAAGAGATCCACTTCCTGGACACTACGGTGCTAATAAGCGATGGTCACATAAACACCACCCTATATCGGAAACCTACTGACCGCTATTCCTACCTACAGGCCTCTAGCTTTCATCCAGATCATACCACTCAATCCATTGTCTACAGCCAAGCGCTACGATATAACCGCATTTGCTCCAACCCCTCAGACAGAGACAAACACCTACAAGATCTCTATCATGCATTCCTACAACTACAATACCCACCTGCTGAAGTGAAGAAACAGATTGACAGAGCCAGAAGAGTACCCAGAAGTCACCTACTACAGGACAGGCCCAACAAAGAAAACAACAGAACGCCACTAGCCATCACCTTCAGCCCCCAACTAAAACCTCTCCAACGCATCATCAAGGATCTACAACCTATCCTGAAGGACGACCCATCACTCTCACAGATCTTGGGAGACAGACCAGTCCTTGCTTACAGACAGCCCCCCAATCTGAAGCAAATACTCACCAGCAACCACACACCAAACAACAGAACCACTAACCCAGGAACCTATCCTTGCAACAAAGCCCGTTGCCAACTCTGTCCACATATCTATTCAGGGGATACCATCATAGGGCCTAATCACATCAGCCACACTATCAGAGGCTCGTTCACCTGCGCATCTACCAATGTGATATATGCCATCATGTGCCAGCAATGCCCCTCTGCCATGTACATTGGCCAAACTGGACAGTCTCTACGTAAAAGAATGAATGGACACAAATCAGACGTCAAGAATTATAACATTCAAAAACCAGTTGGAGAACACTTCAATCTCTCTGGTCACTCGATCACAGACCTAAGAGTGGCTATCCTTCAACAAAAAAGCTTCAAAAACAGACTCCAATGAGAGACTGCTGAATTGGAATTAATTTGCAAACTGGATACAATTAACTTAGGCTTGAATAGAGACTGGGAATGGATGAGTCATTACACAAAGTAAAACTATTTCCCCATGGTATTTCTCCCTCCCACCCCCCCCCCCCTGTTCCTCTGATATTCTTGTTAACTGCTGGAATTAGCCTACCTTGCTTGTCACCATGAAAGGTTTTCCTCCTTTCCCCCCCCTGCTGCTGGTGATGGCTTATCTTAAGTGATCACTCTCCTTACAGTGTGTATGATAAACCCATTGTTTCATGTTCTCTGTGTGTGTGTGTGTGTGTGTGTGTGTGTGTATATAAATCTCTCCTCTGCTTTTTCCACCAAATGCATCCGATGAAGTGAGCTGTAGCTCACGAAAGCTTATGCTCTAATAAATTTGTTAGTCTCTAAGGTGCCATGGGTACTCCTTTTCTTTTTGCGAATACAGACTAACACGGCTGCTACTCTGAAACCTTTTTTTTTTTTTTTTTTTTTTTTTTAAAATTTTTTTTGTTTTTAAAACAATTGATACACCATGGATAAAATTCCCCAGCCCCTCTTTTATTGTTTCTCCTTCCTCTGCTCTCACTCTAGTGCCCCGATATCCTAGAATATTCAAGGGGAAAATCCTTTGCAGTCAAAATCACATTTAGTGAGGCATGACTTCATCATTGCAAATCCAAGAAGCTCCAGATTACTGGAACTTGGCTAAGCAAGTTCCGGATGGAGTGAGTAGACTTTCATAGAAGCAATTACATGTGGCTTATAGTTTTAGAATTAGCAACAAACTTTTTCACAGACTTGGTATATAGAGGATAGTAATAATTTGCATGTATATAGTGACACATTGAATTAAGGAGTGTTGAAGGAATTTACAAACATTGAGACTTTACAGTACAATAAGCAAATTATCCTCATTTTAAAGGTGTGGGGGAAACTGCTCTAGAGAGGCTAAATGATATGAGTGACTGTGCAGTAAGCTAAAGTGTTCTTACACTCATATGTGATATGATTGGTAAGTGTTTTCATGGTGGAGGAAATACATATAATGAACAATAGAAGTAATTAATGGCAAGAAATAACTTTTCACACTGTTAAACTCTGTGGAAGCAATACAGTGGTAACAGAAGAGTGAGATTATTATTATTATTTCTACAAGATTTCCATCCAACAGTTCAGAGGTGGTGTGAACTAGCTTGATTAATTTATGAAGTAATCCTAGTTGTATCTGAGATTGGTACTCATTTTAAATATTGCATTGGATACAAATGGTTTTTACATCACTGAACTGGAGATATTCTTGAATTAGCTGCTGTTAATAAAATGTACAGTCGGATTTTGCATTTTAGAGACTGTAAAATGCCAATGGTTTGCTTGGCTTGTCCATATCTGGGAACAGTGGATGTCTATAGACATAAAAAGGTGTATGGATCTCTAGAATCAATGTTAAATTTTGGAAATTAACTAGTTTTACAAAGGGCTTGTCTGAGCTACAATTCAATTTTAGTACAATTATACTGGTGTACAGGTGCCTTTATACTAGAATAGCTATTACCATTCAGCAAGCTATACTGATATAAGACATCTTTATATCAGTATAATTTTATCGATACTAAGGAGGTTGTACTGCTTTAACTATACTGTGTGATGGGGCAAGGCCAGATGGCTATGGAAGAGTAGTCTTATTGGGATCCGGGAAGTGGGCGGGCGAAGCCCGTCCACCGCTAAAGGATCCCCCCCAGCCTAAAAGGGGGATCCACAGGACCTAGATACCCAAAAAATTCCAGGGGACAACTAATAAAATAACAGGGACAGGAGTGCGGTCAAAGGGTCAAATGAAGGGAACCGGACGGGGACACCGAGCAGAGAACCCCGGACAGCGCCCACTGCTCCTCAAAGGCGTCAAGGAAGTCAGAGGACACCGCCCAGAGGAACTCTGCCCGGATACGTGAACGGACCGAGGATAGAAAATAGGCCCCACAGTCACAGGAGACTCCATCGGCCAACCTCCTCACTCTGGTTTTGTGGATGGCCATTTTAGCTAGGGCCAGGAGGAGGTTGGCCAGGAGATCCCGTGAGTTTGTGGGGCCACGGATAGGGAGTGCATAAATGAGAAGGTGAGGGGAGAAGTGCAACCAAAAACGTAATAAAATATTGGTGAGGAGCCGGAATAGGGGCTGCAGCCTGGCACACTCCAGGTATACATGTGCCAGGGTATCCCTCACGCCGCAAAAGGGGCAGGTGTCTGGATTGAAGTGAACCGCGCCAAGTACACGCCCGTGCTCACGGCTCCGTGAAGGAGCCGCCAACTGACATCCCCAGCGGGCCTTGGGACTAAAGTGGAATATAGGCTGGCCCACCGGGGCTCCTCACCCTCCAAAGGTGGCAGGAGGTCCCGCCATTTTGTATCGGGGCAGGACACGAGGGTGTGGGCGTGAAGGGCGTGGAGCACGAGCGTGTAGAGATGTTTTCTTGGCGCGTTTGAAAGCAGACCGGCTGCATCTAGTGCAGCCGGCTTCTAGTGAAGGGGTCGGTTGGGTCCACGGGGCAGGGGTCTAATTAAAAGGTCCGGCGGGCTTGGGGTAATGGGTGGGCGGGGCGTGCCCTCGTGCAGGACCCAGTCGAGAAGCGGCCTTCACCTCCTGAAGTATGCGCCGGGAGTACAAAGTCTGGAAAGCTCCATGCGCTGAGCGAGCGTCAGGGGATCCAGCCAGTCTCCCCGGTCATAGTCCAGGAGGTCTCCGACTCTTGTGACCTCTGCCAGGATCAACCTCTGGCACACCGAGCGGGACTCCGCCACCTGCACACAGAGCTGGGGGTTGTGTAGCAGGGACTCCGAGAGGAGATCTGCCCCCTCGGTGGCTGCCACGGACCTGGTCGTTGTAAAGAGTTTCCAGGTCCGGAGGAGGTCCTGGTAGAAGACCGGCAGCCCGGAGAGGTCTCGCGGAAGACCTCTCGGATGGAGATAAAGGAGCTGCCGGTCATATCGGAGCCCTCGGAAGTGGCGCAGGACGGCGTGCGCCAGTATGCTCCACGCCGGACTACCTGTACCATAAAGGAGCCTCTGCAGGGTCTGGAGGCGGAAGACATGGACCTGAGTAAGCAGACATTTTAGGCCCTGCCCTCCCTCCTCTAGAGGTAGATGGAGAACCCCTGCAGGGACCCAGTGCAGTCCTGACCAAAAGAACTCCAGAATTGATGTCCGGAGGTTGGCCAGGAAACCTGGGGCCGGGACCAGGGTGTTGAGCCGGTACCAGAGCATGGACAGGACTAGTAGATTAAGCACTAGCGCTCTCCCTCAAAGGGAGAGGCACCGGAGTAGTCCTGTCCATTTCCGGAGCCGCTCTATCACCCCCTCTCTCTAAATTCTGCCAGTTCTCCGGCGGAGAGGGATGCATGGCAGAAAGGTAAACGCCGAGATAGAGCAGCGGACCCGTGCTCCACCGGATGACCTGAAGCGCGGGTGGGAGGGAGCTCAACTGCCGCCAGTCCCCTAGCACCAAGCCAGAACTCTTGACCCAGTTGACCCGCGCGGAGGAGGCTGCCGAATAGATGACCTGTCAAGCCTCCACCCGCGCCAAGTCGCCCAGGTCCTGGACCACGAGGAGCACGTCATCAGCGTACGCCGACAGGACCAGCCGCAGCTCCGGCTCCCGCAGCACCAACCCTGTCAATCTCCTTCGGAGGAGACAGAGGAAGGGCTCGATCGCCAGAGCGTACAGCTGGCCTGAGAGGGGGCATCCCTGCCGTACTCCTCGCCCAAAGCTGACCGGTTCGGTCAGGGTCCAGTTGAGCCTGACCAAACACTCTGCGGAGGTGTACAGCACCCGGAGAAAACTCACAAACCTGGATTCGAAGCCAAATGCTTGTAGAGTGCTCAGGAGATACCCGTGATCCACCCTGGCGAACGCCTTCTCCTGATCTAAGGACAGGAGGGCGAACGACAGACCATCCCTACACCCAAGTTCCAAAGGTCCCGGACCAGATATAGGTTGTCGAAGATGCTGCGGCCTGGGACGGTGTAGGTCTGGTCTGGGTGGACCACGTCCGCCAGCACGGACCCTAGCCGCAGCGAGATGGCTTTTGCCACGACTTCGTAGTCCGTGCTGAGGAGCGAGACGGGACGCCAATTTCGTAAATCACGGCGGTCACCCTTCTTCGGCAATAAGGCGAGCACGGCTCGCCTGCATGAAAGAGGGAGGACCCCGCTCTGCAAAGACTCGGCCCAGATGGTGACTAGGTCTGGGCCCAGGACGTCCCAGAACACGCGGTAGAACTCCACGGTCAGCCCATCCATGCCCGGAGGTTTATTGGTGGGCATGCGACGGAGGGCTTCCGAGAACTCGGCCAGAGTGAGAGGCAGCTCTAGCCGGTCTCGGTTGCCCACGCTGACCGTCGGGAGCTCTTCCCACAGCACTCTGCAAGCATTAGGATCGGTCGGATCCGGGGAGAAAAGGCTTGCATAGAAGGCTCTCGCCCTCCCGCACATCTCCACCGGATCCGTGAGGGGGGTGCCATCTTCTGCCAGTAGGCAGATGACATGTTTTTAGCCCCCCTCTTTTTCTCTAGGGCATAGAAGAAGTGGGATCCGCGATCCATCTCCTGAAGGAGACGGATGCGGGATCGAACAAAGGCACCCCGGGCCCTGTGGTCCTCGAGGGTCCGGAGCTCCTCCCGCTTCTCCCGGCACTCTCCACCGAGGGGTGGATCCTCGGGGCTGGCGGCCAGACGCCTCTCCAGCTCTAAGATCTCCCGTTCCAACTGCTCTATCGCCGCATCCCTCCGTCGGCTTGCGCCCCGGGTGTAGTCACGGCAGAAGAGCCGGGCGCACACCTTCCCTAGCTCCCACCACCACCGCGCCAAGGGAAAGGCACACCGCTGCCCTCGCCAGGCCAGCCAGAACTCCTGGAAGGACACCACGAAGCCCGCATCCTCCAGCAAGCTGTTGTTAAAATGCCAATAGGCTGGCCCCGGCCTCTCCGCGCAGAGGGAGGCTGTCACGGTGGCTATATGATGGTCAGAAAATGGGGCCGGCCGGCTGCTGGAGGAGTGGGCTCGTGAAAAATGAAAGCGTGATAAATAAATGCGGTCCAACCGGGACTGGCGTTACCGATGGGCCTTCATCCGGACAAAGGTGAACGTGGAAGTGTCATCCGGGTGGTGGTCGCGCCAGACGTCCACCAGGGAGTTGTGTTCGACTATCTCCTGGAGGACGGCGACGGCGGCCGGGCTCCGCTCGGTCCCCGAGCGGTCCCGCTCCTCGAGGGTGATGTTAAAGTCCCCTCCCAGGACCAGACACTCATGAGGATTCAAGGTGCCGAGGAGGCGGACGCCTGCTGATAGAATTGCAGCCGCTCCGGGCTTGCTGCTGGGGCGTAGATGTTGACGAGGTTGACTACGAGCCCCTCCATGCGGACCCGGAGGTGCAGCAGGCGGCCTGGCACAGCCTCGGCGACCCCCAGCACCTCAGGCCGTAGGTCGGGGGAGAACAGGGTCACCACTTCAGCCGTACGAACTGTGCGGTGGCTAAAGTAGATCCTGTCCCCCCAATCCAGCCGCCAGCTGTCTTCGGCGGTCGGATCCGTATGGGTCTCCTGCAGGAAAACCAGAGTACCTCCCCTCCCGAAGGAAGGAGAGCACCTGGGACCTGCGGAGACCCATTCTACAGCCGCGGGTGTTCAATGTTGCGATGGTAAAGGGTGCCATGAGGAGGGCTGGGGGGGATCCTCGCGGGCAGGGACGCTCGTGGCTCCCGACGGGCCGCGCAGAAGTCCGTGACCCACCCTGTAGGTGAGTAAGGAGTCACGGAAGAGGCGGACCCGCTGGTAGCTGCAGCGCCCTGCCTCCCGGTCTTTTTACCCTCCCCCATGAGGGCCCTTGCGGCCCGGAGGATTTGATTAAAGTCCCCCCATCGCTGGAGGGCAAGCTGTACTGTGTTGCGGGAGCCACGGACGTCTTCTAGAAACTCCCGCAACTCCTCTCGCAGCGCATGGGGGGCTGGGGTTACGGTCTGGTTACTCCCCAATGGGGCCCTTGCTACAGCCCCATGGCCCTCCGAGACGGGGAGACAGGGTGCGGACCCCCGACGGGGCTCCTGATAAGTTTGCTTAAATGCTGGGGTGATAGGGGGCGGCAGAGGGAAGATAGCAGCCCCTGGTAGGTCGGGACGGGTAAACACAAAGGCCGCTCCCTGGGGGTCATCTGTTGGCAAGGGGAAGGAGACAGCCCCAGGGCCGGCAATAACATCTCGGGATGTGGACGGGATAGGGGTAGGGGCAAGGTTAGAGGTGAGATTTTGGGTGGGGAGAGGGCTCTCAGTGATGCTGGGCGCAGGCTCTATGGTGGATTTGGCAGCCACGGCATCAGGGCGTGGACTCTCTCCTGTAGGGCTCTCCCGGGAAGGAAGTCGAATGCTCCTCACCAAGGACGGGTCCCGGCCGCGTGGCACTGGCCGTCGCCTCAACAGGTTCGGCAGCCCTCAGTGGGGTGCCATCTGCAGCCGGGTTGATGGAGGAGTTCAAGGGCCCCTCGGAGATGGGAGCAGAAGCAACGGTTAGGGGGAGGGAGCATGGGGAAAGGGGGGCTGGAGTGAAGTCGCCTGTATCGAGCCCCGCTGGCATAGGGTCGTCCTCCCCCTGGATGACAGGGGTCAGACCCAGGGCCTCGATCTCCTCGTATATTGATGGGAGATCAGTTTCCGCCACCCCGGGATTCTCCCCGCTGCCACCTGACGCGACTGTTGCCTCAGGGCACACTGAGGTTTCAGATGGAGCCTCGGGGGCCTTGGAGGAGAGGGACTCCCGTGGAGGGGAGATACCACCTTCCAGTGCTGCCACGTCTTCCCCAGCCGGCACCGGTGGATGGAACACACCCATGGGTAAAGCGGAAGGCTCGGTATCGATGCCCCCCTTCCTGGTCTTCTGGGGGGCCTCCGCATCAGATGGGAGGAGCGGAGCTCGAGCCTTCCGTTTGCCCCGCTTCCCTTGGACTAGGGCCCAGCCCTCCATGGCATCATCTGGGGGCTGGCTAGCAGGAGTTGTGTCAGGGGGCAGAAGCGATGGCTCAGGGACTCGAGGGCGTAACGGTGGGGCAGCACAAGGGAGGGAAGATTCCCCTTGGGGCGGGCCCTCTCCCATGCCCGGCGGTGTCCCTGCCACACCCTCCTCCACAGGCCCCGCCAGATTGCAAGTAGCGGGGGCGGGGCTCTCCCGCTCGGCTGGGCATAGTTGAGGAGGTGCCCCTTGGGCCCGAGCGGGAGCAATGGTAGACTGGGAAGGAGGAGGGGTGGTTTCGGGCGCCGGGCAGCCAGGGGTGCCGGCAATGATGGGGCCGGTGCCCTGCCGGGGCTCGGGGGTCCCGGATGCCCCTCCTTGCTGGGCCAGGGGGCAGTCCCTCCGGACGTGCCCCATCGCCCGGCAGAGGTAGCACTGGGCCTCCGCCGTGGAATAATGCACCCGGCAACGGGCCCCCTGGTGGGGGACTAGGAATGACCCCTCCAGTGCCTCTCCGTCACGTGCCGCCGATGGCAGTTGAAGCTGCACTTGCTGGCGGAACGAGAGGACGTGACGGGGGGGCAGGGTCTTTGCAGCCCAATGGGAGAGGGCTGATGACAGAGATGGGCTTCCCCAGGGTAGAGAGGGCGGGTAACAGGGCGGGCATTGGGAAGAAAGGGAGGGACAGAGGTCAGGACCAGGCGGACGCCCAGGTCCTCTAGCGGCTCTAAGGGGACAAAAACGCCCCCCACCGCCAGGTCCTTCTCCACCGCCTCCTGGGCGGCGGCCTCCGATGTTAAGAAGAAGACGACCTTGCCATACATTTTGGAGGCCGCCACAATGGCCGTGGGCCCCACCACCCTCGCCAACGCCCGCACATAGGTCTCCACGTGGGGTGAGGCGGGCACCAGGAGGCAACGAACGCCATGCTTCCTGGTCATGGTGGGAAAGGGGCCCCGGCCGCTATAGATGGTAGCGGAGGCGGTGGGCTGGAGAGATGACGTAGCGGCAGGCGGGGGGGCTGCCGCCACCTGGGCATACGCCCTGGGGGCCGGGGGAGGGACACCCGCAGAGCTGGCGGAGGGAACAGCGGGGAGGGGCATCCGAGCCGGAGATGGAGCCGGGGCATTGGGGGCAGCCCCTGCCATGGAGGGTCTGGTCTTTTTAGGGGGGCCTTTCCCCTTCTTCTTCCCCTGGCCCTTCCCGCCGGCTGGGGGGACTCCACCCGAATCTGAGGGGGTGAGAGACATGGCAGCAGTGGAGGTCACCCGGTGCTCGTTGCTGCTGGTGCCCCAGCGGGGGCGGTGGCAGATGGTTCGGCGGCAGAGGTAGAGGCTTGGGGGGGTGACAGAGGGGCAGGTGGGGGAGGGGTAGCTGGGGCTGCTGGAGAAGCCCCACCCGTCTCATCCCCCTCCATCATGAGCAGGGAGGGAAGGGGAGGCACCAGAAGGAGGAGGGGAGACGGGAAGCAGGTCGACCACTTCTCCCCGCTAGGCTGCAGGCAGGGGAGGAGGGCACCAAAAGGGGTGGGCTGGATGTGGGGCAATCAGGGGTTAGGGGTCAGTCACCGACACAAGGTGGAATTCCGGCTCCTCTTGGTGTACTAAGGGGGGGGATACAACATTTGGGGTGCAGTGAAAAGGGTTGCAACTAAAATGGGGAATTGCACAAGCGCATGGGAGGGGGCATGGGCACACGGAGCGAGGGGCTAAGCGGTCTGGAGGTAGAACAGGGAAACCAAGGGGCTAGCTTCAGAGGCTGGGGCGGGGCAAACAAACAAAGGCTGCAGAAGGAAATGGGTGGAGCAGGCAAACAAACTGAAGCTAGTAAGGGGGCTGGGGCAGAAGGGGAGGGCAAATCTACAAGTGGCAAATGGGGCAGGTAGTAAAGGGCAAGCTGGGGGATAGGCAGTCCGGGGGGGGCACGTGTGCCCACGTGCGCTTGCACAAATCCTTTTAAGCTGGCTGCTGCTTCTGGCCCAAAGGGTGGAAATAGGACATGGCAAGCCAAGCAAGCAGCTGAGTCCAGAGGCAGGAGCTGAGGCAGATGGTATACAGCCAGTGGGGGTAGTGGAGGGGCAGTGGTGGTGATAGTGGTGGTGGCGGTTGGGGGGACACACAGATGGATTGGGGGGCAGCTCCATGCCACACCCCCTGTGTCCCTGGAAACACAGTCAAGACCCCCACCACAAGAGCACAGTTTGAAAATTACTCAGTCTTAGGCCCCTCCATGGTGGTCTGCAAAGTCTCTAGGTGCTCCCCCACTGGCAGATGGTCCTCTTCTTCTCCTCCTCGGGCTCCAGCAGCTCCAGGCAACAGACTCCACAGCAGCAGCAGCAGCTTCAGGAAGTCCAGGTGGTGGTCCAGGCAGGCAGAAAGGACCCCTCTCAGGTGGTGGTGGTGTCCACAACAGCAGTAGCTGGGGTCCCTCACTCCTCCTCTCTGGGGAGTGGGCTAGCAGCCCCCCCCCCAGGGCTGCAGTTGCAGCAGTAGCAGCACCCGAGAGTGGGGTGTCCAGCAACCAGGTAGCCGAGAACGGGGGGGTGGTCTGGCCCAGCCAGGGGAGCAGCTGGAGCAGCAGGGAGAGCTTAGGGTCTAGCAGCAGCAGGAGTAGCAGCTTCCCACCTCCCTCCAAGCTAGAAGGCTATGGAAGAGTCGTGGGAAATAGATATATTAGCTCCAGGCTAAACAAATCCCTGGTACCAGGATAAGTGAAATGGCAGCTGCTCCAGGTCAATTAAGACACCTGGGGCCAATTAAGAACTCTCCAGAAGGCAGGGAGAAGGCTATGTTGATTGGGACACCTGAAGCCAATCAGGGGCTGGCTGAAACTAGTTAAAAGCCTCTCAGTCAGTCAGGTGGGTGTGCATGTCAGGAGCTGTGGGAAGAAGCTGCGCGGTTGGAGAGGCTGAGTAGTACACACCATATCAGGCATAAGGAAGGAGGCTCTGAGGTAAGGGTGAAGTGGAGCTTGAGGATGTGAGGGCTGCTGTGGGGGAAGTAGCCCAGGGAATTGTACATGTCATGTTTCTAAAAGGTTAGCTACCATAGCTGATACTATTAGGGTCCCTGGGCTGGAGCCCAGAGTAGAGGGTGGGCCCGGGCTCCCCCCCACACCTTTTCCTCTGATTGATCACTGAGACTGGAAGACAACAGAGACTGTGCAAGGAAGGATAACTTCTCCTCACCTCCCTCGCTGGCGAATGATAAAAAATGGCTCAGTAGACTGTGACCCTTGTCTCTAGAGAAAGAAGGGTTACGTGAAGGGTCACAGTGAGCCTCTGAGGCTAGCGAATCCGCCAGGAAACGCGGGACCCACGGAGGCAAGGACCGAGCTTTGTCACAACTGGTGTAAGCAGTGGGATTTCGTTCACAGCATGGCGGAAAAAAGAGGTTTAAAAAAAAGTGCACTGGGGATTTGGATTTTTGTTTGTTTTTGTTTGTTTGCTTTGTACCACAATGGAGGAGGTGGTAAGAGCTCTGATACAAGCCACGGCAGCCCTGCAGGAGGCCACCCGAGTTAAGGCAATGGCACAACAGGAGTCTATGTGGCTACAGCAGGAAACCAATCAATTATTGATGAGCCAGGCGACCCAAGATGGTGCTCTCTTGAGAGAGGTGTGGACCAGCTGAAGATCCTCACCACCCAGGCCCAGGGGTCCGACGGGACGCAACCCCTGAGGGCCACTGGTTGTCTGCCAAAGATGACATCAAGAGATGACGTAGAGGCATATTTCTTCTCATTCGAAAGGACTGCTCAGCGTGAGGCGTGGCCCCAGGAGCAGTGGGCCAGAATCCTCGCCCCTTTTTTGTGTGGAGAGGCCCAGAAGGCCTACTTTGACTTGCCTGCCACAGATGCCACTGACTATACCCATCTGAAGGCAGAGATCCTAGCACAAGCAGGTGTAATGGCAGCGGTAAGGGCCCAGAGGTTCCATGAGTGGAAATACCAGGAGAACAAACCCCCGAGGTCCCAGCTATTCGACCTCATACACCTCTCACGGAAGTGGTTACAGCCCGAGGTGTGCAGGCTGGAGGAGATTTTGGAAACCCTGGTCACAGACCATTACATGCAGGGACTGCCACCAGATCTCCGCAAATGGGTAGGCCAGAATGATCCGTCAACGTACGACGAGATGATGACACTGATAGAAAGACGGATGACAGCCAGGGGACTGACCTGACTACCCAAGGAAGGCCTCTTTCGAAGCAAGCTCCCGACCCCAACCCTGGAAGGTTGGGCAGCCAAACCCTTGGGGAGTCCTAGGTGGAAGAAGGGGGGGGGCGAAAACCAGCGGGATCCCCAGAAGGAAGGGATTGGCCTGAGTGGGGGGAGCACCGGACTAAACCCCCTAACCCCTGGGCTCCACCCACTCAGGATAGGGGAATGATTAAAAGCAATTATAGATGTTATGCATATGGGGAGTGAGGACACATAGCAGTACAGTGTCCCAGCACCGAGGAGCCTATGCAATGTAACTTGGGGGATTGGGAGGTCCCATGCTCCCTTATCCACCTCGTGGGGGTCGCATTAGCCCCGCATAATTACACCAGGCCAGTGAGGATAAATGGAGCAGAGACTACAGCGCTTGTGGACTCTGGGAGTGCAATCACCCTCATATCGGGTAAGCTGGTAAAAAATAGTCAGCTGCTACAAGCCAAATGTGTAGCAGTGACGTGCGTGCATGGGGCCGTGAGCCATTACCCCAGCATCCCAGTGGAGATAGAGGTTCAGGGAAACCCCATTGAGGTGACCGTGAGCGTAGTTCCTAAACTCCCATATCCTGTAGTCATTGGGAGGGATTATCCAGGGTTTGATGATTTACTCCCCCGGGAGAGACTGGAGGGAGGTGGGGATCCTGAGGACAGCGACTCGTCACCGGGGGAATGTCAACCCCCGATGTTCGCTAAGATTTCTCAGGATCTGTTCTCAGCCCCCCAGAAGACAAAAAAAAGAGAGGAAGGCTGCGAAGGCCTTGTGAACCCAGATCCTGACCCAGGGCCAGAAGACCTCCCTAGTAGGCAGATGGACGCGAGCAGCCAACAGAGAAACTTCCACCACAGAAGGTGAGCCAGAAGCTGCCCCCAGCCATGACGGCGGCGAGCCATTGGAAGAAGCAGAAGCTGGCCCTTGGGAGCTTGGCAGGTTAGTCCCGGGAGAGAGACTTTTGGGCAGGACCAGGCGGAGGACCCCAGATATGATAACGCCAGGAAAGAGATGGCTGAGATTGATGGGATACCCATGAACGGGAAGGTCCGGGGTCCCGGACCTTACTTTATAGTGAAGAAAGATCTCCTGTACCGCGTGGTGCAAATGCAGGAGCAAGAGATACAACAACTTCTGGTGCCACGAAAACATCAAAAAGCCATATTGAGTCTCGCCCACAATCACCTGTTTTGGAGAACACCTGGGGTAGAGAAAACCCAGGCACGGATCCTGCAGAGGTTCTTCTGGCCAGGAGTACATGAAGGTGTCCGGCGATACTGCACCTCTTGTCCAGAGTGTCAGTTACATAGCCCTCGCCCACACTTGCGGGCTCCTTGATATCTCTTCCAATAATAGAGGTTCCTTTTGAACGGATAGCCATGGATCTGGTAGGGCCCCTAGAGAAGACAGCTTGGGGCCACCAACATGTGCTTGTTGTACTGGACTATGCAACCTGGTACCCAGAAGCTGTTCCCCTGCACAACACAGCTTCCCAAGGCAATAGCTAAGGAGCTAGTACAGATCTTTGCCCAGGTTGGGCTACCCAAGGAGATATTGACTGATCAAGGGACACCTTTCATGTTCAAGTTGATGAAAGATCTTTGTTCATTGCTCCATGTACAAGTCCTACGGACCTCTGTATACCACCCAAAACAGATGGCCTTGTGGAAAGGTTCAATAGGACCCTCAAGGCCATGATCAGGAAAGTGGTGAGCCGGGATGGGAAAGATTGGGATACCCTATTGCCTTACCTCATGTTCGCCATCTGGGAGGTTCTGCAAGCCTCCACGGGTTTCTCTCCATTTGATCTACTATATGGGCGCCACTCTCGGGGCATATTGGATATAGCCAGAGAAGCCTGGGAAGAGGAGCCAAATCCCGGAAGGAACATAGTTGAGCATGTACTGCAGATGAGAGATCGGATAGTCCGACTTACGCCCATTGTATGGGAACACTTGGAGAGAGCACAGGAGACCCAACAAAACCCATTATAACCACCAAGCGAAGCTTCGACGGTTCCAACCAGGGGATCGGGTGATGGTATTGGTGCCCACAGCAGAAAGTAAACTGTTGGCCCAGTGGCAGGGACCCTACAAAATAATTGAAGCCGTGGGAGAGGTGAACTATAAGGTGCGGCAGCCAGGCCGCTGGAAATCGGAGCAAATTTACCACATCAATCTTCTAAAACCTTGGCACGATCGAGAGACATGCTTAGTCATGCAGGAGACCCTTCCCCAGGAGGATACTTACATGAGCAAGTGAGGATGTCATCCGACTTGACGCCGATCCAAAAGATCGAGGCAAGCCAACATGATTAATTGCAATTGAGATGTGTTCTCTACAAAACCAGGGCAGACGACTGAGACCTATCACCATATCCGCACGATCCCCGGAGCCAAGGTAACATTGAGACCCTACCGAATCCCAGCAGCCAAAAGAGAGGAAATCAAGGCCGAAGTAAAGAAAATGTTAGAATTAGGGGTTATTGAAGAATGTTATAGTCAGTGGTCCAGTCCAAATGTTCTAGTGCCTAAACCTGACGGTACCATGAGATTCTGTAATGGCTTTCGCTGAATGAATGAAATATCCCAGTTTGATGCATACCTCATACCACGCATCAATGAATTGGTTGACTGACTGGGTAGTGCCCGATTCTTGACTACACTGGATCTGCCAAAAGGGTACTGGCAGATTCCTCTGACCAAAGAAGCTAAAGAAAAGACAGCATTCTCCACCCTGGATGGGCTATTCCAGTACACCGTCCTCCCTTTTGGGCTACATGGTTTCCCAGCCACATTCCAGCGCCTCATGGATAAGCTGCTGCGCCCCCATACTAGTTATGCAGCTGCATACCTAGATGATGTCATCATCCATACGCCAGACTGGGGAACCCACTTGGAGAAAGTTGAGGCAGTACTGCGCACGTTAAGGCGGGCTGGCCTCACTGCTAATCGCGCTAAATGCGCCATAGGGCTAGGAGAGGCTAGGTACCTGGGATATATTGTGGGAAGGGGCATAGTGAAGCCCCAAACGAATAAGCTAGAGGCAATTCAAAACTGGCCCCTGCCGACCCGAAGGAAGCAGCTCCTGTGCGTTCCTAGGCGTGGTAGGCTATTACCGACGGTTTATTCCCCGCTTCGCCACTAGGGCAATTCCCCTAACGGACCTGGTGAAGGTCTGAAGTCCAGACATGGTAAAGTGGACCGACGCAGCAGAGGGGGCATTTACAGACCTTTGGACAGCCCTCTGTAATGACCCCATACTCATAGCCCCGGACTTTAACCGGGAATTTGTTTTACAAAGACGCTTCTGAGGTGGAGTTGGGAGCAGTTCTTTCGCAAATGGTGGGAGAAGAGGAACATCCAATCCTCTACCTAAGCAGAAAACTTCTCCCAAGAGAACAGAAATATGCAGTAGTCGAGAGAGAATGCCTTGGTGTCACATGGGCTATGGAGACGCTGCGTTATTACCTCTTAGGCTGGCTATTTACTCTTGTGACTGACCATGCACCCCTCCAGTGGATGCAGCAGAATAAGGAAAAGAATGCAGAGGTCACAGGTGGTTCTTATCCCTCCAACCATTCCAGTTCCGCATACGGCACAGGGCTGGATGCCACCATGGCAACGCTGATGGTCTGTCATGAGCATACTGCCTGGCGTCCCAAGTTGCCCAACTCTATGGTGTTGAGCAGAGGCGGGGGATATGTGACAGGGCAAGGCCAGATGGCTATGGAAGAGTAGTGAGAGATAGATATATTAGCTCCAGGCTAAACAAATCCCTGGTACCAGGATAAGTGAAATGGCAGCTGCTCCAAGTCAATTAAGACACCTGGGGCCAATTAAGAACTCTCCAGAAGGCAAGGAGAAGGCTATGTTGATTGGGACACCTGATGCCAATCAGGGGCTGGCTGAAACTCGTTAAAAGCCTCCCAGTTAGTCAGGTGGGTGTGCATGTCAGGAACTGTGGGAAGAAGCTGCGCGGTTGGAGAGGCTGAGTAGTACACACCATATCAGGCATAAGGAAGGAGGCTCTGAGGTAAGGGTGAAGTGGAGCTTGAGGATGTGAGGGCTGCTGTGGGGGAAGTAGCCCAGGGAATTGTACATGTCATGTTTCTAAAAGGTTAGCTACCATAGCTGATACTATTAGGGTCCCTGGGCTGGAGCCCAGAGTAGAGGGTGGGCCCGGGCTCCCCCCCACACCTTTTCCTCTGATTGATCACTGAGACTGGAAGACAACAGAGACTGTGCAAGGAAGGATAACTTCTCCTCACCTCCCTCGCTGGCGAATGATAAAAATGGCTCAGTAGACTGTGACCCTTGTCTCTAGAGAAAGAAGGGTTACGTGAAGGGTCACAGTGAGCCTCTGAGGCTAGCGAAATCCGCCAGGAAACGCGGGACCCACGGAGGCAAGGACCGAGCTTTGTCACAACTGGTGTAAGCAGTGGGATTTCGTTCACAGCATGGCGGAAAAAAGAGGTTTAAAAAAAAGTGCACTGGGGATTTGGATTTTTGTTTTGTTTTTTGTTTGTTTGCTTTGTACCACAATGGAGGAGGTGGTAAGAGCTCTGATACAAGCCACGGCAGCCCTGCAGGAGGCCACCCGAGTTAAGGCAATGGCACAACAGGAGTCTATGTGGCTACAGCAGGAAACCAATCAATTATTGATGAGCCAGGCGACCCAAGATGGTGCTCTCTTGAGAGAGGTGTGGACCAGCTGAAGATCCTCACCACCCAGGCCCAGGGGTCCGACGGGACGCACCCCTGAGGGCCACTGGTTGTCTGCCAAAGATGACATCAAGAGATGACGTAGAGGCATATTTCTTCTCATTCGAAAGGACTGCTCAGCGTGAGGCGTGGCCCCAGGAGCAGTGGGCCAGAATCCTCGCCCCTTTTTTGTGTGGAGAGGCCCAGAAGGCCTACTTTGACTTGCCTGCCACAGATGCCACTGACTATACCCATCTGAAGGCAGAGATCCTAGCACAAGCAGGTGTAATGGCAGCAGTAAGGGCCCAGAGGTTCCATGAGTGGAAATACCAGGAGAACAAACCCCCGAGGTCCCAGCTATTCGACCTCATACACCTCTCACGGAAGTGGTTACAGCCCGAGGTGTGCAGGCTGGAGGAGATTTTGGAAACCCTGGTCACAGACCATTACATGCAGGGACTGCCACCAGATCTCCGCAAATGGGTAGGCCAGAATGATCCGTCAACGTACGACGAGATGATGACACTGATAGAAAGACGGATGACAGCCAGGGGACTGACCTGACTACCCAAGGAAGGCCTCTTTCGAAGCAAGCTCCCGACCCCAACCCTGGAAGGTTGGGCAGCCAAACCCTTGGGGAGTCCTAGGTGGAAGAAGGGGGGGGGGCGAAAACCAGCGGGGATCCCCAGAAGGAAGGGATTGGCCTGAGTGGGGGGAGCACCGGGACTAAACCCCCTAACCCCTGGGCTCCACCCACTCAGGATAGGGGAAATGATTAAAAGCAATTATAGATGTTATGCATATGGGGAGTGAGGACACATAGCAGTACAGTGTCCCAGCACCGAGGAGCCTATGCAATGTAACTTGGGGGATTGGGAGGTCCCATGCTCCCTTATCCACCTCGTGGGGGTCGCATTAGCCCCGCATAATTACACCAGGCCAGTGAGGATAAATGGAGCAGAGACTACAGCGCTTGTGGACTCTGGGAGTGCAATCACCCTCATATCGGGTAAGCTGGTAAAAATAGTCAGCTGCTACAAGCCAAATGTGTAGCAGTGACGTGCGTGCATGGGGCCGTGAGCCATTACCCCAGCATCCCAGTGGAGATAGAGGTTCAGGGAAACCCCATTGAGGTGACCGTGAGCGTAGTTCCTAAACTCCCATATCCTGTAGTCATTGGGAGGGATTATCCAGGGTTTGATGATTTACTCCCCCCGGGAGAGGACTGGAGGGAGGTGGGGATCCTGAGGACAGCGACTCGTCACCGGGGGAATGTCAACCCCCGATGTTCGCTAAGATTTCTCAGGATCTGTTCTCAGCCCCCCAGAAGACAAAAAAAAGAGAGGAAGGCTGCGAAGGCCTTGTGAACCCAGATCCTGACCCAGGGCCAGAAGACCTCCCTAGTAGGCAGATGGACGCGAGCAGCCAACAGAGAAACTTCCACCACAGAAGGTGAGCCAGAAGCTGCCCCCAGCCATGACGGCGGCGAGCCATTGGAAGAAGCAGAAGCTGGCCCTTGGGAGCTTGGGCAGGTTAGTCCCGGGAGAGAGACTTTTGGGCAGGACCAGGCGGAGGACCCCAGATATGATAACGCCAGGAACGAGATGGCTGAGTTGATGGGATACCCATGAACGG